>NC_080382.1:8096397-8747458 GCF_014773155.1 Arachis stenosperma | reverse complement strand
GAAAAACACACAAACTCATAGTAAAGTCCAGAAAAGTGAATTTTAAATAAAAACTAATAAAAATGTACTAAAAACTAACTATATCATATCAAAAACATACTAAAAACAATGCCAAAAAGTATACAAATTATCCGCTCATCACAACACCAAACTTAAATTGTTGCTTGTCCTCAAGCAACTGAAAATCAAATAGGATAAAAAGAAGAGAATATGCAATGAACTCCAAAAACATCTATGAAGATCAGTATTAATTAGATGAGCGGGGCTTTTAACTTTTTGCCTCTGAATAGTTTTGGCATCTCACTCTATCCCTTGTAACTCAGAATGGTTGGCTTCTTTAGGAACTCAGAGTCCAGATAGTGTTAATGATTCTCCTAGTAAAGTATGATGATTCTTGAACATAGCTATTTATTGAGTCTTGGCTGTGGCCCAAAGCACTCTGTCTTCCAGTATTACCACCGGATACATACATGCCACAGACACATAATTGGGTGAACCTTTTCAGATTGTGACTCAGCTTTGCTAAAGTCCCCAATTAGAGGTGTCCAGGGTTCTTAAGCACACTCTTATTTGCCTTGGATCACAACTTTATTTCTTTTCTTTTTCTTTCTTTTCTTTCTTTTTTTTTTCGATTTTTTTTTTTTTCGGTTTTTTTCTCTTTTTTTTTTTTTTTTTGAATAGCTTTTTCTTGCTTCAAGAATCATTTTATTGATTTTTCAGATCCTCAGTAACATGTCTCCTTTTTCATCATTCTTTCAAGAGCCAACATTCATGAACCACAAATTCAAGATACATATGCACTGTTTACACATACATTCAGAGAACAAAAATATTGCCACCACATCAAAATAATTAAACTATTATAAAATTCAAAATTCATGCAATTCTTCCTTTTTCAATTAAGCACATTTTTATTCAAGAAAGGTGATGGATTCATAGGACATTCATAACTTTAAGGCATAGACACTAAGACACTAATGATCATAAGACACAAACATGGATAACATAAAGCATAAAATTCGAAAAACAAAGGAATAAAGAACAAGGAAATCAAGGAATGGGTCCACCTTAGTGATGGCGGCTCTTCCTTGCTTTTGAAGGTCCTATGGAGTGCTTGAGCTCCTCAATGTCTCTTCCTTGTCTTTGTTGCTCCTCCCTCATGATTCTTTGATCTTCTCTAATTTCATGGAGGAGAATGGAGTGTTCTTGATGCTCCACCCTTAGTTGTCCCATGTTGGAACTTAATTCTCCTAGGGAGGTGTTTAGTTGCTCCCAATAGTTTTGTGGAGGAAAGTTCATCCCTTGAGGAATCTCAGGGATCTCATGATGAGTAGGGTCCCTTGTATACTCCATCCTTTTCTTGGTGATGGGCTTGTCCTCATCAATGGAGATGTCACCCTCTATGTCAACTCCAACTGAATAACAGAGGTGACAAATGAGGTGAGGAAAGGCTAACCTTGCCACAGTGGAGGTCTTGTCTGCCACTTTATAGAGTTCTTGAGCTATAACCTCATGAACCTCTATTTCCTCTCCAATCATGATACTATGGATCATGATGGCCCGGTCTATGGTAACTTCGGACCGGTTGCTAGTGGGAATGATTGAGCGTTGTATGAACTCTAACCATCCTCTAGCCACGGGCTTGAGGTCATGCCTTCTCAATTGGACCGGCTTTCCTCTTGAATCTTGCCTCCATTGTGCGCCCTCTTCACATATGACTGTGAGGACTTGGTCCAACCTTTGATCAAAGTTGACCCTTCTAGTGTAAGGATGCTCATCTCCTTGCATCATAGGCAAGTTGAACGCCACCCTCACACTCTCCGGACTAAAATCCAAGTATTTCCCCCGAACCATAGTAAGATAATTCTTTGGATCCGGGTTCACACTTTGGTCATGGTTCTTGGTGATCCATGCATTGGCATAGAACTCTTGAACCATCAAGATTCCGACTTGTTGAATGGGGTTGGTGAGTACTTCCCAACCTCTTCTTCGGATCTCATGGCGGATCTCCGGATATTCACCCTTTTTGAGTGAAAAGGGGACTTCGGGGATCACCTTCTTCAAGGCCACAACTTCATAGAAGTGGTCTTGATGCACCCTTGAGAGGAATCTATCCATCTCCCATGACTCGGAGGTGGAAGCTTTTGCCTTCCCTTTCCTCTTTTTAGAGGTTTCTCCGGCCTTGGATGCCATAAATGGTTATGAAAAAGCAACGCTTTTACCACACCAAACTTAAAATGTTTGCTCGTCCTCGAGCAAAAGAAGAAAGAAAGGAGTAGAAGAAGAAGAAATGAGGAAGAGGGGGAGGGTAGTGTGTTCGGCCAAAGGGGGAAGAAGTGGTCTTTAGGTTGTGTGAAAATGAAGGGTTGAAGAAGGGTATTTAAAGGAGAGAGGGGGGTAAAGGTTCGGCCATTTGAGGGTGGGTTTGGGAGGGAAAGTGGTTTGAATTTGAAGGGTGAGGTTGGTGGGGTTTTATGAAGGATGGATGTGAGTGGTGAAGAGAAAGATGGGATTTGATAGGTGAGGGGTTTTTGGGGAAGAGGTATTGAGGTGATTGGTGAATGGGGGAAGAAGAGAGAGAGTGATGGTAGGGTCCTGTGGGGTCCACAGATCCTGTAGTGTCAAGGAAAAGTCATCCTTGCACCAAATGGCATCAAAATCCACGTTTTGACCCATTTCTGGCGTTAAACGCCGGGCTGGTGCCCATTCCTGGCGTTTAACGCCAGGTTGTTGCCCTTTACTGGCGTTTAACGCCAGTCTGGTGCCCTTTTCTGGCGTTAAACGCCCAGAAAGGTGCCAGACTGGGCGTTAAACGCCCAACTGCTAGGCTGACTGGCGTTTGAACGCCAGCAGCATTTTCCTCCAGGGTGTGCTGTTTTTCTTCCTGTTTTTCATTTTGTTTTTGCTTTTTTCATTGTTTTTGTGACTTCTTATGATCATCAACCTACAAAAAACATAAAATAACAAAAGAAAATATATAAAATATAACATTGGGTTGCCTCCCAAAAAGCGCTTCTTTAATGTCATTAGCTTGACAGAGGACTCCCATGGAGCCTCAGAAACACTCAGAACCTTGTTGAAACCTCCCAACACCAAACTTAGAGTTTGAATGTGGGGTTTCAACATCAAACTTAGAGTTTGGTTGTGGCCTCCCAACACCAAACTTAGAGTTTGACTGTGGGGGCTCTGTTTGGCTCTGTTTTGAGAGAAGCTCTTCATGCTTCCTCTCCATGATGATAGAGGGATATCCTTGGGCCTTAAACACCATGGATTCTTCATTCACTTGAATGATCAACTCTCCTCTATCAACATCAATCACAGCCTTTGCTGTGGCTAGGAATGGTCTGCCAAGGATGATGGATTCATCCATGCACTTCCCAGTCTCTAGGACTATGAAATCAGTAGGAATGTAATGGTTTTCAACCTTAACCAGAACATCCTCTACAAGTCCATGGGCTTGTTTTCTTGAGTTGTCTGCCATTTCTAGTGAGATTTTTGCAGCTTGCACCTCAAAGATCCCTAATTTCTCCAATACAGAGAGGGGCATGAGGTTTACACTTGACCCTAAGTCACACAAGGCCTTCTTGAAGGTCATGGTGCCTATGGTACAAGGTATAGAAAACTTCCCAGGATCCTGCCTCTTTTGAGGCAGTTTCTGCCTAGACAGGTCATCCAGTTCTTTGGTGAGCAAGGGAGGTTCATCTTCCCAAGTCTCATTTCCAAATAACTTGTCATTTAACTTCATGATTGCTCCAAGGTATTTAGCAACTTGCTCTTCAGTGTCATACTCATCCTCTTCAGAGGAAGAATACTCATCAGAGCTCATGAAAGGCAGTAGCAAGTCCAAGGGAATCTCTATGGTCTCAGTCTGAGCCTCAGATTCCCAAGGTTCCTCATTGGGGAACTCATTAGAGGCCAGTGGACGTCCAGTGAGGCCTTCCTCAGTGGCGTTCACTGCCTCTTCTTCCTCCCAGAATTCGGCCATGTTTATGGCTTTGCACTCTCCTTTTGGATTTTCTTCAGTGTTACTTGGGAGAGTGCTTGGAGGAAGTTCAGTAATTTTCTTGCTCAGCTGACCCACTTGTCCTTCCAAATTCCTAATGGAAGATCTAGTTTCAGTCATGAAACTTTGAGTGGTTTTGATCAGATCAGAGACCATGGTTGCTAAGTCAGAATTATTCTGCTTAGAGCTCTCTGTCTGTTGCTGAGAAGATGAAAAAGGCTTGCCATTGTTAAACCTGTTTCTTCCACCATTGTTATTGAAACCTTGTTGAGGTCTCTCGTGATTCTTCCATGAAAGATTTGGATGATTTCTCCATGAAGAATTATAGGTGTTACCATAGGGTTCTCCTAGGTAATTTACCTCTTCCATGGAAGGGTTCTCAGGATCATAAGCTTCTTCCTCAGATGAAGCTTCCTTAGTACTGTTTGGTGCATCTTGCATTCCAGACAGACTTTGAGAAATCAAATTGACTTGTTGTGTCAATATTTTATTCTGAGCCAATATGGCATTCAGAGTGTCAATCTCAAGAACTCCTTTCTTCTGATTAGTCCCATTGTTCACAGGATTTCTTTCAGAAGTGTACATGAATTGGTTATTTGCAACCATTTCAATCAGTTCTTGAGCTTCAGTAGGCGTCTTCTTCAGATGAAGAGATCCTCCTGCAGAGCTATCCAAGGACATCTTAGATAGTTCAGAGAGACCATCATAGAAAATACCTATGATGCTCCATTCAGAAAGCATGTCAGAAGGACATTTTCTGATTAATTGTTTGTATCTTTCCCAAGCTTCATAGAGGGATTCTCCATCCTTTTGTCTAAAGGTTTGGACTTCCACTCTAAGCTTACTCCATCTTTGTGGTGGAAAGAATTTTGCCAAGAAGGCATTGACTAGCTTTTCCCATGAGTCCAGGCTTTCTTTAGGTTGAGAGTCCAACCATATTCTAGCTCTGTCTCTTACAGCAAAAGGGAATAGCATCAGTCTATAGACTTCAGGGTCAACCCCATTAGTCTTGACTGTGTCACAGATTTGCAAGAATTCAGCTAAAAACTGATGAGGATCTTCCATTGGAAGTCCATGGAACTTGCAATTCTGTTGCATTAGAGAAACTAATTGAGGCTTAAGCTCAAAGTTGTTTGCTCCAATGGCAGGGATAGAGATGCTTCTCCCATAAAAATCAGGAGTAGGTGCAGTAAAGTCACCCAGCACCTTCCTTGCATTGTTTGCATTGTTGTTGTTTTCTGCTGCCATGTTTTCTTCCTTGAAGAATTCGGTCAGGTCCTCTAAAGAGAGTTGTGCTTTGGCTTCTCTTAGCTTTCTCTTCAAAGTCCTTTCAGGTTCAGGATCAGCTTCAACAAGAATGCCTTTGTCCTTGCTCCTGCTCATATGAAAGAGAAGGGAACAAGAAAATGTGGAATCCTCTATGTCACAGTATAGAGATTCCTTTAAGTGTCAGAGGAAAAGAGAAATAGAAAGAAGAAGGAGAAGATAAATTCGAACTTTAGTTAGATAAGGTTCGAATTGTGCATTGAGAAGGAGTGGCACTCCATAAATAGAAGGATGTGGGAAGGAGGGAAGTTTATTTTCGAAAATCAAGTGAAAAATTTTGAAATTATTTTGAAAAACATTAATTAATTTTCGAAAATAAAAGTGGAAAAGAAATTAAGTGATTTTTGAAAAAGAATTTGAAATTAGAAATTAAGAAGATTTGATTGAAAACTGTTTTGAAAAAGATGTGGTTAAAAAGATTTAATTGAAAAGTTATGAGTTTAAAAAAAAAAAAAATGTGATTGAGAAGATATGATTTGAAAACGTTTTTAAAAGATATGATTTGAAAACCATTTGAAAAGATATGATTTTAAAAATGAATGACTTGCCTAACAAGAAAAGATATGATTTGAAACATTCAAACCTTTCTCAACAGAAAAGGTAACAATCTTGTGATGTTCAATCAAATCATTAATTGTTAGTAAGTATCTTTTAAAAAGGAAAGAAATTGATTTTGAAAACATTTGATTGAAAAGATTTGATTTGAAAAAGATTTGATTTTGAAAAAACTAAAAAAAATTTGATTTTGAAAACAAAATCTTCCCCCTGCACCATCCTGGCGTTAAACGCCCAGAATGGTATACATTCTGGCGTTTAACGCCCAAAATGCTACCTCTTTGGGCGTTAAACGCCCAACCAGGTACCCTGGCTGGCGTTTAAACGCCAGTCTGCCTTCTTCACTGGGCATTTTTGAATGCTCAGCTTTTTCTGTATAATTCCTCTGCAGTATGTTCTGAATCTTCAATTCTTTGTATCATTGACTTGAAAAGACACAAATTAAAAATATTTTTGGATTTTTGATAATCAAAATGCAAAAGGAATCAATTAACAATGCATGCAAGACACCAAACTTAGCAGTTTGTGTACTATTGACACTAACAACATGAAAATGCATATGAGACACACAAAATACTTCAAGTCAATAGAATTCAAAGATCAAAACAAAGAAATATATGCATGGATTCGAAAAATATAACAAAAACATGCATTTGACACTAAACTTAAGATGAGACTCTAGACTCAAACAAGAAATATTTTTGGGATTTTATGGTTTTGCAAATTTTTTTGTATTTTTCGAAAATTAAGTGAAAAAAAAAGTATCAAAATTCTTAATGAGAATTCCAGGAATCAGTGCAATGCTAGTCTAAGGCTCCGGTCCAGGAATTAGACATGGCTTCACAGCCAGCCAAGCTTTCAAAGAAAGCTTCGGTCCAAAACACTAGACATGACCAAGGTCAGCCAAGCCTTAGCAAATCACTGCTCCAACAGCAAGATTGATACGAAATCAACAAGCTCTTGTGGTGATAAGTTGAAACCTCGGTCCAATCAGATTAGACATGGCTTCTCAGCCAGCCAGATTTCAACAAATCATCATGAAACTCTAGAATTCACCTTCAAGAATTTCGAAAAAAATACCTAATCTAAGCAACAAGATGAACCGTCAGTTGTCCAGCCTAAACAATCCCGGGCAATAACACCAAAAATTTGATGTTGTTGCCGGATCTTGGCTCTGATGTTACCAAAAGCTTGCTCAAAACATGAACAATCCCCGGCAACGGCGCCAAAAACTTGGTCGGCGAAATTGTGAACTATACTTTTTCACAACTCTCATAATCCCTGGTAATGGCTCCAAAAACTTGGTGCGCTCAATACCATGGCATTACACAACTTCGCACAACTAACCAGCAAGTGCACTGGGTCGTCCAAGTAATAAAACCTTACGTGAGTAAGGGTCGATCCCACGGAGATTGTTAGTAATGAAGCAAGCTATGGTCATCTTGTAAATCTTAGTCAGGCAAACTCAGATATATATGGTGATGAACGAAAATAACATAGAAGATAAAGATAGTGATACTTATGTATATCATTGGTGTATGAGCTTCAGACAAGTGTATGAAGATGCCTTCCCTTCCGTCTCTCTGCTTTCCTACAGCCTTCATCCAATCCTTCTTACTCCTTTCCATGGCAAGCTCGTGTAAGGTCTCACTGTTGTCAGCAGCTACCTCCCATCCGCGCAGTGAAAGCTAATGCAAAGCACTCTGTCACAGTGCCGCCAATCACCGGTTTGGTTCCCTCCCCTACCGGAATAGAATAACTCTTTTGCGTCTGTCACTAACGCCCAGTAGGTTACAGGTTTGAAGCACATCACAGTCATTCAGTCATTGAATCCTACTCAGAACACCACAGACAAGGTTAGACCTTCCGGATTCTCTTGAATGCTGCCATCAGGTCCTGCCTATACCACGAAGACTCCGAAGAATCCAAGAGATATTCACTAAGCCTCGAATGCTTGTAGAACAAGAATGGTTGTCAGTCACCTTGTTCATAGGTGAGAGTGGTGATGGGCGTCAATCATCACCATCATCATGTTGAAGAACAAGTGATATCTTGGTAAAAGAACAAGCGGAATTGAATGGAAGAACAATAGTAATTGCATTAATACTCGAGGTACAGCAGAGCTCCACACCCTTAATCTATGGTGTGTAGAAACTCCACCGTTGAAAATACATAAGCATAAGGTCCAGGCATGGCCGAATGGCCAGCCTCCCAAAGATCTAGGATAGCATAAAACTGAAGATAGCTACCAAAGTCTCGATCCAAATACAATAGTAAAAGGTCCTACTTATAGATAACTAGTAGCCTAGGTGTACAAAGATGAGTAAATGACATAAAAATCCACTTCCGGGCCCACTTGGTGTGTGCTTGGGCTGAGCAATCAAGGAAATTCGTGTAGAGAACTTTTCTGGAGTTAAACGCCAGCTCCCATGCCAGTTTGGGCGTTTAACTCCAACTTTTATTCCTGTTCCGGCGTTTAACGCTGGAATTCCTGAGGCCGGATTGCTTTGCGGGTTTGGGCCATCAAATCTTGGACAAAGTATGGACTATTATATATTGCTGGAAAGCCCTGGATGTCTACTTTCCAACGCCGTTGAGAGCGCGCCAATTGGGCTTCTGTAGCTCCAGAAAATCCACTTCGAGTGCAGGGAGGTCAGAATCCAACAGCATCTGCAGTCCTTTTTGGTCTCTGAATCAGATTTTTGCTCAGGTCCCTCAATTTCAGCCAGAAAATACCTGAAATCACAGAAAAACACACAAACTCATAGTAAAGTCCAGAAAAGTGAATTTTAAATAAAAACTAATAAAAATGTACTAAAAACTAACTATATCATATCAAAAACATACTAAAAACAATGCCAAAAAGTATACAAATTATCCGCTCATCAGTCGTCTTATGGTGTTGAATACTTGTGTCAGATCGGATAATAACATCTCTTCATTTTGCGTCTTTACTAGCATGTCGTCCACGTAGACTTCCATAACCTTTTCGATGTGATCCGAAAAAACCTTGTTCATTAATCTTTGGTAAGTGGCTCCTGCGTTTTTAAGACCGAAGGGCATAACAATGTAGCAGTAATTTGCCTTTGGGGTTAAGAATGAGGTTTTTTCTTGGTCGGGTGGATACATTGGGATTTGGTTATATCCCGAGTATGCATCCATGAAGGAGAGGTATTTATATCCGGAGGAGGCATCTACCAGAGCGTCGATGTTCGGGAGCGGATAAGGATCTTTCGGGCATGCTTTGTTGAGATCGGTATAGTCGGTGCACATTCTCCACTTCCCGTTTGACTTTTTTACCAATACGACATTAGCAAGCCATAGCGGGTTTTTGACTTCTCTTATGAAACCTGCCTCCAGTAGAGCACGTACCTGTTCTTCCACAGCTTGAGAGCGTTCTGCTCCTAGCTTTCTACGCCTTTGTTATACCGGCCGAGATTCCGGGTAGACTACTAGCTTGTGGAACATTAGCGTGGGATCTATGCCTGGCATGTCTGTGGCCTTCCATGCAAAGAGGTCGGCATTGTCACGTAGAAACTGTATGAGTGATTTTTTGATATCTTCTTTTAGGAGTGTGCCAATATTGGTTGTTTGGTCCGGGGTATCTCCGATCTAGATTTTCTCTATTTCTCCTTCAGGTTGTGGGCGAAGCTCTTCCCGCCTCTGAATTCCATCGAGCTCAATTGTATGGAATTCCTCTCCTCTGCCTCTGAGGTTTAGACTTTCGTTGTAAAAATGGCGCGCCATCCTCTGATATACTTTTAGCGTAGCTATTCCTTCTGCAGTTGGGAACTTCATGCATAGATGCAGAGTTGAGACTATTGCGCCAAGCTGATTTAACGTTGTCCGACCTATTAGGGCGTTGTATGCTGAACTTACGTCGACTACGATGTAATCTATTTTGAGGTTCTTGACTGACTTCCTTTTTTGAAAGTCATGTGGAGTGAGATGTATCCCATCGGTTGAACTAGGGTATCGCCTAGCCCGAACAGGCTGTCTGGATACGCTCTGAGTTCTTTTTCTTCTAGGCCGAGTTTGTCGAAAGCTGTTTTGAATAATATATCGGCAGAACTCCCCTGGTCTATCAGTGTACGGTGAAGATTTGTGTTTGCTAGTATAATGGTGATGACCATGGGATCGTCATGCCCTGATGCGACGCCGGATGCGTCTTCCTTTGTAAAGGTGATTGCCGGGATGTCGGGTGCTTCCTCCTTTCCTGCGACGTGATCTTTGAGATGTCTTTTGCGAGATGATTTGGAGATTCCTCCTCCGACAAATCCACCATGTATCATGTGGACATGTCTTTCTGGCGTTCGAGATGATCGCGCAGTTGGTCCGACATCTTTTGCTCTTCTTCTTTTTCTTTGTTTATCATCATGGGTGGCCAGATATCGATCTAGCTTTCCTTCTCGTACGAGCTTTTCTATGACATTTTTTAAATCGAAACACTCATTGGTGGAGTGCCTGCGGATCCGATGGTTTTCACAATATTCAGCCCGGTTTCCTCCTCCTTTTTTGCCTTTGAGTGGCCGAGCTGGTGGTATTTTTTCCATGTTGCAAACCTCTCTGTATATGTCCACAAGAGACACCCGTAGAGGGGTGTAATTGTGGTATTTTTTAATTTTCTCTCCATGTCGATCTTCATTCTTTCTGGAATCTTTATCCTTATCCCGTGGGGTGAACCCGGCCTTCGAGGTCACTTCTAGTTGGGAGTTTTTCTCCATGTTTATGTACTTTTCCGCTCGTTCCTGTACCTCGTTCAGAGATGTGGGGTACTTTTTTGATATAGATTGACTAAAAGGCCCTTCTCGTAAGCCATTAATGAGGCCCATAATAGCGGCTTCTGTTGGCAGATTCTGTATATTCATGCATGTCTTGTTGAATCTTTCCATGTAATTACGCAGGGTTTCCCGTTTTCCTTGCCTGATTCCCAGTAAGCTCGGAGCATGTTTAGCTTTGTCCTTTTGGATGGAGAATCTGGCCAGGAATTTCTTAGCCATGTCGTCGAAACTTGAGATGGACCTAGGAGGGAGGTTGTTGAACCATCTAATTGCTGTTTTTGTTAAAGTAGTTGGAAAGGCTTTGCAACGAACTGCATCTGAGGCGTCTGTGAGATACATTCTGCTTCTGAAGTTGCTGAGATGATGGCCGGGATCTGTAGTGCCGTCGTATAAGGTCATGTCTGGGAGTTTAAAGTCCTTTGGGATTTTCGTCTTCATGATCTCCTTGGTGAATGGGTCTTGCTCCTTGCGGTTGCTATCTTCAGGAGTGGACCGGCTGGCTTTCGTCTTGACATCGGCTTCAAGTTTTAGGAGTTTGTTCTCCAATTCCCGGCATCGTCTTATTTCTCTTTGTAGGTCCTTCTCGGCCTCTCGTTGGCGTAGGACTTCTTCCTCAAGTTGTTTTAACCGGTCTTGAAATGCATCCATGGCTCCCTCGTTTGGGGAGTTCTTCTTGTTGTTGATTTGGGAAGTATCTTTTGGGGTGGTGTCTGCGTTTTTGTGCGGCGTTCTTTCCTCTAGATCTGAGGTGTGGTCATTGTCATGGTCATCCGCCATGGTGATGGGATGACTTCCAGGTTCCCCGGCAACGACGCCAATGTTTCGAGGGTTACCTGAAGCTGTAGGTTGATCTCGGATGAGATCTTCTGTGCTGGTCGGAACGATTGTATCCGATTTGATGGACTTGATGGTGATGCTGATTCCTTCGTCCCCGGAGGGTGGGGGGTACCTGCAAGGGACTCCAATGCTTAAGTTAGCAAGGGTATTAAGCATGTATTGAGTAGAATCAGAGTATGAGTTATACCTGGGTGCTCCAGTGTATTTATAATGGTGTAGAGTGACCTTTTTAGATAAGATAAGTTAGTTATCTTATCTTTATCTTTATCTTACCTTTATCTTTCATGGGAACCACCCTTATCTCTATAATCTTGGGCTGCCTTTGGATTGGGGTCGTGTTCTTCTATTTGGGCCCTTTATTGGGCTTTTCTGTGGCTTGGCCGAGCTCTTTGAGAAGAGGTCGGTTTGTCCTGACCTGAAGAGGTTGGTTGCTTTGTCTGTAGAACATCCCGGGTCGGATAGCTCGACCCAGGGTATGAACAGGTATCAATGTTTGGAAGAGGATATGGGTCTTTTGGACATGTCTTGTTTAAGTCGGTGTAGTCAACACACATCCGCCACTGACCGTTCTATTTTTTTACCAACACCACATTTGCTAGCCAAGTCGAGTATTTGACCTCTTTGATAAAGTCGGCTTTTAGGAGGGCTTGTATTTGCTCTTCGATAACTTGAGCTCGTTCAAGACTGAGCTTCCGTCTTCTCTGTTGTACAGGTCGGGATCTTTGGTATACTAATAACTTGTGTGCCATGAGCTCATTCCGGGCATGTCAGAGGCTTTCCAGGCAAAGAGGTCGAAATTCTCTTGTAGGAGCCTTGTCAGCTTCTGCTTCAAGTCTTCTTTCAAATTCGCTCCTATGTTTATGTTTTTTCCGTCCTCTTTTCCGATCTGCACTTCTTCAATCTTCCCTCCAGGCTGTGGTCACAACTCTTCTTTAGCTCGGATTCCTCCGAGTTCAATGGTATTAACATCCTTGCCTTTACCTCTCAAGTTTACGCTTTTGTTGTAGCATTTTCTCGCCAGCTTCTGAGCTCCCCTGATGGTTGCAATTCCCTCTGGTGTTGAAAATTTCATGCAAAGATGGGGGTGGATACCACTGCTCCAAGCCGATTTAGGGTCGTTCTACCTATTAAGGCATTATACGCCGAGTCCACATCAACGACTATGAAGTCAATGCTTAGAGTTTTGGATTTCATCCCCTTTCCAAAAGTTGTATGTAGGGGTATGAATCCTAATAGTTTTATGGGTGTGTCTCCCAATCCATAAGGCTCCATTTATTTAGTGTATAGCATGAGACATGGATACAAAGACATGAATTATATAGACATTGACACAAAATACATGTGTACATATTTTATGTTTGGTAAAGAACATACATAAAACACATCAAACTTTAAAAAGTCAATAATACCACCATCACCACTATCTATATTTTTTCAACAGCTACACTGATTCTTTTCTTCCATCTTTATTCATAAAAAAAAATACAGATGACAAAAATTCTAGTAATTTTAACCACAAATGTAATCATATCTTCCTAATTAAACAGCAAGTAATTAACTGGCATGATTCTCATTTTGAATTCCTTGTGTCAATTTTAAATTGTTGAAGCGACTATGAAACAATGGAATATCAAATTAAAAAATTAATTGGAAGGTGAGATATTCTAATAGAAAAAAATTATTCATAGCATTAAGACTATAATTTTTTTCTAAAAATAGCACAGATTAATAATAAAAATAAAGAAAAAATAAAACTTTATTTTAGAAAAAAATACAGAAAGGAGCCAATAAAAGGATGAACAAAGATGAAGATGAAGGCACGATGACAGAGACACAAGTCGCAGATTTAGAGATTTGAAAGAAGGAAGAAGACAGAGACCCAATCTGGAGAGTATAAGGAGGAAGTGAGGCAGTAGCAATGAGACACTTCAGTAAGAGGATGTTGGTTGGCCATGAAGAGAGAAGAAACAGAAGTTCAAATGGGGAGAAGAAGGGAAGGCAGAAGAGATTTTGCTTGGTTGGCCATGAAGAGAGAAGAGACAGAAATTGAAATGGAGAGGAAAAATGAGGGTAAAATTGTCAAAATAATTCGTGTCTCAATATTAATTTTGTGTCTCAACCTATTAGAGGTCGAAATTCTCTTGTAGGAGCCTTGTCAGCTTCTGCTTCAAGTCTTCTTTCAAATTCGCTCCTATGTTTATGTTTTTTCCGTCCTCTTGTCCGATCTGCACTTCTTCAATCTTCCCTCCAGGCTGTGGTCACAACTCTTCTTTAGCTCGGATTCCTCCGAGTTCAATGGTATTAACATCCTTGCCTTTACCTCTCAAGTTTACGCTTTTGTTGTAGCATTTTCTCGCCAGCTTCTGAGCTCCCCTGATGGTTGCAATTCCCTCTGGTGTTGAAAATTTCATGCAAAGATGGGGGTGGATACCACTGCTCCAAGCCGATTTAGGGTCGTTCTACCTATTAAGGCATTATACGCCGAGTCCACATCAACGACTATGAAGTCAATGCTTAGAGTTTTGGATTTCATCCCCTTTCCAAAAGTTGTATGTAGGGGTATGAATCCTAATAGTTTTATGGGTGTGTCTCCCAATCCATAAGGCTCCATTTATTTAGTGTATAGCATGAGACATGGATACAAAGACATGAATTATATAGACATTGACACAAAATACATGTGTACATGTTTTATGTTTGGTAAAGAACATACATAAAACACATCAAACTTTAAAAAGTCAATAATACCACCATCACCACTATCTATATTTTTTCAACAGCTACACTGATTCTTTTCTTCCATCTTTATTCATAAAAAAAAATACAGATGACAAAAATTCTAGTAATTTTAACCACAAATGTAATCATATCTTCCTAATTAAACAGCAAGTAATTAACTGGCATGATTCTCATTTTGAATTCCTTGTGTCAATTTTAAATTGTTGAAGCGACTATGAAACAATGGAATATCAAATTAAAAAATTAATTGGAAGGTGAGATATTCTAATAGAAAAAAATTATTCATAGCATTAAGACTATAATTTTTTTCTAAAAATAGCACAGATTAATAATAAAAATAAAGAAAAAATAAAACTTTATTTTAGAAAAAAATACAGAAAGGAGCCAATAAAAGGATGAACAAAGATGAAGATGAAGGCACGATGACAGAGACACAAGTCACAGATTTAGAGATTTGAAAGAAGGAAGAAGACAGAGACCCAATCTGGAGAGTATAAGGAGGAAGTGAGGCAGTAGCAATGAGACACTTCAGTAAGAGGATGTTGGTTGGCCATGAAGAGAGAAGAAACAGAAGTTCAAATGGGGAGAAGAAGGGAAGGCAGAAGAGATTTTGCTTGGTTGGCCATGAAGAGAGAAGAGACAGAAATTGAAATGGAGAGGAAAAATGAGGGTAAAATTGTCAAAATAATTCGTGTCTCAATATTAATTTTGTGTCTCAACCTATTAGAGGTATACTGAATACATGTAATTTGTGTCAATTTGTGTACCAGCGTGTTCTTTAAAATTGTGTGTCTCAACAACCAAACAGAGGACGTGTGTCAGCGTGTCTCTGTCTTGTGTAGACACACCCACTAACCAAACACTGCCTAAAGGGTATCAGAGTATGCCCTTAACTCCTTTTCGTCCAACCCTAACATGTCAAATGCTGGCTTGAACAGGATGTCTGATGAGCTCCTCTGATCCACCAGGGTTCTGTGTAGATGGACATTGGCGAGAATCATGGTAATTACCACCAGATCGTCATGTCCGGGGGCAATACCCTGCCCATCTTCTTTGGTGAAATAGATTGTTGAAAGGTAGGGCAGTTCACCCCCGACCTGGTAGACTTCTTTCAAGTGTCTCTTACGAGATGACTTTGTGATACCTCCTCCAGCAAACCCTCCTGAGATCCTATGTATATGTCATTTCGGGTCCGTGGTGGATCTCTCCGATCTTCTTCATCTCGCTTCCTTTTCCCATGATTGTCCGACCTTTCCATGAGATATCTATCAAGCCGGCCTTCTCTAACCAACTTTTCTATCACATTTTTTAAGTCGTAACAATCATTTGTTAAGTACCCATATAACTTGTGATATTCACAGTATTTGCTACGAATTCCCCTTCTTTTGTTCTTGATGGGCCGATGAGGAGGTAGCTTTTCAGTGTGACAAATTTTCTTGTAGATTTCGACTAGAAAAATTCACAGAGGAGTATAAGAGTGATATCTCCTGGGCCTTTCAGACCCAACTTCTTCTATTTTCTTGGGCTCCATCTCCTTCTCCTTTGATGGGTGAGAGTGTCCAGATCGCCAGTTGGTTCTCGTAGCCTGGCGTTTTCCTCCATATTGATGTACTTTTCAACTCTTTCTTGTACATCACTTAAAGAAGTCGGATGCCTTTTGGAGATGGACTGAGAGAAAGGGCCTTCCCGAAGTCCATTTACTAGGCTCATGATCACTGCATCTGCAGGCAAGTCTTGAATTTTTAGGCACGCTTTGTTGAACCTTTCCATGTAGTCTCTCAGAGATTCTCCAACCTCCTGTTTTACTCCCAGGAGGCTAGGCGCGTGCTTGACTTTGTCCTTTTGGATTGAAAATCGCATAAGAAACTTACGTGAGAGGTCGTCGAAATTTGTGACCGACCTTGGGGGAGGCTATCAAACCACTTCATTGCTGCCCTTGTAAGAGTTGTTGGAAAGGCTTTGCAGCGAGTAGCATCAGAGGCGTCGGCTAAGTACATCCGACTTTTGAAGTTGCTCAAATGATGCTTTGGGTCGGTGGTCCCGTCGTATAGATCCATGTCAGCGCATTTGAAGTTCTTTGGAACTTTTGCCCTCATGATATCTTCACTGAATGGATCTTCTCCCCCCAAAGGAAAATCTTCTCAGTCATTGCGAGAGCTCTTATCTCGGAGATTGGATTCTAATATCAAGAGTTTTTCTTCAAGCTCTTTTTGCCGGTCTACCTCTCTTCTTAGGTTTCTCTTCTACTTCTCGTTGTCGCTCTAGTTCTTGTTCCAGCTGCTCCAGCCGTCATTGGTGGCCGTGGAGCAATCCTATGAGATCGGCAGCATGAGATTGTCCCTCTTTTCCGGGCTCGTGTATCCCTGAGAAGATTCCCTTTGGATCTTTGACGCCTGAGGGACCTTCTCGGTGCTGACCGTCTGCTCCACGTAGAGATATTATGGCTCTGTCGTTGTTGACTGCATATTGCTATTCTTGCTCAGATTCTGATGCAGTATGTCCGTCTTCGTTTTGATCATCTTTCATTATGAGTTGTTCTCCCAAGTCCCCGACAACGACGCCAATGTTACGTAGATAACCTGAGATAGGTGGATTGGGTTTGAAAGATTGGCCAAAGCGTCAGTGGAAGGTGGTCTCCGACTTGGCGACTTGTTCACGATTGGGTGCCGCCGTCCGAGTTGTGTGTTTTGAGGAATGGGAGGTGATACCTGCAAAGACACTCCGATGCCTAAGTCAGTAAAGGGATAAGCAGGTTTAAAGTATATTGGAACTTAGTTTTACCCAAGGTTCAGAAAACCAGACCGGTCATCAAACCGCTCTAGTCACTGGTTCACTGGTTCACTGGTCTAACCGGTCCAACCAGTGGTTCAACCGGAAAAACCGTTTTAGAATAGAAATAATAAATAAATTATAAATACACATCCTAAAATATAATTATAGTCTAATATAAATCTTAAAGTATCTTCGAAATTTAAAATACTACATAAAATATCATCAACCAAATACATATAATCTTATCAAAATCCAAACTCAAAAGTTAAATAGTAATAAAAGCATATCTAAATATTAAACAACTAAAGACTAAATAGTAATAAAAGAATTACTTGGTCATTTCAGTATAGAGTTCACATTCTAATTTTTAAACAACTAAAGACATTGTAACATAATATTCCTATGATATCTATACACAACCTCTACTTTACAAGGCAGAGACAGGTCCAGTTCCATCATTTGTGCTCTGTATTCTAACTTTAACAAAATGTAGATGACCTATGGCCACAATTCTGGCACACAATCTGTAAGTCTAGAATTAGCCATCTTTTTGGTAATCAGATTTTTCAACTCTATTTCTCCGAGAAACCTTCCTTCTTTCAGTTTGGAGAACACCTTCAAAAGAAACAGAGATTTAGAATAGGTTATGAAGAATTAAAAAGCATTGAAGATGACACATGTTACCATCCAAAAGGATACATAGGGAGGCAAAGTTTGACCAAGAAGAACTTTTCTAATTGATGAGAATACATCCTTGTTTTCATAATTAATTTACCATTGTCCCATTTGTTAGGGGTTATATAAGTAAACCCTATAAGAACTTAACAGCAAAACCAGCACAACCAGCAACTACAAATCAAAGCCATTAGCAAATTTGAACAAAAAAATTAGGAGCCATCAGCAAAACCAGCAATTAGAAAACAAAGCCAGCAATTACAAAACACTAAACCTTCACCCAGCAATTACAAACAAAGCTAGCAAAACCAACACAACCAGCAACTATAACACAATGAAAACAGAGTAGCATTCAGCAACAACCATTACAAAATAGCAGCATAACTGCATAACAACAACAGTGCCATAACAAAACAGCAGCATAACAAGTTAACAACAACAGCACCTTAACAAGTCACTAATCAGAAATTCCAAATTTAATTAGCAATCCCATTCTTGTTTCTTGCATTTAATTACTCATAAACTCAACTCCACCTGAATTGTTAATTTAACCTTGGTCTTATGAAATCATAAATAGGAATACATTACATTGCTCTTTCTCCTAAAATTCAAGCAACAACACATGATTTCACAGTTTAAAACCTTATTCACCAGCTTCTATTCTGATGCTGTGACTGGGAAGCAACAAATTTAACAAATCCTAGTAAAGTCCCGATTTACAGCAAAAAGGCAAATTTATTGATTACCGATTCAGCAACATGCAGAAATACAGGAGAAGGGAAATCTGCAAATTTATTGATTACCAATTCAGCAACAGAGGTAGCAGCACTGGCGGCAGTCTTCGAGCTCAAACACGGCGGAAGCAGCAAAGGCTTCACCCTTCGCGTGCCTCCTCCCGCGACCTCCACCCCTTCTTTCCCCTTCGCAGCACGACGCGACGGCAGAGGAGAGTGGAGCATATGCGACGCGACGGCAGAGACGAGCTGCGACGACGCTGAAACAGTAGGGACGACGGTTGGACCAGATTCGACGGCAGAGGTGACACAGCTTGAAGAGGAGAGTGATCGAGGCTAGGGTTTGAGCAGACGAAGACCAGCGAGGCAGCGAATGACAGCGAGCTCGAGGAAGACACACCAATTTCCGAATGTGGGAGAAGCGCGGACGATCGGATGAAAACACGGTGGTGCTTGAGAGCAACGAACGGCGGCGCTGAGCCCTGTGGCGGTGGGGGACATGTAATCTAGGGTTGTGTTTTGGGGAGAAAGATTGAAGAATGGGAATGGCTCGAGGGGTTGAGGGCATGGAGACCTGGCCATTTCATTTTATAATAGAACGGAAAACGACGCCGTTTTTCAAAACCGGCCGGGTCCCGGTTCGGTCCGACCGACCGGTTCTCGGCCGGTTCAGCGGTTTAAGAACGGTTTTGATTTTAGCGGTTTTTTATGTTAAACCAAACCGTTTAAGTTACCGGTTCGCGGTTAAACCGGTCGGACCGGCCAGTCCGGTCCGGTTTTCAGAACCTTAGTTTTAACTGAGTATGTCAATATATTTATAGTGGCGATCCAATCACCACTGTTGGAATAGTTCTACTTCTGAAGGTGGATAACCGTCCCGCTATCTTAGGGTTGTTAAAATATTGCTTCTATAAGTAGATAAGAGATTTTAAAGGGTAGTTATTTATTTAAATAAGTATTATCTACCAACTCATTTCAAGTCCAACCTCTTTAGAAAGGGATTCATGTCGAACTTGCCTCTTTTATGGAAGGTCGATTAAGTGATAAAGACTAATTTTTAAATTAGGCCTTTTGAGCTTACTTATATCTGGACCACAATATTGAAATAGGATATGAACAATAATCGTACTCGTGCAGGAAGTAATTTGGTCGGATTATCGTTTTTGTTCTTTCCCGTCATTAGTGAATAATTGAACTTGTGTCCGTTATGCATTTGGATGTTTCTGCAATAATTAACATGTGAATAATAATTGAACCTGTGTCCTTTAATCCTTTATACGGTTTGCAAAATCAATGACTATTTCAATGAAAATATTTTTTATTTAAAAATAAGAGAAATGATAGAGCCATTAAAATTTAAAATTCATTATTTTTTATTATTACTTAGTATTATCAATTATTTTAGTCTAATAATTTAACAACATATTATATCGCAACTTTTAAATATTAATAGCGAGTTAATAATAAAAAATAATAAATTTTAATAATTTTTAATATTTTTATAAAAATAATATTCTAAATTATTTAACAATTCATAATTTCATCTCTACTGAAACATCTCTTCATTGAAGGAAGGACATATACACAAGCTAGATATATATTCTGGTACCTAACATCTGTTTGGTTAATTTAACTCAATAGCTAGGTTAACCACAGTTAGTTAGAGAAGGTTTGTATGTAGTGTTCCACCTCACTCTTTTTCGAAGTGTGATACTGATTCGCCAAATACAGTTGAATAGCGGTTCTTTCTAGTCAACCATATATTTGCATCTCTGGTTCTTTCTTCTTGCGGCTTCGTTCTCTTTCACTCTCTATGTTTTCACTTCTCCAGATCAAGCTTCTTCATCCCTGAGCACTCTCTAACAATGCCTAAACAAAGGTCGGTAGCTATTACTACTTAATATCCTCTCTATTATCATATCTTTTGATTTATCTCCAGTAAGTTTTTCATTCGAAGAACGCTAAAGAGACACTAAAATAAAAGAGGAGTGTTAAACTGTCAGTAAAATTTGTGATAGTTTAGTTATTAATTAGTTATTATCAATATTTTTAATAGTGTGAGATGATATTTAATAGTATAAAATTAATATTTTTTATAATTAAGTACTAACTAAATTTTAATAAAAATATTATTTTTTAAATTTTTTTAAAAAAATATATAAAATTAATTTATTAAATTAAAAAAATTAAACTAATAGTTAAATAATAATTAAAATAATAAATTCTGATGTTTTTTTAATATTTTTCTTTTCGTATATATGATTTATAGGTTGGAAGGCAAGGTGGCAATAGTGACCGGAGGAGCAAGTGGAATAGGAGCAGAAGCAGTGAGGGTATTTGTGGAAAACGGTGCGTTTGTAGTTGTAGCAGATGTTCAAGACGAGCTCGGTCACCTCCTTGCAAGTTCCATTGGCTTGTTAGAGAAGGTGAGTTACTGCCACTGCGACATTAGAGACGAGAAACAAGTTGAAGAAACCGTAGCTTTCGCAGTGGAGAAATACGGAAGCCTAGACATCATGTTCAGCAACGCTGGAATTGCAGGCTCTATCTCTAACATACTTGATTTAGATCTGAACGATTTTGACAACGCCATGGCTGTGAATCTTCGCGGAGCAGCAGCGTGCATCAAGCATGCTGCACGTGTCATGGTGGCAAGAAGGACACGTGGATCCATAATATGCACAGCAAGTGTGGCTGCTTCGGTTGGTATTGGCGCAGCTGCTGGTGCTAGTTATACCGCATCCAAACACGGCCTTATAGGACTTGTGCGTTCGGCGTGTGGTGAGCTTGGCGGTTATGGGATCAGAGTGAATTCGGTTTCACCATATATTGTGGCCACGCCTCTTGTGTGTAGAGCGCTGGATGTGGAGGCAAGTGAAGTTGAAAGTGCTGGTGGTGTTGGTGCCAATTTGCAGGGGATTGTGTTGAAGCCAATACATGTTGCGGAAGCAGCTTTGTTTCTTGCTTCTGATGAATCTGCTTACATTAGTGGACATGATTTGACCGTTGACGGAGGTTTCTTGGCCGTTAATCGCGGTCTTGAACTCTCCCTAGCTAGCTTCAAAAACTAAATGATATATGATTATATGGAGTACTGTGACACCAATGATTTTGTATTTTACTATTTTTAAATTATCATGTAATCTACCTCATTTTAATAAGGTGTTTACTTTAGTATAATAACTAATTTATACGAAGAGTTATGCTAGGTGGACATTAAAATTATTTATTAAAATTAATTTTTAGTATAAAATATATGTTGAAATACAAATATATATTAAAAATAAATTAAACAACATATATATTTATACATAAATATATTGATGGTTGATTTTAGTGATTAATTTTGATGTACAAATAATATTTTCGATATCATAAATAAATAAACGAATAAATAATTGTCATATAATAAATTGTATTTTCTTAGTTATCATTTATTTTTATTTATTTATTTAAAAAATATTATATGAATATATATATACCAAAATACCTTTATATATATATATATATATATATATATATATATATATATATATTTATGATCAATTTTATTGTGATCAAAATATCTTTTTACAATATATAAAATTAAAATCAAATCTTAACTTAATAATTTAAAAAAAAAATCAAAATTAAATTTTCAGAATACAAATTTGAAATTTGTTTATCTTCTCTTCTGATCTGTTATTATTAGGAAGAGATCATGATTCCAATACAAATACAATTAAGAATATCATAATTTTCTGAAAAAGAAAATTCATCTCTTAATACTACCTAAGATTAAAATCCCTCACTTCCAGCAATATTATAATCTTGAAGGTCGCTTGCGTGCGTGTGAATATTATAATTTTGTTAGTCAAACTAAGCAGCTTAAAAGATCAACGTTAATGTAATTAGCCAAAACTTAATGAAACTTTAGATTCAGTTTCATGATCTAAATAGCAAGACTGTAATCTATAAATAAGCATTAGATGATCCTCATCCAAAATAAAATCAAAAGAAAATGACATCAAAGAACACCCTTCTCCTCCAACGGTGTTTTCTTCTTGTTCTGCTCTCCCTGCATCCAATGCAAAGAAGCAGTGCAACTCACAGGACAAAAAAAATCTCCTTCACATAAAAAATAGTAACGTTAGGAGGTCAGTATATTTATAATTTGTAGTCATCAAATAGTTATTATTCGTATTTTTTTATGATGTGAAATTATATTTAATAATATAAAATTACACATTTTTTTAATAATTAAATACCAAATACTAATTTTTTATACTTTCTCAATAAAAAAAATGACATCAACAACCTCCTATGTGATGGCTTCATGGAACCCCGATGAGGATTGTACCTTGACATTGGCAATTCAATTCAATTTCTTTATTTGTTCGATCTTAGTTTCTTTGAATTTATCTCATATTTATGAATCATTGTTCATTGATATACTCATCCATGCCAGTCGCCGTCATGAAAGAGCAAAGTCGCGTATTTCTTTTTCTTTTTCTTAGATTAGTAGGTTAAAGATTTGATTTGATTTTAATTTTGTTTAATGTAAAAAATATTTTGATCACGATAATAAAAAATGTTATTTAATCTTATAATAAAATTGATCATATGATTATTTATAATAATATTTTGTTATATTTATTGATATAATATTTTTTAGAAAAATAAATAATAATTAAGAAAATACAATCTACATGCCAATATTTTATTCGTTTATTTTTTTTATCGTATTAATACATATAAATTTTTCATCATACTGAAACATCTTTTAATAAATTCAATACCTAAACAAAAATGATAACTAACTAATTTTTTTATTTTGTATATTTAAATCAATTTTAATTAATTATTTATTTGCTTATACTAAAAATATTAACTGCTAACATTTTTTATATGTTGTAACATATATAATTAATTAATAATTATAATAAGAAAAATATTATATCCACTGTTTTTTCGTTTATTTTATATATTTTTTACTTCTAGTATTAGAAATTATTGATAAAAAAATAAATTTAAAAATTAAATTTTTTATACTAAAAAGAAAACATATAATTATATAAAAGTAAAAACTCAGGTGCAGCCGACTTCACGTAAAATTAATAATTAAAAGTCGTTAAATAATTTAATTAATTTGACTAAATTTTCATTTAATAACTATCAAATTCAAACGTAAAATGTCTGCACTTAAATTTCCACCTCCAATAAATGGCCAGTACTATGGTGAGGATGGTAAATTTTTTCAGCATGTGAGGAAAGAAGGTGGATATCGTTTGATAGAGACACGTGTTAGAGTGGTCTTGGTTAGAAGAGACAAGTCCTGCTAGAAGTTCAGGTAATGCAGGTGTTGTAGGCCAGCCTGATGTTGACTGATGCAAAATTAGGTTAGCAGTAATTATGATGTGGTGATAATTAAGTTATTGGATTTTTAGGTGTTGAATCCAATGATTTTTGTTAGGTGGTGGGCTTATGTTGTTATTGATTGGAACATAATAAAAAAGGTTGGGGAGATAACAAAAACCAAATGAATGGATAAAAACTTCCGTTATTTGGGCCGCGTAATTACTTTTTGTAGCTGCATTATTTTTGAAAAATAAATATATTAGGATAGTTATAACTCTTCTTCCTGGGTTTAGTCCTCATTTAATAATAATAATAATAATAATAATAATAATAATAATAATAATAATAACTATGTAAAAAGAAGTATTAAAAATAACGTGAATAAATTATTTTTATAATTAAATTTAAATATTATTGTTTTTATGTTTCTCATAAGTTATTAGATTAATTTAGTTGAACTTAGTTACTAATTAAAATGACTCAATTATATAATATCATCGTATTATATTTATATATTATATATTATATTTATTTATTTATTTATTTATTTATTTTGGGTATATTTTTCACTGAATATATAATACTATATTTATTTATAATTTTTAAATCAATTAATGAAGATTTTTTGCTAGACACTTAGACGATTATTATTTTACCTGTCAAAATTTTTGTCGAAAATTAAAAAGAGTTAAAAATCTGAAAAGTGCTTTCTCCACCAAAATAGCTGTATAGCTTAAAATATACTTTATTCTTTTATTAATTTTTTTTGGATAGAAAGTACTTTTTTCTTTGTTTTTTATTTTTTTTGGACATCTTTAATTTAAAAATAGTAATAATATGCTTATTTTTTAATTTAAAAACTTAGTTTATCAAAATTAAATAAAATTGTTAATTTAAATTATATCCATTTAAATTTTTTATAAATATAAATTATTTAAATAAAGTTAGATTAATTAAAAAATAAAAACAAATAATTATTACCCACGGCACCCAACCCAATTCACTGGCTTCATAGTTCATATCCTACCACGCATTTGCTTCTGGTGTAATTTTTGTCATTGTTTTTTTTTTTTTTGGTTACTATTATTCTTTAGGTCCATATCATATGTTTTGCTTAGTTTATAACCTTATTAGCATCATATCGTATGGATCACACAATATTTAGACCAATTTTGCAAAACAAAATCCAAATACCATAGACCAAAAATATTCTTCGGGACACCAGACAAAAAGTTCGGAAGATTATTCATGGGATTACCAATTAATCATCCATTAACACTACTGACAATTCGGTGGACAATTTCTGCGAGTTCTGTGAATGCAGCAGCAGGTAGGGGTGAAAACAGGTCAGGCCAGGCCAGGCTTTACTCTTAACATGCTAGGCCTGTAATAGAATATATTGGCCTTAGCCTGGCCTGTAGCCTGGTATAGGCTTTTTAATGAGTACTGAGCCTGACCTGTTGTTAAATCTGGCCTGGCCTGAAGCCTGTCAATAGGCCTATTTTTTTAATAATAATTAAATTTAAGATATAATTTAATTTTTAAAATTATAAAATATAAAATAATAAATTTATGAATAATATTGATACAAAATACACATATATAATTAAAGAGACAAATGGTTGAGTGGATAAAGGTATTATTATAACATAGAAGACCCAAGTTCAAATCCTTCTAATAGCATTTTTACTAGTATAATAAAATTCTCTATATATATTTGCAGGCTCAGGCCGGCCTGACAGGCCCAACAGGCTATTTCAAAAGCCTAGGCCTGGCCTTTTAAAGAATATAGGCTTTTTTAATAGCCTAAGCCTGAGCCTATTTCTTATCAGGCCAGGCTAGGTCAGGCCAAACACAGGCCAGGCTGTAGGCCCTTGGCAGGCCGCCTGGCCTATTTCCACCCCTAACAGCAGGATATTTGGCAACGTCACAACACATGTCAACCTCTTTAATGTGACGCTACCAAATACCTTGCAATGTGTTGCTGCATTCACAAAACTCGTAAAAATTGTTCATCGAGTTGTCGGTAGTGTTAATGGATGATTAATGGGTAATTCCATGAATAATCTTCTGGACTTTTTGTCTGGTGTCACGAAGAATATTTTTGATCTATGGTATTTGGGTTTTATTTTGCAGAGCTGGTCTAAATATTATGTGATGCATACGATATAATACTAATAACGTTATAAACCAAGTAAGAAATATGATATAGATTTAAAGAATAATAATAACAACAACAAAAAAACAAAACAAAACAAAAAAATAATTACAAAAATTATACCACAAGCAAGTGCGTGGTAGGGTATGAACTATGAAACCAGTGAATTGGATGGGGTACGATGGGTAATAATTATTTTTGTTTTTATTTTTTAATTAATCTAACTTTATTTAAATAATTTAAATTTACAAAAAAATTAATTTAAAATTTAAATGGATGTAATTTAAATTAACAATTTTATGTAATTTTGATAAACTAAGTTTTTAAATTAAAAAATAAGCATATTATTACTATTTTTAAATTGAAGATGTTCAAAAAATAAAGATATCCAAAAAAAATAAAAAATAAAGGAAAAAGCACCTTCTATCCAAATAATAATAATAATAATAAAAGAATAAAGTACATTTTGAGTTATACAACTATTCTAATAGAAAAAGCACTTTTCAGATTTTCAACTCTTTCCAATTTTCAACGAAAATTTTGACAAATAAAATAATGATTGTCTAAATGTCTAACAAAAAATGCTTCATTAATTCATTTAAAAATTATAAATAAATATAGTATTATATATTCAATGAAAAATATACTCAATGAATAAATAAATAAATATAATATATAATATATAAATATACTACGATAATATTATATAATTGAGTCATTTTAATTAGTAACTAAGTTTAACTAAATTAATCTAATAACTTATGAGAAATATAAAAAAAATAATAATTAAATTTAATTATAAAAATAATTTATTCACGTTATTTTTAACACTTCTTTTTACATAGTTATTATTATTATTAAATAAGAACTAAGCCCAAGAAAAAGAGTTATAACACTGTCCTAATATATTTATTTTTTAAAAATAATTCAGCTACTAAAAATAATTACTCGGCCTAAATAATGCAAGTCTTTATCCATTCATTTGGTTTTTGTTATCTTCCCAACCGTTTTTATTATATTCCAATCACTAACAACATAAGCCCACCCACTTAACAAAAATTATTGGATTCAACACCCAAAAATCTAATAACTTAATTATCACCACATCACAATTACTGCTAATCTAATCTTGCATCAGTCAACATCAAATTGGCCCACAATACCTGCACTACCTGAACTTCTAGCAGGACTTGTCTCTTCTAATCAAGACCACTCGAACACGTGCCTCCATCAGAGGATATCCACCTCCTTTCCTCATATGCTGAAAAAATTTACCATCCTCACCATAGCACTGCCCCAATAAATATCAATTTTTCTAATGATTGAAGCGGTATTCGTTCTATCATAGTAGCAATGTAGCATACAGGAGTGTTAGTGGAACATGACCTCATATATTTCAATTCATTTTCAGATTTAGATGGGCCTAGCCCTTAACTAAAAGTTGGGTGTTCCAAAGAATCGATATCAATTCCAAATTTACCAAAAACGCCGGCAATTAAGAAATTCGGGTCGGGTTTTGCGGCCCACAAAAAAGATGCACGAATATTCATATCATAAGCATTTTAAAATTTATACTTCTCACAAATAAAAATAGTAGAGTTATTAATTTCGATTCATGGATAAATATTATAATACAGATAATTCACTTGACTATTCCTTTTTTATTTCTTCTTCAATGTCCCTTTTTTTTTCTCTTCAATGTCCTTTTTAATCTACTGGTAAGTGGAGGAAAAAAATTTCGTTAAGAAGGAGAAAGAACTAAGTTTTGGTTTCTATTTTTTTTATGAAAACCAACTTTCATCAAGTTGGATACTTTTAAGTTTTAAAATAACAATTTAACTTACTTTTTTATTTTATTATTTAATTTAATCTTTATAATTTTATCAAATTTATAATTAAATTTTTATATATTTTTAATTAGATTTGTATGCTATTTTAATTTTATAATTAGATATTTTTACGTAAAAATGTTAAAATTAATAAAATATTTTCTCTTAAAAAATATATAATTAAATATCTAATTAGATTTTTACTTGTGAATATATTCAATTAACTACTCTAATATTTTTTATACTAAAAAAATTATTATAAAATTTCAGCAATGTAAACATTTAATTAAAAAAATATATAAAAATTTAATTATAAATTTTGTGAAATTATAATACTAATATAATAATTAAATATTTATTATTAAACCAATAAAATAAAGGTGAAACCTCATTTACAGTCGACTTCACGTGAAATTGATTATTAAGAGTCGCTAGATGAAAATTTAGTCAAATTAGTCAAATTATTTAACAATTCTCAATTATCAACTTCACATTAAGTCGACTGCACCTGAATTTCCACCTAAAATAAATCATAGTTCAGAAGGCATGATATAATTTCTTACCGTTGAATAAGGTGTAGAGAGAACCAATATTACCGATTTCATCTTATGTATGTCCTCCCATGGGGACTCGAGATAAGGATGCCAAATGTGTGATGTATAGATAGACATTTTAGAAATGATGATTAGTATCGTTTACCGAACGCGAATGCCTTGCTGTAATGCTGTGTATACATTGAAACATAAATTGGGCGGCTAGATACAGTGGCGCTCAATAATAGTACCAGCTACTATACCAACCAATTGTTACATTGCCATAATCGTAGCGTTGTACTTGTTGTTCACGCACTTGTATAATCATAGAGCATATCAATGCACGCATCATCTACTAGAAATATTTATGATTTTTTATTCTTTTTATCTTTTTTTTAAAATAATTATATAAAAAATTAAAAAGTAAATGATTATAAATATTTTAATAACTTTTGTCAAAGTACTTTAGCACCCTATATATGTATGTATGTATTATGAGAAAGTATAGAAAGTTAATAAAATATCTGTACAATGTGTATAATGGAGTTTAGGGATGTTTGATTCAGTAGGATAGCAGATGTTTATTATTTTTGGTATTCAGATGGTTATTCTGAATAGTATGAGTGTATTGTATTTGAGAAATTAGTAATATTTTATCTTAGATGTTCGTTTTTTAACTCATATTAAACTAAATAAATAACCCATTATATACATGTACGTTATATAAATACTCTATTAACTTCTTAGCAGGATTCATCTATTATTATTGCTTTTTGGTAATAATCAAATATGAAAAGAGGCTATTATTGTCGCATCTAAAATAGTTATCATCACACTTCTTTTGTTTAATTTTTGTATATTCTTCTTAATATGTATGTATCCTTTATTAAATAAATTAGAAATGAAAAGAAGCAATTATTTGTGATATATAATTAAAAAAAATAGTATCATAACATCGTATAGGAATTTTATATTTAAAAAATTTAGAATTTTATTTTTGGAGAATTCCACTTAAAAGAAGTGATATCATAACAATTTAACATAACTTTTTTACAGTTTATGATTATAGCTTTTTTATTTGCCCTGAGGACGTGAGGTCAATTTTACCAATTAAATTCATATTTGATCTAATTCATTAATTTTAAATTTATCATTATGTTAATTTTTAAAATAAAGATATATAAACAATGTTTTGATTCTTAACTTAAAATTATTAAAATAAAAAATATTAAAATGTTATAATATCCACATGTATTTTAGATATTATATTATTTATTGTTTATAAAATTAAAATTATATTAGACATAAGACATCAATTATTAATATTGTTTTTTTATTCAACCATTATTTAGTTTTTAAGAAACATGGATATGTTCATTGAATATTATTACAATTTTTTGAGCATCTTTATTTACCTATTTAATTTATAATTGTAATAGTATTTTTAAAACAATAATGATAGTAATACTGATTTTATTTTATTTTTAGTAATAATTAGATTAAATACATCTCCCTATATTATATATTAGCTTCATTCAAACGAAATAGACAGACAAATGAAAACAAGAAGAAGGTAGTTATAACTCGTAGAGTTGTGAAGAAAGGATAATAGAAAAAATTAAATTAAATTAATAAAGTGTGACAATAAGTATGACAATAACCTCTCTAAAAATTGTATGTAAAATCTACAAATGAGGAAATCCAATAATCCATAATGCCGACAAGTAATCTAATATGTTCATAATAAATTCAGCCTGTAAGAGGAAAGAACACATTTTTAATTTAATAAACGTGTAATGCTTTCCTTTCTTTAATACTAATAATGAATAGTCAATAATACTATGAATCAATTCTCTTACGAAAGCTAATCACTGTTGGCATGATTTTCTCCGCATAATGGTTTGGTTGAGGTGGAAAATTATTTTCACCTTCACTTTTTGAATAGTTTTTTTTTTTATATTTTTTCATAGTACTATTTATAAAATATAATTAAATTATATTTTATTTTTTAAAATAAAATTTAAAATTTAAATAATTTAAATTCAAATTAAAAAAATAAAAAAATTAATAGGACCTACCAACCTACCGATTTTTTTCTTTCTAATGTTAAAAAAATTATTTTCTCTTTATATTTTAATATTATTTTTTTAATTTTTTTAATATATTTTATAATACAAAAATAAAATTATTTTTTTATAACATTTCTTTTCTTTTCATCCATCACATTTAAAGAAAATAAAAATTTATTCAATTTTTTTTCTCTATTTCTTTTCATTTAATCAAACATGGTCTTAGAGAATAGATTCTTTCAATTTGTTTTTTGTTTTTTTTTATAAAATATAATTTTTTATCATATATTTTTTAAGTGAGACAAAAAATATATAAAAAATATTAAATAATAAAAGTTATAATTTATAAAAAAATTAAAAATAAAAAATTTGAGAGAATCTCATTCTTAATTTTAGCTTGGTTGCCGCGCCAAGTGTTCCCTATAAATTTTGGTGACTCCACAATAATAATCCACACAAGCCAACTAAAGAACTAAAGTATCCCAATTGTAAGAGCCAAGGTAACAAATCAAAGAAGAAAAGAGTAGCCATATCATTAGCAATGTCTATGCAAAGGTAACCCATGATGATCAACACATATTTCTTTCAAAATATCTTCTCTATAATATTTTATGCTTTATACATCTATTCTGAATCATGTAGACTGGTATTTAGTTTGACAAAGTTTGAAGGTGTTCTTTGTTTTCTGGTAGTCATCTGATATTTTCAATTAATATTGTTTGTGATTGATATTATCCCTAATGTTAAGAATCCTCGTAATGTAACTTAGTTATGTTTGAATAAGGGAAACAATTAACAAATGATAACTTATTTTTTTATTAATAATGTTAAGAAAACAAAAAACAGTCTAAATTTATCTTTATTTAACATTCATTAATTAAAATAATTAATGAATAATAAACAAAATAATTTCTAGTTAATTTTAACTAAATTTTTTTTGTTATCAAATATTTTTATTTTCTTATATACTTGTTCACATAACAAATGATAACTTATTTTCTAGGATTATTCTATTTTTTTATTAAATAAAATTAATAAAAATTTAATTACAAACGTTTATTTATCAATATAAAGATTCAATTTCGAAGTCTTAAACCGAAAGAATTTTATTAAAAATTAAAGAGTAATTAAATATTTATTGAATGCAATACAAAAACTATTCTATTAAAAAATTTAGTTATTATGTATTATATATATATATATATATTAGTTTATGTATTTTTTTAATAAAATAATTAATTATCGAAATAATTAAAATAGAATAATTTTATTTTTATATTATTATAATTTAAATGTTTTATAAATACCAAATATATATTGTGACTTATTAATAGCTAACTAAAATATGTTAGTGTTCAAGTAGTTCAAGTGAGCACACAAAAAATTGCTCCTAGCTAGAAACATTTATCTTTGTAGATATAATCATTCAAGTTGGTATGATTTTTAGGTTGGAAGGAAAGGTGGCAATTGTGACCGGTGGAGCGAGTGGAATGGGAGCAGAAACAGTGAAACTATTTGCCAAACATGGAGCATGCGTGGTTATAGCAGATATTCAAGATGACCTCGGTAAACAGGTTGCAACTTCCATTGGTACAGACAAGGTGAGTTACCGCCATTGCGACGTTAGAGACGAGAAACAAGTTGAAGAAACCGTAGCTTTCACCGTAGAAAAATACGGTGGCCTAGATATCATGTTCAGCAACGCCGGAGTTGCAGGTTCTCAAAGTAACGTCCTTGATTTGGATTTGAATGATTTTGACAACACGATTGCAGTTAATCTGCGTGGATATGCAGTGTGCATCAAGCACGCTGCACGTGTCATGGTTGCAAGAAAGACACGTGGCTCCATAATATGCACCGCGAGTACGGTTGCAACGGTTTCTGTTGGAGGTTTTGATGGTAAGGGTTACGTTGCATCCAAGAGTGGTATTTTGGGGCTTGTGCGTTCAACTTGTGGTGACCTTGGAGAATTTGGGATTAGGGTTAATTCAATTTCACCCTATCTTGTAGCTACCCCACTCGCAACTAGAGTTCTGAATATGGATGCTAGTGAAGTTGAAGAGATTGCTGTTGCTGGTGCAAATTTGAAGGGGATTGTGTTGAGGCCGATCCATATTGCTCAAGCGGCTTTGTTTCTTGCTTCTGATGAATCTGCTTATATCAGTGGGCACGACATGGTCGTTGATGGAGGTTTCGTGGGCGTTAATAAAACTTTTGATTTCATCCTAAAAGAAGAAGCTGCAAAAAACTAAGCAAATTAAATGAAAGATCAGATCAGATCGCAGTGTGTGTTGATGTTTCAGTATTATTGTATTATGATTATGGTTGTGCGTTGTGTGATTGCCACAATAAAGTAATATATCGATGCAGATATATAGAAAAATAGATCATGAAATAAATTGAGATCATATTGTTCTGATCTCCCATATAGTTTCATGAATAAGTAAACATCACATGTTGTATGATTGTATCAACAGTGTGTTTGTTGAATTCAGTTGTCCCATGCCTTTGATTGAGAAAGAGGTACTACGAAATGCTATGTTTTTTCTTTATTTCTGAAAGCAAATAAATATTTTTACTCTACATCATTCATTTAATTCCATCTGAATTTACTAACATGAAAGGCAATTAATGGATCAGAGGATTGACTTGCAAAACAAGTGACTGTTGAAATTTTGTAATTATTGGATCTAAAATTTAGTCGATCTAAAATCGCAATCAAGTCATGATGGGAAGATGGACCTTTCTTCCACTCATTCCCGTCCACCAATAAGGATGGAAATTGTGTGGTCATTATTTCAGAATTGAATTTTCAATGAATACAACCATTATTATTACTCTCAACAAACAAGTGCGAAGCTATTCAAGTAGTACCTAAACTCTTATGTACCCAAATTCTAATCACCACTCGCTTTTATTTAATCAGAGTATTCATGAAATAACTAGCAGGACGCCTTCAACTTTTGCTTCTGCCAACAAGAGTTTCGGAATTGTAAGCCAGGTTTGCACATCAAAGCAGCGAAGCCATATTAATATCAATGTCTAAGCAAAGGTAATTCTTAATAGGAAAAGTCTAGGGCCAGCAATTTTATTAAATTTTGGCCAGCATGTAACTAGCAGAGAAAAGTGAGTCATTGGATGAAATCTTACACCAATCTCACACCATCAAATCATTGATGGCTAGTTGATGGCTACCAATCACAAAAGTTACTGGCCCTAGCATTGCTCCTCTTAATATATATGACTGCACATATTTTTATTAGAAGCAAGTTGATCAAGCCACCGCTATACTACTTTCAGCGTTTTACTGCCAATTTAATTCCTTAGTGACTAGAAAATAGTATGTTATATGAGTGAATTGTGTGAATGAAAGATGTTGGACCAATTAATAGTAGATTTAATTTTAGCTTCTTAATCATACCTTGATGCAAATCTGCTTGATTTTTAGGTTGGAAGGCAAGGTTGCAATTGTGACGGGGGGAGCAAGTGGAATAGGAGCAGAAGCAGCGAGGTTATTTGTGGAAAACGGTGCACTTGTTGTTATAGCAGATGTTAACGATGAATTGGGGCTTCAAGTTGCAAGTTCCATTGGCGTAGACAAGGTGAGTTACCATCACTGCGACGTTAGAGACGAGAAACAAGTTGAGAAAACCGTTGCTTTCGCCATGGATAAGTACGGAAGCTTAGACATCATGTTCAGCAACGCTGGAGTTACCGGCTCTTTCGGTAACATACTTGATTTGGATTTGAATGACTTTGATAACACAGTAGCTGTGAATGTTCGTGGAGCAGCAGCGTGTATTAAGCACTCGGCACGTGTCATGGTGGAAAGAAAGACACGTGGCTCCATAATATGCACAGCTAGTATAGCTTCTGTGGTTGCACTTGGTGGCGATTCAGCAGGTCATGGTTATAACACATCCAAACATGGTCTTGTGGGTCTTGTGCGTTCGGCGTGTGGTGAGCTTGGAGCTTATGGGATTAGGGTCAATTCGATTTCACCTTATGTTATGGCCACACCTTTGGCATGTGAAGTTCTTGGTATGGAAGCAAGCGAAGTTGAAAGTGCTAGTGTTGCTGGTGCCAATTTGCAGGGGATTGTGTTGAAGCCAATTCATGTTGCACAAACTGCTTTGTTTCTTGCTTCTGATGAATCTGCTTATATTAGTGGACACAATTTGGTCGTTGACGGAGGTTTGTTAGCCGTTAATAGCCCTGTTTCAAAAAGTAAATGAAAATCTCGTAATATATATATCAACATCAGTAACTAAAATTAATCATTGTGTACTCATATATTATTTAATTTATTTTTAAGGTGTATTTTATATTTTAATATATATTTTATATTAAAAATTAATTTTAGTAGTTAATTTTAATTTATATTTAATATAATTATATATAATGTGGTTAATTTATATGTTTATTGATTTTTTGCTTCTTTACCTCCAAATCTAGCAAGCTGAGTTATATTTAATTATATTTAATATACGATTAAACTAAAACACCTTACAATAGTAGAAATAGAGATAGCAATAGGGCTTTATGGGCAGAGTTCTCCCACTTCTATTTTCATTTAGTAAAATACTTTTTCTTACTGTATTTTGGTTTTGAATTTTCATTTATTTTTTTTCGAGGTGGATACTCTTAATTTTTCTTTTTTTGAAAAAAAAAACATATTTTTAATAAACTCTAACACAATTCAATTAAATATACCAAACTAAAACAATTTAACATAAGTAACATGCACACAAAATTTTCTAACATACAAATTAATAAAATAAATAAGTTTTTAACAAGGAGAGAGGAGAGGCGAAGATGAAATTTGGCGAGGAGAGGAGAGACTATTATATTCTGTGAGCTAATATTATAATTAAAAAAATAGTTATTATGACAAAAATAAAAATTGTCAATCAAATAATGAGATTATTTCAGTTCAATTATGTAAAAAAAAAAATAAAAAAATCACAATATAAATTTATTCAGATATTATTTATAATAAAATATTACTATTGCAGCATAAATTAAATAAAAGAAAATATCCGACACTCTTTAGGAAGAATCTTTACATATGTTTATTCTATGTATACACACATGCAGTGCAGAAGAGCAAACAAAGTCTAGTGTGAGAATGGCGCAAGAGAGGCAATAATGGAGGGAGGAGGTTGTATGTCGCGCATTTGATATTTTTGAGTAATCGAGTAGAGGTTGAGAAGAGGAGAAGGACGACTACAGAAATAACGAATATAGTTCAATAGATGAAAATTTGGAATGTATAGAGAAAATAATATTTTGTTGGAGGTTATGAGCGTAATATTACTTAACTGATAGCAAGGTATAATTATTAACATGATTAATTTTCATATATAGAGATAAAAAAAATACACAAGTAGAAAATTACTTATTATTGACGAATTTTTAGATAAATTTATTTTTTATTATAGACGAATTTTTAGTTACCAACAAAATTATTTACCGACAAATTTTTTTTCGGTTGATAATATATCGATAGATTTTTTTCATTATCAACAGATTTTTTTCGATAATCGTTCCATCTATTTCACTAAAAAACATCAAATTTTCTGACAGATTTTTCATGGATAACTATTGGCAGATTTTTTGACAAATTTTTTGTTAGTAACTAGTATCAGATTTTTCGACAATTTTTTTGTCGGTAATTGAAGTCTTGAAAAGCATTCCAAACTTTGAATACAAACGAATTTTTTGTCTGTAAATCCATTAGTAAGATAAAACAGAATTTTTTTAAATTTTCTAATTGCAAAATATACATGTGTTCATACAAAATAAATATAAATTTAATGAATACAAATTTTTATCTAACTTGTATTTGAACATATATAATATTTCAAAAGATAAACAAGTTTATCGTATTATAATAAACAAACAAGTCAATATATCCAAAACATAAACAAAGTGTATTGTTACATCAACTATAATCCTCATTATATTGTTCAACAATACTAAAACTATCGGCTATAGTCGTCAGTATCATCTTCATCCTCATCATCATCATAGTCCTCATCCGAAAAGATTGAAGATGACGGCAACGATAACAACAGTAGTGAAACAACACTAAAACTACTTGACGCTCTAACCTTCTTGTAATAACTAACATAAAGCTCCTTCCATGTCTTCTATTTCAACTTTTCCTTCTTGGCCTTTAAAATAATTACTCTATATAAAAAATCTTGTTACAAGTGAAACTTAGTTTGTTCAACAGTTATTTAGTAGTACCATGATTAGTTGATTGCGTATATTACGTATAAGGACCAATGGGGATTTTATCAAAGAAACGCAATTAATCACAGATATTGAGAATCCTTCATCTTTCAACAACAAAGCTAAAAGTGCATCAAACAACACATAATCAGATGGAATGGATTGATTAATATATTTGAAAAGGATAGAACTACTATTGTTCATATAATTCTTCATACCACATGCCAATCTTCCACCAGCATTTCCAGTGCTCAAGCTGAGTTCCTTCGCACCAGCAAAAGCATAAGTAAAATGCAAATTAGACTAAAGTAAAACCAATCTATCAGTTTCTTTCTGCTTCTGGATTTCGAGCATGTAACACTGTTTCTTGAAACTTGACCATAATGGCTGCATGTAATAATAGCACCATTTATATCAACAAACTAAGCTAGTCACCATAATAGGCCTAACTACTATAAGATTCTACTAAAATTATTTATTCAAGCATTAAATATTTTATTCTTAAAAACAAAATTCTACTAGAGAAGATAAATAAAAAAAGTACTTTAAAAGAAAATTATATGAACTAGGATTTGCTAGGATCAAACCTCTGCTTGGGCTATAGCATCGGGCTTAATCCAACGACTCCAAAAGCTTTCATCATCTTCATCATTACAAAAATTGGCCACCTGAAAACAAGAAAATTAAACGGTTGAAATACCTAAGTAATTTACCAACCTGTGAAATGATTTTAATCCTTAATAAAATCAAAAAGAAAAACATGATCAGGAAGTGTCAAAGAGATTAATTGAAATCACTGGACAAGGTTAAGTAAAACAAGAAGCATAAAGTGTAGCATACCAGCAACATCTCATAAGGTTAAGTAATGCATACCATTGCAACCTCTAAGCCCCCACCCAAGGCCAGGCCATCAATGGCAGCAACAGAGGGTTTCCTTGAAGCTGAATGAGGAAGTTTGTGAATTCAACATATCAGAAACTGTCAAATGAATGGTGAATACGAAATTTGACAATAATTGTGTACGTTCTACATTATCAGTGATGATTTCTATTGATACGCATCCAGGTTTTGGACACTCTTTATGGAGGAGACAGAGTCAGAAAATCAGTATAAACATCATAATAGAAAGACCCATGAAAAATAAAAGAAAAAAAAAACTAAAGTTAGTACATTTTGCTGCTTGAATTCCAGAGCCCATTAATCCTCCTCCAATGATTGCAACCTTCTTAACTTTCCTTAGAACCAGACCACGATCAGTGATCCCAGGTACCTATCCAAACCAAGACATGTTTAAGCAGAAGATGTTATCAGTGAAAACAACGAAAGCACTAGCACCTTGGGAATTGGATATTTCATATATAATAGCATTTATATAGAAATCAAGTATGTGCATCAGGGTAGCTAATCTTGGTTCAAAACATTATTCATCGCCATATTACCTTCTTAGGGTAATCAGAAATACAAAGCCTCAAAACGACTGATTAAGACATGTATTGTAGAACAGAAAAATAAGCATGAAGTCAACACACAATTTCAACCAACCTTGGTTGTTCCTCTTTGAGCAAAGAATATATGAACCAGGCTTTTGCATGTATCCAAACTGAAAGGTATAGTGAATTTTCGAATTCCATTCTGTAGAACTGCAATAATAACAGGAAAATTGAGAAGTTCTTTTGTGAGGTTGTGACTTCTTTTCTTTTCAATAAACATTAAAGAAAAAAATGAGCCAAGTTAAACAAGCTATTGTAGAAAAGCTAGCAATTGACAAACTTTATCCTGAGAACTTTGAAAGCAAGTTGGAGAAACCTGAGTTGGTTCATGATGTTCAATACCAGTAAAACAAATCAATTATTCAACAGAGAATATTCAAAATTTTTAATAACCATGCTTCAATTTATAATATAAAGCTAGCAAATGAATCACAATCTTTTAATAACAGGCACAGCATTGCATGCAAGAGTCATATACCTTTTTAAGATCAGCCAGAATCAGTGGGCTCCCAGTTCTGCATATGACTGACGTTCCTTTGAAATCAAACTCCATTTTTGCAATGTCAAACTCCATTTCTTCTTTGTGTCGCTCAGCCATCACTACAACAGTTCCTCCACCCAGGCTCTCATTGGCTATGGCAAGTTGATTTAGTAATGAACCCTGCACACCCAATCATATTATTGTGGTTCAGATGCATGACAAATTAAAAGATCCAAATGGAGATGCACAAAATCTTGATAAAAATAAATAAATAAATAAACAGCTGACATATGTTTGAATTCTTTCGTTTTTAATGAATAATTCATTGGCAGATAGTAATTCCGGAATCTTACCAATTTATCACTCCAGCCAAGAATTAAAGTATGATTTTGCTCAACTACCTCACGTTTTCCTTTCCTCAGTGAGTCGAACTTCTCAGAAATGGCACGCAAGTCATGACGGTTGAAATGTAATTATTGGATCCAAAATTTACTGGATCTAAAATCGCACCCAAGTCATGATGGAATATGGACCTTTCTTCCCCTCATGTCCGTCCACCAATAAGGATAGAAATTGTGTGGTCAATATTTCAGAATTGATTTTTGAATGAATACAAAATACATTATTACTCTCAACAAACACGTGCGAAGCTATTCGAACAGTAACTAAACTCTTACGTACCCAAATTCTAATCGCCACTGGCTTTTATTTAATCAGAGTATTGATGAAATAACTAGCAGGACGCCTTCAGCTTTTGCCTCTGTCAACAAAAGTTTCTCAATTGTAAGCCAGGTTTCCACATCAAAGCAGCGAAGCCATATTAATATCAATGTCTAAGCAAAGGTAATTCTTAATTAATTCTTAATATGACTGCACATATTTTTATTAGAAGCAAGTTGATCAAGCCACCGCTATACTACTTTCAGCGTTTTACTGCCAATTTTATTCCTTAGTGACTTAGAAAATAGTATGTTATATGAGTGGATTATGTGAACAAGTGATGTTGGACCAATTAATAGTATATTTAGTTTAGTTTCTTAATCATACCTTGATGCAAATCTGCTTGATTTTTAGGTTGGAAGGCAAGGTTGCAATTGTGACCGGGGGAGCAAGTGGAATAGGAGCAGAAGCAGCGACGTTATTTGTGGAAAACGGTGCACTTGTCGTTATAGCAGATGTTAACGATGAATTAGGGCTTCAAGTTGCAAGTTCCATTGGCGTAGAAAAGGTGAGTTACCATCACTGCGACGTTAGAGACGAGAAACAAGTTGAAGAAACCGTTGCTTTCGCTATCAAGAAATATGGAAGCCTAGATATCATGTTCAGTAACGCTGGAATTGCAGGCTCTTTCTATAACATACTTGATTTGGATTTGAATGACTTTGATAATACAATAGCTGTGAATGTTCGTGGAGCAGCGGCGTGTATTAAACACGCGGCACGTGTCATGGTGGAACGAAAGACACGTGGCTCCATAATTTGCACTGCCAGTACAGCTTCTGTGGTTGCACTTTGTGGCGATTCAGCTCCTTATGGTTATAACACATCCAAACATGGTCTTTTGGGTCTTGTGCGTTCGGCGTGTGGTGAGCTTGGAGCTTATGGGATTAGGGTCAATTCGATTTCACCTTCTTACGTGGCCACACCTTTGGCATGTGAAGCTCTTGGTATGGAAGCAAGCGAAGTTGAAAGTGCTGTTGTTGCCGGTGCCAATTTGCAGGGGATTGTGTTGAAGCCAATTCATGTTGCACAAACGGCTTTGTTTCTTGCTTCTGATGAATCTGCTTATATTAGTGGACACAATTTGGTCGTTGACGGAGGTTTGTTAGCCGTTAATAGCCCTGTTTCAAAAAAGTAAATGAAAATCTCGCAATATGCCTATATATATATATATATATATATATATATATATATATATAGAGAGAGAGAGAGAGAGAGAGTGTTCCGTGAAAGCAAATTTTGTGATTTGTAATAATCAATTAGTCATTATTAATATTTTTAATGGTGTAAAATTATATTTAATAGTGTAGAATTACTTATTTTTATTTTATTGATTAAGTATTGACCAAATTTTAATAAAAATATTCACCACTTAAATTTTATATATATATATATATATATATATATATATATATTAAAAAATTTATCTAACAAAAATGCTATTTTGATATAAAATAGTTACTATATAATAAAAATGTACTCGTGTTGTTTAATTTATTTTTAACGTATATTTTATTATTTTATATTATAAAATATATTTTATATTAATAATTAATTTTAGCGACTAATTTTAATATATAACTAATATGATTGTCTATACAATGTGGTTAATTTACATGTTTATTATTTGTTTTGCATCTCCACCTCCAATTCTTTGAATCTAGCAAACTAAGTTACATTTAATTATATAAAAAGTATAGGAGTAAGTATTTTTATTAAAATTTAGTCAATACTTAATTATTAAAAGAAAAATAAATAATTTTATATTATTAGATATAATTTTATACTATTAAAAATATTAATCATAGCTAATTAATAGTTATACATAACAAATTTTACTGACCCTAACACTCCTCTTAATTATATTCAATATAAAGTCAAATTAAGATGCCGTGTAATATGCACAAATAGAAATAACTCTACGAGATGGAGGCCCCACTCCTCTCGTTTTTAATGCATTTTCGTCGTAAGTTTTTGTTTATTTTTTTTTTTGAAAAGATAGATATTTGCAAGTACTAAACATTAGCTATTATCAAAAGCAGAAGAAGTATGATAGAGAGCTCTTCTAGAATTTCTCCACAAGAAAAAGATCTAATTCAACGAAGTACTAAGAAAGTCAAAACGCGAGAAGAGGTTGATCTCAATCAACTTAGCAACATGATGATCTCCTCAGACCTGCGAGGAGATATGACTGAGAAAAACATAAAGGTGTCATACAAGGAGTCTCTGCTTACGCTCATTGGACTAAGACTGGAGGAGAGTCCCAGCGTGATGGAGGAGGTGCTCAAAGACGTCTCTGATTCGGAGGACAGATGGTACAAGAAAGATGAAGGCAATAGAACGGATGAACAACCATTTGATCCGCATCATGTTATTCCAGTATCGAAAGAAGAATTTGAGGACTGGTCAGACCTTGGAAGTCAGCACTTGTTGTGAAAGTTCTAGGCAAACGTGTGGGGCTAGCGTTCATGGAACAACGACTACAAAAAGACTGGATGAAAAAAAGTAAGATTGATGTAATTGATATGGATCGTGACTACTTTCTAATTCATTTTTCAGATGAAGAAGATTATTCTCATGCTTTGATGGAGGATCATTGGATGGTGGCGGGACACTATCTCGTAGTTCAAAAGTGGAGGCCTTTCTTTCTCACGTCGGAGCATCGAGTAAGAAAAATAGCGGCCGGGGTCTGGATCCCAAACCTCCCCATCGAACTCTATAATCAACGTTTCCTGTGGAGAGTTGGATCGGCAATAGGTCAGATGATCAAAATTGATCGGACAACGTTTATACACTCGAGAGGCAAGTTTGCTATAATTTGTGTGGAGATTAATCTTGCCAAGAAACTGGTGCCAAAGATCTCGGTGATGGGGAGTGAGCTCAATATTGAGTATGAAGGTTTGCATCAAATTTACTTTACGTGCGGCAAGTACGGCCATCGAGCTTATATGTGTACTAAAGCTCCGACCAAAAAAAGAATGAGGACCAACATGAAAACAATCCACATTTAGTGTCTCAATGTGATTTTGGCAACGGGCAAAATCCTCCTGATTTTAGGCCTTGGATGTTGGTTAAAAAACCAATCCAAAGAAGGAAAGATTCCAACACAACATATAAAAAGAAAGTGATAATGGCACCTGATCTCATTCTAATTTTGGAAGAGCATGCAAATAAGGAAAGTATTGGCCAAGGCTTGAGATCAAAATTCCACGTCTTGCAGGAAGAGTTAGAAGAAGATATGCATGTGCATGAATGCAACGAAGCCTAAGGGGAAGCCCTTAATATTGGTTCTGGGCCAAGGAAAGAAAAGGCCCAACTTACCCAAGTAAGAATATTTAATAACCATAAAAATCCTATCAAAGTGGGGGCCAACAAAAATGCTTTGAATCCAAAAAAGACCTCCATAAAAGCTCACGGTCTTAAAAATAGTCATAGCACTAAAGAAAAGAGTGCAGCCCCAAAGGAAAGTTCTCCCAAAAAAGCACAATGTGAAAAGCTGGATATTCCATAACCCTCTTCTCAAGTACAAGCAAAGGCCAAAGACCCTGAAAAAGAGGTGATGGGGCACGTTATGTTGGAAAGCATGAGAAGACTTCAGAAGGAGCAACAAGAGTTTTTTTTATACCAAAAATATCTGGTGAGTTCTTGGAAGAATATATTGCTACTAATAATTTCCTTAATTGTCGCTGCGTAAGATCATGGATTGCAACGGTCACGATAGAATCAGTGGAAGAGGAAGACCACCAGATATTAGTATCAGGGCTTCGTCTAGTAATGAAGTGTCATAAGCGACGACATCCGTTGTGAGGTCCGGTTCAGAGAAAAGGAAAAATGCCCAAGCTTGACCGTGGTTCTTGGTAATCTTCCTTCTTGTTTTGTCCTTATGAATAGTATTATTGTTTGGAATTGTAGAGGAGCACCGGGGAGGGGGCGGATTTTCCTTTCCTTATTAAGGAATTGAAATGTGAATATCATGCTGGTATGATTATTCTTCTTGAGACTCAGATTAGTGGGGATCGGACCAAAGAAGTAAGAGAGTTGGGTTTTGATGGGTCCTTCGCTGTTGAAGCTTTGAGGAGGTTTGGTGGGATTTGGATCATGTGGGACTCAGGAGTTTGGAGGGTGGATATTGTGAGGACAGCAGACAAGTTGTTCACCTCGGAGTATCTAGCAACAACTCTGAACGGTGGTTCCTGAGTGCAGTTTAGGGTTCCCCGCAGAAAATTTACAGAAGAGAGTTATGGAATGACCTGATAGATTTTGCTAGTGATATTAGTAGTCCTTGGTGCGCTATTGGGGACTTCAATGCTCTCCTTCATGATTATGAAAGAAGGGAAAGCATGGCTAGAACCAACCCAGGAGCTTGCTCAAACTTCCAAGCTTATGAGTCTGATTGTGGTTTAGTGGATTTGGGCTTTATGTGTTAGCCGTTTACTTGGAGAAGAGGTAACTTGGTGGAAAGGTTGGATAGGGCCCTTAGCAACATGAATTGGCATATCAGGTTCCCTGAGGCTTGTGTTTGACACCTCCCAATGCTGAAGTCTGACCACTCGCCTATTTGCCTCTATTTATCTTCTAATTCACCTATTAATAGAGGGTGTCGCCCGTTCAGATTTGTTGCGGCATGGTTAACTCACCCGGACTTTGATAGTATGGTGAATAGATGCTGGAAGGTAGATAATTCTTGGACAGCAAATATGCAAAACTTCAAAAAATCCCTTCAAGATTGAAATACTTTGGTGTTTGGTGATATTTTTCAGAGAAAAAAAATGTCCTAAGAAGGCTGAATGGCATCTCTAATAGATTAACCTAAGAGAGCAATAGGTTTTTGGAAGATTTACAATTTCAGTTATGCCAAGATTATGAGGAGGTTCTTGCTCAAGATGAGTTATTGTGGTTCCAGAAATCGAGAAGCAAGTGGTTAGAGTTCGGCAACCGGAATACTAATTTTTTTCCTGGCTCTACCATGGTAAGGAGAAGAAGAAATAAAATCCCCACTATTCATAATGATGATGGCGAGTGGTTAACAGAAAGCAATGATCTGAAAAATTAGGTTGTATCCTTTTACGCGAACCTTTACTATGATTATTCTGATAATGTTCCTTTTATTATTTCTAACACCTTTCCTGAGCTAAGTGCTGCTGACTTTGAGAGGATAGGTCAGATGGTATCTCCCTTGGAGATTAAAGAGACTGTGTTTGCTATGGGCAGCCTTAAAGCTCCGAGAAAGGATGGTATCCAAGCTGTCTTTTACCAGCAACATTGGAAAAAGGTTGGTGCTGATCTTTGTAATCTTGTTCAAAATATTTTCAGGAACCCAACTTTGGTCAGCGATATTAATGAGACGCTCCTAGTCCTTATTCCTAAAATTGAACTGGTCTCCAGCCTCAAACACATGAGACCTATCGGTTTGTGTAATGTCTCGTATAAGGTGGTTACAAAAATTTTAGCAAAACAGTTGCAAACTTTGATGGCTAAGTTGGTCAGGCCAACTCAGACTAGCTTTGTTCCGAGAAGGTATTCATCGGATAATATTATTATAACTCAGGAGGTTATTCATTTGATGAGGAGCAAGAAAGGTGGAAAAGGTTGGATGGCTATTTAAATCGACCTCGAAAAAGCCTATGACAGATTAAAATGGTCTTTTATAAAGGACTCATTGATTGACATCGGCTTTCCCTCCCGTATAACTAATCTCATTTATGATTGTGTATCTTCTACTAGAATGAGAGTTTTCTGGAATGGTGATGAATTAGAAGATTCACTCCGTCTAGGGACATCAGACAAGGGGACCCCATTTCTCCCTACTTATTTGTTCTGTGTATTGAACGCTTATCGCAACTTATTGATGCAGCTGTGGAGCATGGATTTTGGAAACCAATTCGTTTGAAAAGAGATGTTCCAGAGATTTCTCACCTTGGCTTCGCAGATGACTTAATTTTGTTTGTAGAAGCAAACTTGAAACAAGCTGAGGTCATTAATAATTGTCTTAATGCCTTTTGTGATAGTTCCGGGCAGAAGGTTAGTCAGATAAGACGAGAGTCTTCTTCTCCCGAAATGTAGGGAATAATGTTAGAACAAGCATCTCAGAAGCCTTGAATTTCTCTAGAACGGATGATTTAGGAAAATATTTGGGTGTTCCCCTTCATCACTCCAGAGTTTCGAAAAGCACTTTTAATAATATTATTGACAAGATGAATGCTAATCTAAACTCTTGGATAGCCTCCTCGCTGTCTTTGGCGGGAAGAAATACCCTGGTGAAATCTGTCCTTTCTTCTATTCCATCTTATACTATGCAAACTGCTTTTTTACCTAAAGCTACTTGTAATGCTATTGATAAAAATGCAGGAACTTTCTTTGGGGAGACACCAATCAAACCCGCAAAATTCATTTGGTGAGTTGGAAAAAAGTTTGTGAGCCAAAAAAGTCGAGTGGCCTAGGAATTTGCCATGCTAGTACACTCAACCATGCTTTTATGGCAAAAGTTGGGTGGGGGGTCTTATTGAAAATAAACATGCCTTGTGGGCTAGAGTTCTTTGGTCAAAGTATGGAAGCAAAAATGACATAATTTCGAAGGTGGAACAAAAACAAAGTAGCTCTAACTTGTGGAAAGGAATTTGTGCCAGCTGGGATATTGTGGAGTCTAACCATATTTGGCACATCAGGGATGGTTCTACAATAGATTTTTGGAAGCATAACTGGGTCCCTCTGTTAGGGAGGCTTGAACATCACACAACTCAGGTAAGTAATGAGTTTGACTATTTTGTGAAATTGACTGATTTTCTTATCGTTTCAGGATCCTGGGACATTGTGAGGCTCAAGGAGATCCTGTCGGAGGATGTGGTCAAAAGAATCATGGCGTTGTCCCCCCTTCCCATTGGAAGCCTACTGATCATATTGCATGGGCACCCTCACCAGATGGAGCGTTTAGCCTCAAGTCTGCTTATCAAGCCATTTAAGACACTCCTAGCAACCCCAATCGGCTCTTTAATTTGGTTTGGAGCTGGAAGGGTCCCGAATGAACTCACTCCTTTCTCTGGCTCGCTGCACGCCAAGCCATTCTAACTAATGCATAACGAAAAAGGCGCCACCTAACTCAAGACTCATCTTGCCCTCGCTGCACTCAGCATGAAGAATCAGTGGAGCATGTCTTACGTGACTGTTATTTTGCCAGGAGCATATGGAATGCCTTCATCCCTGCTGCCCAAGCACATTCCTTTTTCAACATGGACGTCGTTCATTGATTGGAGAACAACCTGGGGTGCCCAAGTCACTGGCCTTGTCTTTTTGGTGTTGTTATTGCCTTTCTTTGGTTCTGTCGTAATAAATTTGTCTTTGAGGATAAGTTATCCCCATTTTCCATGGCTGTGCACCAAATTAAAGCCCGAACTGACGAGATCCTAAATATTGATAAATTCCAAAGAAGGAGTATTGTCAATGTTGAATCGCAATGTCTCATTCGATGGCTTCCGCCACCGAAAAAAGTGTTAAAACTCAATGTGGATAGATCTTTTTTAGGCCATATAAATAGTGTTGTTTGTGGTGGTTTATTTAGGGATCACTTAGGAAGGTTTATCATGGGTTTCTCTTACAATCTTGGAAGCTGCTCGATAATGCACGCTGAATTGTGGGGCAGTACCCGTGGTTTACAAATTGCTAAGGCTCAAGAGTATACAACTCTTATTGTGGAATCGGACTCTGCCTCTGTCCTCCATCTTTTGAAAAATGGGTACCCTGCTAACCACCCTTGTGCTCCCTTTGTAGAAGACATTAGTATTCAGGCTGGTAGAATTGCAAATATTTCTTGGTCTCACTTCCTTCGAGAAGCAAATTCGGTTGCAGATGTGTTAGCAACAAAAGGACAAGATCTACCTTTCGAATTGCATATTTTTTATACTACTTCTCCGGATATTACATTAGCTTTAAATTTTGATTGTATGAGATCTCTTCGACTAAGAGGATCCTGAGTATTTTCTTTTTTTGTTTTGTTTGTGGCTCTTTTTGCTTCTTTTGGGGTCGTTGACCCCTGATCATTAAAAAAAAGATATTCGCAAGTATCCATAGATATTAAAGATTGATTTTTTTTGAAAAAATCAACATAATTATAATAAAATTATCATAATTCAACTAAATATGTTAAATTAAAACACAATCTAAATATAAATTTAACATAATTAACATGCATATAAAATTTTCAATATGCAAATTAATAAAATAACATAAAATAAACAAATTTTCAACAAGGAGAGAGAAGAGGCAAAGACGAAGCTTGGTGAAAGAGAGAGAGAGAGACTATTATGCTGTGCAAGCTAATATTATAATAGAAGAAAATAATTATTATGACAAAAATTAAAAGGTAAATTCTACTGTACCCTAATTATAATAACATATAAATTACCTTCTGTGACATGTCGTTCTTTAATTGGTTGTTATGTTAACTATGGTTAAACTATTTTAAAATAAAATTATAGTCCAAAATGAGTAACTATATCATTTACTACAATATTAAAAACATAATCTTTGCTTCTTTCCCAAATCATGCTTCTAGAGAACTCTAATTTAGGGAAGGCGTTAGTTGATGCAGTAGAAGCAGCAGGATCAATTCTAGGACCTGCTCTACTTTCAATAAGTGAATATTTGATATCTAGCTTCAATGAATCCTACCAATCTAGGTTTGTAAATTTCAACTTCCTAGTCCACTCTTGGCTAGTCATATTTCAGAACTGTAAGCATTTTTGAGAAATTATATCAGACTTGGAAAGAAATCTATCATTAATATGGGGGAGAATGGCACAAAATAGGAGGATAACAGGCCTGTCTTACAAAAAGAAAAAAACAAAGAGAAAAGAAAAAGCAACTAGTGAATCATAGCCTTTCGGTCTCACAATATATCTAAGCAAGAAAGTCCTCTAAAAAGATGCGAGTCTTTGCACCGTATAGAGGCCAAATATCTAGTTTTGTCCCATAAAACTTGTTTAACCGAAAATCTACCATTGAATGTGCATAAATTGCATTCCAGTCAAATACATGTATAAATTTTCTAAAATAACTAAAATGAAAAAATTAAAAAGGCAAAGGCGAAGCTTAGCAGGAACGAATTTGAGTAGAAAGGAACAGTGGAAGGGAGGAAATGTTCTTCACTCACTAAGGGAGGTGTTCTTCAATGGTAAGGTGGAACGAATCAAATTAATATTGATTTGGTAAAAAACATATAAATTTTATTTTTTAATATTTACAAAAATTATATAATCATCTATCTTAAAAAATATTTAATTAGAAAATGACTCTACTTTAGTTAAGATGTTATTAGGTTAAATTAACTCAAATTAAAACTAAACATCTAATTAAAATGTGCCACGTCATAAAAGGTAATTTACATGTTGATTTAGAGGAGGTTTAGTAAAACTTACCAAATTAAAATTGTCAATCAAATGATCAGATTATTTCAGTTTAACCATGTAAAAGAGAATAAAAAAATCAAAGTGTAAAATTATTCAGATATTATATATTTACAATAAAATGTTACTATTACAGCATAAACTAAAAAGAAAATGTATCTAACACTTTTTAGGGAGATCAATCTTTACGCACGTTTATTCACAGTGTACATAAAATACAGAAAAATAGACAAAACCTAGTGTGAGAGTTGTGCAAGGGAGGCCTAACGCTGGAGGGAGGAGGCTGTATGTCATGCATTTGGTACTTCTGATCGAGCAGTTGAGTAGAGACAGTTGTTGAGGAGAGGAGAAGAGCGGCGACAGAAATAACAAATGTACAATGGATGAGATTTGGAATGTATCACAACCTTGAAGAGAAAATAATATTTTGTTGGAGGTTATGGGCGTAATATTATTGAAGAGAAAATAGGATTATTAACATGGTGAGCTTTCATATATAGAGATAAGAAGGGAAGGGGTTCAATAATGGCTATAGACGTGATTTTCGTATAATTTCAGGGAGTAAAATGAAAAAAAAAAATTAGACACCAAATTTCTATATTTCTTTAATTTATTAAGTATTAAATGAAATAAAATATTAGTATTTGCAGCATAAATTTAATTTTAAAAAAATCCAACACCCGATAATATTGTAAAAAAAAAATAGTTATTATGATAAAAATTAAAGTGACGAATTATATAATAAAAGCATATCAATTCAATCATAATAAAAAAAATAAAAATAAAAATTTAAATTTATTAGTTACTAAATAAAATAAAAATATTACTATTTACAGCATAAACTAAATAAAAAAATATCCAATATTTTTAGAATAAAATAAAATTAATCATAAAAATAAAAATGAATAAATAAATATAAGTGATAGCAAAATAAAAATATTAGTAAGATAGGAGTTTAACGACTACTACAGAACTAACGAAATTTTTTTATAAAATAAAATATATATTAAAAGTATATAAAATAATATACATATTAGTTAATTTTTTTTTACACACATTATTTTAGTATTCAATTATATATTTTTTAAACATATAAATCTAGTTAATGCATAACATTTACCTAGTAAGTGCATTAACAATAAGTTATTATTATCTTAGTAATCCAAATATTTAATTTAATATAAATATCTTACTTTTTTTTTGGTTGAATATTATTATTTATTAAACTAAAGTATTATATAGAAAGAAAAAGCCCAATCCAATATAATCACATTTTTCAGATTTGGAAAAGGGTAGGTGAAGGAGGAGGGGCTCGGAAGGTGGGCAGAAATTTAAATATAATTAGGAGTAAATTATTATTTCTACTCATAAAAATTTTAAATCTTGATAAATTTATTTATAAAAAAATTGTCATTTTATCTAAAAAGGATGTTTTCGTATAATAAAATTATCTAAACACTAAAAATTACTTAAAAATTTAAGGGCGGTGGAGGAGCTAGAAAGATAGAGAGTTGATGCTTGATATGGAGATTCACACTTGAGGGAGAGATTGTTAATGTTGCAAGTGTGAGAAGTGTATGAAATTAGTCTCACATAAAAGAAAACAAGGAAGAGTGAGGAGTTTATAAAATGAAAGACTTATCAATTTACTACCTTAAGATTTTAAGTTGGATGTGATGTTTTCTCATTTTATGTTATCTCACTTAATTCTTCATGAATTTTCTTTGGTTTAAAATACACGTTAGATTATAAATACACCTTTTTTTCGGCTTTTTAGGTGATTTTAATGGTAGTTTACTCTATAATTAGGAAAATAAAATGGTTAGAGAATACCAACACTATATACACCAAAGTAACTTACTATCTTAAGGTTTTGAGTTGGATGTGATATTTTTTCATCTTATGTTATCTCACTTGATTCTTCCCCGAATTCTCTTTGGTAGGTATGTACATGGCCCGACCCGGCCTGAAGATCCGGCCCGGTCCTGAACACTTTAGGGGCTAATTTAGTGTGATTTCATCGGGTCTAGGGTCAAGTAAAGGTCTCAAAGATAGACCCGGTCATTATTTCGGGTCGGGTCCGGGCCATAGCTCGGGTCACCCGAACTCGGCCCGATGGCCCGGTCATCATACACAATTAATATTTTATGTTGGATGATGGCTATTCTTACGTAGAATTTAAATATTGTAAACCTTAATATCTTGTGTTATTAGTCATTTATAAGATTATAAGTTAATGTTTTATGTTTAAAATGCATAAGACTTTACACTAATGCATAATATTATGTTATTTGTATTGATTTAAATATTTAGTGTTAGACAATATTAGTATTGATTATGGTTATGCTTTAATTTTAGAGAATGGTTGGTTCTTGTTATATTTTTTTAAGTGAATTTTACTATGTGAATTGTGAAATAAAGGTTGGAGATTAGGTGATTTTTACATGCTAAAGACTCGGTTTTCATCCGATTTTTACCCGGTTTTCACCCGGCCCGAATGTGCGTAGGTTTCATCGGGTCTAGGATCGGGTTAGGGTCCAAACATTAGGTCCGGTCTATATTTCGGACCTGGTATGGGTTAAGCCAAATTCGGTGTGGCCCGACCCATGTACACCCCTACTCTCTGGTTTAAAATACATGTTAGAATATAAATACACATTGAAAATAAATTAAATTGATTTTAGTGCATAAAAAATATTTTTGTTCGCCTTTTTAGGTAATTTTTTAATGTTTGAATAATTTTATCATATGGAATCATCTTTTATGGATAGAAAATGATAATTTTTTTTTGTATGAATAAATTTGTCAACGTTTAAAACTTTCATGATAGAAATTATAGTTTACTCTATAATTAGGAAAAGAAAATGATTAGAGAATACCAACTCTATATACAACAAAGTAGCTAACTTTTTTTAAATAAAAATTAATTTTAAAACTTCAAAAACTAGTTTTACGTTAAAAAATACGTGCTCTCCCATTCCCCTTCACTTCTATTCTCCTTTCTCTCCGCGTCTATTTATCTTTTTCTCATTCTTTCTCTTTGCACCAGTCGCTCATCATCTCTTCTTCTTTTCCTTCTTTAAATTTTGAATGATTTTAAATAGTTTTAGATATTTTTTTTAGTTTTTGAATATTTTTTTTTATATTTTAAAAAATACCATTTAAAATTTAACAGAAAATATCTAAAATCATAAAAAAAATATTTGAGACTTCTAAAATTTAAAGATTTAAAATCCAAAAATATTGCTTGTTTTTATTTACTTTTAAATTTATATTCTTAAAAGAAACATATGAAACCTCTAAAATTTAAATATTTAAAACCTAAGTATAAAAAATATCTGAAATGATGTATTTATTTTTAATAGTTTGATTTATTTTATTTTAATTATATATTCTTAAAAAAATCTAAAATTTCTAAAATTTAAACATATGAAATTTAATAATAAAAACATCTAAAATTATATTTTTTAATAATGTGCTTTCTTTTACTTTTACTTATTTCATAATTATCCCATAAGAACATCTTAAACCTTTAAAAATTAAACATCTGAAATTCAAGTATAAAAAATATTAAAAAATAATGTGTTTTTTTTACCATAATTAAAATAGTTTGTGTGTTTAAATTTTGGGCTTCTTTTTGTTATATTTTATAAATTTTTAAAAAATAATTTTAGATATTTTTTTATTATATTTTGGATGTTTATTTTTGTTATATTTTAGATTTTTTTACAGTGATTTTAGAAATTCTTTTCATTTAGCTTTAGAAAAACGTTAGAGATCCATCTAAATCTATTGTTTTTACCATCAATCAAATTTCTTTAGTTTAATAATTCAATAGCATATTTTATCCCATATTTTTAAATATTGATGGCTAATTAATAATAAAAACTTGTAAATTCTAATTATTTTTAATATTTTATTATTTTTAAATATTTTAGATTTTTTAAAACTAATTTTAAATAATTTTGTTGGTATATTTACCACTAATCTAATAGTTCGCTATTAGCTTATACATAGTGGTTATTTAGCCAAAAAATGCTATTTTACACCAAAATCATTCATTAAAATTAATTATAAATATATTTGTGTATAAATATATTCGTAATTTAATTTATTTTTAATGTGAATTTGTATTTTAACATGTATTTTATATTGGTGGCTGATTTTGGTGGTTGATTTTAGTGTACACATAGCATAGCTAATTTAACAATTAGGGGTATTTGTAGTGTGATTTGGATTGATTTTAAGTAAAAAACTTATCCGATTCGAATACTAATTTGATTTGTAGTGTAATTTGGATTGGATGATTAAAAAAAAAATATGATCCAATTTCAAGCAATTTGAATTAAAATTTTTGCGATTTTATAAATTAAAAAAATTAAATATATATATAATAAATCTTAATATTAAATTTTAAATAACCAACAATAACATAATAAATCTTAATAATATACTAAAAAATTAATAATAATATAACAATATAAATAAAAAATTATAAAATACTTAAAGTAAATAAATAAATTTTGAATACAAATATTTATTAAATAATAATAATAATAATAATATATAAATAATATAAAAATATATAATAAATCGAACAAATTATAAATGTTTTACTTACTATTGTTGTATTGATATTGAGGGTGGAATTTTTAATGGAATTTCTAACGAAATCATAAATATGAGAATAGCTTTCAAGCCGACATCAACTGATAGCAAGATAGGATTATTAACACGATATCAGTCATTAAATTTTATTATTATTTGTTATTATTTTTAATCATCAATTTAATTCTTTTAATTTATCAATTTAATAATATATTTTAGTTATATATTTAAATATTAATAAAAAATTTTAAATAATTTTTCTTATATTTTATATATTTTTAAAATTAATTTTAAATAGTTTTTGAGATTTATATATAGTCCAACTAATAGTTTATTGTTATTGGTTTATACTAATTGGTTATTTAGCAACACCACCACCAACCCGTTCTGTTGTATTTCAAGTCTCAAATAATTTTATATAATTAATTTTGGATAAAAATAAATTTGTATTAATATAATTTATATTTGATAATTTTATATTAAAATTAATTTTAATAAAATAAATATTATTTAAATAATATTAATTAAAATATTTTTAAATAGATAATTATTAAAAAAGACATAACATTAAATTATAATGTTATTTTTTTATATGTTTAATTTTTTTATATTTTTTACTTATATGTTTTTATATGTGGTATATTTTTAGTATTTTTAATATTTTTTTTTATTATGTTATAATTTATTATTATTATTATTATTATTATTATTATTATTATTATTATTATTTATGGTTAATTTTTTGTTTAATTTATTTTATCTAATAGAATTAATAAGTTATATTATAAAAGATAATAATAAATATAATGTACAAAAATTTACTATTATAAAAATATATAATATCAAATAAAAAATTAATAAAAAATATAAATAATAAATAATAAAAAAACTTATATAAAGAGAAATAATAAAAATTTTATAAATAATACAGTATATATAAAGAATAAAGTTGGTAAAAAAAAATAAATGCTAAATATGCCAGTTAGCACAACACAGAAGCTATAAATTTTTGCTTCTTATAAATGTAGTTTTGTGATCAAAATTACTTCTGCGTTTATAGAGTGTTTACAGAGAGAAAAATTAGCCAAACAAAATATTAAAGCTTTTAAGAAATGGTAAGGTTGCGTTTGTTTTTTAGAATAGGACAGGACAAGACACTGATATTAAAAAATACAAAATTTTGTATTCTTGTATTCTTTTTAGTGATAAACTAGAACAAATTATAAAAATCTAATTTATTCTCATTTTTTTTCATTCAAAAAAAATTGAAATGAAAAATATAATAATAAAAAATATAATTATGAAAAATTAATAAGAATAATGAAAGAAAAAATGAAAAACAAGTTGTGTCTTTTGTTAGTGTCTTTGTATCCTTTCTGTCAGGATGGACACAAAATACACTCTCAATACATTGTCTCTGTCAAACATGATTTTGTATTTAAGACCTTAATAAAAAAATAATTTTTTTATTAAATTTTTTATTTTTTAATTTTGATAAATTTTTAATAATAAAAATAAAAGTCAAAATATTAAAAATATAACGTTTTATTTTTTAAAATTTTTAAAAAACATTTTTACATAATAAATAAATAAAATAATATTTTTATATAATTATATTTAAATATAACTGATAAATTAAAACAAAATATTATAAAATATTCAAACATAAAATTATTTTTATTTAAAAAAAATAAAAAAATCTTATCCTATCCTATCCTGTTTTTCGATCCTTTTTTCATCTTCCCTTCTTCTTGTTCCTAATCTAACTTGAAGGGGGAGATGATAGAGTTTCAAGGCAGTTGATGTCACTGTACCTGATGGCTCCAACCTTCAGGGGAGTCGTCGCGGTGGAAGGGACAACAGCGGTGGTGGTAGGGGTTATGAAGGTGGATGAGTGGCGACGGCGGCTATGGTGGTGGAGGAGTCTAAGGCAACATGGGTCCCAGTGGTCGCGGTAGAGTTCGTCGTGGTGGTGGATAAGGTGGAGAATTTGATGACGGTCGTGCATGCTACAGCCGTGGTGGAATGGGTCAAGGATTGCAACCAGGGAGGAGGCAGATGCAGAGGCAGGTTCGGCGGCGTTTGTGCCAGCGGAAGCTGCTACAACTATAGGGGTATTTCTTTTTTCTTTTTCCAATGACAGATTCGTAATGGTTTGCGATGATGAGTTGTGTGTGTTCCTTACTATTTGATCTGATTTAAATGTCTGTACAATTGTTGTTGTTGTTGTTGTGCAGAGGCGTCTTTCTCCATTGATGCAGAAAATCCAGAACAGGATTCTAATTGTCCTTTGCCAAAAGGTCTTAACCTGTTTCCTTCTTATCTTCAATTTTGCATCCAATAAGAGCAAGTGAGATTTCCAAGTAATGCAGCATGAATTGTTTGTTTTTCCTTTGGTTTTTGATGTCCTGGCTTCTGTAATTTCAGAATAATTTAGGAACTAAGGTAAGAGAAGATCTTTCTGCAGCTACTGTGGAGGTTTGTATCCACTCTATTGTGTTTCTATTAATTTTTTTGTTCAATTCCTCAAACTATATCTACTATATTCATCACTCTTCAAGGTAGTGAGTTTCAATTCTTGATTTTTGGGTCTTTCCTCTTCTAAAATTGGGTCATTTTTTTTTTCCACAACCCATTTCAGCTTTGTTGCTTTCAAATGAAACTTTGTAAATTTCATGTTTAACTCTGCTACATGATTCTGTTCTTCTTTCTGTGCTTAATATTGTGTGCATCTTGGTTAAATCTTATCCCGGAAGTGATGCTCAGGTAAGATGATTGAATATATCTTCAATGATGAGTGGTAATTACATTGACTATATTGTCTCTCTTTTATTCTTATAGTCTTTATGGTAATGTAAGAGTTATGATGGATGATATTTTATTTTGGGTTTCATTAGGTTATGATGGGAAATTTTAAACTTTTTATTTTCCAGGCCAAGTCTGTGGAATATGTGGATGTCATCTGTTTTATGGATAAATATTTTTGTCAATATTTATTTTGTTTATAATTTTGACTACCACCAAGACAAATCCTTAGTTATCAAAATATTTTCATTAGTGAGCATCATGCTTATGATTTCTCTTTAATATCCTGTTTCTACCCCTTGATTATCTGTAATTTTCATTGCCTTGCGATTTGCTTGAATAGCAATAGAGAATTGTACTCGGAAAATGGAAAAATAGGATTAATTACTAGTAATTCACCTTTATCTTTTAATAATGATATAAGTATTTTTTGTTCTTATTTGATTAATTGCATTTTCTCTACTTTCTTTGGGAAAATTATTGCACTATGAGTAGATCTCAACTCTTTGAGGCAGTGAAAAACTATGATTTTCGGTGTTGATGTTACAAATCGTGGTGATAATGTATTGTAGAAGTTGTGTTTTTGGAGTTGTTTATGATCTTTGTGAAAAAAACTAATTTTCTCATGCTTCTTAGTTTTATAAAATGGTTGAAGATAATATATATTTTATTTATAATTGTCCCTCTAAAATTAATTATAAATTTATAATACACTTTCAAATTATATAAGATTTTGAATGTTATATACAATGACAAAATAAAATACTTTAGGAAACAACAACAAAAAATATGGTAAATTATAATATTAGTTAAAATTTTTAAACAGTTTTATTATTTTAAGTGTTTTACATTTTTATTATTGTATTTTATTTTCTAATTTTAAGTTACTAACTAATTCTACTTTAACTCATACAGTACAAAAGTTTATGTGTATAATTAATAATTTTTTTCTATTTTATTCTTTTATTTATGTAATTTATGAATGCATTTCAGCTTTGTTAACGTACTTATCTTTATATCACAATTGATATATGATACGTTCAAGAAAAAAATTTGAAAATCTTAAATCTTCATCTTAATTTTTAAATAAGAAAGTATTAAATCTTTTTAATAATTTTAAAAATAATATATTTAAATTTTTTTAAAATATTAAGAGAATAACTAATATTTTAGATAATTACTCATTGTGTTCTATAATGCACAATTTCAATCAAACTTTGTTATTAATCGTTAAAATAAATCATAGTTGGTAATTTTATATATTTATTATCATTTATACCTATAAAAAGATGTCATTATGTTGACCTAGAATGTTATTATTTACATGGGTAATTAATTTATATGGAACTCCAACCCAAAAACAAGAAATTTTAACATGTAGAATTCGATTTTTATTTCTTCAATTCCATTCACATAAATTAGCATGTTTATGACGGTAACTATTCCATGATTCTATATTAAATCCTGAATCTTATAAATAAATTGATCGATTGTATATTTATATTTTTTTTTGTCAGATTTTAATCTATATGTGTTATTTAAGCTAAGTGAATATTAATTTTATTCCTTACCTTTTTTATTCATATATACCTAATATTTTTTTATCATATAAGGTTACTCAATTAACGCCCAAACCTCATCGCTCCATCGTTAAGTCCTTACTACTCATTTCAATTCAAATATTAATTCATCATTTTTCTTCTTCTTCGACCTGTTTTATTTCAATGGCTTCTTCTTCTACCTGTCTCTCTTCGAAGCCATTCCTCGGCGGTTCCATCTCTCCCAATTCCAACCTCCGATCCCAATCCTCCGCTTACGTTCCTCGCATTCCCAAAAACTTCCGTCAGTTCACTCTCTCCTTCCACCTCTTTTTTCTCTTCATTGCATCATAATATATAAATTTCTCCCTGCAATCTGCTCCCTGTTTATTCTTTCAAATACGTGTTCTCTGTTGTGTTTATTTATTTGCTTTCATGAATGCAATTTTCCCAGCTTAATGATTTTGAATATTGAATCCGTTGCTGTATTTTAACGTTTTAAGTTCGATATAGCATGTAATTCATTGTAATGGACTCATTGTAATAGGTGATTTCGTTGTTTAGTTCATGTAAGAACTCCTCGGAGTGGGCATACACACATGTTTCATCTTATGTGAAATTGATTCTTAATTTTATTTATTTATTTTTCCCCTGAAACTTTCTACCTATTAGGATTTTAAATTTTAAGCTTCCTAGATGATGTATACTTAGTTCAAATGCTTCTAACTTGGTTTTGACTTTAACTTCCGACAATGTCTGAGTGTTTCTTAAATGATAATGAAATTAAAGGAAATGGTTGGTTGGTTTGTAATCTAATGTCTCTTATGCATTTAAGAGTTCATAGTTAATGATATTGAGATGGACATTGGTTTGAGTTTCTGAAGTCATTGGTGAATTACAGAGATACGGGCGGCTGGGAATACCTATGGAAATCACTTCCGTGTGACAACATATGGAGAGTCTCATGGGAGAGGTGTTGGTTGTGTCATTGATGGGTGTCCTCCTCGCATCCCTCTCTCCGAGTCTGACGTGCAAGTTGATCTTGACAGAAGGTACTGCATAGTGTAACAGATGAATATATTTAAAGATAGCTTTTCATTGTTGTAACTATGAATGATAGGAAATGGTTGTTTCTTATGCATTACAAAATGTCTCTAAAGAGTAACATTGTGCAGTTATTGTGTATAGGAGGCCAGGCCAAAGCATAATTACAACTCCTAGAAAGGAGACTGATACGTGTAAAATATTTTCAGGAATCTTCGAAGGTTAATATTTCTTCTATATATTTGTTGGGAAGCTGTATGTTTATTGCAAAAAAATTGAAACACTGAAGTATAATTTGTTAATTGCAGGACTTACTACTGGAACTCCAATCCATCTATTTGTACCTAGTACTGATCAAAAAGGACATGTGAATATCTAATGCTCTAGCTTATATTCATGTACAGAAGAGTCAATAAAAAACAACCAACACTTATTGTTATTCTAAACTTGCTGTTATAATGTTGAACTAAAGGGAGATTCTTCTTTCCCCCCTCCTTTTTTCTTTTTATTTTCTTTGCACGTGTGTTTTTTTTTGTGGGGTTGGGGGGGGGGTGTTAATCAAAGATGATAAACTCTATATTCTTTAGAACTTGCACTTAAAACCAGCCATATATGTTTGGGGACTTAGACTGATGTTAGATGGGTGTTTTCTTGGATGACACATTTGTGCTGGAGAGGCCTCTCGGCTCTCCTATTCCCTTCCTACTAAGTGTTAATCTCCCTAAGTCTCTTTTCCACCCAATTTTTTTACTAACTCTTGACTACTAACTCCTAACTGATTCAACATCCAATAGCCTCGATTCCTGTCATACTCAATCTTTTGGTAAATCTATCATCCTTATTTGGCAATTGGTTAGATGAAGTAATAACTTGTACTTCGGAGTCTTGATAAAAATAATTGATTATGATTTATGACTGACTCACAAGTTCATATTTGGCATTCTTTAGATGATTCTGTAATGCTTATAGCTTTGTTCATTTCATTTTCTGGGTTTCAGGACTATAGTGAGTTGTCATTACGTTATAGGCCTTCCCATGCGGATGCAACCTACGACATGAAGTATGGTATCAGATCAGTTCAGGTATCAACTTTTATGATTTTATGAGTTTGGCATTTTCTTTTAATCAGACAGGCATTAAACTTATGCATCAGGGCTCTTATTTTTAAGGGGGGTGGTAGATCTTCTGCAAGAGAAACCATTGGAAGGGTTGCTTCTGGTGCTGTTGCTAAAAAAATCCTTAAGGATTTTGCAGGAACTGAGGTGTGTACTTGTCTTGTGGTTTAGGCTAGAGTTTTCTGCCCGTTTTACACAATGGAGTTTCTGTCCCTTTTTTTAGCGGTCCACTGTTTATTTTGTGAAGAAACTGTAAAATTGTATCAATAGATATTAATATGGGATAAAAATATTTTGAATCTAATTCTCCCCCTTTTTCCATTGTATGTTATGTTTTCTGTTATTATTCTATCAGTTCCTACCTTTCAAAATACATGCAAAGAGTACATATTTTCTTCTTCTTGATAGGCAAAAAGTTTTAAAACGAGAAAAGAGGAAAGAAACATGGAAAAGAAAAGAAACAAGGGAGAGGATAAGACATCCTCTAAAACAAGAAAAGAAACATGGAACTTTACACAGTAAAGACATAAGCGAAGTTGTCCAGCATCGATTATTTATATATGTCTATTCATAGTTGGTGCATATTTATGTGCATGTATCATGTTTTTATATGCAAATTCCTTTAGGTTATCCTTTGCTAAAGTTCTCTTACTTTTCAGATTCTTTCATATGTGTCTCAAGTTCACAAGGTTGTTCTGCCAGAGGACTTAATTGATAATGAGACTGTGACACTTGATCAGGTATTAAAGTGAATATTCACATTCATATATGTTTATTGGTGCCTTTTGTAAATTTGTCTGAAGTATTAAGCCAAACAAAAATGTTTAAAGGAGATTTAATGTATCCTATACATGGAGAATTGAAGATGACTATTTGTTTTAACTTTAATATTTTTAAATGGTACTAACTTATTAGGTTGACATCTTCTAAACCCTCATCTATTGGATTGTCTTTGCATATCATGTCTATACTTTTCTTTCCAATTCTGTGTTAGGAAAATAAAAATGGCATTCGTAGATAAAAAGGCCAATGCCATAATGTTTTACTGACTGCAGTAAGCCAAATCTGGAGCTGAAATCTGGCTTTCATAATTGGTTATTACTCTCTTATATTATTGCAATTCTGAAGCTGAAATCTGGCTTTGGCATATATTCTTTGGAAACTTTCCAGATCGAGAGCAACATTGTTCGATGTCCTGACCCTGAATATGCAGAGAAGATGATAGCTGCTATTGATGCTGTCCGAGTTAGAGGTGATTCTGTTGGTGGTGTTGTGACATGCATAGTGAGGAACTGTCCACGTGTAAGTTTCTACCTTTGTCTGTCAGCATAAAATTACTGAGCAAATTAGCAGTTACAATTTAGGGTACAAGTAAACTTGTAAAATTGATTAAATATATAATAACACAAGGGTTTTTTGGGTGAGTGTAAGGTACTTCGTAGTTGATACCCATGGATAATAATAGTACTAGTAATAACAATTTAACATTGAATTGCAAGAATACAAGGGGCATGGCGTTTCAAGAGTCTAAAACTCTCATTGTTGAATGGTTGTTGATTATAAAATTAATCTAATGAAGGCATGACTTGAATATTCTATAAAATCTAGAAAACATTGGAAACTAGGCCTTAGTTGAACTCAAACAAGCTGTGCTCAAGTCATCCTTGGGACTTTTAAGAGCTTGCTTTCATGTGTAGCATGTATCCATGGTTAAATTTGTAGCCCATCAATGTTAGAGTGCTCTACTGATCCTGCTATTGGTACTTTAATAATTAACACGCAGAACAGAAGGAAGATTGCTTTAACTTATTTTAGTGCTGTATTATTTGATGTTCAATATATCTTTCCGCCTAAGAGTATAATTGAATCTATTATATATCAGGGGATTGGTTCACCAGTATTTGACAAACTTGAAGCTGAACTGGCTAAAGCTGCTATGTCATTGCCTGCAACCAAGGGCTTTCAATTTGGTAGTGGGTTTGCAGGTATTTGGATTGCTTATTTTATTAACTCTGATTGCCTGTGTTACGATATGACCTGACTATAGCAGAATTGTTTTAAAAATGCTATTTTCTTCAATTACTTTGTCTGATGATGGCTTGATGAAATCATTACAGGTACCTTTTTGACTGGGAGTGAACACAATGATGAGTTCTATATAGATGAACATGGAAGGACAAGGACAAGAACAAATCGTTCTGGTGGGATACAGGTATCAATTTCCATTCTATTATTACTAATTAGCTGTCTCTAGATGTGCAGTATGATGGTTATGTGTCTATAAATATTTTACTTACTATTGTCTGTATTGATAATCAGGGTGGAATTTCCAATGGAGAAATCATAAACATGAGAATAGCTTTCAAGCCGACATCAACTATTGCTGTAAGTCCATTCTCTCCCTCTCCCTCTCTCTCTCTCATTTTTGCGGGAAGGTTAATCAGTAGTTGAGGTAGTTTACTTAACCACTTTCGTGAGGACAGATGCCATATTCATTACTCAACAAAAGTCCTCTTTTAAGTGGAAGTTGAGGAGCAAAGGGCGTTTGTTTTCCTGGTCACGCATGATTTGTCAATTTTAAATTGTAGAACTACTGGCATTGAACAATGAAAAAGTGAGTTCTTGTGTGAATTTTATCAAAGATAAAATGAAAGGTATAAAAAGGCCAACTCATCTAATTTCCTGCCATATATATGTTCACTAGATGTTTAGCTGATCAGGCGGTCCTTTTCGTGACAATTTGACTGTGTTTACTTAAGTATTTTATCTGAAGTGAACATGGTGTTATGCTTGTGCAGAAGGAGCAAAATACGGTGACTCGAGATAAAAAAGAAACGACTCTGAGAGTTGGTGGTCGTCATGATCCTTGTGTTGTCCCAAGAGGTTAGAAACTCGGCCTTTTGCCTTCCTCGTTTCTTCTTCTTGGAAAGAGAGTATGCTTTATATATTAATTCATTTAAATTGCTAGGAGAGTACAGAGTACATTAGAATTAACTAAAACTAAGATCAGATAGTTCTTATGTGATGAAACATTGTCACGTGTCTGTGTTATCTTCAATTACAAAATATAAACATATTTTGTTTGCCTGCACATCCATGAGTGGAAAAATGTGTGAAATCATTGTTTGGACTGTTGTTGCAGCTGTACCCGTGGTAGAGGCCATGGTAGGTTTGGTGCTTGTGGACCAGTTGATGGCGCAGTATGCGCAGTGTAATCTGTTTCCCGTAAACTCAGATTTGCAAGAGCCTTTGTTGCCCGTATTACAGCCAGAAGAAGTACCCTTTTGAATGATATAATGTCCTGTAAAAGAACGATATAATGTAAATTTTTTTTTTAGTGCAATTTATCCTCCTGTATTGTCATAAGGTTTTAATTTTTAATAATGCCTCATCCCTCATGCGAGATGTTGTTTAAGTCACCAATTTTACTACGATGAAAATAGGCAAGAATCTATTTTGATTGGCCAAACTAAGAATGCATTTTTTAGACTCTTACTCTCAAAAGAGCCTAAAAAAAATAAACATATAACTTATTTAAATATAACTCAATTAAAAGAGACACACTCATAACTTAGATAATGTAAAACTAATACATGATATAATATAATATATTTTAAAATAAATTTATTTAATTAACAAAATAAATATAAAAATATATGGTTCTGCATAATCCCTGTCCCTGTAGGAAATTGTGTGATCAACAAGTTTGCAGCGCCTTCTGTCCCTTAACCATACACACAACACGACAACAAAAGTTTATCAATTATAAGCCAAGATTGCACAACAAAACAGCGAAGCAGTAGTATTATCTTTTTAATTTTTTTTAAAAGATAATTTTTTTTTCATTTCAATGAAAATAGAATACAGGCGTTCATATCAGGACAATAAAGAGAAAGGTGGGGAACTCCCAACACTCATAACTGAGCTAAAAAGAAGAAACGGTTAAAGAAGAAAGGGAAATAACAATCCTTATATCTGATTCAAAGAAGTAACGAGAGTAGCAGGCGTATTATCAATGTCTAAGCAAAGGTAATTCTTAATTAATTTTAGCGTCAGATAAAATTTAAACCAATATGACAACACATATAATTATTAAAAGCAAGTTGATCGCCGGTTTTACTCCTTAGTGATTTGGAAAATAGCATTTTATTAGCAATCCTATGTATAAAGGGTGCTTGTCTGAATTGTGGATTATGTGAATAAGTTATGTTAGGCTAATTAACCATATCATGGGTACATTAAAATTACTCATAAAAATCAGTTATTAGTATAAAATATATATTAAAAATAAGTTAAATAATATAGATATATTTATATATAAATATATGATGATTGATTTTGGTGACTTATTTTATTATATAAACAATATTTTTTAATTAATTGTGGTTTTTAAATTGAAAAAGATTAGGTAATTAATATTTTTTTCATATGTTCTGGTGTCTTTGATGGTATCTAAAATTTGTACCTCGTCCAAATATACCGGAAGGATTCTTCAAGTTTGACCGTGAAGTATATATATGTAAAAAATATTCTGAACGCTTAAGTCAATAACGATATATAAATTGGGTTTATTTGGGAGAAAAAATGATTAAATTTTCCTAGCTTTTACCTTGTTTTGCGAGTTTTCACTTATTTGATAAAGACACTATTCTGATGTTACAGAAACATACATTACCCAAGCATGAATCCGATCAAACTAGAATTATAGTTTGTTTAGGTGAACTTAGAAAATATCTTTTTTTGAGTTTTTTTTTTTTTAAATCTTATAAAAAGGTAAAAATAATTTTATGTTTGAATATCTCATGTAAAAAAGTTTTTTATTTATCAATTATGTTTGGGTATAACAATATAAAAGTATTTTTTTGTTTATTTATTATATGAAAAAATCTTTTTTTTAAAAAAAAAATCTTTTAAAAAAAGATATAAATTACAGCTTCTCAAAAAGATCTTTTTTTTTATTTTACTAGTACTTTTACTTTTACTATTAGAAATTTGCCAAATACGTCAAAAAATAAAAAAAAATTTATTAAAAAAATATCTTTTTTTAACAAAATAATGACGCCTAAACATACACTAAATACACCTCTGTAATCCGCTTTTTCATTTAAGACAGGTTATAACTCAAGTAGTTCTTTAATTACTTACTATGCCTGATAGATATTTCAACTAATACTAACTCACTCTGCCTTTTTTTATATACTAAAAATATTATATTAGTCTCTAACATTTTTCTTTTAAATTTACTACCTGTTCAATATTTCTTTGTACAATTATATCCAATATATGGACTACTCTGCTATGATATTTAGATTGGAAGGCAGGGTTGCAATTGTTACCGGAGGAGCAAGTAGAATAGGAGCAGAAGCAGCGAGGTTATTTGTGGAAAACGGTGCACTTGTTGTTATAGCATGTGTTAACGATGAATTGGATTTTTTTCAAAATAAAATATGATTTATAATTAGGGAAAGAGAAAGTACAGGGAGCCAATGGCCTAAGCGTACAATGTGTACAATGGAGGTTTAGAAAGTATTAGAGATATGATCATTAGTGTTACATTGTCCTGTCGGGTTACGCTCTTAGCATGAGTGGTTTCATGACGTGGTATTAGAGTTCTAGATCCAGGAGGTCATGAGTTCGAACCTTGACGAATTTGAGAGAATAAAAAAAGATATAAAACCAAATAAGTGAGCAAAAAATTTCAAATAGGAATAAAAAATTGATATTTAAGAGAGAAAAATACTTATTCTTGAGATATAAAAAAGTTTGACAAATGTTAGTTTTGTAGAGTTAGGAGGATAATTAGGTTTATTATTTATTTAATTCTCTCAATCATTTCTCATTTATTTAATATCTATAATAATGTATCAAGTATTATTAATTAATTTATATTTATTATACTATATAATCAAGAATTTATTTAAAAAAAATATTAATATAATAAATATCACAACAATAAAAAATTACTTTAAAAAATATTGTATCAATTTTTTTGGACAAATAGAATAAATAGATTTTTAATCAATTTAGATTTAGAAATAAATCAGTCTCTATCATTTTTTAACTATTCACGTAGCCATTTAACGATCATCTCATTAATTTAACATGACAGATTAGCAATTTTCTATTAGTATTTAACAGCAAAATTCACAAAAAAATCACAGATGTCTCATAGAAATAAAAAACAAAGATCAAAGTGACTTTTTTTTTTCAAAGATCGTGTTGTTTTTGGTGAAAAAGTGACAAAAACTGAATTGGTAGTTCATTCATTATAGCTCAGCAGCAAAAGAAGTGATGAAATTTTGTAATTATTGGATCTAAAATTTAGTGGATCTAAAATCGCACTCAAGTCATGATGGAATATGGATCTTTCTTCCCCTCATGTCCGTCCACCAGTAACGATGGAAATTGTGTGGTCATTATTTCAGAATTGAATTTTGAATGAATACAAAATACATTATTACTCTCAACAAACACGTGTGAAGCTATTCAAATAGTAACTAAACTCTTATGTACTCAAATTCTAATCATCACTCGCTTTTATTTAATCAGAGTATTGATGAAATAACTAGCATGACGCCTTCAGCTTTTGCCTCTGTCAACAAAAGTTTCTCAATTGTAAGCCAGGTTTCCACATCAAAGCAGCGAAGCCATATTAATATCAATGTCGTCTAAGCAAAGGTAATTCTTAATTAATTCTTAATATATATCACAGCACATATTTTTTTATTCCTTAGTGACTTAGAAAATAGTATGTTATATGAGTGGATTATGTGAACAAGTGGTGTTGGACCAATTGATAGTAGATTTAGTTTAGTTTCTTAATCATACCTTGATGCAAATCTGCTTGATTTTTAGGTTGGAAGGCAAGGTTGCAATTGTGACCGGGGGAGCAAGTGGAATAGGAGCAGAAGCAGCGAGGTTATTTGTGGAAAACGGTGCACTTGTTGTTATAGCAGATGTTAACGATGAATTGGGGCTTCAAGTTGCAAGTTCCATTGGCGTAGACAAGGTGAGTTACCATCACTGCGATGTTAGAGACGAAAAACAAGTTGAAGAAACCGTTGCTTTTGCTATCAAGAAATATGGAAGCCTAGATATCATGTTCAGTAACGCTGGAATTGCAGGCTCTCTCTGTAACATACTTGATTATGATTTGAATAACTTTGATAACACAATAGCTGTGAATGTTCGTGGAGCAGCGGCGTGTATTAAGCACGCGGCACGTGTCATGGTGGAAAGAAAGACACGTGGCTCCATAATTTGCACTGCTAGTATAGCTTCTTTGGTTGGTGGCGGTGGAGCTGGTCATGGTTATACCGCATCCAAACATGGCCTTGTGGGTCTTGTGCGTTCGGCGTGTGGTGAGCTTGGAGCTTATGGAATTAGGGTCAATTCGATTTCACCTTATGTTATGGCCACACCTTTGGCATGTGAAGCTCTTGGTATGGAAGCAAGCGAAGTTGAAAGTGCTGGTGTTGCCGGTGCTAATTTGCAGGGGATTGTGTTGAAGCCAATTCATGTTGCACAAACTGCTTTGTTTCTTGCTTCTGATGAATCGGCTTATATTAGTGGACACAATTTGGTCGTTGACGGAGGCTTGTTAGCCGTTAATAGCCCTGTTTCAAAAAAATAAATGAAGTTCTCGTTGATATTACAGAGTAATAAGTTGGATGTGGTTTATATGCTTATTATTTAAAATTTGATGTATGCTTGTTTTTGCTTCTTTACCTCCCAGCAATTTATGATGTGTGTACTGTGGTTTAATTTTGATTTTTTTACTATTTAAACCTAATTTATTACTTACTCCATGTATCCTTATAAAATAAGGAAATTGATCATTTTAATTATTTCCTAATATTATGAAGCGTGCTTTTTTATAATACAACATTCTCTCTAAAACGAGCTCAACCATTATGTGCTTATTGAATGAGCCACACTTATATAGGCCATTAGATTTTATTAGATGAAAATCAAAGGCTAATATAAAACAAGAACATTGATGGACTCTAATAAATATAGAATATCTTAGTACATAAATAAATGCTTTAAATGGCAATATTTTAATACACAATACTTTAAACGGCAACAAAATCTTTTATTTTTAAATAATTAAATATAAAATATATGAGTATTTTTTATTTATTAAAATTAATTATTGCAAAAAAAATTATAATATTAAAAAATTATATTAAAATAATATTTTAAACTATAACTAACATAAAAATATAAAATAATTAAAATTTTATTTTATATTACTTGACAAATAATTAGATTATTATATTTAAAATTTATTAACTAACTAAGTTTATTAAAAATATTATTATATAATATAATTTTTTATAAAAATATTTTAAAAATATAATTTATTTAAAATATTATATATAATACATGAAAATATTAACTTTTTTATTTTTTTAATTTTTTTAAGAAAAATAGAATAAATAATATAATTTTAAATACATACCTAAATAAAAAGTTAATATTTTCATGTATTTTATATAATTTTTTAAATAAATTTTACTTTTACAAATATTTTGATAAAAAATTATATGATATAATAATATATTTAATAAAATAATTAGTTAATAAATTTTAAATATAATAATCTAATTATTTGTCAAGTAATATAAAATAAATTTTAATTATTTTATATTTTTATATTAAAGCTTAAAATATTATTTTAATATTATAAAAAAATTTTGCATAATAATTAATTTTTAATGAATAAAAAAATTTATATTTTTTGTATTTATTTAATTTATATTTTTTAGAACAAAAAGTTTCTACTTTTATATAGTAAAATATGTGATAATCTTCTTAATATATATTAGGGGTGGCAAAACGGGTCGAGTCCGTCGGGCCGATCCGCCGAACTCGCTAAAAAAGGTGGGTCGGACTAGGATTTGAAACCGGTCAAATTAAAAGAATTTGCCAAATTCGCAAAATTTTTATGCAAAATTTTTTTATAATATTAAAAGATTATATTAAAATAATATTTTAAATAGTTATACTGTAATAGATTTAATATGTTTTCTAATTTCAATGTTATTATATGATTATAATTATTTAATATATAAAAAAATTACTAGATAGTATATATATAGGGGTGGCAAACAGGCCTAAACCCGCCGGGTCGGCCCGCGTAACCCGTCTAAAAAAGCGGGCTGGGCTGAAAAATTGGGACCGCCAAATAGCAAAAGCCCGCCTAATCCGCACTGCTTAAACCACGGGCTTTGGCGGGACGGGGCGGGTTTTCCCGCCGGGCTTAATATTTTTTTTAGCAAGGGGTATTTTTACAATTTTTTTGCCAAAATCTAACTTCTCCAATCTAACTTACAAGAGAATAAAGATGAAAATTGAGTGTTTTGGATTATATTTATTTTGTTTTAGAGACAATATTTATAATTATGTTTTGGATTATGTTTATTTTGCTTTGGGAACAATATTTATAATTATGTTTTAGGAAAGTCTAGGGGGCAGCAACTTTATGGAATTTTGGCCAGCATATAACCAGCAGAGAAAGGTGAGCCATTGGATGAAATCTCACATCAATCTCACACCATTAACTCATCATTGATGGCTATTTGATGGCTACTAATCACAAAAGTTGCTGCCCCCTAGCATTGCTCTTATGTTTTGGATGAAAACTTTGTTTATATTTATATTTATTAGATATTTATAATTACAAAGACTTTAATGTTTGTGAATATAAAAATTATAATTTGTTTATACTTTTAGAAATTATAATAGTTAAAAGTAAAAAATAGGAGAGATTTTTTATGCATATATATATATATATATATATTATTTAATAGTTAAAAAAAAAGAGGATATTTGGCGGGCTATGCCCGCCGCCCGCCAGCCCGCCGTTAGGCGGATAGGGCTAGGATTTTGGGACCGCCTCATTAGGCGGGGCGGGGGGCGGGCTTCCCCGCTTGCCACCCCTATATATATATATATATATAGGGGTGGTAATGCGGGCCGGCTCGCCCCAACCCGCCCTGCATCACCTAGGCCCGCACCTTAAGCGGGACGGGCCAGCCCGCCCCGCCAACTAAAGTGGGTACAAAATGCTAGTCGTTTGACTTTGTGTTTTTTTTTTTAAATAAAATTAATTAAAATTAACTAAAAATAATAATTAAACAATTAATTACAAATAAAAAATAGTCAAATTATAATATAACTTTTTATTATTTTTTTTAAAATTTTTAACTTCAATAAAATTGTTTAAAATAATATTTGTCAATAGAACCATCTTTATTTTAAAAAATAAGTCACATAATTTAAACATATATACGAAATTGTAAAATAAAATAAATAAAGTCACATAATTAGAACATATATACATAATTTAGCGAATTTTTTTAATTTGACAGATTTCAAATTCTAACCCAACCCACATTTTTTAGCGAGTTCGGCGGTCGGCCCGACGAATTCGACCCGTTTTACCATCCCTAATAAATATATATATATATATATATATATATATATATATAAAAGAAGATTATCACATATTTTATTATATAAAGATAAAAAAATTTTTGTTTTAAAAAATATAAAATATAAATACAAAAAATATAAGTTTTTTTATCTATTAAGATTAATTATTATATACAAATTTTTTTTATAATATTAAAATGATATTTTAAACTACAACATAAAAATATAAAATAAATAAAATTTATTTTATATTACTTAACAAATAATTAGTTTATTATATTTAAAATTTATTAACTAATTACTTTGTTAAATATATTATTATATAATATAATTTTTTATCAAAATATTTGTAAAAGTAAAATTTATTTTAAACGTTATATATAATACATAAAAATATTAACTTTTTTATTTAGCTATGTATTCAAAATTATATTATTTATTCTGTTTTTCTAAAAAAATTAAAAAATAAAAAAAATAATATTTTCATGTATTATATATAATATTTTAAATAAATTATTTTTTAAAAATATTTTTATAAAAAATTATATTATATAATAATATTTTAAATAAAAATAGTTAATTAATAAATTTTGAATATAATAATCTAATTATTTATCAAGTAATATAAAATAAAGTTTAATGATTTTATAGTTTTATGTTACTGTTTAAAATATTATTTTAATATAATTTTTTAATATTATAAAAAAGTTTTTTGCATAATAATTAATTTTATTAAATAAAAAATACTCATATATTTTATATTTATATATTTTATATTTAATTATTTAAGAATAAAAGATTTTGTTGCCGTTTAAAGTATTGCCATTTAAAGCATTTATTTATGTATTAAGATATTCTATATTTATTAGAGTCCATCAATACTCTTGTTTTATATTAGCCTTTGATTTTCATCTAATAAAATCTAACGGCCTTTATAAATATGGCTCATTCAATAAGCACATAATAGTTGAACTCGTTTTAGACATATCCGACATATCCCAACATTCTATATTTGATACTTTTAATTACAAGGTTTGTTCACCTTTTCATACCTTTTTTAAAAAAGTAGAGTGAACATTTAATTCGATTTCTCACGATTATTTTGAAGAATAAAGTGTCTCTTGACACAAAATAGAGCAATAAAATAAGTAAATTTTTTCGTCATTTTTACTTAACAAAAATTCTTTAGGTGACATATTAAGTGTCATACACTCATATTGTACAAGTTAACGATAAAAATAATGGAAAGATCGCGTTATCTTATTATATTAAGGAACAAGAATTAGATTGAATTTTTTTTTTTATTAAAAAGCGCTTTGTTATTCGAAGTAATGAGATAGGAACAAGAATTAGATTGAACTCTTTCTTTTTTATTAAAAAGCGTTTTGTTATTAGAAGTAATGAGATTTTTTTTTAAATAAAATAAAAAAAATATTATTTTTTCAAATTCAATATTCTAACTTTAATTTTAGGATTGCTATTATTTTGGGTTAGAGTAAATTTGTTGTACCTCTAGCAAATTCATACTACATCTCCGCACCAACTTCTTTCAAATTTTAAAAAATTTTAACTTGTAAGTTATGATCATAATTTTCAAAAATATATAGGAGTACATAAAAATATACAGATAATAACTATAATTTCTTCAATATTATAGGCATAAATGATAACTATTATAATCGTGTGTAGAAATACACAGATACATGGTAATAAATTATATTTAACATAGATTTTTTTTATTATAAATAAAAAAAATTATTATTTTTTTAATAAAAACATGACTTATTCTTATGTATTCTCATATATTTTTGGACAAAATTTTGATGAAGTTGATCCCAAGTTATACGCGAGTTTTTTTTTTTTGGTTGGTGGATTGGACAACCCCCAATCCTAAATACACAACACACCCACACACTCCTCACATATTTTCACAATTTTTCTCAATTGTATTCTCTAGGGTTTGAACCCTAGACCTTGAGGTGGAGAGGGAGGAGAAATGCCACTAGAGCCAAGGCTCATTGGCAAGTTATACGCGAGTTGTAGGGGTCAATATTGGCAACCAAATTCAAAATAGAAACAGAGAAGGCAGAACTTTTGGGCCTTCGAGATTGGCATCAGCGTCTACCAGTCTAGTCTTGAGTCTTTTATTTCCATAGTTAGGCTTTTGTCTTGTCGCCTTCTTTAATAAGCTCCAATAATAGATATTACAGTCCCAATTTAATTACCATCTTTTCTCAATCCCAACCTTTAAACTCCAAAAGATAAACACCTTTCGGCTACTCCACGAGGAAACAATATTCCAATCAACTTTGTCGCTGGTGATTATGCCATATTACTGATTAAATTCAACTTTGTAAAGGATGTATAATGCTTACTCATCCAATAACAACCTCAGTTTCTTCAAAGACCAGTGTCTCACTATCACTTTACGCATATAATAACGTATACTTTAAAGAATTTTACTTTAATTGATTTCTCTCTGTTTCTAACCTAGTTAGCTAGGATAAATTAATCGTTCGGACAGTTAGATTCAGGATAAATATATGAAATAATAAAAAATTAGCCACTAATACTAGTTTTTAGATATGTAACATACATATAAAAATTTTTCATTATGTTCTGCGTGCAGCTTATACGACTTGTAAGACTTGACCCTTCAACTGCACAATAAAAGTATTATCAAGGCCATGTGATCCAAAACAGGGTGTAATGAATTTTATATATGGTATTACCTAGTTGGAAACGTTGAGTTCACACAAATAATTAATTCACAATCAAATTTGCCAAGTTCATGTTTGATGGTCAAGGTACCTTATTATTATTAGAGGAGGAATGCATTCTGCCGACCATAAAGCAGTAATGAAAGAGTAATCACGATTAGTAGTTCTAAGTAAAACTTAATAGCGTTAAGGACTAAGGAGGATATTATACAATTTAAGGATTGCAAGCTATTTTTATTCTAAGTTAGCCATCAAGAAGCAACTCATCAGAAGACACATATTATTAAGCATATTAATGCTTAGAAAAATCTAAAAAATTATTATTTTTATTAAAATTTAACTAATACTTAATAAAAAGATGAATAATCCTACACTATTAAATATAATTTTATATTATTAAAAATATTAATAATAACTAATTAATAATTACAAATTATAAAATTTGCTAGCCCTAATATTATTTTAACGCCTAACATTCATGGTCACCCACGGTACCACACTACTACCACGCAGTTTAATTTTGTACGCCGTAATTAACAAATAACTTCATTAATTATTATATCATCTAGGTCCATTTTATCATTTTAACTAGTCAAATAAATATTTAATGTAGTTGTGTGGATGCACTAAGATTCGAGTGCAAAATCAACCCTATTCAATACACTATCGTATATACACGTAATATGTTGAAAAATATATATGGGAGTCACTCAAATAAAACGTCTAAAACATTTTTTTTAAGATATTTTTTATTAATTAAAATTTAATATATATAATTGATTAAGTCGTGTTATTTTTGTCAAAATTAAGTTAGATAAATTAATTTAACCAAAAAAATAATGAATCAATTCTTAAATCAGTCTAAATTAATATTATTTTTTTATAGAAAATGACTGCAATACTCTTATTATAAAAAATAACTAAAATATTCTTATTATATATATATATATATTTTTTAAAAACTTTAAATCCTAATCCTTTAATGGCAGAAAAATAAAAGACTAAAATTTATATTTGAATTCTTAAAATTAATATATATATAATAAGAGTATTTTAGTCATTTTTTATTGGAGTACTTAAAGATGATTCCAAATGAACATTGGAGTACATAGAGCAGTGGGGCATCATTTTTTCTAGAGCTTTGCGCTCTTCTATTCTTATAAATAAAGGCTACATAGCATTAGAGACCCTAATAAAAAACATACAAAAGATATTGAACATATATCACAAGAGCTAATAGCTTTGTTTCTAGGTTTTGGGAAACCAAAAGTTCTTCCATCAAACCAGGAAACTCACAGTCCAAATGCAGAAACAAAGGTAATTAATAATAACTCTCACAAATCTTTCTTAGTTTTGTTCTCTCTGTTTCGATGACTTTTTGACCTTGAAGTAGGTTGGAGGGTAAGGTGGCTCTAATCACAGGAGCAGCCAGTGGAATCGGAGAAGAAACGGTGAGACTCTTCGCCGAAAACGGAGCCTATATCGTCGTCGCCGATGTTCAAGACGATCTCGGTCATCAAGTCATAGCTTCAATAGGCTCCGATAGAATCACCTACCGTCACTGTGACGTGAGAGACGAGAATCAGGTTGAAGAGACCGTCAATTTCACCTTGGAAAAGCATGGCTGCATCGATATCCTCTTCAGCAACGCCGGTATACTTGGGTCCCTTTCCGGTATCCTCGACCTTGATCTCAAAGATTTCGATAACACCATTGCCATCAATGTTCGCGGAGTGGCGGCAACGATAAAGCACGCGGCACGCGCCATGGTTGCAAAGAAAACCCGCGGCTCCATCATATGCACGACGAGCGTGGCGGCCACGTTGGGCGGAACGGGTCCTCACAACTACACGACATCGAAGCACGCGCTCTTGGGGCTCGTGAGATCGACGTGCAGTGAACTTGGCAGTTATGGAATCAGAGTTAATAGTGTTTCGCCTTACGGAGTTGCAACGCCACTTTCATGTAAGCCGTTTAATCTTGGTCCTGATGAGGTAGAAGCTTCTACTTTGGAATATGGGAATCTGAAAGGGGTGGTGTTGAAGGCTCGGCATATTGCGGAGGCGGCGTTGTACCTTGCTTCAGATGAATCTGGTTACGTGAGTGGGCATAACTTGGTGGTTGATGGTGGATTCACGGTGGTTAATGGCAGTTTCTCTGCAAGTTATAATTTGTTCACAAATAGTTAGTTGTGGCTTCACAGTGGTTAACGGTGGCATGTGTTTAAGCTTTCTTGTTAGCTGTATCTTTTCATCTGCAAATCTTTATCTCTTTGTCTCCTCCTCTTTCTTATGAATTCATGTATCTTCATATATGCTTCAGGTAATGATTTTCATATCATAGGTATTACTATTACTATTACTATTATTGTTGTAGTTACCCCTCCCCCTTCTTTTGTTATTAGTATGATTACTTAATTACTAACTTGATTAATAGTATTAATTTTTTTTAGAATTTATTAATATAAAACTCAGGTTCGGTCGACTTCATGTGAAGTTGATAGCTGGTAGTCGTTGGATAAAAATTTGAGTCAAATCAGTCAAATCATCTAATGACTCTTAGTTATCAACTTTATGTGAAGTCGACTGCACCTTAGTTTTCACATTGTTTTTAACGGTGCATTAACATTAAAATGAAGATTTAAAATTATATATTAAAGATGTATTTAAAATCCTACTAAAAAAAACATCTAAAAGTGAATTAGAATATTCAAAATTAGTAATGGACAAATCAATAATAATAATAACAACAATACAAAAAAAATAAGAAATTAATTCTTTATACCTAGACGAATCTTTTTTTTTTCTTAAAATAATTTTTTTCTACCCACCTTTTAGTATAATGTAAATGTACTTATCTTAACATATCTTGGCTTTACTATCATTTTATTGTCCGGATAATATAACAAGATGAAATATGTTTTTTTTGTATATATCTCTTTTGTATATTCTTTTATAATGTGAAAGATAATGTTTTTTTATCAATCATTTTTTAATATAAAAAATAAAATATATAAAAAGATATATACAAAAAAATAATATATCATATAATGATATTACTCATGTAATAATGCATACTACTAATATATTTGTAATTGTATTATTCCATTTCAAGAATGTTATTAAAAATGTAAATACTAAATAGTAATATTGAAAACTAATCATATATATCTCGTATAAGGTATATATAACCCAAAAAGTCTTTTTCAAATAAATTTTAATGCAAAGTGAAGATCTCATACTTCTAATAACTTATTAAAGCTATAAAATTGTTATATTGTAGGAGTACAGAAGGCCATTGGGAAGTACAAAAGGCCAGGAAGCAGGGGGACAAATCACGTATTATTTGTCCATAACAAACACATCATTTCACATGTACATTATTTATTAGAGTTTATTAAAATCCCAATGTGCCCAATAACATAACTAATAAATAATACAAACTGTCCAATTATAATTAGAGGTGGCAAACGGGCCTAAATCCGCCGGACCGGCCCGCGTAACTCGCCAAAAAAGACGGGCTGGGCTGAAAAATCGGGATCACCAAATAGCAAAAGCCCGCCTAACCCGCACCGCTTAAACCGCGGGTTTTGGCGGGCTTTGACGGGGCGGGACGGGCTTCCCCGCCGGGTTAAGGTTTTTATTAGTGAGGGGGTATTTTTACAATTTTTTTGTCAATACCTAACTTCCCCCAACCTAACTTATAAGAGTATGAAGATAAAAATTGAGTGTTTTGAATTATGTTTATGTTATTTTGGAGACAATATTTATAATTATGTTTTGGATTATATTTATTTTGCTTTGGAGAGAATATTTATTCTTATATTTTGAATGAAAATTTGGTTTATAATTATATTTATTAGATATTTATAATTACAAAGATTTTAATGTTTGTGAATATAAAAAATATAATTTTTTATGCCATTAGAAATTATAAATTTATTAATATGGTTGTGAAATTATATATATTACTTAGTAGTTAATAGTAAAAAAAAAAAAGGAGCTTTGGCGGGCTTAACCCGCCAGCCCGCCAGCCCGCAGTTAGGTGGGGCGGGTTAGGATTCTAGGACCGCCTCACTAGGCAGGGCGAGGCGGGCCAGCCCGCCAAAGGGCGGGCTTCTGGCAGGGCGGGGCGGGGCGGGCTTCCCCGCTTGCCACCCCTAATTATAACTAACATATGTGTATGTTGCTAGATTTTCGCTTATTGGTATTGTTTATATTATGTTATTCCGAATATGTTTTTCTAGTTAGATTTATGTTAGTTTGGAAAATTTTAGAAGTAACTTTTTTTAATTTTTAATTTATGAAAAATAGTATTAATGTCTGATACAATTTTTAAAATCAAATTACAATTTTTTAAGAAGTTATTTAGGAGCTTATAGAGAAGTTAAAAAAAATGACTTCTGTCATAATACTTCTACTTTTCATCACATAGGGCAATCTACTTAAATAAATAGAATAGAGAAAACGTTTACCCAAATGTGCAAAACTGATTCTTGTTACCTGCATGTGCAAAAAGCCATTTCTATGTAATCCGTGGCAACCTACCACGGTTTCAAAACGTACCGTGGCAGGTCCTAGCGGATTATGGCCAAAAGATATAGAGTATAAACCGTGGTAGGTCACCACGGTTTACTAAGGAGAGATGGCGTGCATAAACCGTGGAGAGTCACCACGGTTTATGAAGAAACTTGTTTGCACATAAAACCTTGTGGGTCACCACGGTTTATATGTGGTAAATAATGGCCAGAAAACCTTGTTAATTTTATGTCCAAGAGACACAACTTATTTTTTATTTTTTTTTTATTATTCTTGTTAATTTTTTTTAATTATATTTTTTATTATTATATTTTTCATCTCAAATTTTTTTAATGAAAAAAATGAGAATAAATTAGATTTTCATAATTTGTTCTAGTTTATCACCAAGCAGAATTACAAGAACACAAAATTTTGTGTCTCTATCCATCAGTGTCTTGTCATGTCCTATTTTCAGTGTCTTATCCTATTTTGTTGTTGAAAACAAAGGCAGCCTAATAAATACACACTATATAGTACATTTTATAAAGAAAAAAAATCATCTATTTCTATTGAATATTTATAATAAAATTTTTTCGTTCTCTTTATGTATTATTGACTAATATATACTATAAAATTTTTACATGTATTATCAATTAGTTTTTCATTATGTTTATCCCTATTTTTCATTTTACACTATATTTAAATATTTATTATACTATAAAAAATATTAATGAACATAATAAAATAATTACTTATTAATATTTTTTAGAGTACTCATTAATATTCTTATAATATAATAAATATTTTTTATTTTAAATTTAACAAATACTAATGTATCAATATACACTTATATGTGAATTTATTAAATCTATATAAAAGATTTAATCAATAAGCATGTTAATGAATATTAATATACCAATATTAACAAGTAATTATTTTATTGTACTCATTAATATGTTATAGTGTAATAAATCTTTATTTTATAAATGAAAAAATAAAGATGAATATAATGAGAGAGGTCACCTTAAGCTTAAACGAACTTTTGAGTAGTTTTTATAAGTTCGCCTAAGATTTTGAAAACTTTATAAAAACTCAAAATAAAAAATAAAAACACAGATTCCAAACATTAATGTTAGTGTAATTTATTTTTAAAAATATTTTTTTATTTTATAATAGAAAAAAATCCAAAAATTTCACGGTGTTTATTATTGGAGTCTAATTTTTTTCTAATTTATTTTACATAACAAATTTTAAATATTTTAAATTTATTAAATTTCATCATTTTAAATTAAATATTAATTTTTTATTTTTTAGTAAATAGACATCAATTTTTTAAGCACTATAAAAACCATTTTCTCAGTATTATCTGATTTTTTTTATTGTACTCTTTCTATTATAAAAAGCTGTTGTTGATAAGACATAATTTAAGATTCTGCTAATAAATTTATTGTGCTAATAAATTCATTTTCTATTGGACATAAAATTAACAAGGTTTTCTGGCCATTATTTACCACACATAAACCGTGGTGACCCACAAGGTTTTATGTGCAAACAAGTTTCTTCATAAACCGTGGTGACTCTCCACGGTTTATGCACGCTATCTCTCCTTAGTAAACCGTGGTGACCTACCACGGTTTACATTCTATATCTTTTGGCCATAATCCGCTAGGACCTGCCACGGTTTATGCACGTTTTGAAACTGTGGTGGGTTGCCACGGATTACATAGAAATGGCTTTTTGCACATGTAGGTAACAAGAATCAGTTTTGCACATTTGAGTAAACGTTTTCTCTATTCTATTTATTTAAGTAACTTGCCCTAAAAAGTACCCTTTGTGTTAAAATAAAATACTTTTATTCAATTTAAAACTTACTTAAATACGTTTTTTTAAAAAAATATTTTTATTAAAATAAGTAAATTGTTTATTTTTTCTAAAAATTAATAATATTTTGCTTTATAAAATAAAAACAAAAAATATTTTTAATATTTAATTTTTTTAAAAAAAATCTATTCAAATATAAAATAATTTTTATTTGTTAAAAAAATATTTTAAAAAATAAAAAATAAATATTTTTTTAAAGTCAATCCAAACTAATCCTAAACTTATTGAATATCTCATTTTGTAGTTCTATTTTTAGAATCAAAACTCTTGTATTTAAACTAATAAAAATATTTGATAACAAAAAAATTAATATAAAATAATTAAAAATATCTTATTTAATATTTATTAATTATTTTTAAAATTAATAAATATTAAATAAAATATTTTTTTTTGTTATCCCTCAAATTTCACTATTTTGAGCGTCCTAACATAAAGTAGTCCAGGAGTTGAAACTAAGTCCAGTTTGGATAACTAACTTAATTAAGCTCTTTTTGATAAAATAACTTAAACAATAAATGACTCTGTTAAAACTAACTTATAAATAAGTTATTTTGTGTTTGTATTTTTAACTCTGAAAGTACTTATTTTATATAAAGGGTAAGTTACTTAAATAAATAAATTTGAGAAAACCTTTACTCAAATGTGCAAAACTGGATCTTGTTACCCGTATGTGCAAAATCTCATTTCTATGTAAACCGTGGCAACCCACCACGGTTTCAAAATGTGCATAAACCGTGGTGAGTCAGGGCGGATTATGAGTGAGAAAGCTTGAGTGTAAACCGTGGTAGGTCACCACGATTTACTAAGGAGGGCTGGCGTGCATAAACCGTGGTGAGTCACCACGGTTTATGAAGAAATGGCATTACACATTAAATGCATGAACTCTTTTCTTTTGTGATGTAATCCGCTCACTGTATTACTAGTATTAGGAGATAATAGATAGAATATATCTTTGCATTATAGTATTATTTTGTATATAAAGGTCACCAATTTATACCATTTAGCTAATTTAAATAATATTAGTTTAAATTGAATGAACCTCTTATTAGCATATTTATTAAAAGGTGATAACGGAAAAAATATACCTTTTATATGTTATGTAGTGAGTACAGTACTGTTATAGTACTGTTATGCTGCAAAGAATAACTTACCAATTGGATTTGCCAATTGATGATAAGAAGGTGTTTTTTAGCAATAAATTTTTTATAAGAATTCAGTGTGGATTTATGGTAAACAGAATCTAATGAATAATAATACATAAAAAAATTGTGTCTGTAAGAGGAGTATACAATAAAATCTAACAAATAGGATATCTTATATCTTCAAATTTTATTGTGCCCTAAGGTTTGATAAATGAAACAAAGAAATACAAATAGTACATATAAATAACTTTCAAAAAATAATATTATATTTATAGGATAAAATATGAAACTACAAATTTATAGATATGAATTTAAATTTGGTATAATATTTTAAAATTAGATAAAATATGAAATTTAGGCTTTTTGCAATTTATGAAAAAAATTTATTTATATTTTAATTTTTTCTTTTTTGTTAATCTGCAAGAAGTTTTTTTGGTATTTTATAATTTGTGAGAAGTTGTCTTTTGTTAGTATGTTAAAAAATTGAAAAAATAAACACCCTGCCAAAAGTAGCTATGGTGAGAACTAAGAAGTAGCTGATTTATACTTGCTTAAATAGTTAAATCACTTCCGAGTCTCATTATACATTATACTACCAAATAATTTTATCTTAAAATTAATTTTTTGATAATATATATACTCGTACCAACTATATTTTAGATAATTAATATTATATATACTAAGGGTTTTATGTGTAATGCCATTTCTTCATAAACCGTGGTGACTCACCACGGTTTATGCACGCCAGCCCTCCTTAGTAAACCGTGGTGACCTACCACGGTTTACACTCAAGCTTTCTCACTCATAATCCGCCCTGACTCACCACGGTTTATGCACACTTTGAAACCGTGGTGGGTTGCCACGGTTTACATAGAAATGAGTTTTTGCACATACGGGTAACCAGATCCAGTTTTGCACATTTGAGTAAAGGTTTTCTTAAATCTATTTATTTAAGTAACTTGCCCTAGTAAAAATGAGTTCCTCGACTAGAATGAACCTCGACTGTGAACTAAGTCGATCAGGAGGAGAGTCGAAGTTAGAGATTGTGCGAAAAAAGTTGACTAACGGTTATTTTGAGTTGAGCATTAAGATTTTTTACTTGACTCTCAGGCTTAGAGTGGGGAACATGGTACAAATTTTGGGGAATAAGTTGAAGGACGAACGTAAAAAAGAAAGGAAGTAACTGGCAAGAGCTGTCTTTATAAATAAGAAGATTGAAATCAACATAGACATGCATTGCAACCTACTCTAAGCACTAAAATTTTGCAAAATTTTCTACCACACTGATGCCCGAAAGAATGAAATGTTTGTACATGTGAGTGTTGAATGTCATCACTTAGTTTTCTTTTATTTTTTTCATTTCTTTTTCGTATCTTCTTTTTGCTTGTTCTATGATTTCTTTTATTGCAACTTATTTTATCGTTTCATTTCTTCATTATCATTGCATTTTTCATTATGGTTAATTTTATTGGTTATTTCATATTATTATAAAGTTCTTTACTTGTACTAAGTTCATCGATTAAAGCTTTGCAATCTATTGATCCAATAAAAATACTGATTAAGTAAATTTCAGGTCGAGCTCACTCTTTTGAGAAAGGAATCGTATCTGTTCTCTGAATAAGATTTTGACACAAGTTTATTTTGACACTATCTGTCGAAATCAACAAAAAAATGAGTAAAACAACATCAAATTCATTATCTATATAAAATATATATCAATGTATACATTAATATATAATAATTAATTTAATAATTAATTTTTTTATATGAATACGATAACTTTTTATATTTTATACAACTATTAAAATGAGTAAATCAAATTAAATTATAGTATACAAGTTTTTTGTTGCTTTGTATTTTTAATATGGGGGTAGAAGGTGGTGTTTTTAAATAAGGTGAAAATTTTGTGTGTTTTTTATTTATATGGATACCACAAATATGAGGGTTTTAATTTTTTTTTTTGTTGATAACCACAAATTTGAGGGGTCAGATTTGTGGTTTTAAATTCTTTTAAAAAAAATATAAATCTGAGATTTGAGTTTTTTTTATTTTAAATTTTTTCAATATACAAATCTGAGGGTCAGATTTATTTCTCTATTCCTCCAAATTTTTTTTTTGGTGACTATTCTTCTAAATTTGAAGGTCCGATTTGTTACTCAAAATTAAAAAAAAATTAATCTATATTCAAGAAAAACACACCATTAATTCATGATGAATTACACAATTTTTTTTCATATAAAAAAAAATTAGCCGTTTTTTGTACCATTAATTATCAAAATTAAAGGGCAATTTACTAAAATAAACAAACTGATTCAAATGTTTACCCAAATACATAAAATGGAATTCTCCTACGTGATTGTGCAAAACGAGTTATATGTAATCCGTGGCAAGTTAGCACGGTTTAGGATTTACATGTAAACCGTGGGAGGTTCCCACGGTTTAGGAAGAAGGCAAGGCATGCATAAACCGTGGTAGGTTACCACGGTTTATGAGGAAAAAGAGATGAATATAAACCTCTATGACCTACCACGGTTTATGTAGGAGGAGTGATGTGCATAATACCCTGAATGTTGCCACGGTTTACAATCACTGAAACTCTATATATATGTGAGTGATTCAAGCTCCATAAGAGATCATTTTCACAATGGCAAGTGAGGAAGAGAGTTTTCTAGCCTTAGTGCATTGCTGTGGCAAAATTAAAAAAAGCAAAAGCGAGGGTGTGAAGTTCACTGATAGAGAACCACTGAGTATTTTCATCAGTTCGTCAAGCTCCTTATCAGATTTGAAGAACAGCATCTTGCAGAAGCTTGGCGTGTTTGGTAGCAAGTGGGTGAAGAAACTATACTACAAGATCCCCATCGCAGTTGTCTCGACCGGTGTTAAGTATGATACCTTTGTGGTTAAGGCTGATGAAGATCTTAGGGTTTTGTTCCATTGCGTAAGGAGTTTTCCGGAGATCAGAATCCATGAGTTGTTCGCCAAGTTGGAGGTCGGGGTTGAAAGTTCTGGGGCATCCGCTCCAGTTCCTGGCTCGACTGCTGCCGGAGGTGCATCTAGTTCCATGCCTACCGTCAGACCGTATCATCCACCAATAGCATCCCCTTCATTCGCAGTGGACTTAGGCCGAAGAGAGGTTGTTGGTTCTGTAACTTTGGAGAATGCACCAGTCGATGAGCCTCCTCACGATGTCGGCACTGGGGGTGGCCTGTTAACTTATATGGAAGGCTTTGGTGGACCGGATCGAGTAGAGAACGCAATGTGTGACGATGACTCTGAGCAGGAGCCTGTTGATATCGCAGGGGACAGCGACGATGACACAGGTGCAAATCCACATACGCAGCATATGCCTTCAAGTTCTGCCTCTCAACAGTACCCTCCACACTTCTCGACACTAAACTTGGATGCTCTGGCTCAACAGGAGGACGGAGGTAACATAGTCGGGGGCTCTTCTACAGAATTTCAAATCGGGCAATCATTCCAAAACAAGGATGAAGCTGTGCTGAGTGTGAAGGACTATAGCATCCGGCGAGGTGTTGAGTACAGAGTCATTGAATCAGATCATCTGAAGTATCATGGAAAATGCAAGGAATTCGAGAAGGGTTGTACTTGGTTGATTCGAGTAGCCCTGCGTGCACGCAAGGGCACTTGGGAGGTTAGGAGGTACAACGGGCCACACACATGCTTGGCAACCTCTATTTCGAGTGATCACCGTCAGCTGGATTACCACGTTATCTGTGCGAGGATTCTTCCGTTGGTTAGGGCAGACGCTGCGGTTACGGTAAAGGTTTTGCAAGAAGCTACAGAAGCTGATTACGGGTTCCGGCCTAGCTACAGGAAGGTCTGGATGGCCAAGCAGAAGGCAGTGGCACAAATATATGGCGATTGGGAAGAGTCGTACGCGGACCTGCCACGTTGGATGTTAGGGGTCCAGTCAACAATGCCTGGAACAATCACGGTGTTGAAGACCTCTCCCGTTCGGCTTGGTGGTGAGATTGACGAGTCGACGGTGTACTTTCACCGACTTTTCTGGACATTTCCACCGTGCATTGAGGCATTCCGTCATTGCAAGCCCCTTGTCAGTATTGATGGTACCCACCTGTATGGTAAGTATGGAGGAACGCTGCTGTTGGCAATAGCACAGGATGGGAACTCGAACATCCTGCCGATAGCATTTGCCCTTGTGGAGGGTGAGAATGCAGAGTCGTGGGCATTCTTCTTGTCCAACCTACGAGAGCATGTAACTCCTCAGGAGGGTATCCTTGTTATCTCCGACAGGCATAATGGAATCAAGGCAGTGCTTGAGGCACCGGAGAATGGGTGGCTCCCTCCCCGTGCTTTCCGAGCGTACTGTATTCGGCATGTGGCGGCCAATTTTGCCCTTACGTTCAAAGGTAAGGACTCAAGGAGGATGCTTGTGAATGCTGCCTACGCAAAGACTGAAGCAGAGTTCTATTACTGGTTTGACATCATGCGGACTGAGAATCCAGCAATGTGTGACTGGGCCAACCGAATGGAGTACGACAAATGGACCCAACATGAGGATAGTGGTCGACGGTTCGGGCACATGACAACCAACATTAGTGAATGTGTGAACTCGGTGTTAAAGGGAACTCGCAACCTCCCGGTCACATCTTTGGCTAAGTCAACTTACGGGAGGCTTGCTCAGCTATTTGTGGTCCGCGGACAGGCAGCAGAGGCACAAATTGGATCTGGGCATGAGTTTTGTCAGGCCTTGGTCAAGGCTATTGATCGGAATATAAGGGACTCTAGGTGCTTCACGGTGACGTTGTATGACAGGCATCAATCCGAGTACACCGTCGCCGAGACAACACCAACCGGGAGCTTCTCGCTGGGAAGCTATAGGGTTTCCCTCAAAGATAACACATGCGACTGTGGCCACTTTCAGGCGCTACACTATCCTTGTTGCCATGCCATTGCGTGTTGCACATACTCCCGCCTTAATTGGGCGTCATATGTTCACGAGGTATATCGTATGAGTGAGGTGTTCAACGTTTACAAGCAGGGTTTTTATCCTCCTATCCCTGAAGGACTGTGGCCTCCATATCCTGGGCCAACTATCATACCTGACCCTGATTTGAGGCGTGCAAAGGAAGGTCGTCCTAGGGCAACCAGGATCCGTGGTAGTATGGATCAGTCTCAGGAGAACCAACCTAAGCGCTGTGGGTTATGCCGTCAGCCTGGGCATACGCGCAGGAACTGTGACCAGCGAAGACAGACTGGTGGAGGGTAAGCCTAGAGATCATGCCGTTTATGATGTGGTCTATGTGGTTTTAGTTTTTTTTAGCCATGTATGGTTGGTTAAGTCCATGACTGCCAACATGTTATTTTAATGCGCTAATTTCGTATTAGTATATTGCGTTTATGATGTGGTCTATGTGGTTTTAGTTTTTTTTAGCCATGTATGGTTGGTTAAGTCCATGACTGCCAACATGTTATTTTAATGCGCTAATTTCGTATTAGTAAATTGCGTTTATTTTAGTTGTTTGAACTGGTTTACTTTTGTTCATTAAAAATGCGCATGATAATTCTGAATGAAATGCTGGTTATCATAGAAGTCCAATCCGGTTTATCTACCAAGTACAAATAAACATAACATTATCTACCAAGTACAAATAAACATAACATTATACAAAACCATAAAGATAAGACGTCTCACTAAGATGCTAAGTAAATAAACTGACAAAGTTCATACTGGACATGAAAATATGACATAACTAATCAGAATCCTCAATGGTGTCACTATCATCATCGTCAAACTGACCAAGGAGGTGTCCTCCAGTGCCACACAATGTAGGACGTCTAACTCGCCTCGGCCTCTGATCTGCCGCTGGTGCTGATGGCTGTGGGGGAACAGCGCTAAATGCGGAAGCAGGTGTCCCTCCTAAGGTGAACCAGGGGTCAGACGGGGATGCTGCAGGCTGGTTCAGGTCAACAGGCAGCTGACCCTGAACGTCGTCAATCCGTGGATGCTGATCAGCGACCTGGGCAGGGTCATCAGCCATCTGTGGCCTATAATGGGTACCATCGTCATCCCTGAGCATGTCTGCTATATCCATGTAGAACTCTGACTGAGTAACGGGATCATCGACCTCCATCCCGACAGCCGCCGTAGTAAACTCAGCAAATGCATGTGGGGCCACGTTCGCAAAGAGCTGAGAGCTACTACCCACATCGAACGTCGGCTGATCCATAGCTGACGCTGAAACACCTACATCCTCACCAACAACGTGCTGAGTCCCATCATCCTCAACGGATGGTCCTGGACCTCGACCCCCTGCATGACCATAACCACCAGGCTGACGTCTGCCTCTACGTCTAGGAACACGATACTCCACTGCATCCCCATGCTCAGGTCCAGGGAGGTCCTCCTCCAAACGGTGGGCGAACTCCCGCCACTCTCGATCCGTGGTCCGGGTGCCTATGCGGCGACGGCGATCGACTCGCCTGTTATCTGGTCTGTCGTAAACGTGCACCCTGGGAGGAGCCTGTGACAACCCTCTGTGACGTGCCTCCTCAGACAACAAAATCGGCCTCGGATCTTGGAATGCAACATCCGGGGATAGGAATCTGTGCGCCACACGGCACCACCAATCCAGGTACTCTGATGATGGACCGGGGTCAGGGACTCGATCAACCCATATGACTGACTGAACCCGAGAGTCCCAATACTGATGCCACTCCCGGTAATATGTGGGGAACCAGCGGTCACCACCCCTGCCATCCTTTGCATGTAACCAATCTATGTTCAGAGCCGGTTGAGGGAGATGCTGAACACCGCCGAACTGTGGTAGCACCCTATCTACCTGATGCCACTCAATCGCCGCAAAATATATCAGGCTAGTGAGGGCAGTCCAAAGCCTACGGTGCTCCTCAACTAGTATCTCGGGATGAATAACAGCAGCAACCTCGACAGAAGAATAAGGCTCCCACACAAACTGTAGCAAAACAGTTAGAATGTCGTTAGAACAGAAAATTCTGCATAAACCAATGCAAGTAAGATCAATATCTAAATAACTCACATCATGGACACGCAATCGATCCAACAAAAGGCGTGCAGAAGCTAATCTTTGGGCCCCTCCATCGTTTCTCGGCATAAACGTGGCCCACCTACGAATTTCATTCAAGTGATGTCAAAATGAAGAATAACACATGATGTTGAATAATTAAAGAACTGAAAATATAAAACCAAACCTGGAAGCAAGAGGAAACCCAAATCTATCAAATCCACTCGGCCTAAGAGTGGGAAACCTCCAGAAAATCCAAGACTGTAGAAGCTGAAGCGGCCCAGCCAGGTTAACAACGTTTCTGTTTGTTCCACGACAAAGACATCTATACAACCAGGCCAGCGCAGCCGAGCCCCAGCTATATCTACCCAAGTCGTCCAACGATGCCAAATAAGGCAACCACCGAAGGTGGACCCTGTTTGCATTCTTGTCCGCAAACAGCTGAGAGGACAACAGCATCAGAATATAGGCACGAGCGTATACACGCACGGTCTCATCACTAGCATCTGCTGGGAGAACCCGGAACCTCTCATGGAACCATGTGTAGCACACTGTCATCTGCTTAACTTTACTCTGTGGAGGTAACTCCCCAAACAACTCCCGGAACCACACCCATGCTGGCCTACCGTGTTCCATCAGATTCTCAAACTCGGTCAGACACCCACTAACGGGCTCACCATCGATCGGCAAACCAAGCTGATATGCCACATCTTGCAAAGTAATATTGCACTCCCCAAAAGGCATGTGGAAGGTGTGCGTCTCAGGACGCCACCGCTCAATAAATGCGCTGAGGAGAGGCTCATCGACCCAGAACCACTGACTGTTAAGCCTAGCCAAATGATACAACCTCGCTGTCTCCAGATAGGGTATAATCCGATCGTGTAACGGCATATTCTGTTGTCTTCTGACGCCACTAATAACCCTAGCAGGCTGCAAAATGTGGGTAAAAAAAACCTTCAACATACATCCATCACTAAAACCATCAAAAATAACTTATAAAAAATTACTAGAATAACAATAAAAATAATAAAATTAAATTCTACTAACAATAACCATGGTCATACCAATTTCTAACCTACGAGTAATATTTCTACTAACAATAACAATAATAATATTAATATTTATATAAATAAGTCTAATCAGAATAACAACAAGGATAAACATAAGAAAATATATTTTTACCAACAATAATCCTAACAATATCAATATTTATATAAATAATATTTGTAGAAATAACAATAAGAATAAACAAAAAATTATTCTTACTAACCATAACCATAATTATATCAATTTCTATATAAACAATTATATTTATATTAACAATAACCATAACAATATCAATATTTATATAAATAATATTAATCAGAATAACGATTTAAATAAACACATAAAAAATTAATTTTACAAATAATAACGCTCATAATGTCAACATTTATATAAATAACATTACTAACAATATTAATAACAATGTTAATAATAATAACTTACCTCTTCATCGAGGTATCCTGCCACGTGAGCAACACCATTTAGTCGGTACAAGCGATCCTCAGACTCCACTGGCTCCATCGGATTCCTCCTTCAAACCTTCAAAGCTTTTCCAAAAACTCCTCTCAACACAACAACTTTCAAAATTTTTTGGTAAAGCAAATGAACCGTGAAAGCCTTCAGCGGATTACATATTTATATACTACAACGCATAAACCGTGGGAGGTTACAAGGGTTTATGCTTATGCAAACTTGTTCATAAACCGCGGTAAGTTACCGGGTTTTATACTCATATCATTTTCTTCATAAACCGTGGTAACCTACCACGGTTTATGCATGCAATGCAATGTTCTAAAACCGTTGGAACCTCCCACGGTTTACGTACAAAACCTAAACCGTGCTAACCTCCCACGGATTACATATAATTCATTTTGCACATTCAAGTACCAGGATTCCATTTTATGTATTTGGGTAAACATTTCACACAGTTTGTTTATTTTAGTAAATTGCCCTACTTTTTACTCAAAAAACTAATTTAAACTAACATTTAGTCTATTAACCCTTAATTAAGCGAGTTAATTTGTTTAATTTGTTTAAAGTTTTCATTATTTTTTTAATTTTTTTAAAATCCAATCTAAATATCTCAAGTTTTAACTAATAATTTATTAAATGGACAAAAAATTGGCACAAAATTAATATTTTAGCTCAAATTTTTGTTTAAAAAAAAGTTTTCTATTAAAAAAAAAACAGACCGATTCGTTTAGACGATCAAATTTATCTTATATATGAGTTAGACTTTTATTTTAAAATATTCGTATATAGTTAATATATAATTCATCCAAACTGTTTAATCCAACCCTACTTCATGCGAAGGTCACATGCACATGTTGGACATTATACTACACTATTGAAATTAGCTATGGGATCAGATGAGACTTTGTGTATAATTTAATTAATTATTTGTCAATTTTTGAACCCCAGAAGCACATGAATTTTAAATGAAGGGACATATAGCAGCCATAGTTGACCCTAAAGAGTTCATTATTATAAGAAAAAAATAATAAATTCTTAATTTTTTAATTTAAAAATATATAAAATTTTAATTAATTAAAAATATAAAAATATTTTTAATCTTTTAAAATACGAAATATTTAAATTTTTTATTCAAAATATATAAAAATAAATTAATTTTTCAAAAAGATTTAAATGTCTCGCATTTTAAAGAATGAGAGAGGTTTTGATATTTTTAATTAGTTAAAAAATTATTTATTTTTAAAATAAAAAATCAAGAATTTATTTATTGTTTATTCTTATATATAAAAATTTTAATGAATGATGCATCCAATAATACATCATTAGCAGAAGAAAAATTGAACATGAACTTAGCACCGAGGAAAAAAATGCTGTTAGTAAGAACCACATGACTACTGCAGTTCGTAGTTTAGAATATTAAAGTCAACCAAACGATTAACAGAAAGAAAGATCTTTTACATTTTGCAATAAAAGGATGATGAAGATCGTTAAAAAGACGTGTCTTTTTTTTTTTTTTAATATGAAAATTGACTTGAAGTTTATCTCCTAATATATCTTTTGTGTAACTGAATTTTACATAAATTATCTTATTAAATTTCCGGAAAAGGACAATTATATCTAAAAAATGTTCTGTTTGGTCAACTCAATAATCCAAGTTTATATATGTAGGGGGTTCAACAAAGATAAATGATAACAACAGCGACTAAGCGACTTTTCTTTTAATAGAATCATAATCATAATATCGGCAGTAAATCCAGCAGCGTCTAATTATTGTATTTGTATTTTTTTTTTTTTGGAATGAATACTGTAATTATTGTAATTTTGGTCACAAAGGTAGAGTAATAAAAAGTTGTCAAAAAAAGGCCTAAAATCATAAGCCCAAAGTTCAATAGTAAGCCTAGTGGGTTTAGAGTTCTGTATTCAACCAACTTTCGCTTAAATAAATGTCGGGAATTCGAATCCTGCATGCAACAACCCATTGATCATCTACAAATCCTTAAATGGAACTCAGATCCGCAACGGATTAATCCTATCGAATTGGGAAATTCTGTAAAAAAAAAAAAAGAAGAGTTTTGTATTAAAAAAATTACCGAGAAACATGTCCAAAAAGATGGACGAAGAGAGAGTTCTGTATTCAACTCTCAATCTCTCATACACTTCATCAATTACGTGTTGTATTTCATGAACAAAAACAGAATTAGATGTTGTATTTTAACTTCTAAAGTGGCGAATATTTCTGTTGTTCTGTTTTTATCATAAATTGAATGAAAGGAAAAAAAAAACCACAAACAAAAAAAAATCAATCACCATTTATAAGGTCGAACTTCCTACTCTATTATTTTGCTTTCCATTATGAGTAAGTATTTCATCTGAAAAAAAATTTTGGAGGCAAGCAGTTTTTAGTAATTTTAGCTAGTATTTAATTAGTATAAATATTAAATTATTTTTAATAAATAAATATAATTAATTTATGTATATAAATTTTAATAAATATAACGTTAATTTAAATATATAAATTCTAATAAATATAAATATAAATTATTACTAGTTAAATATTAATTTAAAATTTATATAATATTGCTATTTGATTTGTTCATACTGAAAGGTCTCAAACCTGATGGTCAAATTAAAATCTACCAGTCCACTTAGAAAATTCAAGAACCAAGACATGCTCACAAAACCAAGTCCTCTGAGTTGAAGAAAATGCTTATTCATCAAAAAGATGGCACTAGAGATAGAATGGTATGACATAGTGTGCTTTGGTATTGTTTGTGTGGCCTTTGTAGGTGCATTATGGGTGCTGTGGATGAATGAAGGTGCCTCCAATAGAGTTTTTGAGAGCATGTATGAGAGCCTTCTTGTGACTCAACCTGACAATGAAGTTGTTGTGACCGTTTTGCCCTCTGGCCATGTTAGCACCTCTCAGTTATGGACCAGTTGTTGGGTTGGATTGAACCCTTTCTGGCTCTTACTCACACGTTTCCTTTCGTTTGTGATCATGGTTCTTTTCTTAGCCTGGGATGTTGTCACGTACGATGCAACCATCTTTGTTTACTACACTGAGTATGTTCCTATATTCTTTTCCTCCAATTTATGTACTCTAATGTTTTATAAATATTGTTGGATTTATTTTGAAAGTATTAGCGATCAACCATTCATGTATCTGTTCTTATGAGGAACTTAAATTTTTGAGACAAATAGTATTATGATTACATAATATCAGAGTTTTTATGATAAAAAAATTTTAAGAAAAATTTAGTGTCTTACATTATTCTTATACTATGCATTGAGACAAATAAAGAATCTAATTGTATTTTTTTCAGGTGGACTTTCACATTGGTCATCATATATTTTGGGGTATGACAAGAATAATGTCAATCCGATCTGTTTAATGGAAGTAAGATAATTAAGGCATCTAATTAGCATCTAACTTTGAACTTTACATATGCATTAGATGGGGACCATGGTTTCTGCACATGGATGTTGGAATTTTTGTAGCAAAGCAACCATTGACAGTGTGAAACAAACAAATGGTTCTGTTAAGTTAGAAAGCCGCTATGCAAAAGTGGAGTTTCAACAAAGAGCAGGTTTCTTGGGTTACCTAATGCAAACCACATATCAGGTTGATCAAAGTCAACTAATCAACATACATTGGGTCTTATATATATATATTTGTTTTGGAAAATATTCCAATAAAAATTGATACTTGATGATATGCTTGATTGCCCTTGAAGATCTAAACGTGACTCTGTTGACAGAAATAATCACATTGAAAACATAATGATTAAATGAGTTTGCTAATATATATAGTTTTGAACTGATATTCTGCACATTTTAACAGACATGTGCAGGGGCTGTGATCCTAACAGACGTTGTATTTTGGGTTGTTATAGTCCCATTCTTATCTATATCTCACTTAAGACTAAACATGGTGAGTGTGACTTTAAATTTTCTTTCATTTGATGTGTATTTGTGCATTCAATCTTAATTGGGAATTATCTAGTCATTGCACATCTTAATAAATCTCTGTTGAATAAAGGATACTTTTTTTAATGATTTTGTTGTTGTATGCTTGGCAGTTGATGGGTTGCATGCATGCTTTAAATGTAGTTTTCCTCTTCTTGGATACAGCTCTGAATAATCTCGTAAGTGTATATCATATGCCCAGAAAAGAAAAGGAAATTCCATAATTGTCAAATCATTTATTTGTCTAATAAGGACTAATGATATTTCATATTCTTTATTTTTAGCCATTTCCTTGGTTTAGATTCTCATATTTTGTAATATGGAGCTGTGGTTACATTATTTTCCAATGGGCCATCCACGCATGTGGTTTTCCATGGTACTTTATTATTTGATGTGTCTTTTCTCTTTTGTATATTATTACAGATAGTATTGCTGTTTTATATAATTATTTTTATATGAAGTTGATATTTAAAAGTTATTAAATAATTTAAAAATTTTGACTATATTATTATCTTGTGTTGTAATCTTCTTTCTTATATAACAGGTGGCCATACCCATTTCTTGAGCTAAATAACAAGTGGGCTCCTCTCTGGTGAGTATCATGTATTATGAATTTACGATACTACATAATTTTAAGTAAATAGTATTATATTATAGTATTAATTGAGCAGTATTATGATTCCTCCAATACTATATATTGATATAAACCCAGTCATTATTTTTTATCTATACAATAATGCAGGTATTTTTGCTTGGCGGTAATTCACATACCCTGTTATGGAGTGTATTTCTTGATTGTGAAAGCCAAAAATACACTTCTTTCCAGATTGTTCCCTCATGCATTCTTCAGGCCAAACTAGTTCGATTATAGTTGGGGATCTTATGCAATCGACTCTTGCACAAGTAAACATGATAGGTGTTTCTTTCTTGCAATTTATTATCATGCAAAACTCACGAACACCTTTAGAGGAAAAAATGGATATTAAAGTTGTAATTTGATAACTATGGCTGGTTAAACACCTATGAGGCATGGACGGTGATACTGATACAGATACAATACACAATACAATATGGAATATATGGATGCGCAAATTTTAATTTTTTTTTTAGATAAAAAATATTACATGGGTATAAAATATAAAGTATTTTTAAAATAATTTATAGTAACATTTAATATTATATTTATATTAAAATATAAATTATATATTTTAACTATTTTTGATGTTTTGTTAAGTTTAAAATATTTTTTGTATTAATAAATAATAATATATTATTTTTAAATTTATTTTAAAAATATAAATTAAAGATAAGATTAAATATAATTAATATATAATAATATTTAAATATCTCAATATATATTTAAAAAAATATTTTATATTTTTTATTAAAACATAATTAAATATAAAAAACACATATTAAATAAATATCAAATAAATATCATATTGTGCGAGGTGCACGCGTATTCGATACACAACAACTTAAGAATAGTCCGTGCTTTATAGTTGAACGCAAATCAAAATGTCTTTTATGTTGTAAAATAAATAAAGAAGACGTAATAAATATAAAATAAGAAATATAATTAAATAGCTCTAATAATAATATTTATCATTATTATTATCTCAATATAATAATAATGATTAATATATCTATTAATATTATATGTTGTAATATATAAAGAAAAGATAAAAAAAACTTTGTACAAAGAGAGAGAAATGTTTTACATTTTTTATTGTATATATTCCTTTGTCTCATATCATATTTTTATAGACGTACAGAAGTTTACTTTTCAAATCACATTTATTTTACTTCATTCTAAGGACTTGTTCCTTTCAACATAGAAAATGGGATGCCCATAAATAAACATCCATTCTTATTCTATCCTAGTCACAATACTCTTCTTTGGATGTCCATTTAAGATTATGCCTCGTTAAAACCTTATTAAAGAAAAACCCAATAGAAAAAAACTTTAGTGAAGGAAAAAGAGTACAATATCCTTTGTGATGGGAACTGCCTCAGTAAAATCCTTGTCAAGAAAAATTCAATGGGAAAAAACTCTAACCAAGGAAAAAAGAGTACAGCTCCCCCTATTGTCGATATCATTTAATATCTCGAAATCGGCGCATCCCAATCTGATGTACTAATCTTTCAAATGAGGATTTCGGAAGTGACTTTGTAAATAAGTCTGCCAGATTATCACTTGATCGAATATGTTGGACATCAATTGTCCCTTGATTTTGAAGATCATGAGTGAAGAATAATTTGAGAGAAATATGCTTTGTTCTATCACCTTTGATGTATCCGCCTTTAAGTTGAGCAATGCATGCTGTATTATCTTCAAACAGGACAGTTGGAGTTATCTTATGATCAATCAGTCCACATGATGACAGAATATATTGGATCAAACTCCGGAACCAAAAATACTCGCGACTTGCTTTATGAATCGCTAGTATTTCGGCATGATTAGAGGATGTTGTAGCAATTGTCTGTTTTGTAGACCTCCATGATATAGCTGTTCCACCATATGTAAACAGGTATCCTGTTTGAGATTTCCTTTTATGTGGATCAGACAAGTAGTCAGCATCTGCATAGCCAACTAGTTGTGACTTGGATCCATAGGGATAAAACAATCCCATATCAACCGTTTCATGAATATATCGAAAGATTTGCTTGATTCCACTCTAATGTGAGGAACTATACCTTGTTAGTAAGTTCACAGCAAATGATATATCGGGTCATGTATTATTAGCAAGATACATTAGCACTCCAATGGCACTAAGATATGGTACTTCATGACCAATGATATCTTAATTCTATTCTTTATGATGGAATTGATCTTTCTCCACACCCAAAGATCTTACGATCATTGGGGTACTCAAGGGATGTGACTTATCCATATAAAATCTTTTTAAGATCTTCTCTGTGTATGTTGTTTGATGAATAAATATCCCATTTTTATATGCTCGATCTGCAGGTCGAGACAAAATTTAGTCCTTCCAAGATCTTTCATCTCAAACTCTTCTTTTAGAGTTTTTATAATTGTTGGAATCTCTTTAGGAGTCCCATTGATATTTAAATCATCAACGTACATAGCAATTATAATGAATCCAGATGCAGATTTCTTTATGAAAACACATGGACATATATCATCATTCTTGAATCCATTTTTGGCCAGATACTCAGTAAGACGATTATACCACATTTGTCCAAATTGCTTCAGACCATATAAAGATCTTTGCAATTTGACTGAGTATAAACTTTGCGAATATTCATTGGATGATTTGGATATCTTTAGTCCTTCAGGGACTTTCATATAGATATCCCGATCTAATGAGCCGTATAAATATGTTGTTACCACATCCATTAAATGCATATGCAGTTTATGATATGCAGATAAACTGACCAAATAACGCAATATTATCGCATCCACTATAGGGGAATACGTTTCTTCATAATCTATACCGAGTCTTTGTGAAAAACCTTGTGCCACAAGTCGTGCTTTGTAGCGCACAACTTCATTTTTCTCATTTCGTTTTCTCACAAATACCCACTTGTATCCAACAGGTTACATCTTCTGGTGTACGGACTATAGGTCCAAAGACTTCACGCTTTGCAAGTGAATCTAATTCAGTCTTCATGACTTCTTTCCATTTTGGCCAATCATTTCTTTGTCGACATTCTTCAACTGATCTTGGCTCAAGATCTTTACTTTCATGCATGATATTTAATGACACATTATATGCAAATATTTCATTGACAATTGTCTTATTTCGGTCCTATTTTTCTCCTGTAAAGACATAATTTATCGAGATCTCGTCATTTTCACAATTTTCAAGTACCTGAACGTCTTCTGGCATTAAAACTATATCAAAATTTTGGACAACTGCAGGTGTCTTTACTATGTCTTTTTCAACAGGAATAGTATTTACCTCTTTTCTCTTTTAAGAATTTTTGCCTTTGGAACCAACAGACCTGCCACGCTTCTGGCATATATTTGTTTCGGTGGCAATTTATCCAACTAGGACATCAATTCGAATTGGGCATTTTCTGCTGGTATATACGACTTATTTATTCTCTTTGTATCGAAAAATGTATTAGGCAATTCATTTTCTATTCTTTGCAAATGTATAATCTTTTGAACTTCTAGTTCACATTGCCCTGATCAAGAATCGATCTAAATGCATCAAGGATGATGCATTCCAGTTAAGTTCCTTTTCAAGAAGCTTATTCTCTCCCGCTAATGTTGGAAATTTTGATTCATCAAAATGACAATCCGCAAATCGAGCTTTAAATACATCTCCAGTTGTATCTCAAGATACCTCACTATAGAGGGAGAATCATATCCAACATATATCCCCAATTTTCTTTGGGGTCCCATTTTGGTGCGATTAGGTGGTGCAATGGGAACATATATCGCACACCCAAATATTCTTAAATGGGAAACATTTGGCTGCTGGCCAAATGCTAATTGCATAGGAGAGAACTAATGGTAACTCGTTGGCCTCAAATGAATAAGTGCTGCGGCATGTAAAATAGCATGCCCCTAGACCGAGGTTGGGAGATTTGTTCTCACAAGCAAGGGTCTAGCAATTAATTGGAGACGTTTAATAAGTGATTCTGCTAACCTATTTTGTATGTGAACATGAGCTACTATATGTTCAACACTTATTCTATTAGCCATATAATAAGCATCAAATGCTTGGGAAGTAAATTCACCAGCATTATCAAGACGAATTGCTTTGATTGGATTTTCTAGAAACTGTACTTTTAATCAAATAATTTGAGACAGTAATCTCGCAAACGTCAGGTTGCGAGAAGATAATAAGCACATATGTGACCATCTCGAATATGCGTCTATTAGGACCATAAAATATCTAAAAGATCTACATGGTGGATGAATAGGTCCACATATATCACCTTGAATCCTTTCTAGGGATTCAAGGGATTCAAATTCAATATTTACTAGTGATGACCTTAAAATTAACTTCCCTTGAGAACATGCAGCACAACAAAAATTCACTAGATTTAAGAATCTTCTGGTTCTTTAGTGAATGTCCATGGGAGTTTTCAATAATTCTCCGCATCATGGTTGTTCCTGGATGACCCAATCGGTCGTGCCAAGTTATGAACTCATTTGGGCTAGTAAACTTCTGGTTTACAATGGCATGCGATTTAATTGCACTAATCTTGGTATAATACAACCGAGATAAAAGTGAGGATAACTTTTCTAATATAACCTTTTTATTTAAATCATGAGTTGTGATACATAAATACTCATGATTTTCCTCATTCATTGTTTCAATATGATATCCATTTCGGCGAATATCTTTGAAACTCAACAAGTTCCTCAGAGACTTTATAGATAATAGTGCATTATTTATTATGAATTTTGTTTTTCTAGTAAACAAAATTATAGTTCTTCTGGAGCCTTTTATCACATTACCTGAGCCAATAATAGTATTAACATATTCTTCTTTTGGCACAAGATGTGTAAAATATATATCACTTTTGAGAATGGTGTGCGAACTTGCACTATCCGCAAGGCATACATCTTCATTATATATCCTTGCCATTTTCTTCAAAGACAAATAATAATAAAATGAGTAGTATGCACAGTTAAATTGAATACTTGATCGGAATTATTTTTTTAGGAAACACTGTACATAAAAATAATGCCATATACTGAAATTTTATTTTAAACTTGAGACATTTAATGATTTCAAAATTTATGAACATTAATATTTCATTATTTATACATCATATTTGAAACTCAAATACATAGAAAATAAAACTTAACAATAAGTTCTTTACATTATTTATTTATATGGATACTTAACAATCTCACGTATTAAACTATTCAATCATTGATCAAATGACTAATATTTCCTTCAAGGTCCTCAAAGAAATCAGATACATCATAATGAGTAGTGGAATTTTCAGCATTATTTGAAACAAAATTTGCTTCATTTCCTTTGTCATCCTTTTTCAAAGATGCCTGGTAAAGATCGACTAGGTGCCTTGGGGTACGACAGGTACGTGACCAATGACCCTTTTCACCACAACGGAAACACTTATCCTTTGTTGATTTATTTTTTCCAATATTTCTTTTTTTATCCCACTTCTGGTGAGATCCTCTCTTTTAAACAAAATTTATTTTCCTTCCATAATTTTTTTTGTTATTAAAAGCTTGCCATTTACCTCTTCTGGGGTAATTTGTCGCATTTACTTCAGGAAATGGGGCAGCGCCAGCTAGGCGCGCTTCATGATTTTTTAAAAGCAACCCATTGTTGCGTTCAACAACAAGAAGGCAAAAAATTAACTCATAATATTTTTTAAATCCTTTTTCTCGATACTGCTGCTGCAGGAGCACATTCGAGGCATGGAAGGTAAAAAAAAATTTCTCTAACATATCATTGTCAGTTATCTTTTTCCCACATAATTTTATTCGTGAGGTGATTCGAAACATTGTAGAATTATATTCATTTATGGATTTAAAATCCTGCAGACGCAAGTGCGTCCATTCATATCAGACTTGAGGAAGTGTCACCATTTTTTGATGATTATACCTTTCTTCAGGGTCTTTCCAAAGATATGCAGGATCTTTTAATGTGAGATATTCATTTTTCAATCCTTCGACAAGATGACGACGAAGGAAAATCATGGCTTTGGCTTTATCCTTTTTGGGATGCATTATTTTCAGTCTTAATGGTATCTCCAAGATCCATTGAATTAAGATGGATTTCAACATCTAATATCCATGATAAATAATTGTTTCTAGATATATCAAGAGCGTTGAATTCAAGATGAGAGAGCTTCGAAGTAATGAAAATTTGTTACTTAAGTCTTTCTAAAAATTTGATGAGAGTCTCGTACTGATAACGTGTTGTAAAATAAATAAAAAAGAGGTAATAAATATAAAATAAAAAATATAATTAAATAGCTCTAATAATAATATTTACCACGATTACTATCTCAATATAATAATGATGATTAATATATCTACTAATATTATATGTTGTAGTATACAAAGAAAAGATAAAAAAGAACTTTGTATAGAGAGAGAAATGTTTTGCATTTTTTATTTTGTATATTCCCTTATATCAGATCATGCTTTTATAGACATACATAAATTTACTTTTCAAACCACATTTATTTTGCTTCATCCTAAAAATTTGTTCCTTTTAACATAAAAAATAAATTACCTATAAATAGACATTCTTTCTTATCCTTTCTTAGCTACAACACTTTATTTCATAATCAAGGCCAAATTCATCCCCCCAAAAAGGTCATATTTGCAATTTATTAGGTACTTCCACACGTTGAATTCAATATGAGTGATCTCAAACAGGGGTTTTATAAAGTGTTACTGACTCGATTAATAAACTAAGAGTATTTTTAATTGGATGTGCTTTTAAAAAGTGAATTAATTTAAAATTAAAATTTGTATTAGAGTTAATAAAAATAGTATTATCTTAGTGATATAATGTTAGTTTAATGGATAATTAATAAAATTTTTCTATTCGTATAATTATATTAATAAAATAATTAAAAAATATAAAATTTTAATTGAATTAAAACTAAATATTAAAAGAATAAATTTTATTTTTAATTTTAAATTACTATTTATAACAAATAGTCCTATAAATATTTAAAATAAAATTAAAATTAAAATTAATATTAAAAATATTCTAACACATCAAATCATCTGTTTTTAAGGTTTTTTTTTTTTTTACAAATTTTAAATACTTTTCTTCTAATGCAATCGTATACGTCTTATTTTTAGTATATTACATGAAGTCTTACAATCTCCTTAAGGGTGAGGGGTGAGGATATCCCTAAGACCGCTTTCAGGACTCGTTATGGTCATTACGAGTACACTGTAATGTCTTTCGGGTTGACGAACGCTCCTGCAGTGTTTATGGACTACATGAATAGAGTTTTCCGTCCGTTTTTGGATAAATTCGTTGTTGTCTTCATTGATGACATACTGATTTATTCCAAAACTAAAGAAGAGCATGCGGAACACTTGAGGACCGTGTTGCAGATTCTAAAGGAGAAGAAACTTTATGCAAAACTGTCTAAGTGCGAGTTTTGGAAAAGTGAGGTGAAATTTTTGGGTCACGTGGTGAGTAAGAAGGGAATAGCCGTAGATCCAACTAAGGTGGAGGCTGTGATGGATTGGAAGCAACCAACCACCGTGACGGAGATAAGGAGTTTTCTGGGCTTAGCTGGCTATTACCGAAGGTTTATCAAGGGCTTTTCACAGATAGCTTTGCCAATGACAAAGTTAACCCGCAAAGACACTCCGTTTGTTTGGACTCCTGAGTGCGAGGAGAGCTTTCAGACATTGAAGAAAAAGTTGACCACTGCACCTGTGTTAGTGTTACCTGAGCCAAACGAGCCTTTTGAGGTGTATTGTGATGTCTCATTAAAGGGTCTAGGGTGCGTGCTGATGCAGCATCATAATGTGGTGGCGTATGCCTCACGACAGTTGAGACCTCATGAAGTTAGTTACCCTACGCATGATTTGGAACTCGCTGCGGTTGTGTTTGCCTTGAAGGTGTGGAGGCATTATCTCTATGGAGTTAAGTTCCAAGTTTTCTCTGATCATAAGAGCTTGAAGTACCTCTTTGATCAGAAAGAGCTTAATATGAGGCAGATGAGGTGGATGGAATTATTAAAGGACTACGACTTTGAGTTGCATTACCATCCGGGAAAGGCGAATGTGGTGGCAGATGCGTTAAGTCGGAAGTCATTATATGCGGTTTTGATGATGCTTCAAGAGGAGAAGTTGCTCAAGGGATTCGAGAGTCTGAAAATTGGTACTCGAGAAGTATCCGGAACCTTGTGTTTGAGCCGATTAGAAATCTCAAGTGACTTTAAGTCCGAACTCCTAAAGGCTTATCAAAATGATGAAGCGTTATGGAAGGTGTTACCGGCTATTGAGCAAGGAAAACAGTGGAGAGTGTCGGAAGAAAGAGATGGGTTATGGAGATTCAAGGGTAGGATTATTGTGCCGGATGTTGGCACCTTGAGGCATGATATTTTAAAGGAGGCACACAAAAGCGGATTCTCCATTCACCCGGGAAGTACTAAGATGTACCATGATTTAAAGGCGATGTTTTGGTGGCCGGGTATGAAGAATGATGTGGCAGAATATGTTTCAAAGTGCTTAACTTGTCAAAAGGTAAAGATTGAACATCAAAGACCTTCCAGGATGTTGCAACCTTTAGAGATTCCACAATGGAAGTGGGAAAGTATTGCAATGGACTTTGTGTCAGGATTGCCAAGGATTAGGGCTAGTTTTGATGCCATTTGGGTGATTGTGGACCGACTGACGAAGTCAGCTCACTTTTTGCCCATTCGTATGATTTACACCCTTGAGGAGCTAGCACAGTTATACATAAAGGAGATTGTGAGACTTCATGGTGTACCTGCTACTATAATCTCTGATAGAGATCCTCGTTTTACTTCACGATTTTGGGGTGCATTTCAGAAAGCTTTTGGAACCCGATTAAGCTTGAGCACGGCTTACCATCCTCAAACATATGGTCAATCCGAGAGGACAATCCAAACACTGAAGGATATGTTGAGAGCTTGTGTTTTGGACCAACCGGCGAGTTGGGATCGGTATATGCCATTGGTGGAGTTTGCATACAATAATAGTTATCATGCGAGCATCGGAATGGCACCGTATGAGGCCTTGTATGGGAGGAAATGTCAATCTCCGCTATGTTGGTATGAAGCTGGAGAGAAAAGCTTGTTGGGACCGGAAATGATAGCTGAGACTACTGAACAAGTCAAGAAAATCCGAGATAGGATGCTTACGACGCAGAGTCGTCAAAAGAGTTACGCCGATCAGAGGTGAAAGCCCTTAGAATTTGAGGAAGGAGACCATGTTTTTCTTAAGGTTACTCCGACCACGGGAGTAGGTAGGGCGATTAAAACAAAGAAGTTGAATCCTCGATACATTGGTCCATTTCAAATCCTGGAGAGGATTGGACCGGTGGCGTATCGGATGGCTCTACCACCTTATCTTTCGAACCTGCACGACGTGTTTCACGTGTCGCAGCTTCGGAAGTACACTCCTGATGCTAGCCATGTGTTAGAACCTGAGTCGGTTCAGTTAAGGGAAGATTTGACGCTTCCAGTGGCTCCAGTCAGAACTGATGATACTAATATCAAACGGTTGCGTGGAAAAGAGGTTTCATTAGTCAAAGTGGCATGGAGTCGAGGTGGTGTTGAGGAACACACTTGGAAACTTGAGTCAGAGATGCGAACGGATCATCCGCATTTATTCTCAGGTATTTGCATTTGAATTTTTTGGGCGAAATTCCCAGTTAGGTGGGTAAAATGTAAAACCTGGTTAATTAACGGCTAATTAACCCATAAATAAGAATTTATTCTAGAAAGCCTAAAATGTGATTTTTGTGTCTAAATGTGATAGAGGAGACTGAGACAAGAATTTCGGTACCAATTTTATAGAATTCGGACCAAGATTGGACCGAACGGGCCAAACCGGGCCAACCGGACCCAAAATGGGCCCTTGGCCCAACATAACTAAACCAAAACCCTAGTTTTCAGCACTCTCTCTCCTCACAACTCTCAATTCACGCTGAAAAAAATGGAGGCCATGGAGGGAAGAACACTCTCTCAAGTTCTTTCTCTCACTTGATCTTCAAACCACCATAACTTTTGATCTAGAGCTCCGATTGCCGCTCCGTTTATGGCCACGCGTTCACCGTGGAGATCTCTACAAAATCCATACAATTAATCTTGAGGTAAGCAACGTTTTGCTCTTCGAAATTCCAGCCTTGTTTTCGAGTTTTATGAGCAAAAATGTTGAGATTTTGGGCTCTTTGATGTTATAGGACCCAACTCTCTTGAAGGAGAAGGTTAATCTTATCTCCTTGGACCTTAAGTGTGGTAAGATTCTCAACCCTAGTGTAATTTTGTTGTTCTATGATGTTTGGGTTTTGAGATATTGTGTATGGGTATGATGATTGTGGCTTAGGTTGTGTATGTGTGAATATTGGAGCTTGATTGGTGATTTTGAAAAGCTTAGAAAGGGTTTGGTGGTGAAAAATCTGTTCTTAGAGGTTTTGAGGCCTTGAGAGCTTGTGGATAAGTGATTTCGAAGTGTTCCGGTTGAGCTTGGGAAATCGGCTAAGGTATGGTTTCGGTTTTCCGTATCTAATATGTAATGTGGTAGGAAATACTTAGGCTAGAGGCCCTAAGATAGGCATTGAATTGTTGATGTTGTTGAATGATTGAGATATATGATGTGGTCATATATGTGATGATGATATTTGATGCCTTGGTGGTATGATGTATGAGAAATATGCATGTTGTGATATATGCTTGATGATTGGTTATGGTTGAATGGTGGGTTGAACCATGTTGATGGTGAATATGATGTTGATTGTGTACAATAATGATTTATTGGAATTGGTGTTGTTGAGAATTGGCATGAGGAATAGTATATAATATGTCAATATGTTTGAGTTTGAGCCACTTGGGTGAAGTGGGTTAAAATGATGAGATAGTGATTTTGTAAATTGTGGTAAAGTGTCAATGTGTGAGTTGAGGAGGCTTGATGTTGAATTTGATACATTTTGATTGATTTTCAAAGAAAAGGGATGAAATTGGCATGTTTTGATAGATTTTGAAAAGAGTTGGAAATGGCTTGTTTTGAAAATGGCACTTTGTGGTTTTGTATGAAAAATATGATTTTTGGGCATACTTTGACGGGACATAACTTGGACTACGGATCTCTGTTTTGTGCCAAATCTGTTTAGAAATGGAATTGGATCCGGGATGTCCATGCCGTTCGAAGATTGGGGGTTGAATCTGTGAATTCTGCAGCTTTTAACTTAGAAAAATTTTTAGCAGAATGACCCCTTGCGCGTGGGCGCACCTGGCGCGTACGCGCCGATCTTCCAGAAAACGCCATCCACGCCTGCGTGTGATGTGCGCGGGCGCGCCGATATGCTACACACAATGCCCAGCCATTTTCCAGAGAGTTATGCCAGAACTGTGCCAGTTTTGTGCCTGAGGCACGAGAGTACCCACGCGTACGCGTGGTTGACGCGTACGCGTGGTTGACGCGTGCGCGTCATTTGACTAGTTTTCAATCCACGCATTAGCGTGCATGACGCTTACGCGTCGATAAGTTTTCGAGGCCATCCACGCGTGCGCGTACGCATGGCCCTGTTTTCATCCCAAAGTTGATTTTTGAGTTTTCAAAGCCAAATCTCATACTTCTAAGCCTCCAATCTCACCATTTATGTCTTAAATCATTATGATATGTCTAGCTATGAGAAGAAAGGCTAGTGAATGTGGTAACTTGTGAGTGAAGCAAGGGAAAAATGAATGATCATTGAGGATCAAGCATGATTATGTGAGATGCGGAGGATGGTGGTGGAAGTGTTTGTTATGCCATGGGCCGAAAGGCCGTATTTGTTAATGAGATGGCTGGTTATGGATTTAACCGTGATGCCAATGGGCTGGTTATGGATTTAACCGTGAGCCGGAGGGCTAGATTATTGCCGTGTTACGGCGGAGCCATGATTATGGCCATGTACAAATGCATATATGCTGTTGAATGAATTGTGAATGTTGCACTTCCACTGTTGGAGATGAGAGTTTTCCTGGGAGGAAGCAGTGGCTAGCCACCACGTGCTCCAGGTTAAGACTCGAAGCTCTTTTGACCCTATGTCATAAGTGTGGCCGGGCACTGTGAAAGACCCGGATGAGCTCGCCCCCGTAAATATTCACCAGTGAGGGTGATGGATATAGATCATGATTATGATCAAGTTTATAACGAGTATAACTCGAGTTGGGGATGCGTGACAGAGGGACAGTCCAATGGTTAACTGCCAGGACTTGTCGGGTTGGCTCTATAACCGACAGATGATATCATCAGCCACTAGGGACAGGCATTCATCATATGCATACTATATGAATTGTTTGAGATTGCCTATTTGACTGCATATTACTTGCTAATTGTCTAAATGCCCTACTTGTTCCTAATTGTATATTTCTTGTTTGATATAACTGTGTTTGCTACATTATACTCCTGCTGGTGGTTGGGAGGTCTGAAGGAATTGGAAAGAGAAGTATTAATTAGACTGAAGTATCTTTAGTCAGATGCCCTTTATGGTTTAGCTTGTTTATAAGCTTTGATATTATCTGGAGGAAGTTCTAGGATTGCCTTTGGCTTTCCTCCATTATTATGTATTATACATGTGGAAGCTGTTACCATGCTGGGGACCTCTGGTTCTCACCCATGCGGATTTTGTGGTTTTCAGATGCAGGACGTGAGGTTTCTCGCTGAGGCATGCTGGAGACTTCTATATTTGCGAAGATCCTTTGTTCTCGGGGCTATGTTTTGGTTTATATGTTTTGCTTAGATACTTTTATCTCCACTAAATAATACAAACTGTGATGACTCCTCTTATGGGATATTTTGGAGAATAGGTTTTATGTATTTGTGTCCCTTTGGGTTTTCTTTGGGGTTTTCCTTATTTTTATCATATGTATATATTGCTATGCTCGGACCGGTTATCTTCGCAGCCGGATCTTGAGTCTTGATATTCCTATTCTTGACACTCCTTTGTATATATATAATCTCGCGTTGGTTTATCCTTGCTCGTTACGTTATCGATCGGAGTGTTGCGCTTTAGAGTTGCGATTTTTGTTTACCCCTTTTTCTACAAAGGCTCCTAGTTATAATCAATCATTCATTCTACTATACGTACTAAATTTTTTATTTTAGAGGTCGTAATACCTTGCCATCTCTGAATTATGACTTAAGCATAAGACTCTGTATGGTAGGGTGTTACATGTATTCTGCGAGACCATGTAGCGGATTATCAACGCCGTGACACAATGGTACAAATTCATGAAAACCAGTATAACAGTAGGAAACGATGATGCAAAATATATCAAGGCATATAAATATAAAGTCATAAGTAACTAGTCGTAACCGTCATACAAATATTTGAAACCATACAAAATATAATAGCCACAAGGCAGTAACATTAACACCCGAATACGTAAATTGCTACATGAGAAAATAAAATTCAAAAACTAAAAGCACAAACACAACAAGTCCTACGAACTACCAGCTACGGTGGAGCCTCTCTGGGGACAAGATCTACGCGTGTGCCCAGGCTGTCTGCAGAGGCCGCATCGCTTCGGTCGGTTAGGGTTGGCCTCATCCATGTTGTTCCGGATTCTGGTAGACCTCGGTCGCCCATCAGGCAACGCCTCAAGTTAGGATCCGGAATAACAGTCAGACCATCATAAGGTGGCCAAAGTCCCTCTGGAATTGGCGGCACAAAATCCATCTGGTACACCCTTAACATCTTCTACATGGTGTAGACTTCGTCGACATAGATAGACCAGTCAAGTCGTGACTGGGCACAACATGCAATCGCATGGCAACATGGATAATGGAGAGCCTGAAAGTATCCACAATTGCATGTACGATCCGGAAGGAAAACTCGGTACATCCCAAGTGAAAAGTTCCCGGTCAGTGTCGTATCAACAACGATATACTCAGACTGGTGTCTATCGAATAGGGTGACAGTGAAGCACCTAGAGTCTCTAATGTTGCGCTCCATCGCCTTCATAAAAGACTAGCAAAATTTAGCACCGCTGGCCAACTGAGCCTTTGCCGTTTGACCACGAATCACAAACAACTCCACCAACCAACTGTATGTGGACTTCACTAGGGCGGTAACCGGAAGATTTCGTGTACCCTTCAGAACAAAATTGACACACTCAGATATATTGGTCATCATGTGACCGAATCGTCTGTCACCATCCTGGTGCTGAGTCCACTTATCATAGTCTATTCTATTCGCCCAATTACACATTACCGTATTATCAATCCGCATTATATCAAATCAATAGTGAAAACTCTGCCTCAGTCTTCGCATAAGCAGCGTTCACAGGTAAACGCTTTGCATCCGTTCCCTTGAAACTGAGTGCGAAGTTAACTGCAACATGCCGAATACAGAATGTTCGATACGCATGAGGGGGTAACCACCCACTGTTAGGTGACTCCAACGCTTGCCCGACAGCTTCCAGATTCAGGGTAGAAAAGTGTGCAGGTTGCTCATGTGTGCCGGCACATGACGGTGGTTGACATGTTGCTGGGTTTGTCGGAATATCATCACGTTGTCCCCTTCAATGTCAACAGGCTCTTCATCCGAATCATCCTCTAGCATCGCATTTTTCAACCCGATCTGGTTTTCCATCACGTCCAATATCCGGGGATGGACGGGCTGAAGTGAATACCCCAACTAGACCAGCTGGCCGATACTCCAACAAATACTCAGGTGCAATGACGAGCATCGAGGTAGAGGCACCACCCATCGTGTTCGACTGAGGGTTTGGCGCTGATGCCTCAGAACTATCGATGCCATGTTCCAACTTCGTAAACAATTTGTGTATCCTCACTTTCGGAAAACTCCGACGATAATGAAACAACACCTGCATATCTTCATCTGATCGTAACATGAATGTTTCATATTGCACGCCGGTTGACACAACCGCAATAGGAATCTTGTAGAACAGTTTCTTTACCCACTTTGTGCCACACGCACCCAACTTCTGCAATATACTGGTCTTCAGATCCAACAGTGTATTAGATGACCTGATGAAAACACTCAGTGGTTCTCTATCGGTAAACTTCACACCATGACTCTTACTCTTTTTTATTTTTCCAGAAGAGTGCACTAACACCAAAAAGCTCTCCTCACTTTCCATTCTTAAGCTATGAATGAATGAAAATGACACTCTACACAAGTTGTTGGGTATATATAGGCATCTTCCAAGAAGCCACGTCGTTGATAATCCGCAACAAGGTCTCACGGAATACACTATGGGTCTCTCTCTTCATAAACCGCTACAGGTGTAGCGGTTTATGTGTTTTTGCTTCTGAACGTAATACGCGATAGGGTGTAGCGGATTACGTGTAAATGGAATCTGCGTTAGGGTGTCACGGATTACATATAATGAGGTTTGTTGCATTTGCGTATGGTTTTTTCTATTGTTGTATTTGTGTAACACTTTTTCTCATTCATTTTATTTATGTAAATTGCCCATACTTTTACCTATATTTTTAAACATTAATAATTAATTGATGACAAAAAATAATAAATTTTAATAATTTTCTCACATTCCTATTATTATTATTATTATTATTCTTCAACTAACAAAAAATATTTTTTAATTATTTTATTTATTTCAAATTATAAATTATAAATTATAAATTTTTAAGTTTAAATTTTAAATTATAAATTTTAATATTTAAATTTTTTAAAAAGTAAAAACTTTTATAATTAAAAATTAATTTTCAGTAGTTTCCCATATGAATGTTTATGAGTCATTTTTACTTTTTAGAAGATATAAATAGAATAGAAGATCAATCGAACCAACCCATAAATGATGGATTAAATATTTAATAAAAATCTATTAAGCTTAAGTTGGGTTTGGGTCTACTGTGGCGGTGGCAATTCCCCACTACCAAGTACCAACCACAGAACAAGAAGGTCCTCGGAATTTTCAATTTCTCTGTTCCTTTCCTCGTCAAAATTTTCTTCGCCCCCACGCATATCTCTGAATTAAAATATTCCATCCAAGAACATAAAGCTTCCCCTTCAATTTCAAACCCTAGAAAAAACGCACCTAACCTTGCTTTGTGATCAAGCAGATTTAGGGTTTCTATCTTTCTTCGCGATGGAGGATTGTTGTGCCGTTTGCGCCGAGCCCTTGGAATGGGTTGCCTATGGACCTTGCATGCACCGCGATGTCTGCTCCACGTGCGTCTCTCGCCTCCGATTCATATGCCACGATCGCCGTTGCTGCATCTGCAAGACCGAATGCGACACCGTATTCGTTACCAAGGTATACATAAAATTTAGTATTGCCACTCCTCCATAAACTGGATGAATCTTGAATTTTCCGTCTGTTGCCGTATTATCGTATTGCTTCTTTTTCGTTCGTCTCTGTTCACTGAATTAAGATCTTAATTGCGCCACATTGGCATGTTTTGGTTGCAATTCAAATGCTAGTCAAGTCTCTAAGTTCCAAGTACATTGTCTACTATGATCACTGCCACTTCCGTTGTTGCTGTCATGACTTGTTCTCAGCTAATTTTTGTTAATGAGCATCTGATGAGAAATTCAAACATGGCATTATTGTTTTATGGATTTCTGTCGTTGAACTAATGTAGTAAATTTTTAAGTAATATTTGCTGTTACTGGTCGGAAGAGATAGATTGACACTACCGTTTTTTATCGGAAATTATGTACTTCAAATATGGGGCTTGATTTGTTAATTCCATGTTCTTTTAAGTGTTGTTACCTTTTGAGTTTGACGATGTTGTTGATACTCATTTTTACTGCATTCTTCCAGGCTCTAGGAGACTATACACGGATGATTAATGATTTTTCATCCTTACCCTCCGACCCAAGGGAGGGCAAGGTTGGATCATATTGGTACCATGAGGATACAAATGCATATTTCGATGATATGGACCATTACAGGATGATCAAGGCTATGTGCAGGCTTTCCTGCAGTGTATGTGACAGGATGGAGGAGCAACCACATGATGCCTCAAAGCGCCGGCAGAGGTTTAGGAATATAGAGCAGCTGAAGGGTCACTTATTCCACCGTCATAAGTTGCTTATGTGTAGCTTATGTTTGGAGGGGAGGAAGGTGAACTATAAAATACTATTGGGTTCATATAAATGTTTTTAAACGTGAACATGTGTAGTCTGATGGAAGAATTTGTAATCTGTTTTCATATTGAAGTTTTTGACCATCATGTCTATGGCATAGGTATTTATATGCGAGCAAAAGCTTTATACCAGAGCACAGTTGAATCAGCATATAAGCACAGGTGATTCAGAAGTGGATGGAAGTGAGAGTGAGAGAGGTGGTTTTATGGGGCATCCTATGTGTGAGTTCTGTAGAACTCCATTTTATGGGGATAATGAATTATACACACACATGTCTACAGAACATTATACTTGTCATATATGCCAAAGGTAGGAAACTAGGAACTATGCCATTCAAGTGGGGAATATCCCTGCCTTTATATTGGTCTGAATGGATTGAAATATAAGTTTCATGCAATCTGTATGTTCAATGCAGGCAGCATCCAGGACAATATGAATACTATAAGAATTATGATGACCTGGAGGTAAGATATTTGTTATTTTTTTATTTTATGTTCTTGTTAATTAAGGTGACTTGACAATTATTTTTTTTTGTTGCTTCAATCTTTAAGAATTTGTATGATCAAATGTCTGCTGGTGCAGATCCATTTCCGTAATGAGCACTTCTTATGTGAAGATGAAGCTTGCCTTGCTAAGAAGTTTATTGTGTTTCAATCTGAAGCAGAAATGAAGGTGATTCCTATGACAAATAGATCTTTTTTCTGTTTTTTATCCCAAGGCTTTATTTAGGGTGGTTGGCTCTGCTATTTCTATCTAACATTGTAAATAAAATTATAAGTTGCTTTACTGTTGTGAGATTATTTCTCATTGTTAAATCTCTTTTTCTTTGTTTTTGGCTTAGAGGCATAATGCTATTGAACATGGAGGGCGAATGTCACGGTCAAAGCGTAACGCTGCTCTTCAGGCATGTACAGTGACAATCGATTCTGTTTGTTGTTGTTTTTCATTGGCAATTTGGCTTTGCTACGGCAAATAGTATATTCCTTTCTTTGTTACTCCTCTAAGTTAGCTTTTTGTTCTTCCCCTGCAGATACCGACCAGCTTTCGGTATAAGCGTAATGATCAAGACCAACGCCGCGGAAGAGGCCGCTCCTTTCGTCGTGATTTTTCTGAAAATCAACTTTCTATGGCCATTGAAGCCAGCCTGCAGATGGCTAATGCAGCGGAAACATTTCATGATCCATCATCTTCAAGTAGTGGGCAAGTTGCAGTTGATGATGGTAATGCTGATGTTGATTCTATTATTCAGCCATTTGAATCATTAGCTACATCGGGATCTGAAGCATCTGCACGATACCTCCAAGCCTTAGGACCTAACTCGAAGAATGCAGCACTAGCAGATTCATCCTTCCCTCCACTCCCACTAGCTTCCAGCAATGACCAGCAAAGGTCCAAACAGGAGTTGGAAGGTTCATCCAGTAATACCATGGCAGCACGATTGCGTCGGCATGGGAACAGAAATGTTTCTGTAATTAATGCTGGTAATGCTTGGCCTGCACCAGGTCGTAATTCTACCCAAGCTAGACTGCAATCAAATGCTGCTCCTGGAGTGCCACGTAATTCTGGTCAGATGAAGACCGCAAATAACAGTGGACCTTCACCCTCAACTTATGCTAGTTCTATTCAGCCTACACCCAAAACTGCCCTTGCACAATCATCTGTTGGTTCTTCGCGGGACACACGTGATAATGGAAGAATGTTTCACTCTGCATCTGCTCCAAATCTCATTGAGAGCAACCCCATTGAAGCTTCAATTTCCGAGTTCCCTCCTGTTTCTGCCTCACTAGTGAGCAAGTTATCTGCAAGCACTCAGACTCCGTTGAATGTGGAAAATGTTCAGTCTGCTAACAAGTCATTGGTTGAAAAGATTCGTGGAGCTCTTGATTTTGATGAAGATAGATACACTTTGTTTAAAGACATATCTGGTCAATATCGTCAAGGCACACTTGATACGGAGACATATCTGGACTGTGTGCAGCAGTTTGGTTTGTCTCATCTTGTACCCGAAATGGCTAATTTATTGCCTGATCCTCAGAAGAAGGAAGAGCTCATTTTGTCGTACAACAGTAGTTTGCAAAGGAATGCTTTACCAGAAAATGGATGGGTCCATGGTGGTTCTGGCATACCCTCTAAAGGTAGTAATGCTTCCAAGAAGGGTAAAGGTAAGTCTGTAGATGGTAGTGGTAGTAACTCCACAGATAGATTAGCAGATAGCTTCTTAAGCACAGTACATCAACTACAATCAAGCTATAAATCTTCAGAAGAGAATTTGGAGGTGCTATCAAGGGGTGATTATCGAACTAACAAGGGCAAGTCAAAAATCAATCAGCAGATTGATACCAATTCGGGAAATCAACCTTTGAGAATCAGTGGGCAGACAGAGGCATCGGGTGGAATTTTATCAAATCAGAAAAAGGAGGATGCTGGTGTTGGCAGTAAACAACGTAAAAAAACTTCCAAATTTCTTAGAGTGCGACTTGGGGATGGTTCTGCTTCAGCCCTTCTTGATTTTGATAACTCTCAGACTGAGCCAGATCCTGGAACAGACCCTTTGCCAGGTAACAAGAATGACTCCGGAGGACTGCCTGTGCGAGGTGTTTGGCGAAATGGGGGAGGCCAGAGGCTCTTCAACTGAATACTGATCTGTTTCTCCATGGCCTTATAATGTGAAGTATCTCCAAGCATAAAACTGGAATAAACAGAGACTCCAGTTTTAGTTTCAGGAGTGATGATTTCAATGGTTCAATTTGAGTGGGATTCCCAAGTATAGCACGCTGGGATATGACTCTTGTTTTTGTTGAAGGTTTAATACCATTGCCTTAATGGGTGAGCCCTTTTTGTTTGGTTTGGCCGTTTAGGGTATTATACATTTTGATCAACTGTCGAAATGGGGGAATGGCGAGTGCCCTCTATACTTAGGTATGTAAGTGGGGTGCCGTTTTTTTTTTTTGGTGTGGCAATTTGCAGCAGCCTCCTCTTATCTTCTGCCATCGACTTGTCATCTACAGTTCTGTACACTCTGTAGAACTAGTAGATAAATGCCTGGATTTTTTGAGTAGTTAAGAACGGTGAATATATTGTTGGAACCAAAATTACGAGATGATGATACTTCTATGTTTGGATTTTTGTTCAGAGAAATTCTTATCTTCTCCATAGAGTAAATATTTTCCTTTCTCTACATCATTCACCTATTAATTTTTATCTCTCTTGTTTGTTTTCACTTTTTTTTTTGAAAGTTTTAATGGATGAGATCACTTAATTATAACATTGTAATTTAAGAAATAGAATTATTTATGAGGACTTGATCTTTTCAAATTAGAGTAATGTTCAAATTACAAAGTGTTAGAACTTAGAACACTAATTATGCAAATTTACTCAAGTCTATAAATTTTCAATCATGACTATTTTGTCTTTAGATTTTGTTATTTCAAATGTTGGCTCTTTAAATTTCAGTTATTACCCAGAGCAACATGATTTTCCCTGCATCTACAACATTACAAATTATATCAGATCAAAGACTAAAAAGAGAGTTTTTACTTGCAAATGTATATCCCAAGTCCATTCTAGTATTTACTATTGAATTTAAAATGAAAATTAACGTACATAATATAACATGCAAGAAGAAATTTGGGGTCGCAGAATTAAACTGAAAAAATAGAAGAAACAAATATAACATTGCAACTGATTTGTGATTTGCGAGAATAAAATCTATTTGAAGGGTCATTATAAGAATATGAGAAATTTATGGGATTAAAATATATTTCTTTAAAAAAATATTATTCATATACCAAACAATTTTGACATTTGTATAAAAATATAGTTAGTACAAATTAATTGTATACTTAAATTATTTTTAATTAACAAAATTAAAAAACCCATTTAATTACTAAAAAAATAATATCAAAATAAATTTTAGTATATTACTATAAAAAATATACATGTATCAGAATTATTTTTAAAAATATAAAAACAAGTATGTGCACCCAAATGAGCTAAGCCTCAGAGTGGCCCCTGAAGTTACACTCGTGCTTCATAGTAGTCCCTAAAATTATTAATTACCCAAATTAGTACCTGAAGTTAAACGCCGGGACTCAATGTTGTCCTTCCGGCACATTGCTCCGAGTGGCGTCATCGGAAAGCTGATGTGGCTAATTTGGTGACACGCGGGCAAGAATAAAACGACGTAGTTTTGATGGTGGAGCGTAAACGGCCGAAAACAACGTCGTTTCACTCCAAAAGTTGGTTTTGAAGACTCCCCCATCAAACGTTAACGTAACGCATTGTCTTCCCTCCCTCAAAATACAACACAGACCCCTCCTCCTCTTTACTCATCAATGGCGGTGGTTGGATTGTGGTAACTGTTGCGATTTCTGTGGAGCACAACTGCTATATAGGATCGGATATCATCATCTCCCTCAAACGAGGACTGTATCGGAGGCTTGTCTCTTTGAAAAAGATAAGGAAAAAAGAAAAAATATAATGTGATATAAGGAATGCTCTGTTTTTTGTTAAGGTTGTTAGTTTTATCTCTTCAGCAGTTAGAAACGATTTTTTGGAGTGTTATCTGTGGGTATGCATATTTGTGTTTCGCAATATGTAGCTAGGGTTTGATTGCGACTAGTTTTCTGAGTGGTTAGGCTAATGAAAGTGTTGACTGTATGAGGGTTGTTTGTCATGGGGAAATGCTATTTCTTATCTATTATGCTTTGCTGCATTTACAGTTAATGTGGTTTCTAACTTGTTAATATGGTTGGAGATGATGAGGTTGATCATGAAATTTTGTTTCTAAATTGCAGATGGGAGATCCTTGGATTACCATCATATTTCACCATGGAGGCTTATTCGTCACAGAGCGTGATGGAACTGTGAATTACAGTGGTGGACAGATTTCTGAGTTGCCGAGAGTTGACGTAGACACGGTGGATGTATTTTTTGTCCGAGACTACTATAAGACACTTGGGTATGACAATGTGACTCACTGTTGGTGGCTGGTGCCTAATAGGCCATTGCAAGGTGGTCTTAGAGCTTTGACACATGACAAAGAGTTCATGGAGATGTGTTATGCTGCTCAAACCAACAAGGGAATTGTCCATGTGTATTATGAACATGGGGTCTCTAAACCTGTGTTTGATGAGAAAACAGGACTAACATCATCCAAAGGCAAGGAGTTAATAGTGCTACCATACCCTATTCCACATACATACCCCAGTATCAATATGACAGCCAAGACAATTTCCACCACATCACCACCAATTCCAACCTCAGAACCAATGAACACCACAATTCCTACTCCAACAACAATCCCCCAAACTATGCCAACTGGTAAAGGTATTTCAGGACCAAAGCATAAGAGTCACACTACTGCAACTTCTGTTAGTTATTCCAAATCACCACCCAAAAAAATGGCAGCACCCACAGCTGCTGCTCCCACTGTTAAGCCCACCCCACCACCAAAAACAATGGCCAAACCCACAGTTGCTATTACTTCTAAGCCCAACCCACGACCAAACAGAATGGGCCAGTCCACTGCTGCTCATACTACCAAGCCCAACCCACTACCAAAGTCAACGGCCCAATCCACTTCAAAACCTCTAACAAGATCAGCATCACAAAAATCAAGGAGGTCTGATATACAAAAGAAAGGCCCTCAAAAAGTAAAGAATGCAGCATTACATGCTAGGAGGCCTTTAACAAGATTAGCTGCAACTGGAACTTTTGAAAGAGCATCTGTTAAGGGAAAGGATCCTGAGACCATGTTTGTTAGCTTGTCTAGTGAGGAAGAATCTTCAGACTCCCATGACAGTTATGACAGTGTAGAGGACGAATCGTATAAGCCTGCTGCTGATGATGTCTCTAGTGAGGAAGAAGAATTGGTTGGGAAGAGATCAAGTGGAAAGAAGAGTGATGCTAAAAAGAGGACTACAACAGATAATAAAGAAGTTAATGAAAAGAGTTCGGTTATGCTTGAGGATGATGGAATTGTGTGTGTAGAGTCAGGGTCTGAAGATGATGACTTCTTCTTTGGCCCGATTCCTAAGGTTGGTGAAACGGGAGCATATTATGATGCTCAAGATGGAGCTTATGATGAATCTGATGGTAAAGAGTATTGGCACTCTAAGAAAATGAAGACTCCACCGAATTCTGAGGATGAGTTAGACGAGGTTGAGTCAGATGAGGTGTTTCCGGTATTTAGGGAAGGAGGAAGGTTTGGTGAGCTTAAACTAAAGGTTGGGATAAAATTTAATTCAAAGATGAAATTCAAGGAAGCTGTTCGTGAGTACTGTATCCAGGAGGGAAGGCGGATCTAGTGGAAGAAGAATGACAATTTAAGGATGAGGGCTGTTTGTAAGGGAGAGGAGTGTGGCTCGATAGTATATGCTTCCAGGGATAGTGAGGGTAACTGTTGGTAGATCAAGACATTTATGGACGATCACACTTGTTCTAGAGAGACTAAGAACAGGCTAGCTAACAGAAAGTGGCTGGGTTGCAAACTGGTTAGGAAATTAAGAAAATATCCCAACCTTAGACATTGTGAAGCTGCCCAGTACTTTAAGAGCAAGTGCGACTTGGACTTCAACAAGTCTTCACTGACAAGGGCTCTAGGGGATGCTAGGGCCATAGTTTATGGAGATGCTGCTGCCCGGTATGGTATGGTTAGGAATTACGGGTTGACATTACTAAAAACTAATCATGGCTCCACTGTTAGTATTGGTGTTACACCTCATCCCAATCCTGATGAAGATCCAACTTTTGATAGAATGTACATTTGCCTTGATGGGTGTAAAAGAGGGTTCAAGGCTGGCTGTAGACCACTTATAGAGTTGAATGGAGCATTTCTAAAAACAAAACATGGTGGTCAAATCATCTCTGCAATTGGTCAAGACGCAAACAATCACATTTATGTGATTGCTTATGCAATAGTGTCCATCGAAAACACGGAAAATTGGCGATGGTTTCTGGAATTGCTGCACCAAGACTTGGGTGACTACAAGCAACATGGTTGGTGTTTTATTTCAGACATGCAAAAGGTATGCATATCTATTGCTAGTTATCCTAATTAATAGTAGTGATTCTTAGATATACCTGCTGCTGAGTAGTGAATAATAGTAGTATATATTGAATAATTGTTGTGTAAATTAAATAATTGTTGAATTGAATATCTGTTGGTTTATAAACACAAATTTGTTTACTCAGATTGAGTAATTGTTGTATGCTGCATAGTTGATGGTTGCATTATAGTGTTAGGTAGTATCTGTGTACTCAGCTAAACTAAGGACCAAGTTGATGTCACTTACACAATTTTAGGGACCGATTTGAGTTCATTAAAATAACATAAGGGACCTTTTTGAGGCTCGATTTGAAACTTTGTGACTGGCTTGTTGGATTTGCAGGGTCTGATTCATGCAGTTCAGGATGTGTTCCCAATGTCCATCACAGATTCTGTGTATGGCATTTATGGAGGAACTTCAACAAACACTGGAAAGATAATCAGCTTAGAGGTTTGCTTTGGGAGTGTGCAAGGTCTACGACTCAAGAGGGATTTGTGGAAGGGATGAAAAAATTGGAAAAGCTAAATAAGGATGCTTGGACTTATCTATGCAAATGGCCAAAGAATTCATGGAGCAGGGCATTCTTCAGCATTGCACCAAAAATGGACAATATCTGCAATAATGCATGTGAGGTTTTCAACTCACGGATCAAGGACCCTAGAGCCAAGCCTATTAACACACTGTTGGAGAAGGTCAGGATGTACATCATGAGATCTATAGCCAGGAACAAGGTGAAGTTGAGGAACAATGACGGAATTTTACCTCCAATACAGAGAAGTAGGTTGGAAAAGATAAGAAAGGAATAAAAAAAATGGGTTCCCATGTAGTCTGGTGATGCAGATTACGAAATATTTGAAGTTCATGGGTGGCCTACAAATATGGCTGTGGACTTAGGCAAGAGATCATGCACCTGTGGTTTTTGTCAATTAAGTGGTATGGTTTTTATCTGCAAATTTTTTAGTTTTTTAATTTTCGATTTGCAGTTCGAATTCTGTTTATGTATGGCTGTGATGTTCTATGTAGGGATGCCATGTGTGCACGCATGTGCCGCTTTGGCCAGGACTGGTAGAAGGCCAGATGAATTCTGTCATAGCTGGTTGACCATGGAAGCATACAACAACACCTATGGCTTCCATATAAATCCAATTTCTGGCCAGGCACTGTGGGAGAAATCACCTTATAATATACCTCAAGCACCAAAGTTCAAGAAGAAGCCAGGGCCAATCAAGAAGAAAAGAAGAAAGGATGCTGATGAGGAGCCAAGTAAAGGCAAGAAGCAGAAGACCTCAATGAAAAGAGTTCATAAAAAAGGACATTGTCGCTATTGTGGTGAATCTGGTCACACAAAGAGGAACTGTCAGAAGAGGGCCGTTGATGAAGAATCAGCTGCTGTGGCGGCGGCTGCTGCTGCTGCTAATTCTGATGCTAATGGAGGTGATGTTAACAATTCTGCTCCAATTGCTGCTGTAAATGGTGGTGATGCCCCAGCTGTGTCACAGGATCAGGTTGAGATTCAGCTTGATCTTAGTCAGCCTATTATGTCAAAAACTGATGACTCGCAACAGGTGGGTAATATTATTTACCCATATATATACATGTATTATGCGCATACATTAAATTGTCTTATTCACATTAAATTTTTTGTGTTTCATACATAGGTGCAACCACCTCCTGTTCGGCCGTCCAAACTGCCTCCAAAGAGAAGGTTGTCCACACCCACTGCTACCACCCAACCAACCAGCACCCCATCTGCAAGCACTCTATCTCCTCCATCTGCAAGTACTCCATCTGCAAGCACTCTCCCAACAAGCAGTCAGCCTACAAGCACTGAAACAGCAACGAATCTACCAGCAATGCGATTTGTGCCTAATCCGGAATTCAAGCCACCCAGAACCAAGAATTACTGACTTAGTTTTTTATATTTAGGGACAGTATGGTGTCTTTATTTGTCTGTTTTGCTGAAGTAATGTACTGTGTATGTTTTCTTGCTTACAATTCCAGTGTTGGAGATTGAAAACTTATGACACTTATGTTTTGAAAACTCTGATATAGTTGGTGACTATTGTTCTGGCTTTATAATGCCTTATTTTGGTGACTATTGTTCTGGCTTTATAATGCCTTATTTTGGATGTAATCACTACAATATGAAATATGAATTATGACTTTCTTGAAGAGATCTGTGACAGATTTTTGGTTTTATTTTGCACTCTCATATGCAATTAAGATGCTTTTCAAACACTGTCAACTCCTATTTTATTGACAACAATTATATTTTGGATGAATCAATTGGTAGTTCATCTTGTTTCTCCAAATTCCAACATATGCAAGCACACTAGTCTCAATCACTTTAATTTTCATTTCTTTCAAACAAAGTGACAGGTACAACTACAGCAACAACATGCATAATTCATTTGTTTTTTCCCATATACAATTGGCCAAACTGCCTATCTAACTTTAAGACAAGAATAGCTACTGTAACCAGCAGCATAAATACAAACACCAAAACTCCACCCACTTTTAGAACCCTAACTTCAGACTCTAATCTTCCAAGTTTCCAAGCAAACTTCATCTTCCATTCTTCATTGTCAATTGAAGGGCTTGCTCTACCATCACATGTGATCACATCTTCTTCAAGAATTTTATCAATCCACATAAACAAACCACACCACTTCTTACCTACAGTCTGCACCAAGGTAAGAGATTCAACCAAATTTATATCCAAAATTACAACAAACAACAACAACAACAACAACCACTTACATTGTAGTTTGGGCAACCCACGAAGGGTCTCCCTGGATTAGAATCCGTCATTGACCATCGTAGCACTGGTCTCAAACTGCATCTGCACCATTCTGGAAAACGCGAATCCCTGTTCCTGTTCATTCTTCTCATGATGCTTCCAAACGATCGTGAGTTGTTTGAGCTTCCAGCAGCATTGCTTGCGCTAGCCATTGTCGTCTGGGTATCAAGATTTTGCAGAGAAACCAACGGAAGAGACCAGAAGAGAAGAGAAGGGCACTCGAGGTTGATCTTCAGATTTGGGAATTAGGGATTTTAAACTTCGAATTAGGGACCAAATTGAGTCAATAAAATTCGTTCATCCACCTCAGCTAGCTGTTAGCCTTGCCCGCGTGTCACCAAATTAGCCACATTAGCTTTCCGATGACACCACTGGGAGGAAATGTGCCGGAAGGACAACACTGAGTCCCGGCATTTAACTTCAGGTACCAATTTGGGTAATTAATAAATTTAGGGACTACTATGAAGCACGAGTGTAACTTCAAGGACCACTCTGAGACTTAGCTCGCACCCAAACACTAAAAGAAATTTTTTTGTTTAGTTTATTTCAGTCCAAAAATAAAAAACTAAAAAAAAAAGTCGCTCGGTGCTTCGTAACCGGAGCCACCTTACAAATTCATGGCCGAGGGAAAAATGGTCCAAACTTGTAAAACCCTGAATTCTTCAATTCACTCGCTCTTAAACCCTTTCTAAGCTCCTGAGCAATAAAAGAAATAAGAAAACTTACTACGCTTAAAGCTTGGTTCTGAAACTCATCAATGGTGGAAGAGTCGCATCAGAACTTGAGCAAATGGCGCTTGGAGCGTGGCCCTTACCTTGGAGACATTTCGGCTCTGTGTTTACTTCGCATCCCCAATCACTCTCTTCCTCTTCTTCTAGCTGGTTTAGGATCTGAGATTCTTCTCTACGACTTAGAACTCGCAAAGATTCTGAGATCCTTCTCTGTCTTCCAAGGTATCCGCGTCCATGGCATCGCCACCTCTCAAGACACTCTTCACTCTGTAGTTGCCGTGTTTGGCGAAACGAGGCTCAAGCTTTTCAGCTTCTCATACGACGCCGTTTCTGAGTCCCCGCAGCTGAACCTGATTCAGTTGTTGCCCAAGTTTCCTCACTGGGTTTTGGATGTTTGCTTTCTCACGGTACTCTCCACCACATCTCTAGCATTTCGTTAATGTCTTCGTAGTTATTTTTGTTATTCTTACTTATCTTCCTTTCTTGCTTGCTTGCCTCTTTGTAATTGGGTAGTAGGGTTGTTTAGCTCATTCCAATGTGGAGAGCCATTTTCTTGCTGTAGGATCTAGCGACAATTCAGTTCACGTTTGGGACATCTCCAACTCTTGTACGGTTCTCAAGGTTCAATCTTCAGGTTGGTTTGTTTACTACTAAGACATGGCTTTGATTCCTTTCTTTATTGACTTTGGTTTTTAGCTAATGAGATTATATCTGTAATTGGATCATAGTGCGGTGCCTTTTGTACTCGATGCGACTATGGGGTCACAATCTTCAAGCTCTCCGTGTTGCATCTGGCACAATATTTAATGAGGTAAGGATCAGGGATTGATTCATGTTGAACATTCATGATTGCAAAGTTTCGCAAAAAGCATGCTACTATTTTGATGAAAATTTCTTTTTGGCATGTTGCTTAATGTTTTTGGATTTTTATTTTATTTTAACTACTCTAAAATGTTTGGTTTGGGAAGATTATTGTTTGGAAAGTGGCCCCTCAGCTTGATAAGTGTTCATCAAGCTTCGGAGAAGACAATGATCGTCAGAGCATTTCATTATGCAATTGCTGTATGTTCAAAGATCAACTTTATGGGGCTGTTCATGTATGTAAACTTATTGGACATGAAGGTTCAATCTTCCGAATAGCATGGTCGTCTTGTGGCTCTAAACTGGTATCTGTCTCTGATGACCGTAGGTGAGTTTGTCTCTTTAAGTCCTATTGTGGGACGTTTTTATGTTTATTCTTTGAAAACAATGCACTTCATGATTAGTCTATCTGTTCTTTAATGTAGTGCACGTGTCTGGGCAGTTCCTATTGAAGTGGAAGATTTTACGCTGCATGATCCCACTGCCCTTGTCTTATTCGGACATAATGCTCGAGTTTGGGATTGTTGCATTGCTGATCATGTAAACCAATCATTGTTGTTCAGTTTTCAATTTTTCTCAAGGTACATAGGCAAAGCAAATTAATGCAATGGTCCTCTTTTTGTATGGATTTGTGCAGTTGATTGTCACTGCCAGTGAGGATTGTACGTGTCGTCTATGGGGAGTTGATGGTGAACAACTGCAAGTCATTAAGGAGCACATGTAAGTTAAAACACCAATCCTTGATCTTTGTAAGTTAAATTTATAATTGTTGGCTTTTGGGTTTTGTGTGGCTCTAAACAAACAGCCATTGAAGATAATTGATTATCTTAACTCCTGAATTCTGTGAACTGAAGGATTTCCATAACCCTTAGTGGTTATACCCTGCAATATTAGCATGCAACCGCTTCACAAAAAATTATACATGAATGCTACACTACTACTTAGGTTGCCTTATCTATTTGGTTTTTATGACACCAAATTTTTCCTGCCTTTCATGCATGCCTTTCAATTCTTATGTTATTATTTAATGAAGATAGGGCAATAATGGAGTGTGTGAATTCTTTGTTATGTAGAGGGAGGGGTATATGGAGATGTATGTATGACCCAAATTCGGCACTTCTCATAACGGCTGGGTTTGACTCAGCTATCAGAGTGCATCAGCCTCATGCTTCTGTATCCAGCGGATTGGCAGCAGCACCAGGCCCTCCTGACAGGGCAGAGACATTTTCCATTTGCATCCCTAATGTGTTGGATCGTATTGGACTCATGGACAGGTAGGGTTGTTAAATGTGATGCTCACCTTAGATACCTACTTCAGAATTGTCAACTCAATTTGGGACACCTTTGTTACCAATTTTAGTATTGTTTAACTTTTCCTATCTTGTTTGTTGCAGCAAGAGTGAATATGTACGTTGTTTACGTCTTGCCTCTCAGGACAGTCTTTATGTTGCCACAAATCATGGTTTTCTTTACCATGCTAAATTCATTGGTGCAAGAGGTGCTCAGTGGAAGCAACTTGTTCAGGTCAGCAATGGGGCTCAAATTATCTGTATGGATTTATTGTCTAAGGACTCAATTGAACTTGACTGCGGTGCTGACAATTGGGTTGCTATTGGAGATGGTAAAGGAAATATGACAGTTATTGGAGTTACTGATAATGGTTGTACTCCTACAGTGAGACTAAACTTCGCCTGGTCAGCTGACATGGAGAGACGGCTCTTGGGTACCTATTGGTGCAAATCTCTGGGATGCAGGTAATGACCTGTATCTTTAAACAATACTGTGTAATCTACTGACAAGATTAGGAGCCAGTGCAGAGATACATGAATCTAGTTAATGAGGTGTTAACCTTTGCTTCTTTGGTCACTCCTTGACAAGTATCCTGGCCTTGCAATTCATTAGGGATAACCTATATTAAGAAACTTCAACGAGGGAATAGAAATTTACTTATTGATAAGTTAACTTGCATGACTTCATTAATTTCTTTGGTTCACACTTAACAGGCCCTAGTATCATATGTGTTAAGCTACATAGTCATCCCATGGTTTCATCTTACCATGCATATTGTGTTGTGCAATCAGATTGGAGATCCTGATACGTTATAATATTCTTAGTTTACCCCTTCTGGTTTTGCATATACTTGTGCATAAATACTTATATTTTTTGTGTTTCCTATTCCTTTCACTGTGTTTCAAATTCAAGTTAATAAAAGGATTATCTTTACATGATGATGCAAAAATTTGTAGGTATGTCTTCACAGCTGATCCTAGAGGAACATTGAAACTATGGAGGTTGCCTGATCCCCCACAATCTAGCCTCGCAGGCTCCATGAATAGTAATAGTGCATCACATATAGCAGATTTCATATCAAATTTTGGAATGCGGATAATGTGTTTGGATGCTTGCGTGGAAGGAGAGGTATGATTATCTGTCTCCTGTCTTCCAGGGGTAACTTGGTGGAGTTTGAAGTGTTCAGCATTGCTTCTTCATGTTGTCTGGTAGAATATAAGCTAATTGGTAGAATCGGACATTCTGACTTCGTCTACATTTGTTTAAGCTTTTAAATAGTGCTTTTATGATATAGCTTTTCCGTCGAACTCTTATTATGAGGAAAGCATTTATTTTGTCTCTCTTTTTCTTATATATATATATATATATATATATATATATATATATATATATATATATATAAAATAAGAATGTGACCCTTAATGCATTAAATGAAAATAACAACTTTTGGGTAGAGATGGAGTTGGACTTTCAAGTTGCGTTTGGAAGGGAGATAGAGACTAAGAGATTGAGACTGGGAAAAAGAGACTAAATTAAGTTTCTGTATTGTGTTTGGTGTAAAATATACTAGACTGAGTTATGTCTTAGTAATATGTTTAGTTTAAGATAAATATGGAAATTGAAGGGTAGATTTGAAATTTGAAAAGTTAAATGAGAGTATTTTTGAGAAGAAATGTTATTAAAGTTTTATTCTCCGTCCCTAAAAATTTCAGTCTCCTGTGTTCCCACTTTCTAAAGATACTGAAGAGACTGAAATTGTGTCTCAGAACTGAAATTTTAGTTCCAGTTTCTGATCACCAAATACAATATTGAGTCCTAGGATCTGAAAACAAATGTACCTTATATGACATTTTCAAAATTTCAAGAACAATAAGGAATTGGGACATCTTCGGATATTTTTCATTTTCAGAGATGTTACCAAATTTAAAAATAGAAAATTCATCTGGAATCTGAATATCAAATTTTATGCAGATCCTAGTGTGTGGAGATGTACGTGGTAATATGGTTGTGTTCCCTTTGCCAAAGAATCTGGTGCTTGGCACATCATTAGTACAAGAAGGGAAGATAACTCCGGCAAATCATTTCAAAGGGATTCATGGTATATCAAGTGTGTCTAGTGTTTCTGTGACTAAGCTTGGTCATAATCAGCTTGAGATAAGCTCAGTAAGTTTGATTATTCAGGTTCCTATTGAAGAGTATTGTTAATATGCAGGCCAGGAAACAGAACTGCAAATATTGACTAGCCATAATTTGAATACAATTTCTGATTTTTATTCATGTTCAGACCGGAGCAGACGGATGTATATGCTATCTAGAATATGATAGAGATATGCGTACTTTGCAATTCATGGGGTTGAAACAGGTGAAAGAGTTGAGTTTGATTGAAAATGTTTCTGCGAATAACAACTCTGTTGGTACATTATCTGGCGGTTATGCAGCTGGTTTTGCATCAGTTGATTTCATAGTGTGGAACTTAGTTAATGAGAGTAAGGTACTTTGACTATCTTTTTCCTCTAGTCTGGTCAATTAATATTTGCTTTTGTTTCTCTGTTTCGCATCACATTACTTCTTGCTCTAGCTGTTATGATCAACTGCATACATTGTCTGCAGGTGGTGAAAATTCCATGCGGTGGATGGCGCCGTCCTCACTCCTACTGTCTAGGTGATATACCAGAGAAGGAAAATTGCTTTGCCTTTGTCAAGGTTTTCTTGATGCTTTGAACTCTTAATTATTGAGAAACACAACTAAACAATTTGCATATCTTTAAACTTTTTTGTGTCTTAAAGCACCTGAATATGGCCATCAGATCTTTCTTTAAACATATCAGTCAACAATGACAATTATTACAGGATGAAATGATACATATCCATAGACACTGGATTCATGATAAAGGTGAGAAGATATATCCTCAGAGGTTACATTTGCAATTTCATGGGAGAGAGATACATTCCTTGTGCTTTATCTCTGAAGATATACTCCCTGGAGATTCTTATAAGCATACCTTATTTTCTAAATTAAGTTGGATTGCAACTGGATGCGAGGATGGAACTGTGAGATTGACTTTGTAAGTACTGTCTGCTGTCTGGTTGAGCTGGATTGAATACCTTATTAAACACCTAATGTGTCTATTTGATTTAGGTACTCTCCAGATATTGAAAATTGGTCCATGTCAAAACTGCTTGGTGAACATGTTGGAGGATCAGCTGTAAGATCAATTAGTTGTGTGTCAAAACTGCATACCTTTTCACCAAGTACTACTGATGTACCCGGTGGAAATGGTGAACTGAATGCTGCTGTTGAGGGTGAAGATAATCTAACCTTACTCATATCTGTGGGTGCAAAGCGTGTGGTAACTTCTTGGCTACTGAAATATCAGAAGCAGAGTGACAAAAATGGCCTTTTAATTGATCATCAGTATAATTCAAAAGGAGTTGATCAATTTTTGTCAAGCTTGCCCTCATCAATGACATTCCAGTGGCTTTCTACTGATATGCCAGCAAGATATTCGATTACCCAGAAATATCCAGAAAATGCTCCCGAGAATGTAGTAAGTGCTGCTGAACAAGTTTCTAATACAGAGGTTGATGGTAGACCTGGATCTCTGTTGAATGAAAGGGGAATGATGAACTCAATCAAAGATAAACATGAGGATGACTGGAGATATCTTGCTGTTACTGCTTTTCTTGTTAAATGTGTGGGTTCCAGGTAGAAGAAACACCAATTTGTTACTTGATTCTATTTCCGGTGAACTCTGAACATAATTTCATGGGGAAAAAAAAATCTCAAACTTACTTCCATGTTAATACTTTTCAGGATATCTGTTTGTTTTGTTGTTGTTGCCTGTTCAGATGCTACACTTGTGTTACGGGCTTTAGTTTTGCCCTTCCGCCTATGGTATATACAGTTGCTCCTACCTAACTCTTATCATAATGTTGTTCCATGCTTTTTAATCATTTGTTATGTTTTAACATGGCTCCCTTTCCGTTGGCAGGTTTGATGTTGCTTTGTTAGTTCCCTTACTAGCCCCAGTTTTGTCATTGCAGCATATAATTTTCCCCATATCTAGGCCTTTTAAAGGTGAGTATTTTCCTGATGTGAGGCTGGAAAATGTTCTGTACCACCTGTTTCATTCCTTTTATTGTGAATCTGGAAGTTTGTTTATTACAATACTCTTTATTAGTTTGTCTTTTATGAATATTTAGGCAGTTGTTTTGTAATTAGGTATTATTTTGTGGCATGTTTAGTGTGTGACAATGCCAAACTAGAATTAAGAAGATTATGGCATTCCTATCTCACATTTCACTCTGCACACTAGAATAATTTTAGATGTCCTTGTACATCTTTTTGTCAAATATCTAATTTCCTGGTTTAATTTTGCTTGTATTGTGTCTTTACTTTCTTCTGCAGAAAACACTCAATTTGGAAATGCTTATATTGCAATCAGTGGATCTACTGATGGGAGCATTGCTTTTTGGGACCTGACTGATAGTGTTGAAGCTTTTATGCAGAGGATTTCTGTTTGTAATGTAGAGAATTTCTTTGATTGTCAGAAACGCCCACAATCAGGGAGAGGAAGTCAGGGTGGTAGATGGTGGAGATCATTGAGCAGTGGTTTGTCAAAGAAAAGGCAGCCCAGTGATCAGGTAACCTCAAAAGCAAAAGATGAAACCAAAAGCATCTGTCATGCTGACACTGTTAGTGGTGACTCTTCAATAACAAATGGATCTGAAGACAGCAAAATGGGTTGTTCCCAAACCACGCAAACAGCTTCCCCTAAGTCGGAGATTAAAACTGATAATTCCTTGGTGGAAATATGTGAAATACAGCCTCTACGCCTTTTGCAAAATATTCACCAATCTGGAGTCAATTGTCTCCATGTTTCAGAGATAAAAGGTGGCCAAAACAACAATAGTTGCAATGTATATAGTATAGTTAGTGGTGGTGATGATCAGGCACTTCATCATCTTACCGTTGAACTATCACTTAAGTCAACAAATTCAGATAATGGGGTTGTGACTCCAGAAATAAGACATTGGACCTCTGGACCTGAATATGAGGACATAAGTTTTCAAAGTTGGAGCAAGAATTATGGAATCAGGTTCTTAAATTATGTGAAAATTCCTTCGGCCCACAGCTCTTCAGTCAAAGGTTAGATACCATTTAATTATTCATCTTAAAAGAAAACTCCTCTTAAGTGAGGTTGCTTCGCTAGGAAGCAAGGATGTATCCATCCATGGACCCCAATTTAATTTAGAAAGCATTCTTATTTTGACCTACCTAATTTAAAGGTGAATCTATCCTTCAGAGTAAATAATTAAATATACTTACAAAAGGAGCGTTTTCATTCTCGTCAGTATGAATATGCAATTTTACTTTCTTTGAAGAAAAGTTGGCATGTTAGGTGATATTTGTTAGACTAGTGCTTCCTTGTTTTTTTTTTCCCTAGAAAATTTTCATTTACTTCCTCTAGCATTTTCTCTCACCCTAAATCTTAAATCTATGATTCCTTTTATAGATATTCATGCTTACAAGAATACTCTTTCGTTTGAAATGATTTTCCAAGAGATTAGCATTTGCTTTTAATTGACTAGATAATAAAATATTTATGACCTCTGCAAAACCATACCCATTGTAAAGCTGATAACTGATAACCATGAAATGCTTATGGAAATTCTGTTTTCAAGAAGTTTAATCATCGGTAGCATTTGTTTTGTGAAGGTGTGTGGACGGATGGGTCTTGGGTGTTTTCAACCGGACTTGATCAGCGAGTCAGATGCTGGCGACTTCATGACAGTAAACTCGTCGAGCATGCACATCTAATAGTTAGTGTACCAGAGCCAGAAGCATTATCTGCTAGAGCCTGTGTCAGGTGATTGTTAAATATCAGAATATGACAGGACAATATTGAGTGATACATCATCTTATTCTTTCACCTGACTCTGTTTTGTGTCGTATGTAGGAACCATTATCAGATTGCTGTTGCTGGCAGAGGGATGCAAATAGTTGACTTTTTAGTATCATAACATTATACTCATGTCTGATGAAGAATAAAGTTTTACATTAGAACAGTTTATGGAGGTAATTTTTCTGCTCCTCGTTAATATCAACCTAGACCTACCAGATATCACTACTATGAGTCAATGGTCCTTAGTTGCTCCATGTACTAAAAAAATAATATTTTGATACGAGTAGCTGTTCATTTTATTGGATTGCTGATGCAATGTTTGCATATTGGGTGGACAGAGTTAAAATCCAAGGTTGTTTTGTTGTAATTTTGGGGGTGGGTGGGTCAGTTGAGGAGGGAAATTCTACAAATGTGTATTATTTGTTTATTTAGATGAAAATGTCATGTTATATATATTGTCATTTGATTATATCAAATCCTAAGCGATACCGTGTTGATCCCACTATTCTTTTTTAATATATCATGATCATTATCATCGTCATTAATTCATTATTATTAAATATCATCATATAATGAGCCCTCGGCCTAAATAATAAAACAAAAACATAGCGGCAATGCTTTCCATGAATTGATTACTAATTATAAAAATCTTTATAAGTAATTCCCCCCACCCCACCCCCACCAACATTATGATAAATGAAGATTTCCCAATTATTATCTAAAATGTAGATAATATTTAAAGATAATAATTGTTGCTTATATAAAGACGTCTTTATAAAAAAATAATATTTAAAATGTAGATATTTATCATGTGAAGTAATTTAGTTAAACATATCAAAAATATCTAATAATTTTTAGTTATTATATTTACATAAAGATATTTTTATGTAAGTAGTCTCAATAGAATTTTCTATTAGGTTGTAGAAAGAGATGGCTTGAGGAAATTCATTATGGTCCTACGATTTAGGATTTACTATGTCTAATGCTTCATTGCTTCCAAGACAGAAGCACTTAATTATTGACTTATGTGAAAGACTAAATGCATAGTTTAGCTTAGTTTAATATGTATTTATTTATTCATGGTAAGAACTCTGCTTCAAAATTCTAAAACTTAACACATCTTTCACCCGTTGGAAAACAATAATGTTACACGGGGAAAACTCAGGTAAAATCAATTTTACGTAAAGTTGATACAGCTGTTGGATGAAAATTTAGTCAAATTAATTAAATTATCAACTTCATGTGAAGTCGATTTCACTTGAGTTTCTACCATGTTACACACGATTAGTTTGTGTGTGTACATAGTTCTAGCTAGAATGCGTCGGCGAATTATAATTGAGTTCAGTTTGTCTTGTAAATAACCCCACCGCCACCTTTGTAGTTGGCTATTCCATTGAGTATGCAATAAATGCTTCATGTTCGTAATTCATGTAAATTATAAACTATAGTCCTTTGTCTTTTAAAACAAGTAAGATAGAAATGGCAAGTGGGGCATAGCAAGTGGTGCTAACTTTGTATTGTAGCAAATCGTTATAACTTATATCAATTTTGTATGGATGAATGCACGTTTTCACAATTATGATGCTTCGATCTAACATGGTTTCAGATCTATTCTTTCTGATTTTGCGCTTATGGAAAGTTAATTGCCACTAGCTTTCCCATACTCATCTTCATAGTGATGAGAAGGGAATATAATGGAATGCTTAGATGGGGAGAATTTTATTAGATCTCCAAACGCGGATTCAATTGAACTATGCATGTCTATACACAGATTGTAAAGTTCACTCATTCATGAGCTGTTCTTAGCTACTTCCATTCTAAAAATATTTATAACGTTTTTTATCTCTAATATTTTTCAAATTATTTAATCTTGTCCTTAATATTTTCGATTTGTATCAAAATTATTTATGAAAGTTTTTAATTTTGTCCCTAAAATTTATATAAAATTAACATTTAGTAGTAATTTTGAATGAAACTAAACGTTAAGAGTATTTAAAAAAAAATCGCAAACAGACAAAAATATATTTTATTATTTATTTTGACAATAATAACAATAATAAAAAAGCAATTTTTTTTTATATAAATGTTAGATATAGATATGTAGTATGAGTCTTCATGATCTTGCGGTGCATTTTTTAGGTTGGGTTCATACTTCTGTTAATTTTAGTTGGATCTTAAGTCATATATTCCTTACAAGGTATATCTTTTTTATTAATAACCAATCCTTTATTATACACACAACCACGGCTATTTGGTATATATATATATATAGAGAGAGAGAATTTGGCATAAGCACACAATATATACTCTCGTTCTATTCGCTTTTATTTTATTCTTTTTTAGAAATTTGGATAAGAGAGGCGCACATGTCGCCATTGCCCTTGAATTTAAAGAGAGGAATATATATATATATATAGAAAAAGTAGCACTGGACTCGATCAGATTTTACAAACAGTTTACTAGTATAATTCTACGTTGTTGTTGATATCAAACATGCATCTCTCTCCCTTAGCACACAAAATATAAAATTCTAAAAGTAAACATTTGAATAAAAATAAAAAGTAAAATATTAATTAGTTAACATTAACCAACTTGTATATTGATGTGAATATACTTATAAGCTTTGGACATGGATTAGGAAAGAATATAAGTATTGATGCAATATAAATGACGAAAACAAAACATTAATATAGTATGATCAAAGCGAAAAGGAAAACTGAATTTCAAAATATTATTGTTAATTACTTAATTAACCAATTTTTTTATTTCATTTTTACTCTATTAACACTAAACACACCGTTATCTTTTTCAGTTTATTACCAAGTTCATTTTTGTGCACTATTTTCATTATTATAGTAATTCATCGTTAGCTACTCACCAGATAATAAATTATTGTGATTTGGAAATTATATGGAAAAATAATAAGATCATACCTAAAAGGCTAACAATCAAGTCCTAATAGATTATGATATATGTATATATTTTGGAAGTTAAAAATTTACATTCAGATATTTTCATGTAAAATTAATAATTTGATTCATTAAATTTTAATTTAATTAATTCTGTTAAATTATTCAACCATTTTTAATTAACAACTTCAAATAAAAATAGTCTTCACCATTTTGGACATACATCATGAATTCATGATCATGCAGGCATGCATATATAGTGACCCTGATTGAAGAACCCAAATATACATAAATCACTGTCAATCACCTACCTCGCGTTAGACAAAACAAAACAAAAGGGAAAAAAAAATTCACCAACCACCAAAAAAAAAAAAGTTTACCTAATAGTAGATGCTAAAATTATTAATTAAAAATATATAAATTTTAAAATCCTTTAATCACTAATCTAAATATTAGCTAAATCCAACGTGCTAATCTGCCCAACCTTTTGGGGCATTCGCTGACAACAATGCCACACTCATTACTTATAAGTTATAACAATTTCTTTGTTTCTTTTTCTTTTTCAAAGATTTAGTAACGTCACTTAATAATTTTTTAATGTAAATTTTGTATTATAAAATTAAAGGTAATATATGTATAAAGACTTTACTTTTTATAGGCACTGAGCCACTGACAGTGTAAAAAAAATTTACACGTGCATTTAATTGTAATGATATATTAATAAAATAACTTTTTTTTACATTAGCGAAGTAGATTATTCAAAAAAATAAATATAACTAGACGATTATGTAAAATTTTTTACATTATCAATGTATCAAAATTAAATTTATATATAAATAATTTAAAAAATAAAAATATTTTTTAGCAAAAATCTCTCTCTTTTTTATTTTTTTTTCCTTTGTTATTTCTTAATTAGACTTGAATAATCAAAACAAATAATGGGAATTAGGAAGCTTATCACTTGACTGGTTTTGAATTTTGACCTTATACATGGGTAATGGGTTGGTTGAGTTTCTCATATGCCTAAATTAAAAGCAATTACTTCTTCAATCATCACACTACTCTATTTGTGGTTGGTCACCAACCCTCCACTTACCACCTTTCAAAATACAATCATGCCCGAAGGAGAATCATGTTTCCACTATAGCAGGAAATAACGAAATATATATTTTTTCAATTACCCCCAAGTTAATAAAAATATTAAGATTTTAGTACTAAAATTAAAAAACAAATAATAATTATATTATGTTTACACAAAAAATTAGTTATAAAATCATATATTTATATAAAATATATATTAAAATATAAAAAATAAATTAAAAATAAATTAAATAACATAAATATTTATATATAAATATATTATAACTGGTTTTTAGTGTTCATATAATATTTTTAAAAAATAAATTCAGTTTTTTGGCCATCATCAATTATTAATAAGAAACCCTATTTACAATTCATAGCATAAGGTCTATACTCTATATATTGACAAAATTTTATGCATATACATCTCCTCAACATATCCCTGCATGATTCACTTCATTACTATGTTGCTAGTCAATAAAACTCCATGTAATTAAGACAGCCCCATTAATCAACGCTTTACAATAATGAGTCAATAGATTGGTCAGAGTGGCAGCTACTTTTTCTTTTTTCCCAACAAAACCCCGTATATTTACTAATTTTTTTATTATATTTATTTTTTTAAAAAATATTTGAGAAACAATAATATTAATCTAAATCAGCTCAAAGTTATTTTATTTATATTTATTAATTATGATTAAAATAAATAAATAATTTAAATATAAATAATATATAATTCTAAATATTATATATAAAAAATTTAAATATTAATTAAATAAAATATAATTTTAGATTATTACCTATTTAACATTGTATTACCGTGTCTTTTGATTCAACTAAGAAGTAACAACGCCATTAATCCCCTCCCTTCCCCGTTCCTTTTATTTTATATATAAAAAATCTGTATATGAAATCAGCCATGCTCAAATTGTTGAATGTTGACTAAATAAATAATGTTAGTGGCTTCATAAGGATTTAAAATTTTATCATAATATTCAATATGCTATATCCCGCATCTTATAAGAATATGGAAAAGTATACCATAAACTTTATTATTAAATTTAGTCTTACTAAGAAATTATCCTAGTTGTTTGGAATGTTATTGTAAGCTGTGACTTTTATTTTCCAAATCACCATTTTCCAAATGCATGACAAAGCAAGGGGAAAAAAAACACTGTATATTCAGCACAAGACAAAAACTCAATTAGGTTAAGAGTCAATATCCATGTCGCGTTGCGTTAAAACCACTAAAAAATTCATTCAACAATTTTACATTTTGACACATACACAAAAGGGACTTTGGTTTACTTTTCGCACACATATTTTACTTATTTTATCTCGCGAATACATTTCCTTGCTTAAATTAATATTAATATTCGAAAATGGTATATGTTGTATACTATAAGATCAGTGCATTATTGAAAGAGGAAAAAAAAAGGTTGAAAAGAGAATCAATCAATCTGGACATATGACAAAAGATGAAGGAGCCTGGGATCCGATCTAACCGTTTTGTACCACCGACACTTCTATTTCTGTTGCCTTAAGAGAAAAATACTTGACAAATTAATATACTAGTATGAAATGGAAAACAGATCTTATTAATTATTAATTTATTATTATTATCACCAAACTGAGGGGGATTAATTCCTTAATTTAATTGTTTGGATAATAAATAATGAAGATAAAGGCAAACATACAGCTGGTGAGAAGCTAAAGAGCGAGTAAGGACGCGCCTAGGGTTGGTGAGTAACCGGCAGTATCCGGTAAGTTTCAATTCCTTGAAATTTCACGCGTATCTCACCAACCGAGAGAAATCCCATCCCTTGATTTTGCCGTCAAATCTAACGGCTGCACCGTGGGTTCCGGTGGCCAGTCACGTTGGTGAATGACGAGTATAAATAGGAGGTTATGAGGGGAAGTAAAACGTTGTCCTTAACCAGCACCATTCTCTTACAAGCGAGTGTTCTTCTCTCAACTTTCCGAATTCAATTTTCATCACTCGCTTCGCATCTTCAGGTTCAGCTCCTTCACCTTTCTTCTCTTTGGTTTCTTTTCTGTTTAGCATTTTATAGCTGCCAAAACGGTTGTTGTCTGTTTTACTAAATGGACTGCGACGGTTACAGATCTGAATTTTATCCATGCTTTTTTGTTTTCTGTGCTTTTTACTGCTGTCGTTTTGTGGCTCTGCGATGTCGTTTTGGAAGTTGAACTACACGTACTTATTTCGGTTTGTGCTCGTAATTCGTGTTGCTTTTTGATGAAGCTTCATCTTCCGTCGAGATAGATGAATAGATCTGTTGCTTGAATCTTCTAATTGTTCATCTCTGGTTGCTGATCTGATGAAGTTCATTTGCATTTCTTGCTTAGTGATTTCAATTTGCGCTGTTACCACGAATATTTTGTGAACTTGTTTGTTTGAAGTCTAAGATTCTATCCAATTTTCGTCACTGGTTTCACGGGAATCTTATATGATATTCTTTGTTATCGTCTTGGCTGCACTAGTTTTTTTTTTTTTTTAATATAATTTTTAAAGGCGGGAATAATTTGATTATGTTAACCAATCTTGCCATAACTTCCAGTTCTTATTAAATTTATTTTAGGAGTATGTGACTTGAGTGCTTTTGATTTCAAAATTCTAATATTAAATATCAGATCTTAGTAACTTTCATGGATGAGCAGTTTCGCACTAAGTGATCTTGATTTTCCCGATATTCTTTTATGCATTTGCTTTCAAGCTTTTGTGCTCTTTAGTTCTAACTTTCTGTTTACTGTTTTGTACAGCTTGACAAATGGCCACCGAGACCTTCCTTTTCACTTCCGAATCTGTCAACGAGGGTCACCCTGACAAGCTCTGCGACCAGGTCTCTGATGCAGTTCTCGATGCCTGCCTCCAGCAGGATCCCGATAGTAAGGTTGCCTGTGAGACCTGTACCAAGACCAACATGGTCATGGTGTTTGGAGAAATAACAACCAAGGCCAATGTAGACTATGAGAAGATTGTCCGTGACACTTGCCGCAACATTGGATTTGTCTCTGATGATGTCGGTCTTGATGCTGACAAATGCAAGGTCTTGGTCAACATTGAGCAGCAGAGCCCCGATATTGCACAGGGTGTCCATGGCCACTTTACCAAGCGCCCAGAGGAGGTTGGTGCTGGTGACCAGGGTCACATGTTTGGTTATGCTACCGATGAAACCCCGGAACTCATGCCTCTCAGCCATGTCCTTGCAACAAAACTTGGCGCCCGCCTCACCGAGGTTAGGAAGAATGGTACATGTGCTTGGCTGAGACCAGATGGTAAGACTCAAGTAACTGTTGAGTACTACAATGACAATGGTGCCATGGTCCCAGTTCGCGTCCACACTGTCCTTATTTCCACCCAGCATGATGAGACTGTTACCAATGACCAAATTGCTGCTGATCTTAAGGAGCATGTTATCAAGCCTGTCATTCCTGAGAAGTACCTTGATGACAGGACCATCTTCCACCTTAACCCTTCTGGCCGCTTTGTCATTGGTGGCCCTCATGGTGATGCCGGTCTCACTGGAAGAAAGATCATCATTGATACTTATGGTGGCTGGGGTGCTCATGGTGGTGGTGCTTTCTCTGGAAAGGACCCAACCAAGGTCGACAGAAGCGGTGCCTATATCGTAAGGCAGGCAGCAAAGAGTATTGTGGCTAGCGGTCTTGCCCGCAGGTGTCTTGTTCAGGTTTCCTATGCCATTGGTGTCCCTGAGCCCTTGTCAGTCTTTGTTGAATCTTATGGAACTGGGAAGATCCCTGACAAGGAGATCCTTCAAATTGTGAAGGAGAACTTCGACTTCAGGCCCGGAATGATCACCATTAACTTGGACCTCAAGAGGGGTGGCAACAGGTTCTTGAAGACAGCTGCTTATGGACACTTCGGAAGGGATGACGCAGATTTCACCTGGGAAATTGTCAAGCCACTCAAGTGGGACAAGCCTCAGGCATGAGGGGTTTCGAATGAATGTGTAAACCTTCCTTTCTTCAATGGCTGCTATATCTTAGTAGGTGTGGAATGAATAATTCGCCTGTTTAGTTACTGCTGCTCCATCTTTAGGTCTATAATGTCATCTTATATCATACCTAAACAATTTTATTGTTTGTTACTTTTTTTTTTCTTAACTCACAATTTAATTCTTCTATATCCAATTATGTTACCGTGTTGACGCAATGAAACATTTATGAGAATTTTGCCCCAATTGGTTTCAATGTAAAACGATGTAAAAGCTGCGTGTGAATTTTTTTTCCCCCTATCAATTTACCACTTTACTAGTTAATAGAATTCTCGGCCTATTTTCTCTTGTTTTTATTTTCAGTATCCTGATCTATATTCAGAGTTCTCATCATGTGAATCTTGCAACAATTCACAAGAGAAGAATAAGCCTTATCATAGCTGGAAAAGTTCCAAATCAGGGCCAGTCGTTACTACTGACTCTATCAAATGTTCTCTCATTTTACCCCCTCCTAATTCGTTGCTCCAACACGTTGCATTTGCCTTCATGGCAATGTTCAAGGACAAGTACAAAACAGATGAGAACAAAGGTGTATATCCATATTCCATATGTAACATTATGTCTGACAAATGATCTTTCGAAAAAAGGTTGATCGCACATCCACACAATTATTTATAAATTATAATTGAATGAAGTAAAAGAAAAGGAATGTCTGATTTTGGTATAAAAAAATTTCAGATACGTTTGTGGTTTTTAAAAGTATATTTATCTTATTTTGTGTTTTATAAATAAAAAAATTATATGTTTGTATTTGTAATTTTTAGAAATTATGAGTGCTTTTAAAACACTAAAAAAAAAAAAATACTTTTCAATACTAGTACATATTTATCAAAATTTAAGAGTTTAAACTTTCAAACAAAGCATTCAAACACATACTTATATTATCTTTATCGGTATAATATTTGACCCTGTCTTTCAAGTTTTTTATGAATTTCTTTAACATATACTCTAAAAGTATATTTTAGGGTAAAAAACCCAAATGAGCCAAGGAGAGCTCATTTTAACCCAAATCAGCCAAATCAAACTTCGATACCTCAATCCACCAGAACTAATTTCTATATAATTCGAATCAATAGGATTCGAATCAAGTTTCCAAGTAATTCGAATTGATTCAATACGAATTACTTTCAAGAACTATTCCAAGATAATTCGAATCAATAAGAAACGAATTATGCATGCAAAATTCCTTAGTAATTCGAAACGACTAACTTCGAATTATAAAAGGGTAGTTCGAATTATATCAATTCGAATTAGATGGAGAAGGGCACACGAGTGAGGTTCGAATCATATTGATTCGAATTAGGTGAAGTTGGTGACACTAAGTAATTCGAATCTACTTGATTCGAATTACAAGGGTTTCGGCTATATAAGGAGTTCGAACCAAGTTCATTCGAATCACTTTGTCATTCTCATACCCACCAAATCCCAGAGAAAACGACTAACATTCGGGCCGAGTAAGACCAGAGCGGCATATTCAGGTGATGGGGGACGATCCGGGGAGGCTTTATCGTTTGGATGGAGTTGCTCATATCGCCGGGGTGATCAACGACGAGGTTAGTGGTTTATGATGTTGCGCTGTTGATAGTGTTTTTTTGTTAGTGGTTTATGGTAGTGGTTGATGAAAGCGGTTTATGATAATGGTATTTGTTAATGGTTTTTGATAATGGTTTATGTTACTGTTAGTGGTTTAGGATAGTGGTGTAGACAAGTGGTTTTTGTTAATGGTTTTTTTATAGCGATTTATGTTAGTGTTAGCGGTTTAAGCTAGTGGTTTAGGCCAGTGGTTTTTGTTAGTGGTTTTTGTTATTGTTTTTTGTTAGCGGTTTTTGTTAATGGTTTTGGATAATAGTTTTAGTGACGGTTAGCGGTTTAGGGTAGTGGTTTATGATAGAGGTATATGCTAGCGGTTTTTGTTAACGGTTTTACTTGTTAGTGATTGTTGTATTTGTTAATGGTTTTTGCACGTGGTTCATGTTAGCGGTTTGTGTATACAATGTTGGTCGCTTGTTTCATATATGTTGTGTCGCACGATTTCTTTTTTGGTTCTTTATGAAATAAATTGAATATGTTAGTGGTTTGTGCATCTGTTCTAATTATGCGGTTTATCTACTGGCCAGCCTCGTCGTTGCATATCCAGTTAGGCGGCAGCAGGGGATGCGTCTTGATGAGAGGTACGTTCCGTACTTGCAGATGGTCGGATTGTACCATCTTGCGAGACTGAACGACAGATGGTTCCGACTAGACGAGCCCCTAGTCAGCGCATTCGTCGAGAGGTGGCGGCCTGAGACGCACACCTTTCACATGCCGTTCGGAGAGTGCACCATCACGCTTCAGGACGTCGCATACCATCTGGGGTTGCCAGTGGACGGACATTACGTCAGTGGTTGCCTGACAGACTTCCACCTTTACATTGAGGGTGGGAGGCCAGCTTGGCAGTGGTTTCATGAGTTGCTCGGTGTTTTACCTCCCGAGAACCAGGTTCAGAAATTCGCAGTCAACTGCACCTGGTTCCAGGAGACATTTGGAGAGTGTCCCGACGGGGCTGATGAGAAGACAGTTAGGCGCTTTGCCCGTGCCTATATCATGATGTTATTGGGCACGCAGCTGTTTGCCGACAAGTCCGGCAATCGTATACACATCAGATGGCTACCCTATGTTGCTCGGCTTGAGGAGATAGGTGGCTACAGTTGGGGGTCGGCGGCACTAGCATGGTTGTACCGGTGCATGTGCCGAGTCGCCAACAGACATGTCGTGAAGTTAGCTGGGCCTTTACAGTTACTGCAGTTTTGGATCTTCTGGAGGTTTCCTTCTTTTAGGCCTACTGGGTATGATGCGTTTAGCTGGCCCCTTGCCTCGAGGTACCGTTATTGTTTTGTATTATGTATCCTTATTGTATTTATTTTCGATTATGCAAGCAATTTCATGCATTGTAGAGTGAGTCATGAACGCATTAGAATGTTTAACCTCTTACGCAGATGGTCTGGTTACAATCCTGGGATTAGCAACAAGGGACCTCGAGTACAGATGGCTCGCCTGAAGATCGATTTGTTACAGCCTCGGCATGTAAGTACGCTGAGCCCATATCTATCTCCAGTCGTTGTTTCAGTTTATATTGTCTAACAGAAGTGTCAAATTGTTTTTATTTGGTTTTTTTTCAGTTCATATGGATGCCCTATAGCGCACTCGACGTCATCCACGTTGTCCATCCGGAGGTCTTGGAGCCTCGGCATACGATGTTATGGCGGTGTGTGACGTCCCTGATTTATTTTGCGGTGGTCGAGTGACATCAGGTTGATAGAGTTTTACCGCAGTTTGGGGGCGTTCAGCCCCACCGCGTCCCGCCTTGAACATCGACTTCTTGATGTTAAAGGACGGGAGAGGAGGTGACCGTTGGTTCCCGGCGCACTTACCTGACTGGCATCTTCACTGGCAGGAGCGTGCGGAGCACATTTTACAGTTCGACATCGTGGCCGACCCCGGTCCCTCGCATGATTTCTTGACATGGTGGCATCAGCACGGAAAGAGGTTCCTGTCGCCGGAGATGTTATTGGGGGATCCGAGAGGTATTTCTATTCCGGATGAGGCGACGCAGTGGGGTGCAGGCCGAGTTCCAGATATGGACCAAGTCGACGATGTTCCTGACAGACGTCGTATTGAGAGGAGAGCACGAGTCGGGACACGTCGTAGCCAGCGTGAGTGGAATTGGGTGGATCATGCTATGGATGACGTCGAGGACACAGTTAGGGGTGGCGGGAGACGACGTGGTCGTGGAGGCAGGAGGAGGGGGGCTGCTGCTAGAGAGGGTGCCCATCAGCCTAGGGGGGTGCAGCTGGAGGAGGTGATGTTGCGGGGGTTGATAGGCCCCATCAGGGGGGCATGATGGTGAGTGGTATGGATCTGGTATGGGAGATCCCACGAGTCACACTGACGCTGGGCTTGGGGGTGGACCTCTTGGAGATTATTTCGTCGGTGTTTCCGGTGACGATCAGACCCTTCAGGAGAGTACTCCATGGGTGAGTCCGGGCTCCATGTTTCCAGACTTCCTTGCTAGTGATGGCATTGTCGTCGAGTTCGGTGGACTGCATTTCCTTGAGGATATCCGGACCATCATGCAGAAGGATGAGGCTGCACGAGGACGGGTTCACACGACAGAGACACAGGCACCGCTAGATGTAGATCTGAACGAGCCTGCCACGGTGCCTCCTGCGCATACTTTTGCCCTGGGTGGGACGCCAGCATCAGCCTAGACTCTGGGGTCACATTCAGTTGCCGGCCCGTCATCATCCAAACCCGTGCATGTCCCGCCCAGGACCCCGACACAGCCAGTTCCGGAGGACGACGACGACTCGATTGAGGATGAGGAGCCACTTATACGTAGAGGTTACAGGACATGGGTTCCACGCCGTTGTTTCACGGGGTCGCACCTCTTTAGATGATTTAGGGATAGTGGTGTATGTCGTGTTGTTATGTTTATATTATGTACCTTCTTTGTTGGTTATCAGTGTTATGTATGGTTTCCTTAATGTATTTGTTCATGCAGCAGTTAATTTGATGTTATGTTATGTATTATCAGTCATCCCATCAGATAGTGTAGTTTGTTTTAGTAACTTAACTCCATAATTACAAAGACATTCAACATACATATGTGGTACGAATTACAACTTTCATCACTTATAAAATACAACTTAGTTCCACGTAGAACAATGGTTGCTAACTGAAATAAAATACATGTGCTGATACTAAAAGAAATAAAAACAGACAAACCAATGCTCCTATTAATTCCCAGCTGTCCCGGTGGGTCGTCCGGCTTGCGGACAACTCCGACGAGTGTGTCCTGGCTGCCTGCAGAGGCCACATCTCTTTGGCCGGTTCAGATCTGCATCATCCATGTTGGTGCGAATGCGTGTGGACCTTAGACGACCCTCCTTCGCACGCCTCATGTTCGGATCCGGTATAACGGTAGGTCCGGCATAAGGTGGCCAGAAACCCTCCGGAATGGGAGGTGTAAATCCCATCTGATAGACACCGAAAACGGAACTAAGGCGATAGACCTGGTGGACGTAAGGCTGCTAAGTAAGACGTGAATAAGCACAACATGCCAGTGCGTGAGGACACGGGAAATGAAGTGCTTTGAAGTATCCACAATCACAAGTCTGAGACCCTAGTGAGACCCTGTAGGTACCAAGTGAGAATGAACCTGTCGGAGTCGTCTCTATCACGGTGTACTCCGAGTTATCCCTGTCATAAACAGTCACCCTGAATTGACTGAATTGTTGTCCGGTACCCATCTGAGCCTCGGCCTCCCTACCCTTACGGACAAATAGCTCAGCCAGCCTTCCGTATGTGGCCTTCACCAGCGAGCAAACAGGGAGGTTCCTTACCCCCTTCATGATTGAATTGACACACTCAGAAATATTGGTCGTCATGTGCCCGAATCTCCGACCCTCATCACAGTACTGTGTCCACAACGAATACTCAATTCGGTTCGCCCAGTCACACATTGTCGGATTCTCAGAGCGCAGAATGTCAAACCAGTAGTCAAACTCCACTTCGGTCTTCGCATATGCGGCGTTAACAAGAAGCCTCCGGGCATCTTTTCCTTTGAAGGTCAGGGCGAAATTCGCTGCAACGTGTCGAATGCAGAACGCCCGGTATGCAGCCGGAGGTAGCCATCCCCCATCGGGAGCCTCGAGCGCTGCCATGATGCCGTTATGCCTATCTGAAATAACTAACAGACCCGGCTGAGGTGTCACGTGCTCACGGAGGTGGGAGAGAAAGAAAGACCATGACTCAGCATTCTCACCCTCAACTAGTGCAAATGCCACGGGGAGTATGTTGGAGTTTCCGTCCTGTGCAATCGCGACTAGCAACGTTCCCCCATACTTGCCATATAGATGGGTGCCGTCAATACTCACCAACGGCTTGCAATGACGGAATGCCTCGATACAAGGGGGGAAAGTCCAGAACAGCCTATGAAAATAAGCCTGAGACTCGTCATGCTGTGCCCCAACTCGAACAGGGCAAGTCCTGAGGACTGCTACAGTGCCAGGCATCGTCAGCTGAACTCCTAACACCCACCGAGGGAGCTCGTTATACGACTCATCCCATTCCTCATAGATGACGGCAACGGTCTTCTGCTTCGCCATCCATACCCTCCTGTACGTAGGCCTGAACCCAAAGTGTGCGGCCGTGGCATTTTGAAGCACCTTGATGTTGACGGCAGCATCAGCACTAACCATCGGCATAATGAATGTCGCTATCACATGGTAGTCCAAACTCCTATGGTCGCTGGAGATGGAGGTGGCGAGACAGGTATGCGGTCCGTTGTTCTGCTTCACTTCCCAGATGCCCTTCCGCTGTCGGAGACTCAACCGAATCAATCATGTGCACCCATTCCCAAACTCAGAACACTTTCCCACATACCTGCGGTAGTCAGACTCAACGACCTTGTACTGGACCCCTCGGCGGATGCTGTAAGTCTTCACACTCAACAGCGCCTCATCTTTATCCTGAAATTGTTGGCCAACCTGGAACTCCGTCATACCGGCAGACCCTTCCGTATCTCTAGCGCCAAATCCAGAGGCCTGCACAGGATTTTCGTCCTGCCTCATGGCATCCAGGTCCAACGATGAAAAATGGGGTGGGTACTGCTGTGTGCCAGAACTAGATCCACCTGTAGCCCTTCTCGGATCAGTAGTTCCAAGATCATCGCCGCTGTCATCAGCGATCATATCCGGCTCGACATCATCATCATCTGGATCATCAAACAAACCCTCACCAACACCAGCCAGTGTAGGACACTACACTTCGGTGGGAAGATGTTCCCCATATCGAACCTCGTCTCCAACATTGCCGCTCAGATCAACGGCAAACGATGGGGAGGCAACAGGCTGCATCGGTGGCTCATACACAGGAATGGAGGATGAAGCAACCGCAGGTCTCGAGCTCGAGCCGGCAACCGTGGCTATAGTATTGGCATTCCGGTTCGAACCACCCAAGCTAGATACCACATCAACCAACTTTGCCAACAACTCTGATGTCCTTACCTCGGGAAACTGCCTACGACAAAGAAACATAACCTGCAAGTCCTCATCACTCCCGATCGTGAAACAATCATACTTCACGGTATCATGGAGCACCGTGGTTGGGATGCGATAGAAAAACTTCTTAACCCTTTTAACTCCTTCCAGACCAAGCTTCTCCAGCACAGAGCTAACGAGAGCATCGTAGGTGGTTGTTGGCCTCACGATAATACATAGGGGATCCTTATCAGTGAACTTCACGCCGGACCGAATTTTTCTCTTAATCAACCCTCTGTGATGTACCAGCACTAGAAAACTATCCTCACTAGCCATCTCACCTCTTTGTTGAGAGCAACGTGAGTTCACAGCATATATATAGAGCTCCGGTTCATTGTAATTCGAATCAACTACATTCGCACTATATATATATAATTCGAATCAATTGAATTCGAATTACAATTCCTTACTAATTCGAAGCAATATGTTTCAAATTATGTGCACGTTCAGCCTATCTTAGTAATTCGAATTTACTTAATTCGAATTACTCTATTCTAATTCGAAACAAGTTGTTTCGAACTACTTGATACTCATGCATGCATGTAATTCGAATTAAGTCACGTCGAACTACATGGGATTTTAATTCGAAACGATTAGATTCGAATTATATAATAATTTGCTTCTGGTTGAATGGTGTCTAGGAATTCAGTTTGGCTAATTTCCGTAAATTTTTCACTCCCATGGCTTAATCACGTTTTTTACTCTATATTTTAAGATTACTATTAAAAAATATTTTGTTAAAAGTTATTGAAAAGATATTTTTTTTAATAACTTAAATATATTAAGAACTTCAAAAAATATTATTAAATTATTAAAATATATTTTTAGAATATAAAATAGCCAAATCCTTTTTCTATTTATCTTTGGAGACATATTCTTCAACTAATTCTTCCCTGGAGAGTTCGTGCTTTGCATAGCACGTCGTCCAATGCAGAGTTTCTAGCTGATTCATCTCTTTTGCACTGGGTGAACACTGCTAATTGCACCAATGATATGCGTATATTATATGGGACAATGCTACGCATCAAGATAATCCAATAATATTGATTTTAATGTAGTTTTACATCAACAATTTCTGTTAGATTATAGAAAAACTAGACATTCATATCAAAAAAAAATTCAGCTGTCAAAAAATAGAACATACAAACCTATATGCATTTCAAAAATAAAAATCATAATATCTTGAATATTTGCTAAAATCTAAACATTAAAATAGTACCAAATACCAAATTTGCCATATACAAACGACCAAAGGCTACAAGCATGTATCTACTACAGCATCATATAAAGGATTTCTCAGTTCTTCATCAGAATAACTTAAGAGAAAGTCATGGCACTGAAAACTACTCTGCATATCACCAATAATTTTATGTATTAATTATTTGTATGAATAAACACTGTATTTTCAGTTGTTTTTGCATTACTTTAATTTGCACCTTTTCCAGATAATAAGCAGACTAATGGGAGTTAGACCATATTTTCATAATTTTATATCTCTTATGATATAATTATAAATTTATAATCCTAATATTTTAGCGCACGTTAAAACCACTTTTAATCTAGAGGATATCTCTCTACCATGGAGGTACTACTAACCTAACACATTGGATCAAGTGTACATTTTTAACTTGTCATTCTTGTAACATGTTCAAATAAATCGAGTTTTTAAAAGTCGAATATTTTTCACTCGGCAAAAGTACAATCAAACAATAGCTGAAGAATTTTCTTTTTCTTTCATGTTAACAAATTATTGCTAGCATGCCTAAACTAACAAACTAAACAGAGAGAAACCACCTTAGACAATCGACCTTTAAAGGAGGGAGAAGTAATATTAAGAGTCACACGTGACACATTGAGTAAATAAATAACTCAAAGGAGTATTTAAAGTGTGAAACACTCTCATATGATAGATTAATATTTTGGATTGGAATTTTTAATAGATACAACGAGATTCAAAACTAATTGGCTAAATTTTAATAACAATTGTTTATTTTATGGAAGGTATTATTCCAGGATCATTACCTTTCATAAATTTTACAACTTTTTTTTTTATCATTTACAGTAACATTTAATTATGTCTGGCTGGATAATTATTTACATAGTTTCTGACTTTAACATTAATATTATGCTGTTTCTGACTTCAAAATTAATATTATGTTGTTAATATTACTAGTTATAAATTAATATTAATATAAACTAGTTATAAATTTAGATCCAAAAAAAGACTTCTGATGTTGTGTAACTAATATGTCATCAATATATTAAAATAAAATAAAATAAAAGAAAATAAAATATACAATCATCATACATGCATTATTAACTAGATATTGATTAAAAAATTGTTCACCACTTAAAATTTCTCCTAAATATAGAGTTTGTCTTTAAATTTTTAAGACCCAATTAACATGGTTCTCAGATCTCATAAGTTTTAGCTCGTCCATAAAGAGAAGGTTGAACTAGTCACCTAAAGCGATTATTGGCTCCTTAAAAGGAACTTGTGACCAAATACAGTTTTAAGAATAAATGAAGATCCGCATACATCGTACAAGGATGCAGTGCACATAAATAATAATATATAAATAGCATTATTTGTTTTAGACAATACAAATAACCATTCCTACAGGAAATCTGAGTCATACAGTCTATTACATTACCTATTCAAATTTTATTCAAGTTAATGAAACCTCTCAGCTCAGCTTGTTCCGTACTCCAACGATTCCCACCTGAATGGGCGGAACACGTACAGAACTTCCGGCGAGCTCTTAAACAGAAGCGCGACACAGACACAGACTGCTGCTATAGCCACCATCGACAGCATAGCAGGTCTGTATGCCAGAGACTTGCCTACTACAGCTCTACAAGACAACTTATTATCACATAGTTTGCACTGCTTTTGGGCACTTCTTCCTTCAGCCTTTCCAACAATGTCGAAGCTGGTCGTCTCATTTTGCTTCTGGTTTGTATTGAACCCAGTCAGATTGCTTGGAATGTCAACCACAACATGAGCCCCTCCTTGCCTCTTGTTGATTTTCTTCTGCACCAGGTGAATGTAAGCATAATGGCCTCGTAAACGTGCATAATCCTCGGGGGTCGAGCCTGTGCTATCACGAGCGCTCTTCCATGCTTCAATTCCCACCTGGAAAAAAAAAAAAAGAAAAAATTCCAATTTATCATCACAAGTTGAACAGCAGCAACATAAGTATATTATTCCATTATCCCTAGTTAACAGCTTGATAAATCTCAAAGGCACGGGGATTGGCAAGGACAAGATATTATCTGTGGTACTTTGGTAGATCAAACAATAGAAGCTATGCAGGGTTGTTTGTCTTTTGGTAATGCAGAAAGACCACGAAATCGCAAATAATTTGACTTTAGTAGGAGGGGTGACTGAATTATGAAAAGAAAATGGCAAATGGCTACAAATGCAGGATTTGGAATATGACAGGCCATGAAATGTATGCAAGAAATGAAATTGAGTGATGATAGAACCTATGAAGTTACGTGATTTCCAATTTAACATAGCAGAAGCTTTACCATGCAAGGATCGTTGGTTAATGCATCCAGTACTTCCTCTGAACCATCTTTCCCAGCTGCTATATGGAGTGGTGTCAAACCAGCAGGACCAGCAGCATCGGGTCTAAACAAGAAACTCTGATTCTCTCCGCCAACCAGAGCCATGTCTTCATGTCCTAGTTTGTCAGAAATATTCTCGGGAACATATCTCAAAAGTAGCTCCACCAATTGCCTGCTATTTCTCCTGACAGCTTTATGAAGGAGACCCATCTCTGAAAGTGCAAGATGAAGTGATTGGTGATCTCCTGTGCCCACTGTTCCACTAAGCAGTAGGTTCAGTAGTTTTTTCACTACAGCACACCAATCACGGTCCACAGAGAACTCCATGAGCCACTTGAATCGTTTTAGTGGAAAGAGTTCTACACTAGAGTTCAAGTGAACCATCCGTGATCTCAATTGGCTTCTGTGAAGAAGCCAACCCATTTCATGAATGAAATCCATGGCTTGGTTTTTGGCTTTAATTTTTCCAGTCCCTTCATTATCGGGATCAATATCACTTACTTCTATTAAGGGCTCAAGCACACAGATTTCAGAGCAAACGTCCTCCTCAGCAACAATGAAAGGAAAATAGCTGCTGCTTAGACCCTGATCCTCAATCTGGAATAATTAAGAAATTAGAAATCAGTATGCATGAAATTGTTTTGGAAGTAAATATTAACAAGGAAATAAGTTATAGCTAAATTGCCATTCCACACTGCGCTTAAAAGAGTAAAATATGAATGGAATGCAGCATCAGAAAACATATATCACTTTCCCTAATCATATTAAAGTAAAATCCATTTTAACCACCAACATACTGCCCTTATCACTTTACTTCAACTGCAACTAACACGAGGCAACAACTTCCTCTTAATTTATTCTTCACTAATTCTCTTTACTGTAGTCTCACATTGCCACTATCAATGTTACTTACCAAGAAATCTAAACAGGCTATGACAACTTACTAATAGAAGCAGCACCACTATGATTACAACTAAGATGACCAATAATATATAGCACTTCCCTTCTTACCACCCAAAAAGACAGGATAATGCACAAAATCTGAGAACCGAATGAAAGAAGCTCTGTTCTTTAACTGGTCTTATAAGAATGTAAATAAAGCACTTATTATCTTAAAATACAGAGCTCAATAATTTGTGCGATTGAAAAAAGCACCTCAATAAATCCTCTTCCATTTATCACGGGGACAGAACATGAAAATTGGATACATTGAAGCTCTTCAAGCTCCTTGGAGCCTTGATCCATCGACTCATGAGCATCTTCACAAGATAGATAATTTCCTTCTAAAGCACACAATAACCTGAAAGCATGGGTTTAGGGGTCATATGCCATACCAATAAAAGGTATTCTTATTTCAATCAAACCTAAAGAATCTCTCGAATTGCATTTAATTGTCAACATCTAAAGTTTTTGCATTTCACAAAGCACATGGTAGAGATTACCTTGTGGCCGGGCGATTCAGGTTGATGCCCTTGACAGAAAAATGAGCTGTTTTTGATGCTGGTACAGCAATTGGACTAACACTAAGAATCTTGCCGTAATTGTTGCTTCTGAAAGGTAAGGATGTATCTATGACAACCTGACCTGCAACAGGATACCCAGTAAACTAATATTAATTCCAATGTAGTTAGCCCATGTACACATAATTATAATCATTATAATAATAATAATGACAACAATGTGGACATCAAAAAAAAAAAACTCTTAAGCAATTATTGTACTTCAGTGTGCAAATTAGTAGTTGATGGATTTAATTGAATACTGACATAAAATTTCAACTCTTGTTATCTTGACCCCAGTTAAAATTTACAATAAAAATACGTCAACAAACCATTGAAAACAAATGCTAGCTGATGCTGCACCCGGATATGAACCCATCCAGTCCTCCAAAAATCAACATCTGAGACATCCAGAAGCCTACTCAAGCTGGAAGTCAAATCATAGCAAAGCTGAAAGCAACAACAAAGTGTTGTCAGGTCAAGAGTGGCCCCAGAGAGAAGACATAAGCAACAAAATACACATGCTATTAGTTTTAGAAGGACAGAGCTTACTTCCTCCCACATAGCTTCAGACTGGCGCAGATAAATGGTCAGAACAATACAACCAGGCCGGATATAGCTTTCCATGTCAGTTGGACTGTGGGATAACCAGTCAAGAATCTGAAATTGAAGCCCTTAGCATTATTAAATTTCAAAAGAAAGAAATAATCACAATTGCTCTCAGCTGAGTTAATGAGCTTAAAATACCTGTGCTCTAAGTACAAGAGGGAAATCATTTGGTTCTTTGCCAAAGAGTTTAAAAACAATTCGATCTGTGCGACTCTGAAATGAGGAAACAAACAAATTAGCAGCTAAATAATGACAATCTCCAAATCTTCTAAATTTAGCATAAAAAGGCATCATTCAAACCCAGATAATAAAGGAAAACAATGTTAATATTTTCCCCCCAGTAATTCCCCTTCAGAGAAAGGCATAAGATTGTTGAATCAAATACGGGAAAGACTAAGAACTAGAATGCAACTTCATACATGAAAAGACAGCACTAAGAAGCTAATTGCAATACAAATTTCTGCAAGCTAAACCATGCAGCATCATGTCTGACACCTAAGAAATGTCCAGCATGGACTTTCTCAACCTGCTACTGGCAGCTTAAAATTATTATATGACGCCGTCCAGTTAGATGAAAGCTTTCATATCAAACAGAGACATATCTAATTCCCAGCAAAATGTTTAAGCCATAACTATAAGGATGATCAAAACATGATCTCAATTATAGAGAATTCAGGAGCCTAATCACGCCGATAGTGCTTTCATGTGAATGTAATGACTGTTTACATACGCACAAGTACAATAACCAGTCAAGAATACTTATGCAGTATACCTGAGCTTCTCCACTAGAACTACTAGGGGACTGAGCAGATGCAGAATCAGAGTTGCCACTTGTTTGAGGTGGACTTGACTGATGAGAGTCATGTTGTGTCCATGGGTATTCAAGAGAGCTAGTACCGAGATTTGCAGAGACAGGCAACTTTTCAATATCTTCTATGCCATCATCTGAGTCGATATATATGTCATTCAAATCAAAATTGTTTATCTTTGTCTGTCCAGCAGTACTGTCTCGGGCTTCTGAGTAAGTTGGAGGACTATTTGAAGCGCTGGGCTTTGTAGAAGACATGATTTGTTGATCAGTAGGCATAATATCATGTGCATGCATCACCTGATGTTGGAGCTCAGCTACAGAAATTGCTTGATGCTGTTGTATTACAGATGGAGAGCCTTGAGATCCATTTGAGAATAAAGTGGAAACCATCTCAGACTTCCCAGATGAGCTCCCTTCTTTCAACAAATTCTCTGGTTGAGCCAAAAGGTTTGACAAGTTCTTACCCCCTTGATCACCATTTTGACTAGCAAGACTCCTAAGCAAGTGAGTCAGCAGATCCTGATCGGTGGTCTGATCTGACCTGTCAGCTTTATTTCAGAAAACAAAATGTCATTATCCACCTCTAAAATACCGCCATCACATCAGAATACCAATTAGACATGATTCTTAGCTATAGGATTAATTACAAATAGACGTGCACAAAAAACACTGGTCAGCCAGGTAATGAAAATGAAGAATATTTTACTCCATTTCTGTCCCTGAGGTACCTACAGGTACTCAACAACGGAAAGCTGAAAACTAATTGTATATAATCGCCAACTAACACCAAAATCCATGGTTAAATTATTTTGCTTGCTCTATTCTAAATTCTAACATGATAGGTCTAATTCCTCTATCTTGAAAACTGAATACTCCTTATCTCAACCACTCTGGCTCTTGAAGCCCAACATTCAGTCCACATGCCATGAGAGTGGCCAGGATAAAAAAATCAAGCAACAAAAACTAGATGCTCTAGACAGAGATGAAATGAAGGAACTACTTACAATGCATGTTTGAAAGTATCTTCAATAAACTTATCAGCAGGTAACTACTTGTCTGATCATCATTTAGTGAAGTTGCATTAGGAACAGCGTCGTTGTTTGTTTTCCTCCTCCGCTTATTGTGGCCTGCCAAACGTCTTCGACAGCTTCTCTTTCCTTCATCAAACTCTTGGAGCATGTGAAACCTGTTTGATGGAGCAAAAGAATGTCATGAAATAGAATTACCGTTTAGGAAAGAATACTTTAAATTTATAAAATTTAAGAGCTTCTGTGAAGAATCAATAATATTCATCTGAATTTCGTTAGACTATCGTGATTATACATAGAATTGAACTTGCCTACTACATTGTTGGCAGAATCGTTGCATTGCATTTCCCACAAGTGCCTTAGTGGCCTTGGAGTGCATCTCACAAACTTTATGGCGCCTGTGATAATCTTTAGCACTGCTGAGATCTGCACCACAATCCTCCACTTGGCAAACAGCCCGATTCGAATTGCCTCCAGCTACTCTGCTCTTCTTCCCGTTCACTCCTTCCCAGCTACCAATTTGGGCACCACCATGCCCGCCAACACCACCACCGAGCTTTAAGCTAAGAGTACCAGATTCCTCATTCAAAGCATCATCCTCCAGCACAACAACCCTCCTCTTCTTATCCCCTTCCTTGTTCCCTCCACGAATCCCGAGATCTACGTCATCAGAACACGAGGATGAGCTATTAGAGTTGGAAGGACCCCCGGCCACAGGGATCCTGGTACCAGCAGGGAAGAATTGCCTGTGTTCAGGCCCAGGATTCAAAGGCCTAGCTATGAATAGATCACCATCCCATTTCCAATCATTCAAATCCCACTCCATGGACCTCTTCCCCACTGAGGACCCACCCATAGCATAGAATTGAAGAGCTTCAGTACCAAATCTAGCTTCCATGAGTCACAATTACGAAAAAAACGCAGAACCCCCAATTCAACCCCAGAAACAGAAATAAACTCAAAAACAGCAACACCAGTTCTGAATTAAGTTATAATAGCAGGAAAAGACTAATTAATCAGCTTCAGATCTTCCCCAAAACTCATAAAAGAGTACATCTACAGAAACATGGTTGCAATTAAGCAAAATCCACATAGCTAATAGGGTAGTTGATTTGATGAGTTCAAGTAGCCGCAACTAGTGAGTCTTCCCATGTAAAATTAAAGTAATTGAACTGCAAACCAAAGAGCAAGATTAAGTATCTCAGCTATGAGAAATAACCTCTTTCTTCTTCTTCTTCACATTAATAGAAATGGAAGAATAGAAATAAATAAATATATATATGTACGTAAACAGTGAAAAAAATGAACAACAGAAGAACCTCAAGAGCGAGAGTGAGAGAGAGAGTTGAGAATTGGCGGTAGGAGCGAAGCAGATCGACGGCAGGTGAACGCCGGAAAGAGGGAAGGAATATTGATGGTGATATGATGATGATGATGATGATGGTGTATGATGGTACCCAATGTGAATGCGGTTTGGTTTGTGTGACAAGGAAATCTTTGGTTATATGATTATGTTAATGGTAATGGGTATGGTATGGTGCTGTATGACAATAATGTATGGTACACATGAAATGATGATAATAGAAACCGAAAATATAGGGAAAAAATAATAATAATGATAATAATTAATAATTAATAACAAAAATAATAAAGAAATGAGAAAATGAAAATAATGTGTTGTGAGTTGTGAGTAAAAGAAGAAGAGTAGGATGGTGGTGGTGGGATTGGGAACAGTATGCCCACCCTCAAAGTGGTGGGCCAAATCCACACACACTGCGTGTCTCTATCTCCTTCCTTTCCATTGGAGCCTAAATAAAAGATGCTTTTTCGGTTTTTCCTTTCATCACTAATAAATTCATTTTTTATTAATTAATATAATCTCTATGCACCTTTTTCTATATTTAAAAAGGTATTATATGTTGATTGTTAGTATCAATAAATATATATAAGAATTATTGCATGTTATTTTTTCTTTTTGACGTGTTAGGACATTAGTTCGGTAAAACTTTGTGACATTAAGATAGAAGATAGTTTTAAGATGCTAAAATCCATTTCAAGTTTTTAAAACAATTTTGGACTAATTTTAAATTAATTTAATGTTTTGATGATCAAAATAGCACAACTTTTTCAGAGACTAATTTTTTGTTGAGAATTTTAACATGTTATTGGTAATTTAGTATCAATTTTAAACGTAGAATAACTACATAATATTATAATCTAATTGTTTTGGTAATAACTATTTTTTTGGTGTCTATGGTAATAACTAAATATTTTAATATTAACCAATCAATAAAATTGAATTCATCTCAATTAATTTAAGGGGCCAAAGTGTGTGAAAAATATAGTTTTGTGTAATTAGAGATAATAATGATTAAATATAATATATTTGAAATTATTTTTTGCAAACAACACTCTTTCATCGTTGATTGGTCATTTGACTAATGTCTTATTTTGAAAAGCTCGTGTTTATTTATGTCTGGTAGAAAATGTGTAACTTGTTAGTAATAATCATGGATGATTGACCATCTAATATGTATTGTAAAGTGATTTAATGTTAGAGTGGTCATGGTAATTATATAAATATTATTAAAATTAAAATTAAAATTATATATTTTATATTTTAATTTTAATCATATTTTTTGAAACATCATAATCATTATAATTGTTATAGTATATTTATATTATAATTGAAAAATTCTTGAAGTCAGTAATTTTTAATATTTTTTATTATTATTTAGTCAATATAAATATTAAATTATTTTTAATAAATAAATTTTATTAAAAAATATAAAAATAATATTTTTTTGAATAATGTAAATAATAAATTAAAAAATTATTTTAATTTTAAAATTTAAATTTTAAATTAATGAGAATTATTTATGTTTAATGGATCTGGAATATTGTCTATTATTTATATTATTCACAATTTTTATTATTTATTTAACGAAATTAATTTTATTAATTTATGTATATAAACTTTAAAAAAATTAGATATATATTAATTCATCTATATAAATTTTTTTATAAATATAGATAAAAATTATATATTTTTATATATAAAATATTATAAATATAAATATAAATTATTATTAATTAAATATTAATTAAAAATAATAATATTTATTGATCATGTAACATTGTTCTGATCCACAGTGTAAACTACTATATATGTTCATTTTTATAGTCAGCTTGAATTCCGGTTTGTTACGAAGAAATATTCTTATCAATATGACAACATGAAAGTAATGCATCAAAATTAAAAATAAAAAATATAAAATATATGAAATTATGAATGCTCCTAAAATTAAGTATGGCATGCAATGCCAGAGAGTAATAATGAATGATGCTGATTTTTGTCTTGCGTTTGGTTTGGTTTGGCGATGGCTAATGGCAGGGTCCGGTTCGGGGTGAGGTGGGTCAGTTATAAGCCCCTCTTGTTCTCCCCACGTTTCGTTAAGCAAATGTCACATTCTTCACCCTCTCTCTCTTCCCTTCTCCGTTCTTCCTTCACATTTGAGATTTCAGTTTCAGATGACTTATATCCACATGCCTCCATTATGCCAAAGCCAACCACGTGTGATTGTCACCGCTTCAAGGAAAAAAAATACACCCTTTTCACTCACTGTTATTTTCGTTTTAACTTTCGATTAATTAATTTTAAAAAATAATATTAATTACATTTTTTATGACGATAGATAATAAATATATTATGTCTTTTTATCAATTTATTAATATTTATATATACTGTTATTTATAATTACGTCATGGAACTATTTATTAAAAATAATAAAAAAATAATTATTTTTTAATAAAATTTTATTTATTTTAATAGTATTTATAATATATAGATAATAATTAATGAAAATTATATAAAAATTTAAAAGATAATAATTGTTTTATTATCATAAAATACATAAATAATTCTATTTGATTTCGCACTATGTACTAATAAAAAATAGTTTAATTATTTTGTTGATTCTTATAATTTTGTAAAATTTTAAATTAGGTTCCTAATTTTTTTTTTTTAATTGAGTCCTTTCACTATTTTTTTTTTCAATTTGATCATTTTTAGTCATAATTGCCTTAATTTTATAAGGACCCAACTAAAACAAATTTGGTGAAATGACTCAATTAAAAATAAAAAAGTACAAAGATCTAATTAAAAATTTCGCAAAATTATAAGAACCAACCGAATAATTAAACCTAAAAAAATATAATATGTCCATTATTTATTATCTTAGAAAATTTAAATTAATTTTTTTTCCTTCAAAACTAATTATGGTGAGTTTGAATAATTTTCACTTTACTTGTTTCGTTTTTAATCTAATTCACCTTAGAGGATCAATGGATTTCGTTTCCACCCATATATTCCGTTGATATTTCCTTTTCGCCCATGTATCATGCATGTCTTGTTAATACTTTGAACAATTTAAATATTTTTTTTAATATTTAACTAGTAATAATTTACATATATTTTATAAAATTTATGTATTAAAAATAATTTAAAATTTATATTAATTAAATAATAATAACAAATATTAAAATTTTCTGATGGAAGATTTTTTTTTAATATTTTTTCTTCATTCATTTTCCTATGTCCTAGAATGCAAAAGCTATTTTCGCATATTAATTTTATTTTTATGTGTTTGCATAATTTTTTTAGACCATAATAATTTTAATCAATTACTTTTATCAAAACAAAATTAGATTTCTGATTTCTCTATTGCATTTACATATATTCGTTTACAACCATATATTATAACCTTTAAATAGAGAAAGTATTTGGTATTCCACCGTCCCTCTAATATGCCCTATTATTTTTCGTACCTTCCATTTTTATTTATATTTATCTAATAACTCCCGTAATAGAATATAATAGAATCTATCATATGCTAATTATTTCTTAATCTGTGTGAACATATTATATCTATCTACCGAACCGAAAGTTCACTAATTTTTATCGAAGATTCCAGAGCTATTAAGGTCGAGGGCCACAGATGTTGACCAAAGGTAATCACTAATCACAACTCACAAGCGATGCCACGTAATTAGTGGTCGCAAATGTATATATCTATCCACAAAAATTAGGTTAACGAATTTTGATATGTGGTAGGGCTGTTCATGCATCGGATTTGATTCGCATATCTACGGTATTTATTCGAATTCAATCTGAAAATTGTGAATATGAATCTGATCCATAAAGTTATGAGATCGGATCGTATCCGATCCGCACAGTAATCGAATCGGATTGCAAATTTTAAATAGTTATTCACATATTCGCGTATCCGCAAAAATAAAGAAATAAATAAGTAAATATTTTTTTATGTTTTATTTTAACTAATAATTACCATATATATTGTATTATTTTAATTTATTATTTAAAAAAATATGTTTAATATTATTTTAAGAATAAATATATTTAAAAGAATAAAAAAATGGATTTTATTGATATTTTGCTAATAAAATTAAACTTTTAAAAATATTTTTGTGTTTTATGAATATATTCGAAATCTGATCTGATCTTGCAAATCGGATCAGATGAGATTCAAACTAAAAAATTATACATATGAAATTCGATCTAATCCGATAATTTTATTGCAAATCGAATTAAAATTTTGATTATATTTAATTTGATCCAATCCGCATTTACCCTATGTGGACAGTTTTGTGGTATGCTAAAAAATGAGTTGTGGAGGTGAAGTTTAAGAATATGGGAATCTAAAGAAACTGAGGGGTGAATTCTGAATTTACAAGTAGTTGGGAACGAACTGACTTTTTTATGTTTTAATTTTATGACTTCGGTTCGGCTGATTTCATTTGTATTTTTATTTTTATGAATTTAGTGGGGCCAATTCTGATATTCTTTTGTTTTTTAATTCATAAACAAATAATTTGTTTAAATTTCATTACATAATACATAGCTAACATTATAAGATGATTATGTTATGGTAATAATGTGGTTAAAAAATAAAGTAATATTTTTTATTATATAATAATAATTTGTAATTTAAAAAAAATATGGGATCAAAATATAAAAAAGTATAACTTTAATTTTAATAATATTTATATAATCACTATCATTATTATGGAAGCCTCTTCATATTAGAATTTACCTAATATATAATGTCTTTTATTTGCAATTCGTTCTAAACGATAATAGTACATCTATATTTTAAAAAAAAAATATCTAGCACTATTTTATCATAAAAAAAAGGTAAAATACTAAATTAGTTTTTTTATGTTTTGGCGTAATTATATTTTGGTCTTTAAAGTTTAAAGTGTCATATTTAAATTCAAAAAATTTTCATTTAGCTTTAATATAGTCCCACCGTGAGGTTAAAGTTAAATAATTAACGGAATATCCTACATAACAGCAATACAAGAACAATATCGATAATCTGGAAAACAAGTATAAGTTTTAAAGGCACAAAATTAACCGTGAATACATCAATACATTTATTTATCATTTTTCTTATAATTTAAATGAAATATTTTCTATAGAACTAAAAAGAATAATAAATAAATGTATTGATATATCCACGGTTGATTTTATACCTCTAGAACTTATATTTGTTCTCCAGATTATTGATCTTGTTCTTATACTACTGTTATGTAGGATATTCCATTAATTATTTAACTTTGACCTCACGATGAGACTATATTGATGTTAAATGAAACTTTTTTTTATTTAAATAGAACACTTTAAACTTTAAGGACCAAAATAGAATTACGCTCAAACGTAAGGGATCAATTTAATACTTTATCCTAACAAAGGTAAAATATTATTTTAGTTCTTAATATTTATTAATTTAAAAAAATAAAAAATAATTGTTTATTAACGTGCTAAGCAGTGATATATATATATACATGTACAGAAGATATGACAACTGACAGCAAGTTAAAATAACTAATTAATGAATGGTTAATTAATTTAATAGCTAACAATAGATCACCAATACTCCCCTTTAAGTTGAGGAGAAGATGTTGATGATTCCCAACTTGCTAATTAAAGAGTTGAATAAGGCTGGTTGTATTTGCTTAATTATGATGTCTATTACTTGATGAGCAGATTTAACATGAACCAACTTGATTATCCCATCTTAAATTCATTCTTGTGAAAAATGACAATTTATCTTGATGTGTTCTGTACATTCGTAAAAAGTTGGATTCTCAATAATATGAATTGCTACCTTGCTGTCACAGAAAATAAAGGACGACTCGACTTCAATTCCAAATTCTTTGAGCAACCTAGTGATTCAAACTATCTTAGCAGTCATATTTGCTAAAGCTCGATATTCTGTCTCAGCAGGGGATCTTGAGACAGTGTCTTGCTTCTTAGATTTTCAGAATATCAAAGAATCATCAAAAAATACACAATATTCTATTGTAGATCTTCGCATATCAGTACAGTTTCTTCAATCTGCATCACCATATGCTTTGAGAGACAAAGTGGAGCTAGCTGAGAATAGAAGACCTTGTCCTAGTATAATCTTCAAGTAACACGGCACATGATGGATAGCGTTTAACTGAGGAGTTCTAAGAGCTGACATGTATTGGCTTAATTTGTTTACTGCAAAACAAATGTCAGGCCTGAAAATTGTAAGATAAAATAAACGAACAATCAGTCTTTTATACAGGGCAATGTCAACTAAAGGTTCACCATCAATAGCATTTAGTTTGACATTTAGATCATGTGGTAATGAGGTAGGTTTACAATCCAAAAAATTTGTGTTTTTTTTTTTTTTTGAACAAAGGAGCTCAACATAATACAGTGGAGCAAAAAGAACAAACAAACAAAAAGGAACAAGTAAAACAATGAACAGAAAATTGTCCCTAATGTCAACTCCAGCATTGCCATCAACAACAAAAGAGATCTAAACTACTCCATTCTCTGTAGCTGATTACAGATTTATGAAACACCTCCTTTGCACCCCGTTGCCTATTATTGAACATCCGCCAGTTCCTCTCTAGCCAAACGTTCCAAATAATCGAGAAAAAGTATATGAGCCACTTGTTGTGCTCTCTCTTCCTGTTAGCAATACCTATCCAGCTCTCGAAGTGTTCCTTTAGTGAGACCGGTATAGACCATGATCTCCCAAAATCAGATAGTCATTGACACCACACCTGCCAAGTAAACTCACATCCTAGAAACAAGTGGTGAATATATTCAACATCCTTTTTACACAAAACGCATATGTTATCACCATGTCTGATAATTCCTAGTATATGCAGTCTTTCTTTGGTATTCACTCTCCCTATCAAAGTAAATCAAATAAACAACTCCACTCGTGGCGAAACCAAACCCTTCCAAATGGTTATGGTGAAACTATAGCTGGTTATTTTCTCCGGAATGGATTCTGTCTGCATCACCTGCACAAAGGAGTTAGTTGAATAAATACCTTCCTTGTCAAACTTCCAAACAACCCTGTCTTGCTTATCATGTGCTAGCTTAATAGGCCTTAAAGTTTTATGTAATTGATCCACTAAATCCAACTCCTATTGGTATAACTCTCGCCTCCACTAGAAGTTCCAGATCCACTCTAACCCATCTCAAAATCCACAATCCCCTATAACAGATCATTTTTGGTTTGAAATAGAGAATAGCCTCGGAAAACTCATCTTCAGCGCACCACTTTGTTACCAGACATCCTCCCAGAATCGAGTCCTCATTCCGTCACCCACCTCCATAGATAAACCCGCGATCATCTTATCTCTCACATTACTATCCCTGATCTGCAGCTGACAGATATCCTTCCATGGACCCCCTCTAGTAGGTAATGTCTGAGCCGATAACATCACATTGGGATTAAGTCATAACACGAGCACACGACCTTCTTCCAAAATGGACATTCCTCTTTTGAAAACCGCCACCACCACTTGAAGAGAAGTGCAATGTTTCTAATCACTGCATTTCCTACCCCCAATCCACCCACCTTTTTGGGGGCTTGAACCAACTCCCACTTGACTAGCGCCACACCATTCCTACCTTCCTCCTTGCTACATAGGAATCTCCTCTGCAGTGATATCAACTTTTTCGCTACTGCCTTTGACATCTTATACAGACTCAAATAGTGCACCGGCAAGCTGTTTAACACTGATTTAATAAGTACAAGCTTACCCGCTTTATTGAGTACTTTGGCCTTCCACAAGCTGAGCTTCTCCTCAACCTTGTCAGTTATCGGTTTCCAAGTCTTGACTAGTCTTGGGTTTGCTCCTAATGAAATGTCAAGATATCTTACTAGAAGACTGACCTCCTTACATCCCAATAAGTTGCACATGTTATAAGTCCACTGCCCTTCACAATTGATTGGGATTAAAATTGATTTATCAAAGTTAATAGTTAACCTTAACATCATCTCAAAGCACCTTAGCAACCTGGCATAATTTCTGATGGTCTCCTCTTCTGGTAGACAGAACAATATAGTGTCATCTACAAATTGTAAATGTGATAACTCTATATTGTCCTTTCCAATCAGCAGCGGCAAGATACGTTTGTTCCTGACTGCCTCACCTATCATCCTATGTAGCATGTCGACAACCAGGACAAACAGAAACGGGATAACAGATCACCTTGTCTCAAGCCCCTCTCCATCTTAAAAGGTTTAGATGGTGATCCATCAGAATTGACATAGATGTTGTACCGACACACTCCTTCACCCATGCCCTCTATCTCCAACCAAAGTCCATCTTCTGAAGCACAATATCTACAAAACTCCATTTTACCCAGTCATAAGCCTTTTGGAAATCTAATTTAATGATAGCCGGTTTATTCTTCTTAGACTTTAGCTAGTGCACTGTTTCACATGCAATAAGAGCCCCACCATGTATTTTTCAACCCCTCATAAATGCGCTCTGAGTCTCCCCTACTAAACCTGACATAACTGATTTCATCCTCTTAACCATCACTTTGAAAATTACTTTATATACACAACCTACCATGCTGATCGGCCGAAAGTCCTTGATCTCCTTTGCTCCGGTGAACTTAGGTGATAGGGCTACCCAAGTAATATTGGAATCAGAAGGCAACCGTGACGATCGAAAAAAATCCAGAACAACTGTCGTGAACTCTACACCAATCTCATTCCAGCATTTCTTAATGAAATTCATGTTATATCCATCACTCCCTGAAGCATTAGATGATTCACAATCCCAAACAGCTTCTCTAATCTCCTCCATTGTCGGTATTCTCTCCAAAGCTGTCGAATCCTCTTCATCAATCCGCTTTACTAGTCCATCCATAAAACCCACTAATGGTGGTTTCTTTTGGTGATACAGATCTTTATAAAAATCTCTTGTAGCAATTTTGATCCGGGCCTGATTTCTTATCAACCTTCCATTAATTACTAAAGCATCAAGTCTATTGTTCCTCCTTCTTGCCGACGCCAAGTTATGGAACCTAGTATTCTTATCCATATCCTTCGCATGCCTGGAGCGCGACATCTGCTTCCAGTGTATTTCTTTTCTAACATACTACTGCTTGCAGCAACTCACTAGAGCCTTCCTTCTAGCCTCCACTGTATCATCATAAACTCCATTTCCTGCCAACTCGTCTATCTTATTGATCTCCTCCTCAAAGCACTGACCGTTAAAGCTTTCAACTTATCTGTGAATTGTACCTCACCAAGGTTCCTCCATTCTTCCCTTACCATTATGAGAAAGCCGTCATGAGTAAACCAGGAATCTAGGCTACGAAAGGGCCGTGGACCACCTCTGAATATGGTATCCTCCACTATAATTGGACAGTGATCTGACAGGCCTCTCGACCCCCCTCTTAACCGAATCTTCGAAAACTTCTCCGTCCATTCTACACTCACTAGAACTCTGTCAATGCGACTGCAAGAGCGGCCTTTAAACCATGTAAACTTACGATTATTCAATGGTAGATCCACTAACTGCATATCTTGTATCCAACACTTAAAGTCTTCTGCAGACCCTGTTAACATGTCCTATCCTTTCCTCTCTTCAACCTGTATAACCTCTGTGTTTTCTAGAAGAAATAAAACATAGTTTCTTTGTGACAAACATATACCTTGCTTGGATTTGGCAATTTCTAATCCAAGAAAGTATTTCAATGGTCCCAGCACTTTCAATTTAAACAAATTTTGTAAAATGAATTGCGTTTCCACCACCATCATATCTAGCTTGCATGCAATTATAATGTCGTCCACATACACCAGTGTTATCACCAAATTTTTGCATGTATCATACATGGTGAAACAAGGAATAATCTGATCTGAATTGAGTGAAACTAGCTCTAGTCAGAATAGTGAAAAATTTTGTGAATCAGCTTGTTGTCCTATTTCTCCTTGTTAGAAAAGTCTTAAAGTAGTTTTATGTAAACTTTTTCATCAAGATTTTCATTGAAAAAAGCATTATTGATGTCAAGTTGAAGTAGTTTCCAACCCTTAATAGCTGCTATTGCTAAAAGCGTTTTCATTGTGGCGGGTGAAAAAGTATCTTTAAATTTTTTGTTAAATTTTAATTTAGTTTTTAACTTTTCAAACGTGATATTTGAGTTCGAAAAATTTTAGATAGATTTAATAGTCTCATAGTTAAATTCGACATGAACAATTAGAATATTTAAGAATCAATATAACGTTCAATTTTAATATGTAAGTAAAATCAATCAATCAATGATCATTGGTGTAACAGTTTTTTCGTTAATTATTTGAGTCAAATTTAACAACAACGTTAAATTCATTTAAAAATTATTAGGACTAAAATTAAACGTTATAAATCAAATTAAAATTTAACTCAAACTTTAAAAAAGTAGTACTATATGAAAAATTAAACCGAAAAAGTAAAGTGGAAATTCTTGGGAAAATACTCAAAATAGCTTGCTTTAGACGGTAGCTTAATGAGCAAAAATAAAGGATAGCCACATATGTGGCATATAATGTGTTCTATGTTCTGATTCAGTGTTCTAATGTTCTGGTTCAGTGTTGGTTCGTTTTGTCCTGACAGGGAAAAAATGAAGGCAAAAAGTGTTCGCTTTTATAATGCAATTCCTTGTATAGGTATTGTGACACAATAACAAGAACCCTGTTCATTGCATTTCTTTTCTATAGTACTATCATTATTATTGCATTATTCTATATCACCATAGAATAGCAATTCAATGTAATATTTTTCATACAAAATATTTATCACCATAGCTTATTCACGCACACCAGACAAGCTTCTTAGGTAATTCCTTTGAAACAATATATGATAAAACTAATTAAAATGGAATTTATTTTATTTAATCTCTTTATTTTTCATTCTCTCTAATTTAGGAGGAATGTGATAGAACTATAATGCGAGCATTAAAATTATAAGATCTTGTCATTGCAGATTTGTAAGTATTCTAATCTAGCTCTAGTAAAGTCCAAAACCAGGATACTAAATGAAAGTGGACAAATTTCGGTGCTCCACCATATATATGTAATGAATAAAGAAATAATTAGGAGTTTTGATTTTTTTATTTTTATTTTTAAATGTGTTCAAAAAATTATTTATATATTTGTTTAAAATTTAAAAAATAATTAAAACCTTAAATTATTATTCACAGAAAGACAGTATGTAAGGTCCATCAACATAACTTGTTGACTTTGACTTGCCAAGTTGCCATGATGCTATCATAATTGTAGGAGGAAGAAACCAATCAAATGATCATGTAAATGAGTCAGCTGGGTCAATTTGGGGCCGTATCCGAATAGTCGAATAGACACGTTAAAAAATAAAACAAATAACACAGCCACAAAAAACACAACTTACTAAGAACAAAACTTAGGCCTGTTTGTTTGGTCAATATCTGTTTCTTTTTTATTTTAAAAGTTTTGTGGGAAAAAAGCAAAGATTTTTTCATTTTCATTTATTTATTTACAAATTTCTATATTAAAAAAAGGGAGTATTTTTCCTTAAAAAAATATTATTTTTAAACCAAACATGTTCCTAGAGACCATTTGGTACATAAAATTTATCCAAATTTTCGATAATGGTATATTAATATTACTTGGGCTCATGAATAGTCACATAAAATATTATAATGAAATATTTTATCGGATACTTAAATTATAAATAAAAAAAATCATATAATTTAAGACGGTGAATAAAAATGGAACTGAAATAGAAATAATGGAACAGTGAGCAGTGAAGTGTTTATTTTTTTCTTTAATAGTATTTTTTAATTTTAAATTGCTGTTAGCCAATAAATTATTATATAAAAAAATTAAATTTATAATATTTATTTAAACAAATAAATAAATTAACTATTAAAATAATTTAATTTGCTTTAAAGAATTCGGATCCAATGTATACATTCGCGGTATTTATCTAAAAATTATAGATATAGATCCGATCTACAAGGCTATTAAATCCGCACACTAATAAGATTGAATTATGAATTTTATGTAACTATCTATATATCTGTGTATCCACAAAAATAAATAAATAAATATTATTTTTATATTTTATTTTAATTAATAATTATCATATATATTATATTATTTTATTTTTATTATTTTAAAAAATATATTAAATATTATTCTAAAATTAAACATATTTAAAAGAATGAAAAAAAATATTGAATTTTTAAATAAAAATAAATTTTTAAAAAATATTTTTATTTTGTGGATATATTTGATATCTAATCGGATCTGATCCGTATATTTGTCGATCGAATCATATCTAAATTAAAAAATTGCAGATATTAAATCTAATTTAATAATTTTAATATAAATACAATCGAAATTTTAGTTATATCGGATCAAGCTGATGTACATTCACCCTATAAAGGATGCGTGGGTAGTGAAGTATATGTATGAAAATTGGAGGCCATGTGCAAGAAAGAAGGCATGATGTTGTAGTGTTTTTGAGACATGGGAGTCCATACAACTAGATAGTCACCCTCTCACATGCATAATAATGCATCATCGGAGCCCCACAAATCCAACTAACCCCGGGTACTAATATTCTCCCACTGTTCCCTCCTAGCCACGTTTTAAGTGGAGCACCACACGACAATCTCTTTCACACCCCGACACAATCTTATACATTACGAAACATATACGAATTTCGAATTTCTCACCATCTTCTATTCCCTTTTCTTTGCTCTTCTTTTTCCTCAACTATCAAACTCTAAATCATCAATATAATCTGATCTAATTTTCGATTTCTCAATCATTTGTACCAACCAATTTGTGATCTACATACATATACTTCGTATGTTTTGAATTAATTAACATTTATCCCACTAACATATGTTTACATGTTAATTAATAATTAAAAATATTAAAAATTCGTAAAAATTTATTATTTTTTGTTATTATTTAATTTTTAATTTAATTTTTTAATTTATTTTTTTATTTTAATAATCTAACAAGATACCTTATTCTATACTTTTAAATAGTAATAATTAAATAATAACAAAAAAAATAATAACCCTATAACATTTTTCTTAATAATTACTGTAGCTGGTTGCTTACGTCTACATTAAGCTGTTTTTGGTTTTTGTATATTCTTGAACATAAATTAGAGTTACACATAGACCCAACCATACACAATTTTTTTAACATATTTAGTAATTAATTAAGAACAAGATAGAGTATACAAATTAAACCTATTAAAATGTCAATATTATTTTTATACAAACCACTACTTTTCTACGGTTTTTCAATCCAAACCAGCGGTCGGAGCTGGAGGTGTTTTAAGGAGGGGACTAAGGGCGCATATGGTCCGGCCCGACCTAATTCCGAATATTTTAAAGGCTAATTTAGTGTTATTTTATTGGATCCAGAATCGAGTAATAATCTCAAAAATAGACTTAGTCATTATTTTAGGTTGGATCCAAGTCAAAACGAACCTGACTTCACTCGACCCATATGCACCATAAGAGAACTAAAAAAGATATATATGTTTTAAATTAATTTCAATGTTATATTATATTAATTATAAGTTTATTGTTTTATTTTTAATTACATTTATTGAATTAGAAAATATATCAAAGAAGTATCAAATTAGAATTTGTAAACAAATTCAAGTTCAAATATAAATAAACTTTTCGGTAACAAATTTTTTTTTTATAAATAAGTGCATCATAAATAAGTTTCTTTATGAATAAATTTTTTTATAAATTATTATTAAAGTTTTAAAAATTCAGTTTTCACTCAATTCAAACCCGGTATAATTGTGGCCCAAAAATATTTAAATTTCATTGGATTTAAAACTGGATTAAAATTTAAAAAATAGACTCAATATATATTTAAAATTGAATTTAAATCCGAACAAATTCAATTTCACCCGAACATAAAGTCCCCTAAAAGAGACAACATGAAAAATAAAACTTACAAGAGGCAAAAGGAAAGAAAATTAGGAGGGGGGCTACAAACTTAAGAACTCTGTGTGTAAACATTATTAACTTAGGGGTCTATTATTGTACTAAGCACCGCCCCTATCCAAACCACCAACATTAACAACTCTTGGTCTAGTCTAAAATTCAAACCAACAATACGACATAAATCATTCTAACAAACATTAATCAAAATTTAAACAAGTCAAAAATTAAAAATATACAAATTTAAAAGTAAAAACAACAAAGAAGAATTGATGAAGATGAGGAAGAAAAGCAGGAGAGCCAAAAGAGGATGACGATGTGGAAGAGAAAAAGCAGCGGATTGAGAGGAGGAGAAGAGATTGCTACAAGGGCAACAAATAAATCCGTGGCACAAAGGCGAAGACAGTTGCGAGTTGTGACATAAAGCACAATAAATGTGGACAATAAATTTAAGTTTCGTCTGATAAAATTTTCAGTTTTTAAAAATAGTTTATGAAATATGTCTTTTAAAATTGTATTCCATAAAATCAAATTAAAAATTATTTTTGATAAGTATAAATATTATAATTGTGTTTAATAAAATAATTTTTAAAAATAAAAAAATCATAATAGACATATATATAATAAAAAATAATTACTTTTTTATATTAATAATTAATAAAGATAATTTTAAATATTTATTATTATATAAAATTATATTAAACTTTTTAATTTTGATAAATATAAATCAATTTTAAAAAATTTTTTTTAGGTGTATTAAAAAATATTCTAATTTTTAAAAACTATAAACATAAGTACATAAATTTTTAATATACCAAATATAAAACGAGGTGCAACTCTTTTCTAAAAAATTTTACTAAACCAGGTTTTAAAATGTATATGTTGCCAAGTAAATAAGATAACGGATATAGAACATACTAAGATAACAACAAAGACTATAATATTAATTAATTCAGAAATGTGATGCAACAAAGACAAAGATGAGAAAAAAAGAGGGAGAATATACAAAGGACATAAGTTGCAATAACATCAATGATGATAACAATGACGACAAAATTAAGGAGGGAGTGATGGAGGGAGGGAGGGAGTGAGAAAGGAGGAGATGGTACCACCATGAATGAGTTCTTAGTTCGATGGATCGAATGATAACGTGAGAAAAAAAAAAGAGATGATAGATTTAGGAATTTTGATAAGACATTAAAAATAAAATTATTCTAAAAATGTGTGTCAATCAAAATTTAGTATTTCAATTTTTTAGAGAGACATCAAATACATATTTTAGTATCTATTATGTGACAATATCTATATTTTTGATAAATATAAGAGTAAAGTGATAATTATGTCTCTGAAAATTTTGATTTTAGACTAATTAGTTTTTTTTAAAAAGTATTAATTTTATCTTTTAGAATAATAAATGGTGGACACATGATATCTTTTTATTAATTTATTAACTAAAACTTAATGTATTGTTAATTACTTTGACGTGTCTATCTATAAAAGATAGTCATGTAGAAGATAACAACTTTTGGAGTGAAATTTCACTTGTTTTGATAAGATTTGTGATAAATAAAGAACAACTGATAAAGGGTATATAAAAACTCAAAAAATAATAAATACTTTACTATCCAAAAGACCAAAATTACATAATTTTTCTGCTCATGTGATACTAACGAGATATGCACCACTGTAAATAATAAAAGATATAGACAATTTCATTTCGTTTTACACTATTTAGCGACAGAATAACATACATATCCACTATTTGCTATCTTAAAGGATTTAATTGGTACTTTTTTTTCAAAGATTAATTAGTCCAAAATCAACATCTCTAAAAATCTAATTATCACTTTACTCTAAGTATAAATATTAACCAAATTTCCTCCAAGATAACAATGTTTTCTTCCTTATATAATTTAATTTTTATGTATTAATCATAGAAAATAATTTTTACACATCTAACTGCATATTTTTATATTATTATAATAAGCAATTAATTGTTAAATTTATTATTTAAAATAATATTTAAACACATAAATTTAATTAAATGATCGTATAAAATTTTTTATACTATGATACATTAAAATTAAAGTTTTATATATAATATAATTTTTTGGTTAGTAATACTACAAGGCTAGTAAATATTTTTATTTTGGACTTGTATTTTGTCAATATTAATTTGAATTCACATTTATAAAAATTTAAACACAAAATATATAGTTTGCAACGATATTTATTATAATTTATAAACAATTTAATTATGTTTTTTGAAAAAAAAATTAAAACATAAAGACTTATATTAAAATTAGCTTATAAATAAGTTATTTTATATTTAAAAAAATTATTATAGAAATACTTATTTTAAAGTTGTGTAATAAATAGAAATAATAAAGCTTTTGAGAAGGAAAGAAGTCAAATTTTTTGACTTCTTTAAAACCTCTTAAATAACTTTTCGAAAAGTTAAAAGCATATTTAAAAAACTGTAATAAACACCATTAATATGATTTTTCATAGGGATGAATGCGGATCGGATCAGATATGGCTAAAATCTCGATTCGATCCGCACTAAAATCATCAGGATCGGATCCAATATCCGCGGTTTTTAAGCTTAGATCCGTTACGGATCGGATCAGATATCGGATATATCCGCAAAACACAAAAATATTTTTCAAGCTTATTTTTATTAAAAAAATATTAATAAAATTCCTTTTTTCTACTCTTTTAAATATATTTATTCTTAAAATAATATTAAGCATACTTTTCTTAAATAATTAAACTAAAATAATACAACATATATGATAATTATTAGTTGAAATAAAACATAAGAAAAATATTTATTTATTTATTTTTGCAAATTTGCAGATATGTGGATACCTACATAAAATTCGCAATCTGATCATATAAGTGTGCGGATCCGATCCAATAACCTTGCGTATTGGATCCATATCCACAATTTTCGGATCAAATTCGAATAAATACCGCAGATATACGAATTAAATCCGATCGATGAACACTCCTAATTTTTTCATAAATAAAAAAATTTATATATATATAAATTAATAAAATTTATTTATTAAAAATAATTTAATATTTATACTGATTAAATATGATACTAAAATTTCTAAAAACGGCTCACCCTAGGATTTTCGATTTTTTGGTGCCTTATATATAATATAATATTTAAAAAATATTATTTAAATACTAACCTTAATCACTAATATATTTATATATAAATATATGTATAATTTAATTTATTTTAATATATATTTATATTTTAATATATATTTTATATTGTAACTAAATTTGATAATTAATTTTACTGTACATAATACTATCGATATAATATAATATCTGAATTATGTTAATTTTAAAACGCGCTTAGGCAGCGGCATTATTGCCTAAGAAGAAGAGACGGCACTTTATTAATTCGTGATTATTGATACAGGCCACGTTGTATGATTACAACATGAAGATTTATTGTCGGTTAATTCGATTCGTTGTGATAGATTAAACCATACTATATACGAACACTGTTTGCACCTCCTCTTAAATCCCAATCCCAAAAACACTATCAGCATACAGCGCTTGTGGAATGTTAAGCTCAAGCCAGCGATAATTGCCCACTACTATATAAAGTGTGAGGATTCGCGGGAGCATGATTGACGGAAAATATCTATTTGATATTGTGAAAAGAAAATTATTCAGATCATTTTATTTTTATATAATTCTATTCCCTGCTTTGTCATGTTAGAATGGTTCCATTTGGTCAACTTGGTTGTCGCCTATGTGCCATAGAAATTCATATTAATAATTATGACAAAAGTCATCTTAGTTATACAGTCAACAATTTGTATGCGAAGCAAAATATAAAATGATAAAAGTCAGACTATCAACTACAGAATAAAAAAGTCATATTTTTACAAATATTTTAATAAAAAAATCATTAAATAAAATAATCTTATTATTTTTACAATTTAAATTTTTTTTAAGTAGTATGTGATAATAATATTTATTTATTTTCATTAAATAATTGAATTTAATTTCATAATAATTTTTTATTTAATTTTTAGTACTTAATAGTCAATTTAAAAATTTTATATTAGATATTTCTTAATTTAAATAAGATTAGTGTTCTTTTTTAAAAATAAACTCAAAAGATATTATTATTTTTTTAAATTAGTTTTAATTTTTCTATAGCAGTTAAATTAATTGAAAGAATTTTTTTAATTATGAATATCACTGAGAGTTAACTTTTCATTATATAAAAAGTGAATTTCTAAATAATTATTTAGTGATATATGTAAAAAAAGAGACATTTTAATTGTATTATTAAAAAAAAGATTACACAATTTTTTAAAAAATATAAAATCTAAAAAAAAAATTTTAATTATATATTATTATTTAAACTACTATTTCAGTTTTGTAGTTTATAAATTATATATTTTAAAGACTAATCATATTTTATACTAACAAAATATAATTATAACAATAATTATGCTATATGTACATAAAAAGTAACTATCCATATATAATATATATTAAAATACAAAATATTAATTAAAAATAAATTAAACAATAAATATATTTATACACAAATTATAACACTCTGAATTTTTGAAAATTAAATAATGAATTAATTATAATTTATTATTTTATTTAAACAAATTATTTTTTTTAAAAATAATTAAATTAAATTTTATGATATTTTAAATTTAAAATTTATTAAGATTTTTAAATATTTTTTTTATAATAAGATATTTTTTATATTATTATTATTATTATTGTTGTTGTTGTTGTTGTTTAGTCAAAGCCACTAAAAAAATGAAAGGAAAGAAATGAAAGACGTAGCTTATATACTAATGCATATATATATATTAAATATATAAGCTTATTAATCATTCATCATTATCACCACCGAATTATACAAAACAAAAGGGAAAAGAAAGTGTTAACGGGGCTTGCATGTATTTATATATATATACATATATACATGACACCTATCTTTCTATTTATTAATTACTGTTAGAAATAAGAAACTAAATTGGAGAAAGGATTTGTGTATTATTGAGTGTATTTAAGTTATTTGGAATGATACAATATAAAGAGTATTTATAGGTACTAAGAGAATAGTAATAATAAAGACGTAATCTCCTATAATAAATATTCAGATATACTAAATAATACTAATTGATTTTAATTATATTCTGAGTTTGAAACTTATTTAAAACAACGAAAGAAAGAAAAAAAACTACATAAATTGTTAAAACATGTGCAGACAGAACGGCCGGAAGGTAGCGCAGATGAAACTGCCGCTTGTCTGAAGGAAGCGCAAACGGAACTGCCGCTAGTCTGAAGGAAGCGCAGACGGAACTGCCGTTTGTCTGAAGGAAGCGCAGATGGAACTGCCGCTATTTGAGGAAACGCAGACGGAACTGCCGGAAAGAAACGCAGGCGGAACTGCCACAAAGAAACACGGACGAAACGGAGAGAAGGCAGATAGAACTGCCACGAGAAAATGCTGTCGGGACGCAGATGGAACTGCCACGAGAGTAGAAGACGAAAACTATATGATTTCTTCATGAGAATAGGTAAACAGCGGATGACAATGGTGTTTGATCATTCGACTCGAAAAAAACACAAAACAGAAAAAATAAGCTAGTCGGTGAGGTGAAAAAAAAACAGCAAAGGAGTGACAAAAAGGAAAGAAGAATGGCATAGAGAAAAAAATATAAAAACTACGGTGATTTCACCACAAGGAAAACAACATATCCTCTTCAAGGAGGATACCATGGCTATGATAGCATGTTAGAAACAAGAAACTTAACTAGAGAAATGATGGTATATTATTGAGTGTATTCAAGTTGTCTATTCAAGTTGTCTGGGATGATACAATATAAAGGGTATTTATAGACACTAAGAGAATAGTAATAATAAAGACGTAATCTCCTATAATAAATATTCAGATATACTAAATAATACTAATTGATCCTAATTAATTCTAATTATATTCTAATAATTACCATTACCATCCTTAGTTCATTTGGTCTATTTCATCACCGAAACAAAAATCAAGGAATAAGGAAAAGAAAGAGTGATCGAGGGTGAGGGAGAGAAACCGTGGAACCTCCGAGTATCTAATTTTGATTTCTTGCAATTTGTAACTTCAATAAAAAATTTATTTTGATAAAAATGTTTGTATTTTTTTCTTTTACGTATTAGTATCATTTTTGTTTAGTAAAAGTTGATAGTAATGTAATTCTTCTTTTTTTTTTTAGTTTGGCTAATTAAAGTTCTAAGAGGCATAGACAATTTATAACGTTTTTTCTTCAACAGCTCGATCAAAAAATTTTTCTAAAATTTTTGTTGATTTTAATTTCGTATGGAGATAGAGGTTTCATTTTTAAAATTATAAGTTTTTAATTCATAAATGCTCAGAAGCTTAATGAGTAATTACAAATAATTTATGACTGTCTAAACTAGTTGAATAACGAATTTGAGTTAGATTTTTTATTGTAAAAATAACTGAATTTGATGAATATGTGTTTGATTCCCTAAATGTCTGAGGATGCTAAAAATTCTGATTTCTAACTGATTGTGATGAGAATTATCGAAATTGTAGTTGTGTGTGCCGATGAAAATTAATGAATTATCATATATTTGATTGATGATGAATATAGCTTTATTAGGTGCTTGAATGATGATTAAAGTATATGAATTGTTATGTTTGACATAGCGCAGAAAAGTGAAAGCTTGATTATAATTAAGTACTTGAAATTTGTTAAAACTGTTAAATTTGGATTCTTGGGCTGTGTTGGCTGTGAAGGCAATTTAGAATAACTGAAGAAATGTTAGGTATGTGATTTCGGAAGGGTTATAAGTTTAGATGTGGGTTAGGATATGTAAGGTTGTTGGAAAAATTCAAGGCAAAAAATTATGCATAGTTGACAGTAAAGTAAATCAGTTTCTAAAAGCAGTTCTGGTCATAATTTTGAATGAAACTATTTTTCTATGAAACTTTAAGGTGTTTTGAGCATCTCATAAAAAATTCAGGGTTTATTGATGAGTGATTTAGGAGAAATAAATTTTTGAAGATTGATGGTTTCTGTAGAAAATTATGTTTCTTAACTGCAGAAGTACCAATTTTCAACTCACTTAATTTGCAATTATGATGAGTTTTTAAACTGAAACAAACGGGCCATTTCAAGCTTTGTGTGTCCACAATCTTCAGTTTAAATTTTGTGTCAATTTTTTTTAACCAATTAGATATGTTGCAAAGAGTGTGAGTTGCTCGCTGGATTTTAAAAACAGAATTCTAAAAGGCAAGGCTGTGTTTCTAACCTCATGATTTTTTTATGTGACATGGTAATAATCTGAAATTTAATTTTTTAAAAAGCTAGAAGAGTCTTATTTAAGGTCATAAATTTTGAAAGGCAATGAGTGAGAATTGAATTTTTAGTAAATTTAACAAATTTACTGTCCCTGCTATTTCTTTTCCGCATTTTCTCAAAAAAATAATGACTTTTTAAGGAAAATAGTACAAGTTTAAACTATGATCAAATTTCCTCAACACCAAGTTTTGAGTTCTAAATCAGTAGTATTAGAACAACCAAAGAAGGTTTAAGGTTAATTGGTGATGCGAAAATATGTGTAATTAAGCGGTGATGTAAAGGTACGTTTAATAATGTAAGTGATGTGGAGGTGTGTATGTAATTAGTGATGTGGAGGCATAATAAAGAAAAAAATGAAAAGCCATGCATGAAAAAGATAACGGGAACGGATAATGAATCATGAAAAGGGTATGTCGAATGGGTCTTGCTCCAAAGTGCTAATGCGGAAGTGCCCGCTTGACTGATAGCCTAAAATTGCTAATGCGGGAATGTCCGTCTAACTGATAGCATATTGTATATTGAATGGGCATTTGTCCCGAACTGCTAATGCGAAAGTGCCCGCTTAACTGATAGCTTGAAATTGCTAATGCGGAAATGTTCGCCCAACTGATAGCACTGTTTCTTACTGTGATGCACATTAAAATGTTATTATGATGAGGCTTAACTAATACGAGTAACAGTGATACCAAGGTATCTAACTGACACAGTAAAGGAACTATATTCAGGATTCACTCCGAGTAACGTTGGATTGCGGGTAGACAACTGATGCATGAGCTGATCATGGCCTGCGTTAGGAATAGACATGTATAATCTTATTTGCACATTTGTATTTAATTGCGTTTGTTTATTTTGTTTATTTGTGATTGTGCCGTTGTTTTGGTGACTTATTTGTGTGCTTGATTAGATATTTTACTTGTGCTGTGAACTTAATAACATATTGAGGGCTGATATTTGTGTGTCGAATTTAGGTATATTATTTATGATGCTAGCTTATTTAGATATTACAGTAATTTGAAAAATGTTGTTTATGGATGAGGAATTGTTAATGTTACTAAGATTTTTGTTTAAATAACGTGATTTAAAGAAAGAAATTTAAAAATGTTTTAAGTAAGAAAATTATTTTTGTGATATGAATTAACTATTTGTATTTATTCTGTTTATTGCGGCATTCACGTTCCCTATTGAGAACGTATGACTTTGTTCTCATCCCAAAATTTTTTAAAAAACCTTTTTAAAGGTACAGACAGGACGACTAATTGAAAAATTACAGACGAATAGAAGACTTGTTTGGCTAGTTACTTCTGGGTTTGTTCCCCTCGCTCTTGATGTTTTAAAGTGTTGTTTTTTTTACTGAGGGGATAGATTTGCAATTGAGTATTGTATGAACAGTTATTATGTATTAATAATAATTATGTGAATATATGTTTACCTGACATAGTTGAGCTTGAAGTATATAACAAAACAAAATGAAAATTCGTTTTTCTTAAAAACTATCGACAAGTTAACAAGTAGAGGCTCAATATCAAATAAATAAAGTATGAAAATTCAAGGAGTAAAATTAAATAATGTCCGGACTTTTAGTGCGATCATGAGATGCTAAAAGTTAGAGTATTACACAAATACATAATAATTAATGAATAATTTGATAGCTGATTTTCATGTGCATATAATATTTTTATTACAAAATTATTAAAATTTATCTATTTCGTGTCCTAAAAATACATATTAAGATTACAAATTGAGAATATTTTTATTGAAAATTCAAAAAATTTAAATTTTCAACGTATTTATTTTGCAATTATTAAACGAAAAAACTTAAAACCTTCCACTAATGATAAGTTTGTCATGTGCCCTTAAGACACATGTTAGCTAAACCCAAATTATTATTATTATGTTATATATATTTTATCCTCACTATCAAAATTTTCTGGATCTGTCACCAAAATTTTTTTTTGTGACTATCTGTCACCGGGTTTAATCATAGTACATGTTCTTTCCAAATTGGAGACATAGAGATCTTAAAGTTTGTGGGTTAAGTATGGTTTTGGTCCCTAAAGTTGAGGCTGAGAATCAAAACCGTCCCTCATCTAATTTTCGATTTAGAATCGTCCTTAACGTTTTTTTCGTATTAAAATCATCTATTTTAATAATTTTTTTATATTATTCCTAAACTACCCTTATTTATTTTAATAAAAAAGTTATAAAATTTTTAAAAAATAAAAGAAAACGTGCTAGGGGAAAGAAAACGCGTCAGGGAGGGGGGGAGGAAAAAGGTATATGAAGGGGGAGGGGAGGGGAGGGGAGGGAAAAGGGGAAGGGGAAGAGGGAAGGGGACGGCGCCGGCGAAGCTTGGAGCTGCCGTCGCGTGAGCCAGGGAGAGAGCCTCGACTTCTGCACCGCCGCGTTCTCGCCACTGCTTCTCGACGCCTCGCCGCCTCGCCGCTTCTGCTTCTTGCTGCGATCTCTGTTTCTATTTCGCCTTCTGCTTCTTCTGGGTTTGCTTGAGTGCTTCTGCATCTTCTGCTTTCTCTTCTACTTTTTGCTTCTGTTTGAGTGCTTCTGCTTCTTCTGGGTTCTGCATCTTCTGGGTTCTGCTTCTACATCATTATTGTATGTTGATTTGTTGAATCTGGATTTTATTTATTGAATCTGATTTTGATTTGCTGGATCTGGATTTGAATAATGGATTTGTTCATCATAATCCCTAATTTCCTAATCTGGTTTTGTTGGTTTTGTTCTTGTTATGAGTTTTTTATTTCTGCTTCTGCTTCTTGGTTTTGTTGGTTTTGTTCTTCTATTGATTTTTTATGCTTTCTGCTTCTGCTTGTGTTGGTGTTGGTGTTGGTGTTGGTGGTAGTTGATGATTAGATTTTTGATGGTCTAGAATTCACAAATGAATTCTCGTTGCAAGTATAGTTTCTAAACCAACAATAATCCTTTCATACAAAGATTGTTTGTCACAAGTAACAAACCCCTAAATTTATAAACCGAAGTATTGAACCTCGGGTCGTTCTCCCTAGGAATTACAATAAAGTGCCTTGTTATTGGTTGTGAGTTGTTTTGGGGTTTTTGAGATTTTAGACAAGAAATATAAATGGTAAAGAAAATAAACTAACAACTAACAAAACTCTTGGCAAGATATGAGAACTAGAAATCACATCCTAGTTATCCTTATCAATTGTGATGAGAATTGTTCATTGCTCCCACCTAGTTAACCTCTAACCATGAAAGAAAGTCAAGTGGATGAATCAATTTGATTCCTCAAGTCCTAATCAACTTCTAAAGGAAAGACTAGCTTTAGAGGCATTCAAATCAATTAGCAATCTCTAATTATCAATCAACAAAAGAGGTTGATAACTCAAGTGTTACTAATCACTCTACCTAGGCCAAGAGGAACAAAATCTATACTAAAATCCAACCAAGCATTTCATCAAACACTTGGAAGCTATAAAAGAAAAGCAAAGCAAATTGACAACAAGAATAGAATTTAACAACAATTATTGCAAGAAATTAACAACAACAATCAAAAGAAACACAATTATTATGAATTACCTCTAATTGAATGGAAAGATAGATCTACAACAAAATACAAGAACAACATAAAAGAGATTACAACAAAAGAATGGAAGAAGAATGAATGTAATAACAAGGAATTGAAAGATAGAAGTAGAAGAAGATGAATCTAAACCTAGATCTAAGAACTAAGTCTAATACTAATCCTAATCCTAGAGAGAAGTGAGAGCTTCTCTCTCTAAAACTAACTCTAAACTAATCCTAATGTGTGTGAATGATTGAATCCCCTTTGCTCTTCAATCCTTGGCTTTAAATAGCATCTTTGGCGCCAAAGTTGGTTGAGATTAGGCCCCACAACCCTTCTGAATTCGTTGGCCACGTTTACATTAAAAAAAAAAACATAAACCAGCACCGACGCGTATGCGCACAACACGCGTACGCATTCAGGGGCGAGTTCAACTCTTTGCCTTTTCATGATTTCTCCACTTTGCATGCTTTCCTCTTCACTCATTTGATCCATTCCTAGCCCTTTTCAATCTGAAATCACTAACAAACACATCAAGGCATCTAGTGGAATCAAAGGGAGATTAAAATCATCAAGTTAAAGACTTAAAAAGCATGTTTTCACATCTAAGCACAAATAAGGAGACAATCACAAAATCATGCTAATTCATTAAATAAATGTGGGTAAAAGGTTATAAAATCCCTTAAAATCAATACAACATAAACCCTACAAATGGGGTTTATCAGTAGTCGTGGTCGTGGTGGTGGTGGTGCTGGTAAAGGTGTTGGTAGTGGTGAGGGTATTTTTGTCCGAAATAAATTAAAAGGACGATTTTAATACAAAAAAAATGTTAAAGACGATTTTAAATCGAAAATTAGATGAGAGACGGTTTCGACTCAGCCTCAACTTTAGGGATCAAAACTATACTTACCCATAAAATTTGTCGTACATTTTTTGTATATTTTTTTTGTGAATTTAGTTGAGGGACACGATGAACTTATCCCTTACCAAAAAAATAAATTCCAGTATATAAGTTCAGAATGATTTTTCTTTAAAAATAATATTTTTATTTTATTTTAATTTTTTTTAAAGATACTTATTTATTTATCTACTAATATATTATATATTTATTAAAATTTTTATCAATATTTTTTTATAAAAATATTTAATTTTCATTTAATAAAATTAAATAATTTATAAAAAGTGTCACATTCAATGTATATAAAGATATTGTGTTTATTTTAGCCACACCATTAATTACCTAACTACAAAATTATTAGTTATTTAATTTTCTTTTAAAATGTTTATTTACCAACAAAATATTGATGCAATGTGAATGATGAAATTTTATCCTATATTTTTTTTCTTAAATAATTATATTTCTTAATTATTGTTAAAATAAATAGATAAAATTTTAAATGTAGTAAATATATAATTATAAATATTATATATAAAGTTATAAAAATCAAAATTAAATAAAATAACTTTGTATTATTATCTTCCAAATATTGCTCTTAATTATGTCGTATCATTTAACGTTTTGACTCGAGTTATGAACCGAATTTGCAGTTATTCTGCAAATAGAAATTTGTCAAGGCATCGTGAGCTATATTCCACGGCCATTGACTTTTAATTTAAAATAATTTTGGCAGGTAGAGATGATGCTTCAAGTTTCAACAGCTTTGTGTGGACCGTGAACAATAATGAAAAGAGTTAGTACATGAATTAAATAAATGAATAAAATTAATTTGAAATCATCCTACAACAAAGTAAAAGATAAATAAATAAATAAAACCGTAAAACCTGAAGTTGGTAATTGGTAAATAATAACAATTGACAGAAGATACACAGATTTTACGCATGCAGTTGCAAACAGGTAAAGTGGTAAATTACGCCAGCAAGTCCACATTAGTTAACAGAATAAACTATGGCTATAATAACCTGATTATTATTCAAAGCACGATTATTATTCAAAACGCGATTTGATACTCCTACTACTTAAGAAAGATTCATAGATCCATTGAATGTGAAAAAAAGAAATGCGTAAAGTTAATGAAAGTTTGAATAAGTAATTAGTAGATGTCATTTCAAGTAAAGTCAGGGTTGACATGTGGTGGGCCTTAGCCAATGAAAAATTAAATGATGCTGAGTGGAGAGTTTAATCCTTAAAAACAAAAAGTGTAGGTGGCAATTAGAAGTGATTTAATTTAAAATTAATATTTATTTAAAATTCATAAATTAAATAAAATTAATCTATTTTAGAAAAAATACTAAAAATCAATAAAATTTTATTATTTATAACTATGTTGATGGAATAATTAAAAATAATATAAAATTTAATTAAATTAAAATTAAACATTAAAATAATAAATTTTATTTTTAATTTTAAATTATTATTTATGATATATAGTTTCAAAATGTTGATATATCATTTTTTAGGATTTTAAAATAAAATTTAGATAATAACAGGATAAATTGATGCTTGACTTTTTAGTCTATAGATATTTAAATTTTTGATAATTTGAAAATACATTTAAATTTTTGATTTTTTTAAAATTTAGACATATCGATTTTGGATTTAATTTATCTCATTTTAAAAATTCTCTCACATATGTATTTGTATTGACTAGATTAATACAACGAGAGTCACCTTTAATTTTTTTATTAGATTTAATAAACTCAAGTGAACAGAAAAATTGATATGTTCAGGTTTTAAAAAGCTTAAGAACTTAAATATATTTTTAAAAACTTAAATATCTACGAATCAAAAGGTCAAAAATTTATTTATCTTTTTTTTTTAAATTTCACTTAAAAGTTAAAACTAGTAAAGATACTTTTATGAATTATGAAGTGATGTATATTACATTCAGTAATATTACATGTACACAAAACTAGTTATATGTAAAAAAATGTATTAAAAATTTAAAATATATATTAAAAATAAATAATATTTATATTTACATATAATATATTAAATAACCATTTTTAAGCGTAGACATAGAATTTTTATTACCTTATCAGTTTATTACTAATTTACTTGCACATAATCTAGATTAGTGGTTGAACTAAATTGAATCCGCATGAATAACAGCGCATTACCAATTACTACCAAAATTCCAAAATCAATAAGCATTCCAGTTCAAAGCAAGTCAAGGCACCTGCACCGCTTTATCCTACGCACCATCTTCCTTATCCTGCGCATATCCGGCGAGATCTTCAACTGCATCCTCTTCCTTCTCAGCTGCACAGCTTCCCTATTTCGATTCCAGGTTCTCACCGATCTATCACGCACTCTTCAATGTCACTTTGCCTGTCTTCTTTATTTATTTATCTTTTTGTGTGGTAATCTCTACGCTTTTGTCATGATATATATATGGATGAGCATTTTTGTCACTGGAATTGATTCCGACCTGTGATAATCGGTTTCGTTTTAGATCGATCTGGAACTGTTTTTGCTCTCATTGGCGGAAACTAATTTGGTTCCGATTGATTTCCTTAACTGAGTTTTTTTTTTTTTGTCCGCAACAGTGAATTATGGTGTAAAATTTTCATGAATCACTTGACTTACTCTGTTAATTACGGATCACGGATAAGATGCAAATAGTTTTGCTAGAACTAATATTCAATTTTATGGTTCCTAGCATTTATAAGAGTACGGTTATTGCATAATCTGATAGCATCTTGGTCTTTTATCATATTAGATTAATGGAGTAGGTTTTCCATTAATGGTTCAAAAATCAAGCTATTGCGAAGTCTATCATTTATTCAATGGAATTAGGACATACGAGACGTACAAATTCATTTCATTCTTTGTTGCTTTGACTTGTTGGAAGTTGCAGCTGTTGCCATGATCTATCTCCCTCTAGCGATGAACCTCTGAATTGATTTATTTATTTATTTTATTGCTTTTTATATGTTATCTTTACTATATATTCAAGATTAAAATGAACTATTTACCAGTACAACTGATGGATATATGGATTGTTGTCAGCAGGAGGAATCATGAGTTGTTTCAGCTGTTGTGAAGGCGATGACTTGCACAATACTACTGATAGTGGAGCGCCGTTTGCTGTGAAAAATTCAGCAGGTAAGCTAGAGGACTTCACTGGGAATAATTACACGGTGGTCCCAGCTCACAAAAATACTCTCAATTAATCATGCATCGTTAAGTGACATTGCTATGTTTCAATCAGATCAAACGTGTAATATGGGGTTAAGTCAATTAAGTTCCATATTATGATAATTTTTTGCATTAATTTGTTTGATTTTAAAGTACCTGCAAGTGCATTTGATGCAATTAATGTATAAACTGTGTTGTGCAGGAAATGATGGAAATCATCATGCTTCAGAAACTGCAAAGCAGGGTGCTCAAACTGTTAAAGTTCAGCCCATTGAAGTTCCTGCTATACCAGTGGATGAACTAAAAGAAATTACAGATAACTTTGGGGAAAATGCTCTGATTGGAGAGGGTTCCTATGGAAGAGTATATCATGGTGTTCTTAAAAGTGGGCAGACTGCCGCAATAAAGAAGTTAGATGCCAGTAAACAGCCTGATGATGAATTTTTAGCCCAGGTATGTGCGCAACCTAGGCTTACTGTGAGCATATTGAAGTTGTTCAAATCTCATAAATTGTTTGGTTTTTATGCTTTCAGGTTTCGATGGTTTCACGGTTGAAGCATGACAATTTTGTTCAATTGCTTGGTTATTGTGTTGATGGAAACTCCCGTGTTCTTGCTTATGAGTATGCATCTAATGGGTCTCTGCATGATATTCTACACGGTATATGGTTTTCCTTTTCTATTGGCTGAATTAGAAAATGGTAAACATGCATGAATGAAATGACTATATTATGGATTTTAACGTTAGTTTTCTTTTCATTGCCATGAAGGCAATGACTACTTGGTTTTTCTCTCCTTTTGTAATATATTGTTGTGTTAATCATTGTCATTTACATGCAGGCAGAAAAGGTGTTAAAGGAGCAAAACCTGGTCCTGTTTTGACCTGGGCACAGAGAGTTAAAATTGCTGTAGGGGCTGCAAAAGGGCTTGAGTACTTGCATGAGAAGGCTGATCCCCACATTATCCACCGGGATATCAAGTCAAGCAATGTTCTAATATTTGATGATGATGTCGCAAAAATTGCAGATTTTGATTTGTCAAATCAGGCCCCTGACATGGCAGCACGTCTTCATTCCACCCGTGTCCTTGGAACCTTCGGTTATCATGCACCAGAGTAAGATCTGCATATCAAATCAGTTTCACTAGATATGGATTGAGTCTCATGCTTTATGTTAGCCCAAGCAATATTCTGGGTTGCTGATTTTGAGCGTAATTGCTGAATACTTATCCGAAAAATAATAGAAAATTTCCCTTCTGCCATAATTAGAAAAGAGTACCAATTCTGATGACTTCTTGTGTGGTTCAAGTTCAGCTAAGAATCTAATAATCAGTGTAGAGAAATGAAATGTTCGTTTTGTGTATTGTGTCCTGGAATAAATTTACTTTGCCTGCTTTATACAACGATCAGTCCACTTATAAATTACAATTGCAGATATGCAATGACTGGGCAATTGAATGCTAAGAGTGATGTATACAGTTTTGGTGTTGTCCTTCTGGAGCTTTTGACAGGAAGAAAACCCGTTGATCATACATTACCACGTGGGCAGCAGAGCCTAGTTACTTGGGTAAGTCTCCCCTTGCCCAAAACTTAGAATGTATAGGCCAGCTAGCTGATCCCAGTAATTGATGTGTTTCAGGCTACTCCAAAACTCAGTGAGGATAAAGTCAGGCAGTGTGTAGATGCAAGACTAGGAGGAGAATACCCCCCCAAAGCTGTTGCTAAGGTGCTCAATGTGTTTTACTATAGGTTTCCTTGTTTTTCATATGATGCAATATTCCTTGCTGAGGTGTCGTGTACTGTTTCTGGTACCATTTTATTGCAATACACACTCATTTGAAATATATACCTACATATTAGAAAACTAATCAAAAGTAGCTTACAAAACATACCTGTGGATTTCTTTTCTCCTCTGTAGTTAGAAGTTTGTATGCATGAAGCTACTAGTTGAATCTTAAACTTTATTGCATCAATAGGAATGCAATGACTTCATCTCTATAGTGTTCTCGTTTCAGAAGCTAATAGCAATTACGTGTATGGAGAATGAGGAAACCTTTGTAGGAACCTCATGACACTGCCGTTGGTCATTGTCCGTTTACATGAGTATACAAACGTTAATGTATAACACCATGATGCTTGGTTTTATTACAGTTGGCTGCTGTTGCTGCACTGTGTGTGCAATACGAAGCTGATTTCAGACCAAACATGAGCATTGTAGTCAAAGCTCTGCAACCTTTGTTGAATGCACGACCTGGCCCTGCTGGTGAAACACCAAACTAAACTGTCTATATCTCTTTGTACCTCTATCTGTGAGTATGTGCACATTTGCTTGCAAAATATAAGAAAAAGACTGGTTCAGAAGCTGGTGGTAAATTTCTCGAACAACAAACATGGTTCCCATTGTTTACACTGCATTCATTTTGTTCATAATCCATGAGGGTTTTTTGAGGTATACTTGCTTCTTTATTTATTTATTAATTTTTTTGTTGCTTGTTTACATACCTTTATTAAGTGTCCCTTTTTGCGGATTATTGCCTTCTTACTTGAAACTCTTGGGGAACTGCAAAACATAAATGAAAGTGCCAGAGCAAATAGGCATAGCATGTCATTGCCGTATTTATTCTTTGGAAAAGAGAGTGAGAATGGGCAAATCCTATTCTTGTAAATTAATTCTTCAACTTTTTGTTAAATCATCTCTGTGAATTTGGCTCTTCATCAAGATGAGAGCCAGCCAGCCCTTTGTGAGTTCCATTGTTGTGCTTGAATGATATTGTGAGCTTCTCCCTCGAGTAGAAAAAACTGGGTGGATATTTTTGAGATCCGTCATGCAAAGAATTTTACATGAACCCGGGTATAGGCGTCTAGGTCCTCCGATCTCCACATTTAAGTGTTGCTCTCATAAGAACTATCGCCTCAGTTCGTCGTGTTGTGTTATTCATTTGTTTTCCTGTGGACTTAACGGTGCTTTCAACAGCGATTATTCCAATTTCCATTCCCATGGCATTGCCATTTTTATATTAAGAACTATGACTTATTTTTTTTTGTATTTTTTATGTTGATTTTTTAAAACTAAGCAAAAGTTTAGATGGAAATCCCCGAATCTCAAGGATTTGTCTTAACTACATATTCCACTAATAATGAAGTCGTCAATTCTCACGTTGATCAGCAAATTCAAACTCGTTGTCCTTGTGAGGCATAGGCTAATTTTAATCAATTGCTCCTTTACTTGTTGGCAACGAGAATTATTATGAAGGGAAGAATTGCCTCCTACAATCCTGTCTATATTTGGACTTGACTTGACTGCTTTCGTTGGAGTGAAGAACGAGCTAACGTTGCAATTTGGAAAGCTAGAATTTTGTGTTTGTAAACTTTATATATCTGATATGTTTTTTTTTCCTCATCGTATTCCTTAATCTAGCAAGATAAGGATTAATCTATTGTGGATCAAAACTGAACTTAAAGACTTGCCATTGGTCAATAAGTTATTATATAAACAAGGCAGAATTCAAACTTTTAACATTTATTTAAACGAATTTGTGAGTTAACACTATATTGACCCAAATTAATTTGTATATCCGAAAAGCAAGTGACAAAATTACAATGTCAATAAGCTGCGCAGATATAAACGACCGATAAAAATTACTCCTATCCTATGTAGTATGATACTATTATACATCTGAAAGAGCGAAAGGCGCTTTTAACCTTCTTTGGTTTTTTTTTTTCTTTTTTTTTTATCGCACTGCAAAACAAAATACAAGCTATTAATATTTATAAAGCTATTAAATTTCACTTCTTTTGATTTGTGTTAGAATGTACTTATTATCAAATAAAAAATATAAATATTATTAATATTTATAAAGTGAATTTAGTATCACTTAAAAAATTTTAGAAAAAAAATAAATTAATTTTATCATCTATTAAAATTATTTTTATATAAATAATTTGTTTTTGTCAAACTTTGATAAATGATATAGTACACTTTTTATAATTTTACAACTCTTATCTTTATTTTTTATACTTTTTTATTGTCCATTTTACTATAGATGATACTATTAACAAAATTATAAGTAGTAGCTATTATGTATGAAAAAAAAATAAAAATTATGTCTGAATTATATAAACGAAGAATTACGATAAAAATAAAAGAGAATTAATCGCTCATTATATATACTAATAATATACTAATAGTTAGAAAATAAAAAAAAAAGTTAAAAAAACTAGAAAATTAAACAAAAGAATATAGGGATATCCGTGCATAATAATACTAATACGGGAAGGTTTGTTTTTTAAAAAATTAAACAAAAAGTATGTAATTATTATTATAAATATACTCATGTCCTGGATAATAAATTTAGACATCCAACTTAAAATAAATTTTTGAGTATTTATTCGTTATGGTTCTGAAAGAATTTTAGATTGACATTTTAGTCTTTAACTAAAATTAATTATTCGATTGATCTTTAACAATTAACTTTGTCAGTTACTTAGGTCTTTTACTATGTCAATTTTAATAGAAAATAAAATAATCTCTGATAGCTTTAATAGGAGACAAAATAGTCCATGACCCTCTCTGTTCAGAAACGATACTGTTCTTTCCCAATTTCTATCATATCTCGTATAATCCTAACAGTTTAACACTTTAATTTCAAACTACACAATGTACATTCTGTAACTTCAATGTTCACAAGAAGAAAAATTCTCAATTTATTTTCAACCAATTCATACTCAGGAAATTAATGACTATGTCTCTCAAGTATTTGTTGTCTTCGATGGATCCCATGAATCTAGATAGCAAATCCGAATTGTTAAGATCCGTAATCGTCGTCGTTGCCATCTCCCTCCTCCTCTGCCCTATCATTTCTATGGTCACATTGTCTACCACTCTGATCGCTTCCTTCAACTTCTTCTTTGAACCAATGTTCAGTAATCGCTTTAGTTTCCATATAAGCGGCGACAACAACATTACTTGCTATACTGATAGCTTGGATGCGAAGTCGAAACTGTTTGTCAACTTGGACTTTGAGAGAAAATGAATGAAGCACTCGGGGTCCATTCCAAATGAAAATTTGCATATGATGTCGAAGGAGAATCTTCTCATGATGTCCTAATGTCCAACAATCTATATTACTTGTCGGCGAATGGAGAAAGACGTGCCCTTGGAGTAGTTGTAGAACTTGGTTTTGAGGATGTGGTGGACGTTATTGGGATTGGAGGTGATGCTGTTACCGAGGACGTAAAGGTGGATGCTTCTAGTGGGTGAAGCACGGAAGAGCTGGATGTACTGATGATTAGATTTTTGACGGTTTAGAATTTCACTAATGAAATCTCGTTGTAAAGTATAGTTTCTAAACCAAACAATAATCCTTTCATACAAAAAGTTGTTTGTCACTAGTACAAACCCCTAAAATTTATAAACCGAAGTATTTAGACCTCGGGTCGTTCTCCCTAGGAATTACAATGAAGTGTCTTGTTATTGGTTGTGAGTTATTTTGGGATTTTGATATGAAGCATGAAAGTAAATGACAATGAAAATAAACTAACAACTAACAAAGCTCTTGGCAAGATGTGAGAACTAGAAATCCTATCCTAGTTACCTTTCTCAATTGTGATGAGAATTGTTCATTGCTACCACTTAGTTAACCTCTAACCATGGAGGAAAGTCAAGTGGATGAATCAATTTGATTTATCAAGTCCTAATCAACTCCCAAAGGAATGACTAGCTTTAAAGGCATTCAATCAATTAGCAACTTCTAATTATCAATCAACAAAGAAATTAGATAACTCAAGAGTCACTAATTACTTTACCTAGGCCAAGAGAAACAAAACCTACACTAAAATCCAAACAAGCATTTTATCAAACACTTGGTAGGCATAAAAGGAAAACATAGTAAATCAACAACAAGAATGAAATCTAACAACAATTATTGAAAGAAATTAACAACAACAATCAAAAGAAACACTTTTATTGTGAATTACCTTTATTGAATTGGAAGAGAGTAAAAAGGAACAATACTAGATCTATAACAAAATACAAGAACAACATAAGAGAGATTATAACAAAAGAATGGAAGAAGAATCAATGTAACTACAAGGAATTGAGATGTAGAAGTAGAAGAAAGCAAAGATTAAAACCTAGATCTAAGAACTAAACCTAATCCTAATTCTAGAGAGAAGAGAGAGCTTCTCTCTCTAGAACTCTAAAACTAATCTTCTAACTAAAAACTAATGACTAAAATTGATTATTGGTCAAAGTGATGATGATGATGCCTTTCCCTTAATCCTTCATCCTTTTATTCCTTTTCCCTAGCAAATTGGCGCCAAAAATGGGTTCAGAAACCCTCTCAAATCGCCAGGCACGTGTTGCATTAGTGAGGTCATGTGCCATCATCGGCGCGTGCGCTCACGGTACGCGTGCGCGTCCTTGGCCTGTTTCGCAATGTGCGCGCGAGCGCCTTGTGCGCGTGCGCGTGCGTGGCTGACTTTGCTTCTTTGACTTTTTATGCTTCTCTCCACTTGTATGCTTCCTTCCTTGCTTCCTTTGATCCATGCCTAGCCTATTCCAACCTGAGATTACTAGCAAACACATCAAGGCATCTTATGGAATCAAAGAGAAACTAGAATTCATCAAAATAAGGCTTAAAAAGCATGTTTTTACACTTAAGCACAAATACGGGAGAGATAACAAAATCATGCTAATTCATAGGCTAAATGTGACAAAGGGTTATCAAAATACTCTAAATTCAACACAAAACAAACCGTCAAATTGGGGTTTGTCATGTACCTATCACAGAGATTTAAAAAGTTTATGGTTCATGACATGTTAAGGTAGGTGCGACACGCGTGACAGTTATACCATGACTTGATCTTGGAACTGAAGAGGAGGAAGAAAAAGATAGAGAAGAAGAATGTGAAGATAAAGAAGCAGATGGTATGAATGTTAGTATTATGCGAGATATGATGGAAATTGGGAGAGATTGGTGTCGTTTCCGAATAGAGGAGGTCAGGGATCATTTTGTCTCTTGTTAGAGTTGCCAAGGACTATTTTGTCTTTCATTAGAGTTGACGGAGGAAATGATCTAAGTGACTAACGAAGTTAATTGTTAGAGACCAATTAAGTAATTAATTTTAGTCGGGGACTAAAATGTCTGCTTCGAATTTTTTTAGCGATAAAAATGGGTAAATATTCTAAATTTTTAAATTGTATGAATAATAATAATAATAATAATAAATACTAATCGTTTTTGTCCCCAACGTTTGGGGTAAGTCTCAAAGTTGTCATTCCCTAACATTTTAAAATTGACTCAATGTTGTCCTATCGTTAGGGATCCGTTAACAGAATTTACGGCGAAACAAAATTGAGACGATTTTAAAACGTTCGGGACTTAAATATGACAAAAACGTTGGGGACAAAAACAATACATAAAAATAAATTTTAATTTTATCTTTTAATAATATCAATTTTTTACTGTACATAGTATTCAATTATTTTTTAATCATATCTAAATAAATTACACTTAGTCACGTTACTTTCATTCTAAATAAATTTATTTTTTTATAATTTTACACTTAAAGTAATGTAATTTTTTTATAAATAAATAAACTTTACATTTTTATTCTAAATAAATAATGTAATGTGATTAAAATGAAAGTGTAAAATTATAAAAAAAATTATAAATAATGTGATAAAATAATGAAAGTAAAATTACATTTACAATGAAAGTATAAAATTTATTTATTTATAAAAAATAACATTACTTTAAGTGTAAATTATAAAAAATATATAAATAATGTGATTAAGTAACGAAAGTAAAATTACATTATTTAGAATGAAAGTGTAAAATTTATTTATTTATAAAAAAGTTACATTACTTTAAGAGTAAAATTATAAAAAAAATTAATTTATTTAAAATAAAAGTAACGTGATTAATTGTAATTTACTTATATGTGATTAAAAAATAATTGAATACTATGTATAGTAAAAAATTGATATTATTGAAAGATAAAATTAAAATTTATTTCTAGATATCGTTTTTGTCTCCAACGTTTTCGTTCTATTTAAATCCCTAATGTTTCAAAATCGTCTCAATTTTATCCCGCTGCCAATTCTGTTAACGGATCCCTAACGGCAGGACAACATTGAGTTAATTTTAAAACGTTAGGGACTTAAATAGGACAATTAAAATGTTAGGGACAACTTTCAAACTTACTCCAAAGATAGAAAACAAAAACATACTTTACTCATAAAAGTAATATTCTTTTTAAAAGAATGATATGATTATTCTCGCCTTTTTTTATTGCTATGTTTAAAAATTATTTTATATACTTGTCTAATATTTTTTTGGTTATAATATCATGTCCAAATAATTATGAATGTGCGTTCAAATAATTATAAATTTATAATATCATGTATTTATTTACTAATATAGCAAGTTATATATAATATCATAGTAAATTGGTAAGGTGATTGTTACGGTACAATGATAAATTCATATGTACTAATATATTTAAAATACGGATAAATAATAACAAGTTATGTGTCATTTATTTTTCACATCAGCATTTATTTTTTTTAAATATATATTAGATCACCACTTTTACTAATACACCCATTTAATTAAATTAAAATAAAAAAATATTTTTTATTTAATTTTATAAAATGTCTTAAACATTCTTCATTTATTTGATTAGACAAAAATATCCTTTTAAATTAATCAAATTTTATATTTCAATTAATCCTAATTTTATAGTTTCAAATAATTGAAACAACAAAACAAAAACATATTAAAAGAACAAAAAATCAAAATTATTCTTCATCTGGGTTAAACATATTAAAAAAAATAAAAAACTAAAATTGTTCTTTATCTGGGTTCAGAAACCTTCTCCTTCACGTCTCTGAGTATTCTTCATCTTCTTCTCTCCTCTTCCTATCCTCTCTCTCTCTCTGCTCAATCTCTCTCATCTGTCTCACTGTGCGTCGCACGCAAGATCTCTCCTCTCTCCTCTCTTGTCTCGCAATCGAGGTCATCGCTGGCGTTTCAACGTCTCGCGGCCTTCCATGGGCTCCTCCTCATCGGCGATAGAAGCACTCGTCGGATCGTCGTCTTCTGGTTTTAAGTAATCGCCGTCACGAGTCGCCGTGGATTGTGAACCGTTGTAGGGTCGTCACTTGCTTCGTCGCTCGTCCTCTTCTGGGGTCGGGTCCTCTTCATCACCCAGTCGCCCTTGGTAAGTCCATGCATCATCATTTCCCTTGTTCTCCCTTTCTCAGATTCCCTTCTTCCTGTATTTTGAGATGATGTTGAATTGGTAATCAATTAATTTGTTAGTGATTGAATCTTGAATTTGTTGCTGTGTTGTTGAATAATCACCGAGTTTAATTTTTTTCTTTGCTAGAAATCATCAGAGTTGAATTTGTTACTAATTATCAGGAGAGAGAAGAGATCTTGCATGCGACGCACAATGAGAGAGATGAGAGAGATCGAGAAGAGAGAGACAGAGAGAGAGGATAGGAAGAGGAGAGAAGAAGATGAAGAATACCCAGAGGCGTGAAGGAGAGGGTTTCTGAACCCAAGTAAAGAACAATTTTAGTTTTTTTTTTGTTTTTTTAATATGTTTAACCCAGATGAAGAACAATTTTGATTTTTTGTTCTTTTAATATGTTTTTGTTTTGTTGTTTCAAATATTTGAAACTATAAAATTTGGATTAATTAAAATCTAAAATTTGATTAATTTAAAAGGATATTTTTGTCTAATCAAATAAAGGAAGGATATTTAAGATTTTTTATAAAATTAAATAAAAAATATATTTTTATTTTAATTTAATTAAAGGGGTATATTAGTAAAAATAGTGATCTAATATATATTTAAAAAAGAAAAAGTTAAATGCTAATGTGAAAAATAAATGACACGTAATTTATTATTATTTGTCCGTATTTTAAATATATCAGTACGTATGAATTTATCATCGTACCGTAGCAATCATCAATTGGTAATATTATGTATCGCAAGTTATCAATAGTATCATGTATTTATTTACTAATATAGCAAGTTATTTGTAATATGTATATTTATTTATTGATATAGCAAGTTAACAATATAGCAAATTATTTATCAATATAGCAAGTTATTTATGTTATTTATAACATCACGTGTTTATTTACGAAAAAATATTAGACAACAAAATTTATAAAGTCATGGTAATATTTCTATTATTATAAATAATAATAATAATAAATTAATAATAATAATAATAATAATAATAATAATAATAATAATAATAATAATAATAATAATAATATAAAAGATTAGCAAGAATTAGCATAAAAAAATTTATTATGAAAAAAATTTGCATAATAATTAACAAGAATGAAAGTAGTAAATAACTGAATTGACAATTATAAATAGTTATATTTATACCTTATTCTTGATTATTGATAAATGGCATTTTTTATTAAATAATTTAATATAAAAAAGATTTGATTAGAATTATAATAAATATAATTATTACATAAATTAGTAAATTAAATAGCAATAATTAAATTTTTTTAGTAATATTAAAAATAGAAATAAAAAAAAAACGAGTAAATGAATAATAATGAATAAGAATTTATTCATTTGAGGGAAAAAAAAAAGTAGACACCAGGACATGACACCTCTGACCTCCCTTTCCTTGGAGATGGAGAATTGGAGATAGAGATTTTTTGTATTATCCAAGTATCAAAATTAATCTTTAAAAAAATATATATAGTTATTTGTTTTCAAAATTATTAACATGCAGCATGTTTTGAAACAGAATTTATTTTTTAGGCACTTTTAAATTTTAACAAAAAATCAAAAATAAAAATCTGTCCCCTTTGTACGTGAGGGACAAAGTATCGGATTTCTCGGCTGCTCTTCCCGGTTTTGTAAGTTTGCGCTTGCACTCTGCACTCTCATTCTCAAACACATTCCATCTTTCGTGTCCCTTTCTCTTCATTCCCCCGATTCTGTTTTCCAGATCAGTTTAGCAGGTAAAACGTCTCTCCCTCCCCTCTCTCTCTCTCTCTCTCTCATTTATTATTATTATTGTTATTATGATTATTATATTTTTTTAATTTACCTTTATTAATAAATATTTATTGTTTGATTTTCGTTCGATTTCTTCTCATTGATGCCCACAGTGTCAGTGAATTTGATATTCTCACATTCTCACATTGAATCAAAACTGTGCGTCTGAAATCTGAATATACTTGACTCTTCACACACATAACGAATCCAACAGTGCTCTCGTCCTAGTTTTAGTTCTACGGCATTTTGATCCTACAAAATTTCCACTTGATGCTTTGCTTGCTCTGAATTTCGTAAAAGCAAACAATGGCTCCAAATTTATATAGATAAGCAATGTGCACTCTGGATTCTACTCTTCCAAATTTGAGTAATGCACTATAGTTGATTGATTTTCCTTGCTTTTTCAATTAACCTAGTGATCCTGCGGATTCTGATATTGAGGTGCATGTAAGTAATATTCATTCCAGAGTCTATTTTCATATCTCGTATCCGGTAGAAAGGAGTATGAAAGGGAAAGTTTCAATTGAAATATGTGCTAGACTGCTAGCTATGGATTCAAAAAAACTAAAAATAAAAATGTTATTTATTTTTGGAAATAGTTATAAGTTCAAGTGTAGAAGATATTACTAATGATTGCTTGATTCCAATAGAGTCTTGAAAACGGGAAAACTACTTTAGCTGGGTTTAGTAAGTTTTACTTTCTCCATTTTTTCCCTCATACAAGTTATTTGATTTCTCATGGTATCCCTCAACTTGGCAGAACAAGGACTAATCTATTGGAAATCTGAGGGGGAATTAAGGGTTTGTCTGACCAATGGGTTGTACCTCATTCAATTTATATTTACATGGGTCTTTGAAGAAGAATGATTGCTTAATGAAGTTCATTTCATCATACTGATAATAAGCAGGGATCAATGACTAGCTTTGTTTTGTCTAAATATGCTTGACATAATAGATTGCATTGGGTTTTGCAGGGTAGGTATGGCAGTAATGCCAATGATGACTAGGCAGCATGTGCTGACCTACGTCTACCTTCTACTTTACATATCTCTTTCATCGGGAGTTATTCTGTACAACAAGGCAAGGGATTGCTGATATGCCTGATAAATTCTTCCATTTATTTATTTTTGGTTATTTATCTTCTTACTGTAATATATTCTGCTCAACTCGATTTCCTTTTACAATGATCTTTGGTTTCTTGCAGTGGCTCCTCTCCACATTGCACTTTAATTTTCCATTTCCAATAACGCTCACTATGATCCATATGGCCTTTTCTGGTTCAGTGTCCTTTTTGCTTATTCGTGTTCTTAAGGTATGAATTTGTTGGAGCTTGTAATGTCATAGTTATGACTACCTTTCTCTTTATTCCCTGTTTATGTTATTTTGTTCAAACATTGCTGCTAAATTCTTAACATGCATTATTGAGAATCTAACAGAATTAACTAAATATTTTTCTTCGCTTTTTCCCTCCCACTTCACTGGTGCAGGTTGTATCACCGGTTAAAATGACATTTAATATGTAAGACTTCTACACACATCATGTTTCACATTTCTATTAATATTTTTGGCTTCAACAAAATGTCTGTTTTACAGATATGCTACTTGTGTGGTCCCTATAAGCGCCTTCTTTGCAGCAAGTCTGTGGTAAGCAATATGTCTGGGCGTGAAGATGTAATTTGACCAAAAGCCACTTATAGGTTGTGATGTGGGTGTGTTTGCACCTTAGTGGTCCCCATATTCAATTCTGTATTTCATTCTATTGACTGTAGTTGATTCATCATAAATTAAACAATTTTTGAAGTTAAAATATCATTAAACATTTAAACTATCTATTTGATAAGCTTGCTGTCACATTGTAGACTTCATTGCTTAGTTTATTGTATATATTGGCTTGATTACTTCATTGTCTATTTAGGTTTGGGAACACGGCATATTTATACATTTCTGTGGCCTTCATCCAGATGCTTAAGGCCCTGAGTAAGTTAATTTCTATTTTTCTCTCCTTGAAAATACCTTCCCCTAATGGATGATCCTCTTTCTTTCTTCTTTTTTACTAAACTTTAAATTTACAGTGCCAGTGGCAACATTTCTCACGGCTGTTGGCTGTGGGACTGAGAAATTAAGGTGTGATGTATTCACGAACATGGTGCTGATCAGCTTTGGAGTAGTCATTTCCTCCTATGGGGAAATTCATTTTAATGTGCTTGGTACACTTTACCAGGTCACAGGAATAATTGCTGAAGCTTTGAGGCTGGTCTTAACTCAAGTTCTTCTCCAGAAGAAGGGCTTGACACTAAACCCAATTACAAGCTTGTATTACATAGCACCCTGCAGGTAGTTTATTTTCTGGTATATTGGAATGCCCATATACCACTAATTGTATGTGGGAGGAAAAATAGAAATATAACATTTTGCTCTGTGGAATGCTTGTGTTGTTTTTTATATGTAATAATTGCAACTTTTACTAAATTTTTCAACTGAAGGAGATATTATTGCTTTTATGTTAATCTCAGTCATTAGCTTCTGCAGAAACGTCTGTGAAATTGTAAAAAACTTCTCTGCTTATTCTGTGTTGGATCCTGGTTGAATGTTACTTTATGATGCACTCATATTGATCTGGGAATGCGAGTTGTAAATAACTTCTTGCTGAGTAATGATCACATTCTATGCAGCTTTGGATTTCTTTTTATCCCATGGTATATCCTTGAGAAGCCTGAGATGGAAGATCCACATCTGCAGTTTGACTTCTGGATTTTTTTTACAAACGCTCTTTGTGCTCTGGCATTGAATCTGTCAACATTTGTGGTGATTGGTAGAACCGGAGCAGTAACTATTCGAGTGGCTGGGGTTTTGAAAGACTGGATACTTATAAGTCTTTCAACTGTCTTATTTCCTGAATCAAAGATTACTCCGCTTAATATCATTGGTTATGCTATAGGTAAATGCTTCTTTGTTGAAAACAGATGATAGTAATTTAAATTTCATGTTATCAACAGATTTCTATTTTGTGTCTCATTAGTGAATTACTTTTGAATGTGCAGCTCTAAGTGGTGTTGTTTTTTATAACTACCTGAAGCTCAATGAAGTACGCATATCTCAACCTCCTCCCCAAAGTATTCAAGATGACTCAGCTAAGGTCAGCCATTGTGTTTTTTTTTTTTCTTTCAGATCAATGAAATATGGGAGATTTAACTGTCCCTGGTTTTGTTGTCTTGGTTAAAAAAACTACTAGGTATTTCTCTATATTCTGTGAATTATCAGAATATTAAGGTGTTTGCTTTGACGAAGTTAGGAGTGAGGAAATTGAACAAGTTCTATCCATAATAACTAAAATTTCGATGTAACTTGTAAAATCTTTTAATATTAAGGTTTTGAATGAATCAATTAAGTTTACGATTTAAGTCTTGTTATGATTTCATGTTTTACGTGTTTAATTTACTTTCACAATTTTACTTAAAATGTTGATTTTTTCTACCTAGGTTCTATCTCATCCTTTAACGAAGAATATTTGTTTATTCAACTGTTTGTTCTTTGCCTTTCTGAATAAATACAGGAGGACCTACTCCTAAGCGAGAAAAAGGCAGATGACGGTTTGAACAGCAAAGACAGGACCTCATGGAATGATTCTGTTTATGATAATGATTTTGACGAAGAAGCACCTTTAATGTCGTCTAAACGGATATCTCATCCGCATCTTGGAAGAAAGCCAGCTTAGCAGCAATCTAGCTTTGAGGCAAAGATCATGTCATCTTAGGGTTTAGAGGCAAATTGATATCTCATCTTGGAAGAGCGCAGAGAAACCAAATCATACACGCAAAAGATCATACACGCCTCCTTCCAAGAGAAAGGTAACAGAGAAGAGAGAAAACAAAGCGGAAGAACTATACATATTCTTTTAGCAGAGTTGAATATTTTTTATGTTCAAAGTATTCATTAGTCAAATGATTGATTCTTGTATAGGCTTGATTTGACTATTGGTTCCAATTCCCAATGGATCTCATGACTCTAATTGATGATTATTGAGTTAGCAGTTACAGCCAATATTTTAATCTATTTTATTTTTTTCAGTTTACTTTGTCATTGAAAGTACCCTAACTTATTGTTGGTTTTAAAGTTTCTCTTTTTTTAACCAAAAAATTTCTCTAGACTTTCAAATTTCAGTGCATGACATTGTAGGTTGATAATACTTTAAGAAAAATGCTGGTCAAAATTTTTTTTTTTTCTCTTTATATTTGTCTTGCGTTTGTGTTAATAATGGCTAATGTTTTTTCTACTAAAAATGTTAATTTTCTAACATTTCTCATATTAAAGTTATTTTTTAATATTATCTATTTAAACATTTAATGAGTTTAATTTTTAATATATTAAAAGTATAATTTTTTTAATTATTTTTCAAGCATTGAATATACAAAATTTTTTTTTACCAATATTGTCACATTAGTCAATATTAGTAAAAGTAATTCTTTAACTTTTTTATTTTAAAATACATTTTTAAGTAGGTAAAAGAGTCAACTTCAAAGTTCAAACAATAACTAATGGTGTTTAAAAATAAAAAACCCAAGAAAAACCAATAACTAACGGTGTGGAATACGGTACAAATTTAAATTCTTACCGTCAACGTTAGTAAAATGACAGCTCTATTAAGCGGTTAATCCCTCAGAAAAGAAAGGAACCGCGCCAATGACTGCTGAGGCCACCACCTCCAAAGGCACCGTGCTGGCTCGGTCGCTCAAGGAGGCTGAAATGCAGTATTCGTCGGCCAAGGTATCAGTGTGGTGGGACATAGAGAACTGCCCTGTGTCTCGTGGCTGCGACGCGCATTCGATCGCAAAGAACATCAGCTCCGCACTGGTTCGCATGAACTACTGCGGCCCCGTCTCCATCTCAGCGTACGGCGACACCAAACGCATTCCATCGTCCGTGCAGCACGCGCTCTCCAGCACCGGCATCTCCCTCAACCACGTTCCCGCAGGTACGCCTCATTGCTTCCACTTCGTTAAACCCTAGCCTCCATTTTCTTGATACAGATATATGTAATCTTTTTCTTGTTATATCTTCAACGTGTCATACGCGATATAGAAAATATTTCAAACTGAAAAGATTTGTTTATATTCTCTGTTGAAGAGGTATTTGGAGTAATGCCGATGTTGTGTATTGAATTATATACTTCTTGAGCATGGAATGTGACTTGTTAATGTTTAGTATGATTAAGGGTGCATGGTGTGTGGATTGTTTTTTATTCGGTTTTGGATTGTGTGAGAGGTTTGGTTTGGTTTGGTTTCATTCTAGGTGTGAAAGATGCAAGTGACAAGAAGATTTTAGTTGATATGTTATTCTGGGCGGTGGACAACCCTGCTCCTGCGAATTATTTGCTTATTTCCGGAGATAGGGACTTCTCGAATGCCCTGCATCAGCTGCGCATGAGAAGGTACAACATTCTTCTCGCTCAACCACTAAAAGCTTCGGTGTCCCTCACTGCTGCTGCTAGGAGTGTGTGGCTCTGGACTAGCCTTTCTGCCGGTGGGCCACCACTATCCAGTGGCAGCTCGTCAAACATTGCAAGTAATACCCAAAGCTTTAGTTCTGAAACGGTTCAAAACCGTGTTTCTGAACCATCTCAACCAAGATTCAAAGAAAAATACACCAACTGCGATGCAAGCCAATTTCCAGAGAGTAAGACTAAGAACAATCATTGCTCTAATCCGGAACTTCCACAGGCAAAGTTGTTTCCCAGGGCTCCCCATGAATTCTTTTGTAATAAGCCCAACATCGCAACTATTAGTTCTGCACTTAGTCTTCCAAGCCACCAAGATCACTCAAAAAGCAGTGGTAGTAACTCTAGTGGTGGAATTCCTCATGATTCACAGAATAGCTTTTTGAGGCAAAACAACCTCCATGATCATCAGGAATCTAGACAAGATTATAGAATAAGTACTAGTCAGTCGCCTAATGTTGTCAGCTTAACTACATCAACAGAGCATAATCCACATGCCAGTCAAGCATCGTGTTATGAGAATGTGGACAAGGGGTCTTCTCGTAATTGTGAACAGTCTAACACTTCTTTGTCCAGCTTCATCCCTAATACCAGTTCTAGCGATATCTGGGGAGCTAAATTTCTACGACCACCTTCTGAGTACGACCAACATCTTATAGGCTGCATTCTGTTAACTTTAGACACCCTGAAGACTGAAAAGGTTATGCCTACTCACGGAAATATTTCTGATTGCATTCGATATGGAGATGTGAGATATCAGACAATCGATGCCAGGAAGGCTTTAGATTGTGCAATAGAGCACGGAATGGTAGTAAAACAAAGCATAGGTTCATTGAATTTTTATGTTAACAAAAATGGGAAACTCTGGAAGTGTGTGAACCCAATAGGTGGTTATCCTAATGATTTCTCAGACGCAACATGGGCTAGAATACAGCAATTCCTTTCTTCACCAACTGGAAAATCGTCAATTTTGGCATCCCGTTGCAGGTAGATATTTGTAAATTTTCTTGACCTTACCGCACTCCTTCGTATACATCAGGAGTCCATTGATGAGAAGGGGCTGGGGAAAGCTTGAACCCGATTCCTACGGTGATGAATATAGCGCAAACCAAAGAGAATCATGACTTTGAGTTGTACCAAGTCGGAAACCAAGCGGATTTATTTTTTGTCCCATAATTCTCCACTACTTTACATAAAATGATATGCCCTAGTTGTGCACTTTGTTTTTTTACCTTCTTGGAGAAAGCTTTATTACTAATATATTTATACTATTTTCGTTTTTGTTAGATATGAAGCATCGCTTATTCTTAGGAGATCATGCATGGAAAAGGAGGTTTTAGGTGATGTACTTAAGATTCTGGAGATGATAATCTCGGTCAAGAAGTGGATTATACATAACCATTCCGGGGAGTGGCAGCCGATTACTATTACACTTGAGCAGAGTTGAGATGTTGCAGAGAGTAGTTCTCCTGGTTCTGGTGTTAAACCAGATCAAAATCTGCTTAACGTCAATGGTTGCATACACATACACACAGATACATTCATACATATAGTTAATGGAAGGAAAGAAGGTTGGATAGATCAAATGATCAATGTGAGGTTTCTTTGAAAATCTGTGGAAAACCGAAGACGCAGGGACGGCATACATATTATGAATATAAATATGCCGTTGATCAAATTTTGCTTTTATTAGGTTAACCCAATTGTGTAACATCGGAGTTGAACCAAATATCTGAGGTTAGGAAGATGTTCCCTTTTTTTTTCTTTTTTTCTTTTTTTTTTTATGAAAAATAGAAAGTTAGTGGGATGAAAAGATGATATTTCCCTCTATATACCAAACTATGTTGGTAGTCTCAAATGGTTATAGAAAATTGTAGTTTAGACGATTAAGTGCTGCCCATCTCAAATTGTCGCTTTCACATTCAATTTTTTTTTTCAAGTTGCTTCTCACATCACCATTGTTCACTATTCCATTTTTAAAATACGTCTTTGTATGTATATATAGAACTAGGGGTGTTCGTGGTCAGGCCAGACCCGAACTTTTCAGGAACTAATTTGGTGTGATTTTACTGGGTCTAGGGTCGGGTAAGAGTCTCAAAAATAGACCTGGTCATTATTTCGAGTCGGGTCTAGTCCATGGCTTGGGTTATCCGAATTCGGCTCGGTGGTCTAGTCATCATTAACAATTAATATTTTGTGTTATTAGTGATGGATGATGGCTATTCTTATGTGGGCATCTTCTTTTGTGAAGGTGATAGCAGGCAGGTCGGGCGTTTCAGCTTTTTCGCCGACCTGGTATACCTCTTTCAAATGTCTCTTGCAGAATGATTTTGTTAATCCCCCCGTAAATCTTATAGCAATCATGTGGATGTGTCTCTCATAGATTCGTGGTGGCCGATATTGCCAAACTCTGTCTTCTTCATCTCTTTTCCTCTTGCTCAGATCGTTCAGCCTCTCTGCTAAATACCTATCCAACTGACTTTCCCTAACAAATTTTTTAATCACATTTTTTAAATCATAACAATCATTGGTGGAATTGTTGTAGATTTTATGGTACTCGCAGTATTTTGACCGACTTTTATCTTTTTTGTTTTTAATTTATTTGGGAGGTGGAATCTTTTCTGTGTGGCACATCTCAGTATAGACATCCACAAGGGATACTCGCAATGGGGGTATAGTTGTGATGCCTTCGAGTTTTGTCCGAGCTGTATTCTTCCTTTTTCTTTAGTTTTTTCTCTTTGTCTCGAGTTGGATATTGATTATGTTGTCTTGGGGCAGGCTCTCTTAATCGAGCAGTTTCTTTCATGTTGTTATACTTTTTAGTTCGCTTTTGCACCTTGTACAAAGAGGTCAGGTACCTCTTTGATATGGACTGAGAAAATGGAGCTTCTTTAAGGTCATTAACTAGTCCCATAATGATTACTTCGGTGGATAGGTTTTGAATCTCCAAACACGTCTTGTTGAATCTTTTCATATAGACCCGTAGAGATATTTCGATTTCTTGCTTTACTCCTAAGATGGTTGGAACATGTTTAAACTTATCTTTTTGGATGAAAATCATGTAAGGAAATTTTTTGCCAAATCGTCAAAGCAGGTGACCGATTTAAGTGGTGGATTGTCAAACCATTTTATTGTCTCCTTGGTTAACGTAGTCGAGAAAATTTTGCAGCGAGTTGTATCTGACGTGTCTGTCAAATACATACGACTTTTGAAATTACTCAGATGATGTCTCGGGTCGATCTTTCCATCATAGACGTCCATGTCTGGCCTTTTAAAGTTTCGAGGAACTTTGTCCCGCATGATTTATTCTATGAATGAATCTTCTCCTGTTAGAGGCGTCTCTTCTCGAGCAGCTCGAATTCCAGTTTCAAGAGTTTTTCTTCTAATGTCCTTCACCGACGTACCTCCCTTTCCAGGGCTCTTTCAAACTCTCGTTGTCGCTCTAGCTCCTACTTGAGTTGTTCTAACCGACTTTGATGTTCGTGGACAAGTCCTATAATTTCTATGGGATCTCTTGGGCCAGATCCTTCAGGTCGATGAACTTCTGCTTTTGAGCTTATCCTGTGTCCTTCCGAATTTTGACAGATGTGTGTCTTTGGCAACACCTTTCCCTTTATCAATTCGAGGGGGTATGACTAATGCTCGCTCATCATTATATTGCTCTTCTTCTAGGGTTTCGTAATCGGAAGCCGTGTGCCCATCTTCTGGGATGTCGTCCCCTATCATATGGTCTTGATTTTCAAGTACTCGACAATGGCGCCAATGTTTCGAGGCTTACCTAGAACCAGGGTGATTTGGGCTTGGATGCGAGATCCAGACGCCTTTGAGTGCAGTGTCTGATGTCTTCTCCTGCAGGGATAAAGCCGTCCGAGTTCTTCGTGGGGAGGTGGGAGTGGTACTTGCAAGGGACTCCAATGCATAAGTTAGCGTGAGTTTAAGGCAAGTTTTTAGTAGATTGAAGTTCAAAAAATATCTAAGGGTGTAAGGATATTTATAAGTGTAGAGATAGGGGTAGGTTTAATGATGGATTTGTTACTCCCTTTTATCGGTGAGGTTATTAAGATCTCCTTTTTAGATGAGTAGGAGAGATTGTAGGAGTTGGTTGGGATTCATCTTATTTGAATAAGTCGGGCCAAGTTGTCGCCGCGTGGACCGACTTTTATGAGGTTGGATAAGTCTCAAAGTGTGATTTGGAATCTTGCTCTGTAGACTGGACTTCTAATCATTTTAGGCATGAGTAAATTATGGATCAGGTATGAACACTGCCCAAAAATAAAAAGTGAAACAAAGAAAGCAAATAGACGATATTGTTGTGTGTTAATTGTTATTTAAAGGGTAAAGTGTACTTTTTGTCCTTCAAGTTTGGCAAAAGTTTTAAAAATATCCCTAAATTTTATTTTGTTTCAATTTTGTCCCAAAAATTTTCGATTTGCATCAAATATACCATTGACGGCTAAATTTTCAAAAAAGTTAAGACCAATTTAACAATAACGCATGAAAATTATGCTTGATTTGCTTGTGTTGAGGGTTGTTCTTATGAAATTGTTGTTGAATTAGTCTTAAATTTTTTAAAAAATTAGCCACCTGGGATATATTTAATACAAATAAAAAATTTTGGAGACAAAATTTAAACAAAATAAAACTTAAAGATTTTTTTAAAACTTTTGTCAAACTTCAGAATAAACAATATACTTTACCTTTATTTAAAAATTGCAATACTAAAAATATATTTCAAAATATTCAGTTAAAAATATCCACACTACAAATAAAATTAACAAAAGTCAATTTCACAACTCATCTTAAAAGATCACAATGAAACCATCAGTGCATGTCTTACATCAGTCACCATCCAAATTTCCAGACACTCAACTAAATAAATTGTTTAAGAAAAATATGCAGACTAGCTTCACTTTCAAAAAATCGCCTTCAATTGAATCCAGATGGATTAGAAACACAATCAATTATAATTACATAACTTTATTTGATTCACTTTCACTTACATTCACGAATAGCTATGGTTTGAATGTATTATATATCATATATACTACAACATTGCCCCCTTATTACAGCAAAATATATCGCTTGAAGGAATCAAACATCAAGAAAATGGTTTGCATTCCAACTTAAGACTCCATCAAGGTAGAAATGGATTGTGTGATGGGTATTCTTCCTTTTGTTTTTTGTAAGCCCTGCAAAACATTAGCAGAAAAGGATGTGTTGTGTCAATGAACAAACAACATACTTTATTTGTAAATAAAACCAGAACTGAAAATGAATCTGCCATATGATTGGTTGTCAATTGTCATATCACCTTGAAGCATTGAAACCTCCAAGTGCAACAGTTCCCAGAATGATACAAATGAAGGGAACTTTAATCAGAGCATGGTTTTTACTTCCTCCTTGACCCCTAGGGACTCCAGTTCTAACAACGCGTGAATACTGAACTGTACAGAAAATATGCCAAATAAAATTAAGGAAAAAAGGAAAGTGAACAGAACAAGTTTAAGTCATATTCCAAAGGGATTTGGGAGAAACATTTACCAGAGTCTGAAATTCCTCCTCTCCCACCTGTTTCAGGAATTTTGTTCAGAAAGACTAATACACAGTTACACACGAATGAAGTTGCTAATTTTGTTAAAACTCTTACACTCTCGAGGTATTTTTCAAGGGAGATAAATCAACAAATCCATCGAATAAGACAAAAGAAACAGAAGAATACAAGTTTGAATTGCCAGGCTACACTAGAATAACAAGTCAACGGTTACATTCAAGTTAAAATTCTGTAAGGATGGAGGCAAAATAATGAAATATGCAGAAAAATACATGTGAGCATATTTGCTTCGCAGTCGGTCAATAGCAGCATTTTAATGTACATTTATGGAATTATGGGAACCATGAAAACTGTCTGGGAAAGCTGATCCTTCCCAGAATACTACTGACATGATCTAAAATAATGAGTTTCTGCAAATTTTCATTTCCCATAATCTGGTTATATACTCCAAGTCTCAAGCAAAACACTAATTCTGAATTTTGAGCATAGGGTAGGCCACCTTAGAATGCTATAAGTACATCATTTTAAATTTTCAAACAAAAGTCTAAAAAGGGACTCTGGAATGAATAAACTATGAGTCAAGGGATCTCGAAATTTACCAGATAGCAAGCATGCGTATGCTTCCGAAATCTGCAGGGGTAAAAAATGTTCAGTTAATCTTTTAATTTACCAGCCAGGGAATGTGGATATAAGAATGGCTAAAGGAAGGACCATCCAACTTGAGAAAAAACAACTCTCAGTTCAATTTAATTTAACACCCAAAAAACAAGGGTAGATTTTGGCGTTCCTTGCCAATGCCTAGAGAAAGAATTGGGTGGGGGGAAAATCCAATTCAAATGAGATTTTTTGATCCTTTGTTTAAGGAATAAATAATATGACTATGAACTCCATTCATGAGTCGTGACATAGGAGGCCATAAAGGAAACTGGATGTTATTATCTTATCTACAAAATAACAGACTCATGTATCAGTCTATAAAGAGAGCATGTTCTGCTATCTGCTATGTTAACACACTGAAGTAGTAGGCTTATATTGTAGTCTAACTTCAAATAAAGTATATAAAGGCACCAACAAATTCACAGCTAGTTATAAAAATGCACACACCATCCAAAATTCCCTTGAAAGTTGCATACATGTTATAGAACTGAAATGCTCACCAGTTTAAACTTAGATTCCGCAAGAGGCTTTTCATGAGTTGGGAATAGGTCAGGGTGAGATTCCCAAACTTTCTTCTTGTAAGCTGATTTGACCTAAACAAAAGAAGAGTCAGAATTTTCACAAATAAAACGAGGGCAGAAGCAGAGTAATCTGATCAAGCTCCTTTTTTTTTCCTTTAATTTTTTTAACTTTTAAAAAAGACTGATTAACGTTCAAAGATTATGCATTATGAAGATACCAAATCCAACGAATCAAACAAACTAAACCGCTGGGAATCAGAGAAACAAGTACCGGAGCTAATAATAAGAACTGGGTAAGCATAAAAAACGCAAAATGAGTTTATGGAAAGAGGAAAGTTTGAATTGGCAATCGCAATTGAAGGATTGAATTGGAAACCCTAAGCAGTAGCTAGTAGAAAAAGGAAGGATTTTGTATCAAACCTGGGAGGTGGTGGGACGTGTATTAGGTGGGAAACCGAGCAAGATTCTGGCTTCATTGGCGTCCATTTTGAGATGAAATTGTAGCAGCAGAAACCATTTGGCGGGTTCACTCACAATCAGTGTGAACCTTTAAGCCTCAGCCTCAAAGGGTGAAGGGGTTTACCGGTTTAGTTTGCTTGTTGCATATCGCAGATGCAGAGAGAGAGAGAGAGAGAGAGATATGTAATTAACAGAGACAAAATTTTCAATTTTATTGGTAACTAAAATTTGTGGTACAAATCCATGCACGACAAGTTTGTTTTTGAGAAGGTCTCAATCATCAGCATTTTTATTAAAATTTAGGTAATATTTGATTATTAAAAATATGTATAATTTTATATTATTAAATATAATTTTATACTATTAAATAAAAATATTAATAATAATTAATTAGTATTATAAATTATAAAATATAATAACTCCTAGCATTACTCTTTTCTTTTATTTTTTATTGGTAAAAATTCAATTGCAATCGACTTCATATAAAATAATAATTAAAAGTTATTAGATAATTTAATTGATTTGACTAAATTTTTATCTAACCTTTCTCAACTATTAACTTCACGTTAAATACTTGAATTTTCACCCTTCTCAATTTTTCACGTTAAACAAATTAAGAAAGAAAAAGAAAAATGGTGGATGACGGGATGAAGTATAATAAGGATTAAGTAATAAAAATATGAGAAGACAAGTTTTTTTTTTTGCTTTTTACCAACTGATTTTATTGATTTTTAAATAAAATAAAATAATTAATATTAAATAATAATATTTTTCTCACTAATTTATTTTATTTTTAAAAAATTAGGCGATTCAGTTGGTTTAATAATCTTCCATTCAATTATTTTCGGTTCAACCAAAAATCTAAGTTTGATAAATAATTAAATAATGTCATCTTTTGTATTCTTATTGTCTAGTTATAAAAATTCTTCTAATAATATTTTGCGTTTACATTTTAGAATTCTCTAAAAAGAAATTATTTTCAGTCAAATTAAAGAGATAAATACTAAATCAGTAGTACTCGAAAGATTCTGTTACGGACAAAATAGTATTTAACTTTTATTATTGACAAAATAGTCCCTAAACAATTTTAAAATTTGACAAGTATGTCTCCGAATTCGCCGGAACAAATCTCTGACAAACACAATGCTAATATGGCTACCATATATTTGGTGACTTGACAAACCACCCCAAACCTTAATCCATCTTCCCTTCCCATCGCACACTACTCCTTCCTCTCCCTTCCCATCACAACCCCCTTCCCTCCCTCTCTCTCCCCATCACAGCCCTCTCTCCCTCCCCAACGCACTTCCCCCTCTCCCTCCCCAATGGTTCCCTTTCATTGGCGCTATCGCCACTTGCGCAAAACGTAAAATGCTGAAGATGCAGGCTTGTCAACGCCATTAAGTTCAGCAATTTCGAGAACAACATATTTTCATAGATATAACCCCTAGGACAAACAGAGAGCTTTAAAGACGTCAACGTTTTGCACGAGAAAATCACCTGAGAAATGTGAACGATATGGCATTTCATCGAGATACCTAAGTTGCGAACCTTATGCGAGATCGTGTAATTGGCAATTCTTCTGAGGACGTGAGGCACAATGCAACAATGGCGCTCAAAATCGAGGTTGAGGACGGCAGAGGAGGTGTCGCGACAGCAAGAAGGGTGGAGACAGATTTCGTGAAGGTTTTGAAGGTCAAGAAGTGGGAAGAGTGAAGAGTGAGGGTTGGGAGTAAGCTTCTAGAGATTCCTTTAGCGGAACGAGAGGACGCAGGTTTGGACGGCGTGTTTGGCGTTCACAAAGAAGAGCACGTGGAGGAGGACGCAATCGGGTAAGTCGTTGAGTCTGTCTTTAGGATTGTGTTTCAGTGTGCCTTGGTCTTTTGCTGTTGGGCGAAAATGGCATATCATATTTTGAAGAAGACATTGGTATCGGTTTCTCAGGTGGAGGGAGATCGAAGACGGTGGTGGAAGACTATTATACTGCTATGGTTGGCTATTATTATTACAGCAAAACACCAATAAAATAAGAACTGGAACAGCAAATTAGTAGAGAGAAGGGGAAACCATTCTTGGCGTGAGAGAGATTAAGGGGAAAACATTTGGGGAGGGAGAGGAGGGCAGTGCATTACAGAGGGAAGGGTGAGGATTGCGTTGGGGAGGGAAGGGTTAGTTGGAGGGGGTTTGCCAAGTTCCCAAACCACGGTGGCCACGTCAATATTGTGGTTGCTGGAGATGTGCTCCGGTGAGTTCAGGAGTACGCTTGTCAAATTTTAAAATTTTTTAGGAATTATTTTGTCAATAACAAAAGTCAGGTATCATTTTGTTAGTGTCTAAATCTTTCGGGTACCGATTTGGTATTTACCTCAAAATTAAAACTAAAAGAAATTCATTATTATTGTTTACACTAGTAGTGTATGTTACGACTTTAACAGAATAAATTGCATTACGAATTCAAAATTTTTACTCATGCTTGTATAAATTACATCTTTTATGGCTAATATATCGAACTTCTTTAATATTAAATTTAATTAAATTTTATTTTTAATTTTTAAATAAATTTTAATTTTTTTCTTCTATAATTTCAATTTTTTACAACAGAATATTATTTAATTTATTTTTTAATTTTTTTTAATAAAAAATAAATTTTTTTAGAATGAAAGTAATGTGGTTAAGAATAAAATTTAAAAATAAATTTATTTAGAATGAAAATAATGTGATTAAGAGTAATTTATTTAGATGCAATTAAAAAATAATTGAATAATTATCTATCGTAAAAACTTGATATTATTAAAGGAAAAAATTAAAATTTATTTCAAAATTAAAAATAAAAGTTAACTAAATTTAATATTAAATAATTTTAGTAAAAAAATATAATTTATATTTTATTAAATATTTACTATGCTCTTTCTTTTACAAATAAATGTACTAATCATTCTACAAGTATTTCGTGATGAGTAAAATTTTTTAAAGAATAAAATTAAAAAAATACTTAGAATGAAAGTAATGTGATTAAGAGTAATTTATTAAAAAATAATTGAATAACTATGTATTGTAAAAAAATGATATTTTTGAAAAATAAAATTAAAAATAAAATTTATTTAAATTAAACATTAAAAAAGTTCAATACATTAGAGTCAAAAATGTTATATTTTATTTTATATATATATATATATATATATATATCATACTTATTTTTTTGAAAATTTATATATTAGTCATTCTACAAGTATTTTATGATTATTTAAAAATCTTAAATTCGTAATATAATTTATTCTGTTAAATTTTTTATTTTTTATTTTATTTGATTTGATAATTTTTTTAAGAATAATGTATCGTTTTTTGTCTCTAATGTTTTCGTCCTATATGTGTTGTGAAAGCCAACAAAGACTCACTCAGATAAATCTAAATCTAATATGTTTTTAATGTTTAAACTTAAAAATTATTGTGCAATAAAAACAAGAGATGAGAATTGAATTTAGATATTTTAAGTTATAATAAATTATTTGAACCAACTGAATTATTTTTTATTTTAAAAAAAATACTATTAACTTTTTTATAAAAAATTTGAAAGATAAGAACTTGTTATCTCAACTAAACTCCGCCCTGAATCCACCCGTCCTTCAAAGATTCATACATAGAAACATTGAGACCTACATATGCTATCTGCAAAATGCCAAAACAAAGTATATTAACAAAGAAGAACATATGGAAATCTTTTAAAAACATAAAGAATGAAAAATAAGTTTTGGTTCAAAGGTGTTAGCAGAAATAAAAGTCAACACAATTTTAGCTCAAGAATAAAAAGAGAGTTGTGTGCGTAGTACATACAACTCCTATGACCGATTGTATGTTGACAGAGCATGAAAAATTCCTCTGTATTGGTGTTACAAAATTATGGAAGATAAATTAAAAAGTTATAGCCAGCAAAATAAACCATTCACTGTGCTAACTCATCTTCAGTAAAAATTCTAAGGATCTTCTTTCTAACAATACCCGGAGAGTTAGTAGACCTTGTCCTATTAGAATATAATTAGAATCAATTAGAATTATTTAATATATTTAAATATTTATTATAAAATATTATATTTTTATTATGTCGATTCTCTTAATACTTATAAATATTTTTTTATATTATATTATTTTAATACAACTTAAATACACTTAATAATACACAATTTTTTTTTTTTTCAGTTTAGTCTCCATGTCCATATGGTAAGTTGCAAACGTGGTAATGATTCCAGTACATGCGCCGGCTCCAAGACGCAAACGGATGCAAAATTATTTGAGAATGTATAAATTTCCCTTAAAATACTAACATGCATGCGCCTTGGTTAAGAAACTTTTAAAAGGACAAAACATGTTCTAATGACGTTTAGATGCATCATAGAGTGATCCAACGAGAAATGCTTTCATTGTATGGTTTACAGTTTGTTGCCGATAGAGCTACAAAATACCCCTGCATTAGTATTAAGCAATAGTTTCAGGTAGACTGCTATTGACTAAAACACAATGGCAACAGAAAAATAAGATAAATACCGGAACATAAAAGCATACTTGGATGCTTCCTCATAGTTTAAGAACTTCACTATCCAATCTTTTGAGAATTAAATTAACACAAACATCACTACAAGAAAAAGGTGTATTTGTAACAAAAAATATTGTTACAAAACGTCAAAATTTTGAAACAAAAGTTTTTTGTAACAAAAAAGGGTCCATCGCAGTAAGTCCCGTTACAAAAAGTTTTTGTAACAAAAAATGGAACTGTTACAATTCAGTACCATATTTTGTAACAATTTTTTTTGATACAAAAAACCAGAAACCGTTACAAAAGTGATAACAAATTTTGATTTTGAAGGCATTTTTCGTGACCGTCAATTTTTTTCCTATCAAAAAATTTTGTTACAAAATATAACATGATTTTGTAACATTTTTTTTCTTTAGTTACGAAAGCAAATTAATTATTTTGTAACTTTTTTTATTACAAATTATATGCATAATTTACTAAATTATTTTTTAAATTAACTAATATATTAACGATTTTAATAAACAAGTTTACATGTATATAATATGCAAAAACATACATAAGTCAAACAAGATCTTTTTAGCTAAAATTGTCTTGAAACAAATAACATTAGCTAGTGAGTACATTGATTAGTTCAACCAAAACATAAAACTTCTAACATAAAAGTTTAACTAAAACATAAAAGTTCTAACATAGATTAGTGTCTCTATGCATCAAAATATTCTTGAGCCCTTAAGGTAGCATATAGTCACCATTTCAGCACTCTTGTAAATAAGAAAAACCGAAACAAAAAAGTTAGAAACAAGATATAACACTAATTATAATTTTTTCACTAAGTTTTTTCCACTAACTTATAGGAATGGTGATTAATTTGCCTTCAGGGCTCCGCACAGCCTGCAAGTTTTTCCCTTCCTTTTGCAAAGAATGCAAATCTCTCTTATACTTCCCCAATTTCAATCTATGCTGCACCAACAGAAAATTCAATATAGTATCAAGCTTATATTCTATCCTTTAACTCCCCTCCCTATAAACTCCCATATACCGCATATTGCAATAATTTATCCCTCAAGAAACCCAGTCCAACATATTTCTCCCAAAAAAATAGATAAACCCAATTATAACATTACAAAAATTCTGCTCCATGACACCATGAACACAAGATCAAACATGCAAAATAACATAATGTAAACTCTAATAATGCTTTTCATGCTTTTACACTCACAAAGTTACATACAAAGAAAATGAGATTCATGTCAAAACACCAAATTATAGCATAAAAGACAAAGCACCATATCTCTTTTACTTTACTTGGCATTTTTAGTTCTAGCCATGTTTCAAAACATGACAAAGCATTCCCTAACTATAGCCACACCAGATTTTTCTCCTTCAACGCTGCTCCCAAAATACTCTTATGAAATCTTGCATCTGAAAAAAGAGACAGTGGACAGTTTTTATGACCTCTCCATACAAAACACAATTTGAGAACTCTTCCAAAATAATGTCAAGTCTAGCCAACTTTTTTCTTGTACTGAATTTTTCATGCAAAACAAAATATATATACTAGACTTTATTCAAAGTTAAAAATATGTAGATAAATTAGGGACAAGATGTGAAAGATAATATTACAAACTATCAAAAGAAAAATAAAATGTTATTCTCAATAACAATTATTTATCATAAAGCAGCATAATATAGGGACAAGATGCAAAGCTTCATAATGCACACTTAATAAAGGAAAAGAAAGCTAAGAAACACACAAGTCAATATATTTGCAATATCAAAGTCCTTTCGGGTAAACAAATAATGTAAATTATCCCCCTCCCTCAAACAAAAGCTCTTTATTACTTGGTGCAAAGCAGCCAAAGTGGGATGGTTGACAGAAACATAAATGAGAATGGAAATAAGAATAAAATGAACCACAAAATTTGATTCTTCTCATATTTTTACAGAATCATACTATAAAGTTTTATAAGACAGATTTGACATGTGATGACAACAAAATCGATCATCTCACAATTATAACAATATATAATATATGCTGATTACTTATCCAGTAACTTAATAATAAATTTGAAATTCAAGATCATCTTTAGAGTTAGGACAAAAGAAAAAGAAAAACTCTGACAACAAGATAATAGCTCACTTCCTACATGTACAGATGCACTAGGCCAAATCTGATCAAGCTAAACACAACACTGATGATTAAATAAACACAATACTGAATAAACACAATAAGAACAATTTCATAATTAAATAAAAAAAATACAACATGTGAACAACAAGAACAGTTCCATAATTACTGTACAACAAAATAATCTAAATTACTTATAACAGAAAAACCTAAAAAAATTATTACTCATAATAATAACAGTTCAATAATCTTCAATAATGTTCATTATTCATCATCAGTAATAAACTCATTCTTCAGAATGGCATGAATTAGAGCTTGCAGCCAAAAAGTTCAGAAGAAAACAAAGTTATGGTCTTTAAATCATAAAAGAAATTTCATCCCCAAAAATTAAAAATAATAAGAAACTTGATATTAAAATGGAAAAGGAAGGGTTATCGGGCTTTACACACTCAAAGGCTGTTTCTCCCTACTGGCGCAGAGACGGCATCACGGCTTCGGCGACGGCGGTTGGGCGGTGGCGGAGCCTCAGCGACAACGGTCTCATCCTTCACGGCACGGTTTCTCTATCACGGTGTCTCCTCTCTCAACGGCGCTCTCTCCCCTGGCTCGGCAAGACAGCGGCAAAACGGGAAGCTCCTTGCATGCGGCAGTCTGGCGGCTTGAACAGCAATGATGGTGGCTAGGCGCGACGATGACTCCTCTAACAGCAGGCTCGTGGCAGGCACGACGCGCTCTCTCTCTCTCTCCTTGGCACTTGCTCGACGCCGTCCTCTCTCCTCTGGGTGTGACACGACGGCGCGGCGACAGTGATGTCTGCCGGCGTCGTCCTCCCCTCCTACCCCCTCTCATTCTCTTCTTTCTCTTTCCCAGTTTCCCCTATTTCTGTTTCCCTTTCTCTTACTTTCCTTTTTGCTGGACAAATGTGTTTTGGGAAGGGGGGTTGGCGGCTAGGTTTAGGGGGTGGAGTGAGAGAGAGTTGAATTAGGGTTAATAGTTAGATAATTTAAGTATTTTTAATAAAAATGGGGGTAGTATAGTAATTAAAAATTAATTTTAATTTAATAATAATTATATAAAAATATTATTTAACTATAAAATCTCAAAATATTTTTAAATAAATACGCTAATTTTAAGAATTAGAGAAAATTAAATTATTTATTTTTAAACTATTCTTTTGTTATTAATTAATAAATTTTTTTAAATAAATATTAATTAAGATAAAATTAGAGATAATCAAATTAAATTTTTTTATTTATAAAAATTAAAGTATTGAATTAAAAAATTTTAAATATTTAAATTAAATTATATAAAATTTTTATATTTTTTAAAATATTAACATTTTAAATTATAAATAAAAAATATCCCGTTTAATATAAAAATATCTAAAAATTCATTTCGAATAAATATAATAAATCATAAATGATTTATTATTTAATTTTTAAAATATTTTTAAACTCAAAGTATCATTAATTTGACTTAAATATTTTTAGTAAAATAAATTTTTAAATATAAAATCTTAAATAAATATAATAAATCATAAATAACTCATTACGTTCATTTTTTAAAAATTCGAAATCTTATTTTTAATATGTTGAAACAAAAAATTTTACTAATTATAAAATCTTTAAATTTTGGGACAAATAAATAACTTGTTACAAAAATATTGTATTTTGTGACAAATTAATTTCTTGTTACAAAATATTTAGAGCTTTTGAGACAAATAGATATTTTGTTATAAAATATTTTAAATTTTTGCAACAATATAATCTTTTGTTACAAAACATTATAACATTTTGCAACAAAACAACGATTCGATACGAAAGCCAACATAATTTGTAACAAAAGAATCACTTTGTTACAAAATATTGAAATGTTTTGTAATAAATTTTTTTGTTGTTACAAAATATTCTTATTTTGCAATAATAACTAATTATTATTACAAAAAAATCATAATTTGTAACAATTTTAAATTTGATACAAATTTTTTGTTACAAATGTTTCATTTTCTTATAGTGCATCGCGATTTTGACCATTAACGCCTATTGTAGTATAAAGTCTTAATACAAGATTGATGTTTTAATGCATTGGAAAAAATCTATAAAAACTTTATCTTTTTGGTACTTTTTATAAGATGTTTCTTTTAGCATGTTTTTAACTAGTATGTTCCTCATTAAAAAGACCCTAATATAATTATAATATTAACTTTCCATTTCTTTTAATCAGAGTCGGACGAAAAGCGTTTCATTTAAAGTTTTACTAAACTAAGTTGAATGATAATGTATAGTTATATTACAAAGTATATACCAAAAGTAATTATCTATTTGCAAATTAATAATTATGATTAGAGATAAAGTTTACATGATTCAACAATAAACATTGCATAGGATAACAATATCGAGTACATGACACGCATTGTGTCAACTGTCAAATGTTGTTCAATGTATAGCCTACATGTATAATGTATGTATCTGTTTTCATCATTTTTATCGTACGAAATCAACATCATATTTATTCACATACATAGATCCTGTAATATTGTGGATGAATTTATCTAAATTTTCTTTAAATTTATTTTTCACTCGAAACATTATAAATAAAAAAATTAAAACAATGCTATATAATATATAAAAACTCATCATGTATAGTTATTTTTATGTAAAATTAATAATTAAAAAATATTAAATAATTTAATATGTTTAATTAAATTATTATTAATTAATTTTTAATTATTAATTTTATATAAAAATAACTGCATATAGATTTTAACATTAAATTAATTGATTTTAGTAATATTTGATTAGTATTTTATATTTTAAAAGAAAAGTCTAAAAGGTCAGCAATTTTATTGTATTTTGGCTAGTATGTAACCAGCAGAGAAATGTGAGTCATTAGATGAAATTTCACACCAATCTCACACTATCAAATCATCATTGATAGCTAATTGATGGTTACCAATCACAAATGTTACTGACCCCTAGCATTGCTCTATTTTAAATACTAAATTTTAAATTTAATTTTACATATTAACTAATATTAATAAAAAATTAATTTCCTGACATTTATCAAAGGCTTTTATACACCTTGATGCACAACTATAAACACATTGTAGAGACATGCTTGAGCTTAATTAAATAACGATAATTAACGATAATGTTAAGAAAGATAATATTTAAAATTATTTTATATAATATAATATTTATAATTTTATATATATAATATTATAATTATATATTTATTATATCTAAAATTATACAATTATTTTAATAATAATTAATAAATATTAAATAAAGTAATTTTTTATTGTCTTTTAAATATTATTAATTAAATAATATCATGTATGTAATTTGTTTTCATCATTTTATCGTACACAATCTACATCATATCACATAGATGCTGTAATATTATGTATGAATTTATCTTGATTTCTTCAAATTTATTTATGAGAGGCATGCATGCGCTTAATTAACCGTCCATTCCTCTTCTGTTAAGAGCTCACACCACATGCACGTACAAATCAAAAGCTTTTGCGAAAGAAAAGGTAAACCTCTAACTGTCTCCGTTTATCATCCTTTTTTTAGTAATATCAATCACTATTTAAACCCCACCCTCCTCCATTCTTCTTCACCACTCTCCATACCCACAACCATTAGGGTAGGAAGGTTCTTCCTTCCCTAGTTTATTTTTAGGATTTTTTTTTCTTTTTTCCTTCTCCTCTCGGATATCAGTATCAGTATCTTTACTCAAACTTTCACCGGAGGTTAATTTATAAAAAAAAAAAAAACCCGAAAATCAACACATTCCCAACAACAAAATGGCGGGGTCGGGAAAGATTATAGCTGCTGTTGTTTCAATTCTACTTGTAGTAGGAGTTGTTGTTGGTGCCGTGGTGGTTGTGAACAACAACGGCAGCGGCAACAATGGAGGAGAGTTGAAGACGTCGAACAAGGCGGTGAGCGCAGTGTGTCAAAGCGCCGATGATCAGAAGCTCTGCCATGACGTGCTGACACCTGTGAACACATCAAATCCCAAGGACTACATCACGCAGGTGGTGAAATTCTCCACGGAAAGCGTGTTGAAAGCCCTTAACATGAGCGACAGGCTCATGGTGGAGAGCGTCGCCAACGGCACCAGCGACGGAGGCGTCAAGATGGCTCTGGACGACTGCAAAGACCTCTTGCAATCGGCGATCCACGAGCTTGAGGCCTCCGGCGTGTTTGTGAACAGCCAATCGCTTCCGGAAGTGTTCACAAACAGTGCCGAGCTGAAGAACTGGTTGGGCGCCGTGATCGCCTACCAGCAATCTTGCCTTGACGGGTTCGACACCGATGGGGAGAAGCATGTCCAAGGTCAGTTGCAGAGCGAGAGCTTGGATAGCGTGATGAAGCTCACCGCCTTGGCCCTGGATGTTGTCGCCGGTGTCTCTAAGGTTCTGTCTGAGTTAGGGCTCAACTTGACCAACAGGCCCGTTCGTCGCCTCCTTGGGCTTGATCAATATGGTTTCCCAACATGGTTGTACCCTCATGACCGTAAGCTCATCAATGAGGCCAGCCAGGGTTCCATTGTTCCGAATGCTGTTGTTGCCAAGGATGGTAGTGGCCAGTACAAGACTGTTTTGGAAGCCATTAATGCTTACCCCAAGAAACACCAAGGAAGGTGGGTTATCTATGTTAAGGCTGGTATCTACGACGAGTACATCACCGTCGACAAGGCCAAGCGTAACATCTACATGTACGGTGATGGCCCCGCCAAAACCATCATCACCGGTCGCAAGAACTTCGCTGAAGGTGTCAAGACTATGAGGACTGCCACCTTCACCACCGTTGCTGAGGGATTCATTGCTAAGGGTATTGCTTTTGAGAACACCGCCGGTCCAGGTGGACACCAAGCAGTGGCCCTCCGCGTGATGGGTGACCGCTCAGCCTTCTTCGACTGCGCGTTCCGTGGCCACCAAGATACCTTGTACGCCCATGCTCATCGTCAGTTCTATCGCAACTGCGAAATTAGTGGCACCATTGACTTCATCTTCGGCTACGCTTCAACCTACATCCAGAACTCCAAGATCATCGTGAGGAAGCCCAAGGCAAACCAGCAGAACATCATCGTTGCTGACGGTACCGACCAGAAGAACATGCCATCGGGTGTAGTCCTCCATAACTGCCAGATCTTGGCAGAGCCAAGCCTGGAAGCAGAGAACGGGAAGGTGAGAACCTTCTTGGCAAGACCGTGGAAGGCGTTCTCGAGGGCAGTGTTCATTGAGAACACCATCGGTGGCTTCATCAACAAGGAGGGTTACATTCCATGGTCAGCAGCTGCCCCTAACACCGAGCACGCATACTTTGGTGAGTTCGGGAACATTGGAGCTGGTGCCGATGCTTCTGGAAGGGTCAAGTGGGCCAAGGGTCTTATCTCCAAGGATGAGGCTTCTCAGTTCACTGTTGACAATTTCCTCCAAGCTAACTCATGGTTGCACGACACTGGTTTTCCTTTTGATGCTAGCTTCACCAAGAACTAAATTTAAATACGTACAATTGTAACTGTATCTAAGACTAGTCATGGTGATAGCTAGATGTGTAACCATGAGTGTGAATTGAAACACACCAGCAATTTGTATAACAGTGTTGAAAATTAAAGAGTGGATCATAAATTTGTGGGAAATAGTGTTAAGTCTTGCTCTTTCTTTTCTTAATCATCTTTCTTTCTCCCACGCATCTTCAAGTTCATTACAGTATTACCCCGCGGAAGTTAATTTTATATATTGTGAATTTGAGTTTATTTTGCATTTCGATTGAGCATCATCAATTCATAACCAAGATCTTCATTGGACAATTTTCTTTATAAAGATTTATATGAAAAATTCAGTGCAATAATTATGAAAATCAGGAAAAAATATTATTCAGATAACTATTTAGAAGAAAATAAAATCAAAACAAAATTATTTTTTAAAACATTAATCATTTACAAAAATTATTATGTTTTTTTTGCTAGGTGGACATGGAGGGTCAGAGACCCCAAAGCAAAAACAAATATCTAAGAAAAATAGGAGATCATTTAATAAAGATACTAAAAATATTTTTTTAGATGTTTACATGTGTTATGTTATTATGTGTTATGTTATTATTTGACACTTTTATTAAACTGGTTAATAATTTATTTTTTAATAAATCAGAACAAAATCGTTTTATTATAACAATAATAATAAACCCAATTATCTGCATTATAATTATTAGATCCGATTTGATTCGATCGAATTATACAATCTAAACCGAATATCTTTAAATTTTTTAATAAAAAGATAAATATATTCTTAATATTTTGTTTTACAGACATCTAAATCTCAAAAAATTTAAAAATACAATTAAATTTATAAAAAAAATAAATTTATTATTATTGTTAAAAAAACAGTTTTATTCTAATTTTTTAAAAAATTAAAAAATAATCGATTTCTAATACTAATAGAACACATAAGCGTCTTTATAAAAAAAAGGTTTTACGCGTCTTTTATCACCTAGAAAAATAAATAGGAGTACATACTTAGAGAACAAATTAAGCAATCCTTGTTAAGGTAGGTAAGGGTTTCTATAGCATCAAGACTAGGACATAGTATAAATCAAGAGTTAGAATATAAAAAATGTAGAGATCATGGAAAAATATTTTGACCTTTTTTGGCTAGTCATTTATAATATTTATATATAAATGCATATATAATAGTTAATTTATTTTGAATATATACTTTATATTTTATTATATATTCTATACAAATTAGAAATTTTTTTATATAATAATATAGTTGCATATAAAATTATAAATTTTAAAAATAAAAATATTTATTTTTAATTATAATTGCAAAAAAAATTAAAAATTAATATTTTTTTAAATAAAAGTCTACATTTAGTTATTTTTATTAGGTTTATAAATATTTTTAAAACGTTTTTATTTTTTTTTTTCTATCAAATTTTTGAATTGAGGGATATTTTTAAAGGAAGGATCAAAATTCTCAATCTTAAAAAAGAGTTATATAACAAATATTTTTAATGGAAGGTAAAGAAGATGCTCGGAACTATGCTAAGAGTCAATGAACTCACGTCTATTCATTATAGAGAAAAATTTGTTAATTTGTGTGGAAGTAAAACTGAAAAAGAAGCTGGTACCTGCGTTTTATGCCTTGGAAAGGAATTCAAAAGTGAATACTAACGCTTCCATCAAAATCATTTTAGACGTAAAGGATATGGACATAAGATAGATGATTGTCGAAAAAAACCAGTAAAGCAGATGAAAATGCTATGGGAGAAACGACTTTGTTCAGCCGAAACAACCACCATGAGAACAGCAGCACGGTTGGAATTCGTCAGCCGGAGCAGAATCACAAAAGTATTAATTATGCACCAAGAAAAATTATACATCAAGATTTGAGGTTCTAAACAATCATAAACCCTTCCGAAGAAGATTTGGAAGTAAATGCTAAAAGCAATCAATATGCCAACAATTCTATTCGATAATTATCAGCAGCGCACCAAGAATGGAAAGCAGAACAAAAATATATAAGGCAATTTGAAAAATAATGCATCTAGCAGAGTTATAAAAAAAAATCAGAATAAATAAACCAGCAAAATTAATTCTGAAGAACAGTCCAAACTTAGGAGCATCGTTCTGACCAAGCAAAATGAATTAACGAAACAGGTGTTGATAACAACAATGAAAGCAGAAAAACAGAAAAATAAAAAAGATTTCCAAAAATACTGAAGACAATTTAACAAACTCAGCAAGGAAATTAATAGGAGTTAAAATATGGAGAAGTCATTTCAATTAGTGGTACTGTTGATCAACATTTAAGGGACTTAATTGCTAAAATCATGAGAGGCAAAAATAAAGAACAAGATTCACTCTACAAGTGAAGACAAGATTAATTCAAAAGATGTTATAGTGGAAAATGATAATGCTATGCAAGAAATTAAATTTTGATTTGATTATAAAATAATAAAAATACTACTAAATGCCTCTCTAAGTTAATTTTTTTATATTAAAATGTCTTATTATGATTAATATAAAGAAAAATTAAAATATTGTTTAGTTCTTTTTTAAAGGGTAAAATACGCTTTAAGTATTCATTCATTTTAAGAAGTTTAAATTTAACATTAAAAGATCTTTTTAGTTAACTTTAATTTGTAGGAGTATCCTTGAGTTCTCGCAGAGTCGCAGTGATCAAACATTGTAGTTAACAAAAACAAAAGGATAGATTTTGTTATGAAATAAAAATTTGGTGAAAGAAAAATGTTAATATAGATTAAGGGATAAAAAATCTATTGATATTTTAAAAAACAAGATTTACATGAGAATAAATAGATTATATTGTACTTCTAATAAATTGAATTATCAATAAATATAATTTTTTTAATTTTACGGATATAACGAATCAAAAAATAAAAATATATTAATTTATATTGCTAAAATATTTATGAAGGTGACTGTTAATAGAAGATCTATTTCGTATAATTCTTTTAATTATTAATAAAATAATAATTTATAAAATAAAAAATATATTTTATTATTAAGACTATTTAATAATCTAAATGTTATAAAATTCTTTATTTTGAGGGTTAGAGACCCAAAACAAAAATAGAAACAAAAAAAGACAAATAAGAAGAAGTACGTACTCCTTAAAAAACAAATTAAGCAATCCTTCTCAAGACAAGGGTCCTATAACATCAAGAGCTACACCACGGTTGTGTAAATCATGGTGGAAATTTTGAATTTTTTTTAACTCAGTCATTTACAATATTTGTATATAATATTTAATTTATTTTTAATATATATTTTATATTTATTATATATTCTATACAAATGATAATTTTTTTGGTACAATAATATAGTTATATATAAAATTATATATTTTAAAGATAAAAATATTTATTTTTAATTATAATTGCACAAAATATTAAAATTTCATGCTATTTTTTTTGAAAATAAATGGCTACATTTAGTTGTTTTTATTGTGTTTATAAATATTTTTAAGATGTTTCTATCTTTTTTCTATCAAATTTTTGAGTTGAGAGATATTTTGGTAGTTTATCAAAATATTTTTCATCTATATTTTTGAACATTAGTAAATTTTGCTGTTCTTATAATATTTCTCAACCATCCTAAAAATAGAGAGATAGATATAAAACTTACAGGCCGAGTCCACCATTTTTTTTTTTTGTAGGTTCAACTCTTTATCTAGGAAACACGCAGAGGGGTGTCTCCCTCAAAATGCAGTCCCTTTTGGAATAATTTTTTTTTGTTGTTGCAAGAGAGGGGTTAAAAAGCCCATATAGAGAACACGAACAAAACACAAGAAATGTTATACACCGTTGGCAAGAGGCTGATTAAAGATGAAGAGGGTGATCCAAGAATTGCCTTTATGTTGGCTCTTATGGGCTTAACGTAGCCCGTTAACCAAAAATTAATCGGATGTCCATTAACTAAAGTGCGGCGGACTGGCAGTCGGGCTGAGCAACCTAACCGCGAAATTGGCCGCCCGTGAACTCTTCCCAATACTCTCATTATTTACAGTGAAGCTTTGGGAATTTGCAAAAGAGAAAGGAATCGACTATGGGAACTCTTGCAAAATTTATTTGTCGTTCTCTTTGTATCTTGCCCAGGCACTTCCAATCAACTCCGCCATTCCCACACCCAATATTCCACCCTCGAATTCCATTTTTCCTACGTTTTTACTCTGCCGGTACCTCATTCCATTCTTTTATTCTTTATTTAAAATTCCTTGTATTAATTTCTTGAAGATGGATAGTTAGAGTCTGATTGATCGCATTTGAATTGATTCGTTAACAGAAGTGCAACCTCAACTATCTACGGAGCTCTTGAGCATAATGGAACAGAGACTGTCTGCTATTGAGTACAGGTCTGCCACTCTCAACAATCTTCTCAATCAGGTAATGCAATGCCTTCTTTCATTTCTCTTGTTTCTTCACAATTTCTAAGTTTAAATCTCACTCTTCATGCGCTATCTTATGTTTTAATTTTTCTTGTTATTTGAAGACAGCCCGAAATACCACCATCAGAATACGCAAGAGCAAATAAGGAGCTTCGGAAGCTGAGCAGTTCGTTACACCTTATTAACGAGTTGAGGGCTAAACAGAAGGTATTGAACTCTCTTCATCATGTTTCTTTCAATAAAGAGTAATGTTTTGTTTTGTTTTGTTTTGTCTTGCATTAGCTTGTGTTATTTTTTTCTACTGTGTGCAGGAAATTGATGGCTTGAAGTCACTGGTGGCTGAATGTTCCGATGACAAAGACATGCTTAACATGGCGACAGAGGAAATGGGACAGGCCGTAGAGGAAGAACGAAGACTGCAACATTTGCTGTTGAAGTCCTTACTTCCTAAGGATGATGCTGATGAAAGGGACTGCATTTTGGAGGTCAGAGCAGGCACTGGTGGGGAGGAGGCTTCTTTGTTTGCAATGGATATTTTCAAAATGTAAGGTTGCATTTGTGTTATCGAAATCAAATGGAAACTATTATTACAGTTTTCTAAAAAGTGATATTGTCTAACATAATACAGGTACGAAAAGTATGCTCACAAGAATGGCTGGAAATTTGTAGTAGTAGATATTGCTCAATCAGATTTTAAAGGATACAAGGTACATATTTTATACATTTTGTTTTTGTATGATCTGATTTCTGTGCTTTCCTCAAGTTCTTGATATAATAGAACTGCATTTCATCCTGCATCTGATGGATTTCTTGATTGAACTTCACTCTCTCAGGAAGCTAGTGCAGCAATTGCAGGAGATGGTGCTTTTGGGAAACTAAAATTTGAAAGTGGAATACATAGAGTACAGGTTTTGGCTACAACTTTTTACCATCCATGAACAAATCTACTTTCTATCATTTGCTGACTTCTTTCTTTTTTTTTAAAAAAAAAAACAACAAAATAAAAGAGAGTTCCTGTGACAGAAAAATTAGGACGAGTTCATACCAGTGCTGTTTCTGTTGCAATCCTCCCTCAGGCTGACGAGGTAATTAAATAATTAATAGCTTATCAAAATTGAACGCTTTTTATTTAAGTACATGAAGTAGTAGTTTTAACATTTTGTTCCCTGGACATAATTCAAAGGGAAAGGGTATCCTATAATTTATGTACACTCTAGTATGAGACAATATGATATGTTCCTACTTGTCTTTGCTTTTGTGCCATTATGCAGGTTGATGTTCAATTGAAGAATGAAGACTTAAAAATTGATACCTACAGATCTGGTGGTTCGGGTGGTCAGCATGCAAATACAACAAACAGTGCTGTTAGAATAACTCACATTCCGACTGGGATTACAGTTGCTATACAAGATGAGCGCTCTCAACATCAAGTGAGTATTTTCAAAAGATTGAGTATAATTTTCATTTGAATGATTTTAACAGGAAATGTGTTCCATCAGTTAAGGTATCTCAAATTTGATGCACAGCTTGTATTCCTTGGCTATTTTTGTTGTTTAGAGAAAGCAACTTTGCAGTATTGATAGTTTGATACATTTTATTCTCAATACTTTCTGAGTGCATGGATAGACTTATCGACCTGAAGAAAAGCTAGAAAACATATTGGAAGCTTATTGACTGTTATGTCTTTCTATTTAGTTTGTTGATGAATTCAATATTTTGTTGTTGTGGACATTTCTCGTAATTGTGTGTTTTTTTTGCTTCTTTACATTGTACATATGTTTCCTTATTTCTGTTTAGAACAAGGCCAAAGCACTTAAAGTACTGTGTGCAAAGCTATTTGAAATGGAAAGGGTCCGAGCTCATAGTACACGATCAAAACTTCGGTCAGAACAGGTAGGAGAGTTTTTTTTGTTGTGAACTGTGTTGAATTGCCTATACCTTAGTTTGCTTTTTGGATTGACTTCGAGTTTGTCAAACTGTAAAGATTGGCAGCGGTGATAGATCTGAACGCATCCGGACATACAACTTTCCTCAAGGCCGTGTCACTGATCATAGAGTTGGTATAACTTATCACTCAATAGATGATGTGATGCAAGGTGAGAATCTTGAGGTATTTATTGATGCTCTTTTATTGCAAGAAGAAATGGATGCAATTGCAACTTTTAGTTCTTCTCAGTAACACCAACTGGTGGAACCAGGCGTTACTGATTAGTGACTATTAGTTCGGGGACTCAGTTTTGTACTTCCCATGCTGAGAAAGAAAGGTTCTTGTATTTTGAATAAGATATGCTAGATTTAGAGAGAGAAAAGAAAGAGTCGAAATTCTGATAGCATAGTATCAAATGATGTGTGTATGATTATTTGATAATATAATTACACGATATATTTGTTCACCTGTGTTTCCCATTTCAGATTATATCCCTTTATTTTTCAACTTCGCTTTTGCACTAAAACTCTTGCCTTTCAAAAGAGCAGAGTATATTTTGACAAAATCCTGTGAGACAAAATCCAATAAAGGAAAAAGAGTATAATATGACATAAATTAAGAATATGCAAAAAATTAAATCGTTTTGCTAATATGAAAATGTTTTTAAATAATTAAATCATTTGGTGTCTAGTCACAAAAAAAAAAAAAAAATCATTTGGTGTCCAATCTTAGAACGTTAAAGCGTTTTTAAATTCATAACCACGACAAGTCACTTACTTTTCTTGCAAGACATAACGTTGAACTATGAAAGATCAATGATAAATTGATAACGATAATTAAAAAGTGATAAATAGCTTTAGGTTTGCCTTTTCTGCTCTACCATGGTACAAGTATATTATGTTAGAAAAATATTCCACATATTTATTTTATTTTTTACATCAAATTAACATAAGATAAATGTTAGGAGACTAATATTTTTAATGGTAACACATGAAGAATTGGTTAGTATTAGCTCAAATGTAAGATAAATATAATAAAAAAGATTGATCTATTAAAATTTTTTCTAATACAAATCTGTTTACTTATTAAATTGAATGAGAGACTTGTCTTATATATTATTCATGACAGAGAAATGTTCATTATAATACTGTGCGAGACAAAAAGTAAATACACCTTATAATATGGTTTGGCTCAAGGTACTTATTAGTTTATGCTAATTATTACCCCTTTTTTCTCTTTTCTGTTTGGCTGCTTTACAAGAAACCGAAACCTCAGATTTCTTTTGAAGCAGAAGCACTCATGTTGTTCCTAAATGTTCCTTTGTTACTAGTTGCATGTTTGTATTTGTGTTCAATCCATACACTGCAAAGTTGATTGAAAAGCATGATAATTCGGCCCAATCTGGCCTAACATTAACATTAACGTACATTTGGGTTGGACTCGTCTGGTACATAAATTCACCAATTAAATGATGTAGTCGTGAACCAAGTTGGGTTGGTCTAGTGGTTAGCTCACTAGTCCGCTTAAGCAAGTGTCGAGGGTTCGAATCCCGCCTTCAAGTGCCTTGTGCATGCAGCAACCCATTGGCCAGCAGCAAACCCTTAAATGGAATGATGATGATTCACATAGTGCAGTTTCCCTTTAGAAATATACAATAAATGAGAAAAATCCACTCCAACATACTTGTTTCTTTCCAATTCAATGTGATCCTGAAATGCTTATTGACATGCGGTTAGTATCTGTGTCCTGTTGATAATGCAATGTGTAAATGGCTACCTTATGTTCATGGAACTTGTGTTACATATTATAAAATATATAAAGAATAAACACCCAACGGGACCCTTGTCCATAGAACAAGATATTCCATCAATTTTATACATTTTGTTTTTGTATGATCTGATTTCTGTGCTTTCCTCAGATTCTTCTATGCTCTTATGGTTTTATTTTTGCTAGTTCTATGGAATATCTTGTTGCTTGTTTTCTTATTTTAACTTGATTTATATTTGGCTAATTCAATTGAATATTATATGCTGATTGTTATACAGTTGTAGTGTAATGAGCTATGTTAGATTTGTTTATTTCATAATCTTGTTTAATTAATAAATTCTTGGATTGTTCTTGAATGATTGAATTGTCTTTGTTATTGTTGTAGCCAAGTTGGGTTGGTCTAGTGGTTAGCTTACTAGTCCACTTAAGCAAACAAAAAATACTTTGTTATTGTTGTGGTTTTTTATTTTTTTTTTTTATAATGAAAAGTTTATTGCAAATGAACTAGAGGAAGAAGAATGTATATATGAAAATAGTCCCTTAAAATGATTTATTATAAATTTTAATTGTTTATTTTCTAGTGATTTGATTTATTTAATATTTACATTTTTTATTTATGTAAATTAATTTTATGTTGTCAAATTACATATATTTATAATTTTCGAATCGTTTATATTCTGTTTTACAATTCTTTGAATTTCGATTTTATATTAACATTTTGAGTGGAGGTAAAAATTATGAGTTTATTATATCTATCTATTTATAATATTAAAACAATCTAATATCCACTATCCTATAAAAATTTAATATCTTATTGCATTAAAAATTAGGACTACTAAATTTTTGTAGGTTATATGGTATTTTGAACAATTTTAAATATTTTATATCCTATAACAATTTACATATTCAAAATACAATTTTAATAAAAAAACTAATATTCAAAAACAATAAAATATAGCTTCAACAATAGTTATATTTATAATTTTTTATTGGTAAAATTATTCATTTAGTTTCATATTTGTAACCAATTTTAAAAATATTTATAATTTTTAATTTTATTTAATATAAATATTATGTAATTTTAAGAATAAGGGGTTTGTACTTGAAGGCTATTCTAAGACAAGATTGCTTTCTTTTATAAAGAGACAAACACTGGTGAGGTCATAGGTAGAATCTCAGGTGAGTAGGTGACACGGTCTTTGGGCATATTGCACACATCACCATTGATCCATCTCTCAAACCAAATTCTAACATAATTTACTTCTACCCAACACACACTACCCGCATTTAAGGCCATAAACCACAAATTAGCAGTGAAGGAAAAGGAGGTTTACCAACTCCTGCATCTTCTCACACAAAACACATGTCCCTTCGTCTTGGCTTATGATTCCCTTTTTTATTAGCTTGTCCTTTGTATTCAACCCATCTGTTATTACAAACTACACGAGCATTTCAATTTTAAGTGCCACCAACTCTCTCTATATATCATCAAAGATATGCTTCATAGTTGACTCTCCATGTATCTTTCCTTCTGCTACATTGGTGAATGATTTCACATTGTATCTTCCATCCGAATTAAATCTCCATGTGACATTGTCTCTATTACCTGCACATAAAAATACGCTATCTAAAATGTTATTTAACTCTTTTATTTGTGCTCTCTCCCTCTCAAAAAAATTCCTTCTCCATTGGAGACTCCACACCTATGGTAAATCGATCCGCACCCCACAATCATATATAGTGTATTCTTCTGATTTAAAACCGCAAATAGCCTTGGATATTTATCTTATAGTTACACATTCCCTGCCCATATATCTTTTCAAAACCTCATTTCTTTACCATTTCCAACCCATTTTCTCCATCCCTTAGTTGCATATTTTCCTGTACAACTCATTCTTCCTTGCAAGACTCGTAATCTCCTTGCATGGACCATTGGATCCTTTATCATTATGCTCTTCAACCGGCAAGAGCTCTCCTAAAAGATCCAAGGATTTTGCTTCTAGATGAAGCCACAAGTGCACTTGATGCAGAATCTAAAAGAATAGTGCAAGAGTCCCTAGACAGGATCATGATCAAGAGAACTACTGTTATTGTAGCGCACCGCCGAGGCACTGTGAGGAATGCAGACCTGATTGCTGTAATTCATAGAGGGAAAATGGTTGAGATAGGTACAAAGCATGTAAAGATAAGACATGAATTCTGTCAGCATGATAGAAAAGTTCATTGTTGTTTATATAGATGTTTTATAACTGACTTCATGTTTATAAACCAAGAACACATGTTGAATTAGTAAAGGATCCCCAAGGAGCTTACTCTCAGCTCATACGACTGCAAGAGGTAAGAGAGGATTCATACAAGAATGCAGATAATCAAAACAAGTCTGAACTCTCAAGAAGTCAAAGGTGGTCATTTCAAAGATCAGAATCATCTGTTGGTAGCGTAGCCGCCGCTCGACTTCGTTCGGCTTACCTACAAGAGCTAACATCCTTGATCCTGAAGTTGAAACTCCAAGAGAAGAGGATGTACCATCACAAGAGGTTCAACTATCGTGGCTTTTTTCCCAAACAAACCGTTCAATGAGTTAAAGAAGGACTCAAGGTTTTGGGCACTAATGTTTGTGACCCTTGAACTTAGCATCTTTAATTGCTCTTATAGCAAGAGGATACTTTTTCTCTGTGGCTGGCCATAAGCTAATCCAGCGCATTAGGTTGCTATGTTTTGAGAAGGTGATCAACATGGAGGTTTCATGGTTTGATGAGGCTGATCATTCGAGTGACGCTCTTGTTGGGGATGCATTAGGACTACTAGTTCAAAATATTGCAACAGCATGTACAGGCTTGATCATTGCTTTCGTTGCAAGCAGGCAATTGGCGTTGATCATTGTTGTTATAGCACCTTTTGTTGGATTGAATGGATATGTGCAAATGAAGTTCTTGAAAGGCTTCAGTTCAGATGCAAAGGTGAGACTTTTTCCATCTCAATACTTTGCTATGCAAGTAGTTGAGTCCTAATGCATCCCCAACAAGGGCGCGGCGCCAACAGATGTAGCACTCGAATGCTCAGCCTCATCAAACCATGAAACCTCCATGGTGATTACCTTCTGAAAACATAGCAACTAATCTAATGCAGCTTATGACCAGCCACAGAGAAAAAGTATCCTCTTGCTATAAGAGCAATTAAAGATGCAAGTCCAAGGGTCACAAACATTAGTGCCCAAAACCTTGAGTTCTTTTTTAACCCATTGAATGGTTCATAAAATGTTTTGATGGCACTAGAAAGAAACAAGACAATATAGCACCATTTGCTGTGGCAGCTATACATCCCATAAGAAGCACTGGAATCTCTGGTTTGTTTGGGAAAAAAAGCCACCATAGTGGAACCTCTTGTGATGGTACATCCTCTTCTCTTGGAGTTTCAACTTCAGGATCAAAGATGTTAGCTCTTGTAGGTAAGCCGATGGAAGTCGAGTGGTGGCTACTACTACCAACAGATAATTCTGATCTTTGAAATGACAACTTTTGACTTCTTGAGAGTTCAGGTTTTGATTGTCTGCATTCTTTAATGAATCCTCTCTTACCTCTTGCAGACGTATAAGCTGAGAGTAAGCTCCTTCGGGATTCTTTACTAATTCAACATGTGTTCTTGGTTTATAAACATGAAGTCAGTTAACATGTATATATAAACAAAATTTCATCATTAGTTGACAATGAAATTTTCTATCATGCTGACAGAATTCATGTCTTATCTTTACATGCTTTGTACCTTTCTCAACCATTTTCCCTCTATGCATTCCACACGATGCTTAGGCGGTGCGCTACAACAACAGTAGTTCTGTTGATCATGATCCTGTCTAGGGCCTCTTGCACTATTCTTTCAGATTCTGCATCAAGTGCACTTGTGGCTTCATCTAGAAGCAAAATCCTTGGATCTTTTAGGATAGCTCTTGCAATGGCAATGCGTTGCATTGTTTCCAATCCCTATATACACATCATAAGGTTATAAAGCATTTAATTAAGTTTATTTAACGAGTTACAAAGATTATGAATCCAAATATTCCTTTTATATTGTAGAACATGTGGCAGTGTATCAATGAAATCAGCAGCATTTGCAAGTTTAATTGCAACTTTAATCTCTTCAATTGTTGCTCCCTCCTTTCCGTAAGCAATGTTATCCTTGATGCTAGATGCAAACAACACTGGCTCCTGGCTGACAAGGCCAACTTTTCCTCTGATCCATCTAACCTGAAATTCTCTAATGTTAATGCCATCAATAAGAACTTCACCTGCCTGTGGATCATAGAATCTTTCTATCAAACTGATAACTGTGGACTTCTCACTTCCACTTTGTCCTACTAAAGCCGCAGTTGTGTCACTTGGAATATGCAGAGAGAATCCATTGAATATCAGCTCCTCGGGTCTGGCCGGATAACTGAAATAGACATCCCTCAACTTTATATTGCCATGAATATCTTCCAATGTTTTTCAGTAGGATCATAAGCATCAATTTCAGGCTTTCTCTCAATTGTTTGAAACATTTTATAGGCTGCTGCTTTACCCGAAGCAAAAGGCAAGCAAATAGAAGGTCATGAATAAGGACTGTGTCACCTACTCACCTGAGATTCTACCTATGACCTCACCAGTGTTTGTCTCTTTATAAAAGAAAGCAATATCTTGTCTTGGAATAGTCTTCAAGTACAAACCCCTTATTCTTGCAGCTTGTCTTTCCCCTGTCACTATCCAACATAGCACCTCTGCAGCATGAAATAATTATCTTCATTGTTGAATAACTCATATATAACTTTATTGAGTTAAGAAAAATCAGTGACTTTATTATGGGGTACTTACGAAGGAATGCTGCAACACCTATGTCTAGTGCCAAGTACACAAATTTCAGACTGATCTGCAATTTTAATCAGCATAATTAAATATTATTTGGTTCTTCACAATTACATACACATTAAGCTGAATATTCAATGGATTCTCATACCGTTTCCAATGGCCGCAATGGTCCCAACAATCATCAACAAGATGTCAGTGGACTCTGCAAACGAGAACAGGCTGAAGTATGGAACTGTCTCATGGCCCATCTCAGATCACTGTCTAGTACACTCAAATTCTATGTTATGTAACACTGCTACAAAATAACAAAATTAATGAAGCAGTGTAAGTTTGAAACAGAACCAAACAACTCAGTTAGAAAAATTCTTGTCATGTATATATTAACGTTTTATAGCAGATTAATGAAGGTAGTATAATTTTGCACAAAAACAGAAACACACTCTTGGGTTGGTTATCCCGGTAAAGACCAACCAACTATAACTTTGCAGAGAAACAAAACACACTCTTGGGTTGGTTATATAAATATTTTTAAAATTGGTTATAAATATGAAAATAAATAAATAATTTTATAGATAAAAAATTATAAATATAACTACTGTTGAAGCTAAATTTTATTGTTTTTGAATATTAGTTTTTTATCTTAAAATTGTATTTTTTTATTTTTCATTATTACAGTTATAGAAAAATTAAAATATAGTATTTCATAAAAACTTTATTATCCTAACAAAATAACGTTTGATTATTCTACTTAAAATTGCTTCTGTTGTTGACGAGGTGCCGGACGAGGTGCCGCCCTTAACAAGGATGTCAATGCTTAAGTTAGCAAGGAACCTCTTAGGGTTTGCTACTAACCAATGGGTTGTTGCACACACAAGGCGGAATTCGAACTCTCGATACTTATTTAAGCAGATTAGTGAGCTAACCACTAAACCAACCCAACTTCGCTACAACAATAACAAAGACAATTCGATCATTCAAGAACAATCCAAGAATTTATTAATTAAACAAGATGATGAAATAAACAAATCTAACATAGCTCATTACACTATTACTGTATAACAATCAGCATATAATATTCAATTAAATTAGCCAAATATAAATCAAGTTAAAATAAGAAAACAAGCAACAAGATATTCCATAGAACTAGCAAAAATAAAGCGATAAGAACATAGAAGAATCTGAGGAAAGCACAGAAATCAGATCATACAAAAACAAAATGTATAAAATTGATGGAATATCTTGTTCTATAGACAGGGGCCGGGTTGGTTGGGTGTTTATTCTTTATATATTTTATAATATGTAACACAAGTTCCATAAACATGAAGGTTGCCATTTACACATTGCATTATCAACAGGACACAGATACTAACCGCATTTCAATAAGCATTTCAGGATCACATTGAATTGGAAGGAAACAAGTATGTTGGAGTGGATTTTTCTCATTTCTTGTATATTTCTAAAGGGAAACTGCACTATGTGAATCATCATCATCACATCATATAAAGAGACCATAATCAGAGTAGAATTGTGATTTTGTGAACTAGTACACGACTACATCATTTAATTGGTGAATTTATGTAAGAAACTTTGCAGTGTATGGATTGAACACAAATACAAACATGCAACTAGTAACAAAGGAACATTTAGGAACAACATGAGTGCTTCTGCTTCAAAAGAAATCTGAAAGTTTCGGTTTCTTGTGAAGCAGCCAAACAGAAAAGAGGAAAAAAAGGGCTAATAACTAGCATAAACTAATGAATAATATATAAGACAAGTCTCTCATTCAATTTAATAAGTAAACAGATTTGTATTAGGAAAAATGTTAATAGATCAATCTTTTTTATTATATTTATCTTACATTTGAGCTAATACTAACCAATTCTTCATGTTTTACCATTAAAAATATTAGTCTCCTAACATTTATCTTATGTTAATTTGATGTATGAAATAAAAAAAAAGATGTGTAATATTTTTCTAACATAATATACTTGTACCATGGTAGAGCAGAGAAGGCAAACCTAAAGCTATTTATCACTTTTTAATTATCGTTATCAATTTATCATTGATCTTTCATAGTTCAACGTTATGTCTTGCAAGAAAAGTAAGTAAGTGACTTGTCGTGGTTATGAATTTAAAAACGCTTTAACGTTCTAAGATTGGACACCAAATGATTTTTTTTGGTGACTAGACACCAAATGATTTAATTATTTAAAAACATTTTCATATTAGCAAAATGATTTAATTTTTTGCATATTCTTAATTTATGTCATACTATGCTCTTTTTCCTTTATTGGATTTTGTCTCACAGGATTTTGTGAAAGGGAAAGTATACTCTGCTCTTTTGAAAGGCAAGAGTTTTATTAGTGCAAAAGCAAAGTTGAAAAATAAAAGGTTATAATCTGAAATGGGAAACACAGGTGAACAAATATATCGTGTAATTATATTATCAAATAACCATACGCACATCATTTGATACTATGCTATCAGAAAAAATTTTTTCCCCTCTCTAAATCTAGCATATCTTATTCAAAATACAAGAACCTTTCTTTTTCAGCATGGGAAGTACAAAAATGAGTCCCCGAACTAATAGTCACTAATTAGTAACGCCTGGTTCCATCAGTTGGTGTTACTGAGAAGAACTAAAAGTTGCAATTGCATCCATTTCTTCTTGCAATAAGAGAGGCGAGAGATAAATACCTCAAGATTCTCACCTTGCATCACATCATCTATTGAGTGATAAGTTATACCAACTCTATGATCAGTGACACGGCCTTGAGGAAAGTTGTACGTCCGGATGCGTTCAGATCTATCACCGCTGCCAATCTTTACAGTTTGACAAACTCGAAGTCAATCCAAAAAGCAAACTAAGGTATAGGCAATTCAACACAGTTCACGACAAAAAAAACTCTCCTACCTGTTCTGACCGAAGTTTTGATCGTGTACTATGAGCTCGGACCCCTTCCATTTCAAATAGCTTTGCACACAGTACTTTAAGTGCTTTGGCCTTGTTCTAAACAGAAATAAGGAAACATACGTACAATGTAAAGAAGCAAAAAAAAAAAAAGTGCTCAATTTTGATAAGCTATTAATTATTTAATTACCTCGTCAGCCTGAGGGAGGATTGCGACAGAAACAGCACTGGTATGAACTCATCCTAATTTTTTTCTGTCACAGGAACTCTCTTTTATTTTATTGTTAAAAAAAAAAGTCGGCAAATAACAGAAAGTAGATTTGTTCATGGATGGTAAATACGGGGTATGAGCTTTTAGGTTTTAGCTCTCTCTTGCAACAACAAAATAAATTATTCAAAAAAGAACTGCATTTTGAGGGAGACACACCTGTGCATAGTTTCCCTAGATAAGGAGTTAGAGCGTAAAAAAAAATGGTGATTTAGCAAAAGTTAATAATGTTTAAAAATGTAAATAGAATAAAAATAACTAAATAAAGATATTTATTTTCAAAAGAAAATAATATTGAATTTTAATGTTTTTTTGCAATTATAATTAAAAATAGATATTTTTATCTTTAGAATTTATAATTTTATATACAACAATGTTTGGAAAAATTATACCATTTGAGTTATAACTTATTGGCTATATACAACAATGTTATTGTATAAAAAAATGTCATTTATATAAAATATATAATAAAATATAAAATATATATTAAAAATAAATTTTATATATATATATATATATATATATATATATATATATATAAATGAAGTAGATTATTGCAGTAATTATTCCACAAGGAAAAGATAAATAAAGAAGGAAAAAGAAAGAGAGAGCCAGGGAAGAGGCAGTGCATGAGCGTAGCCACAATAGATGAGATGATGTATCATGTCTTTATCTATGTATGTATGTATATTATATGTGTGTGTTTCTCTTTGTAACTCTGAACAAATGTGTCTATTGATAGTTCCATTCATGCTCTGCCTGTTCCCAGTCTTTGTCATCTCTTCTCTTTCTCTCTGGCTATTATCTCTTATCTGGTTTTTTAGATTATGCAATTATATGTGATGCAATCTTATTCCTTATATAACATTATTATGAATTAATAATTACATATTTATTATAGTACAACATGTACTACTATATACTATGTCCAATGTTTCTCCTGTACTACTTGTTAAATCTTAATCGTGAAACAAGAAGCTCCAAGGAGATCTCAGTTGTACTACACTACTACTCATCTTTAGGCACAAGAGCACCAAGAATATGCCTATGTACTTGTGTCACTTTATTGTGCTGCTGAAATGACCATTTTCCACTTGCCAAAACTATTTTGGTTAATAATTATTCATGAATAAAATAATATGCTTTTTAATAATTTTATTTTCATTTTTCCCCTGTTAAAAGAAAATGATAGCATTCGTTATGCAACATAAGGGAAACGATCATTTGACAAGATGTAATAGGTCAAAATGTTAGAGTTGAATTGAGTATGACAATTTTTCTATTGAATTGTGAGTATTTTTATTAATAATCTAATTTTTATAAAAGAATTGAAAATAGTATTTTTGCATGACCATATAATAAAAAAAAACGTCTAACTTAATTGCCCCATCATGTTTACCTAAAACATGTGCAACTAGCCATGTGCAATTCAAGAGAGACAAACTCCAATTTCATCCAAACATGAATAGTGGGGATCCAGTCATAATTAGTGGTAAGTAGTTAATGGATTTAGTGAAAAGGAAGCATAAAGAGTAATGGGTGGTTGTAGCTTGTAGAGCAATTAGGGATAAGCCACACGCCCGCACATTCAAATTCCGTAATTATGAGGATAAACAGTTTAATTAATTTAAAAAAAATAATTAAATAATAAATAATTATATTAAAAATAGTATATAAATAAATTATTTTATATTTAAATTTTTAGTTCTAAAAATACTTATTTTATAAAAATATAATAATATTATGAGAGAAATTGTTTTTTTTATTTTTCTATAAATTTTTAAATAATTTTTTTAAAAAATTATAATTTAATTTTAAAAAATATACCTGATATTATTATTATTATTTTTTATAAATAAAAAATTTAAAAAAATATATTTTTAAAGCTTTCCAAATATATCCTTGGTGGTTATTACTTATTACTTATTAGGTGTGTATTAAGAGTTTAAGTCAGAGATTGATAGAATCTTCCACTGCATGTGGTAAAATTAATAGAGATATAATTGGCCACGGTAATATTTATTCTGTACATCGAACAAAATTAAAACGCAAGAATTAATCGCCCTATGTAAATACATGCTAGTATGCTACTATAAAATAATAAAATAGTACCATGAACCTACCCCTCCCCTCCATAAAGTCCTAATTATCCAAGTCCATTTTGGTGGTTGTAGAATGGTTACAGTCATCGTTATCATCATGATTTATTTTAAAATGCGTTTGATATTTTATACAATCATTTAATTATATAATTATTCGCAGAGTTAATATAAAATATAATTATTTTATTTATGTAATATTATATAATTAGATGTACATATTAAATTTTTTTATATTAATAATACATTAAAATTAAATTTATATTTAAAATATAAAGTTGACTGTTTCTATTTTTACAATATCAATTCATTTCAATTTCATTGAAATCTTTTTAAAAAAATGAGGGTATAATATTAGTTATAAAATAAATCTATAAATTTTATAGCTCAAATCAATTTCTATTATATATATATATATATATATATATATATATATATATATATATTTTAAACGGAAAAAGCTAATTTCTAAATCAAATCAATTTCAATTGCCAAAAACTCACCTTAAATAAAAACAAAAAAAAAAAACAAAAAACAAAAACAAAACAAGGAGTTGCTAGCTAGAACCCATGAAGCTCATGGTATCTTTTGTTCCAAGACTAGAACTTAGGTTGATAAGTTAAAGTTAGCTGAGGGCACGTGGTGGTAGGTCCTTTGGGCTCAACTATCTGCTATTGCTTTACATAATTACATGGAGTCCTTCACGGACCGTGATAATTGTGTGGAATGACTCATCCTAACTTCATATGTGAGTGTGAACCTTTTTTTTTTCCTTCCAATTATTTGAATTTCATTTCTTAATTAGCTGTTTTGCAACTGGATAATTCTAGATGATCTCTTCTCTTAATTGATCTTCTTATAGATCGAGTATTGGATATATAATATAATAAGCAGCATTTAAAAACTAAGCTCTTTTATTAACATTACATCAAATGATCCAATAGGTGGCTTTTGAATTAGCTCTGTGGCTTCTTTAGAAGAGAAGGAAAAAAAAAAGTAAAAGTAAAAAACAAAAAATTGGTCTCTCTTTTTTGGTGATTTCTGAAAGCTTATTAGCAAGATTAAGATGCCTTGCCCTTTTGTCTCAATCAGATAATTCCTCCTTGCTAGTTAGTTTCTGCCAATCAATCTAACTCTTACAACAGAAAAAAAGCAGGGAAAAAAATAAAAATAAATAAATAAGTAAATAAATAAATTTGATTCATGACTTTGGTTCTGTAAGAATAACATCAAAATCACTAAGAGTCCACTCTGCTACTTCATCTTTTGTGCTGACAAATATCTCAGTTCCAGTATCCACAGAAGTCCATATTCTTTTAGCAGGAGCTGTTCCAGGATCCTATACCATTATACCAACATAAATTAAAACATGCCCATTATTCATTTTTCTATTATGTAACAAAACATAGACTCAAATAACATTAACATACCTGATAGAAGTATAGTCTACTTGAAAGACCACCAACATCAAGTTCCCAAGTTCTTGGATCTCCAACCCAACCATCTCCTTTTTTTGTTGGATAGCCATAATCACCCCATATAGGGTGAGGCAACAACTGAACAATCTCTTGTGCTTGAGGATTGCTATAAGGATCACAAGTTTTAACAGGTTGCTCTAATTGTTGAGCATTACCAGGAGCACAGTAAAAGTGATAAGCAGAATAGGGGAAGTTTTCAGTGTCATTTCTATGGATTTTCTTGTTGTCTGGTGTGATATGAAATGGAGGGCAATTTTCCAAACCCTTTGGGCTGCACCAGGCTGGTGTTTCAGGATTTATGATCATCTCACTGTATCTGGTTACATCAGTTAGAACATCTCCATCACAAGGAGCACCATTGTTCTTCCAGCAGCTACCTATGTCTAACAGGTAGAATTGGCTCTTGGGACCCCCACCCTTTTTGATATCTAAGCTCAACTTGACCTTAAAATTTGGTGATTCTGGAAGCTGAACCATGGACTCAAATGGTTAATAATAGTGCCTAATCATCCATCTTATAATTATTATAAATAAAAACGAGTGGTTGTAAATGTTCTTAGAGCATACATTAAATATGTTCTAAGAACATGCAACTACGGAACGAAATTGAGCAACTTTACCAAATTTTATGGTTTATTGAACACAAAGAAGATAAATTAAGCTATATACTTACAATTTTAAGCATTCCTCTTGTGTCATAATGATACCCTCCAGAGAATCCTGTGGTTGCATCAGCTCTAAGGTACAGCATCAACCATGGATATTTCTTTGAAGTTATGAGCTTATGTTTGAAGATCCAACTCCCAGAATCATCAACTTTCTTCTCCCACACAACTTCATAGTAAGACAAGCCATCTTTCTCACCCTTGCAATCAGAATCCAAATCATATGTACCATGAAACATTCCATGCATTGTTCCATTTTTTATCCTTGTTTGTTGATGACACAAGATGGGTTGGTTCATGCACCCTTTCCCAAAGCAAGGAAACCTCCCATGACTACCAAAAGGTGGAACCTTTCTCCCATCCATGGGACACAAACCAGAGCTTGTGTCATAGTTTCCATTCTTCAGCATTATCATCCAAAATTGCCAAGGCTTTGGTGTGTCTTCAACTTCACACAATGAACCAAGATACAGTTCTTTTTCAACAGCATAAAGGTCTGTGTTGTTTATATCAATTGAGTCTGATTTTATACCAGGAATTGGTTTTCCAACCCCAAGTTTGTTATCATCTTTTGTTACCTTGTGTTTGAGAGAATCTGTGACAACATTGCAACCAATGCATCATAAAATTTAGAACCAGATTCTTTAACCAAAGACAAAAAGATCTATATTTTGTTGTGTGAATTGGACTTACTTGAAAGATCAAAGCAATCAGCAGCTCTTGGGCTACCCATGTGAGGAGCTTCTTCCCCAACCTCATTGCAGAAATTCCAAGCTTCAAATGCTACTCTCAGTTCATTTCTCTTCATTCCTGGATCTCCTACTGCAGAAACATGATTCTCACTCTCTGCTACTGTTGAGAGATCAAAGAAGCTGAACACAATAAGAACATTCATCAACACAAACAACCTATGCAACTGCTTATCCATAATTCTCATGTGTGCCTCAAAATTAGAGCACACTAGACAATGATATAGGGTCTAATGTAGCATTTCATCATGGTGGTTTTGATTTGGAAGGATCTTTTTGTTATAAATACTAAATAAAATAATAAGTTATTATTACTTTTGATTTGAGTTTAAATAAAAATAAAAATTAAATATTTTATTTTATTTAAATCTTTAAGATTTAGTGAGAATCAATAATTTCATCACTTAGCACTTTCTTCTCCAGCATTATTTATAAGGACAATTCCTCACATAACTAACTTTTTTACGTTTCTAGTTTCTACTGCTTTTTAAGTTTTTTATTATGTGAAGGACTTGTTTTTATTGTCTACAAATTTAAATTTGGTGTATCATTTTTGTCATTTTAAGGAATTAAATTAAAAGGACCCCAACTATATGTAGAAATTATATTCCAATTTTCATATTAAAAAAAATATTTCTCCATAAAATCTTGTACCTATAAGTGGGTGAATGAAAATAATGAGAATGATTTTATTGATGTTAAACTAATTTAATTAGATTTAATTGAAAAAGAACTTGTACCTATAATATTACTCCATGAAAAAACTAAAACAGATTCTCATGTAACTCAGATAAAAATAGTAATAAATCACAAGGGAATAAATAATATGGGTTGGAAAACTTGCCATTATTCACAAGTAACAAAGAAAGGCCATTCTAGGCTCTAGCACTTGGTTCTTCATTTTTATATTAAAATTTAAAAACAATCCCACTTTTTAGAATCTTTTAATATTTAAGTATTGTTATGGCTTTTCTCAAATTTATTAAGTCTGATTAATCACTTTTTTATTTTTAATTCAGTACTTTTACTCATTTTCTTTTTTACATGCCTTAGTACCTTATGGTCTAACACGTGTGATGTGTACTATTTCAGCAAATTAGTACACAGGAAATATCTATACCTATCAATTTTTGTAATCACACTTAACATAAGCAGTGTTGGAGATTCAAGTTTATACCTATCAATTATTAATTTGACATAAAAATTACTGCACCCAAATCTCTGATGAATTTGTAATTTTGTATATATGAAGTGTGAACAGAATAAATTAACTACAACTTTTTCTTTTTGGTGTTGAAATTAACTACTTTTACTTTGCATGAAGTCGTCTTCTTTTTCTTTTCAGTGTTCGTTGAGTGTGTGGACCCTTTTGTATTCTGTCCACCATATAAAGTCCAAAAATAGTGGTCCACCTTAGCTCTAAAGCCCAATGTGAAGCTGATTAGAGTGGGAAAAACATTGACAGAACTGGAAAATAAATTTTCTCCATTTTTTTTAACACTTAAGAGAATAAAATATGATCTCTCACCTTTAATTCTATAAGTGGGACCAAATATAAATAAGAGAGAGAGCAATGAATAGTGAGATTAAACACGGGACATCATCCAATTTTTTTTCCACTAGACAAGATCCATTCCCAACAAACTGCAATTAATTTATACACGATAAAATTCGAATCTGTGACACTTCTTTAAACAGACGAGTAAGTTGACTACAAACTTTAATTTTCATAATTTCTTTAAATTTACTCCAATAAATCTTAGTTGTAGAGATGAGTGCCATTTGGCTTAACAGAATGCCATTGATTACAGATGCATTACAGTTAAATTTGATCAACTTAAAATTTTCAATGTGTTATGACTTATGATGACAATATATTGTATAATATAATGAAGTAATAATGCGAAAATCTTTTCCATGGTATGGTGTTGGGTATGGAATGATATGGGTCTCAAGCTTTCTCCTTTCTAGAGAACCTTTCTACAAATTGATTGATTTTTATTTTTGTACAAAACTTACTTACAAATAATTTCATGAATCATACCTCCCACTACATCAAGATAAGGTACATCTGCATAATTCTTGCAGAGCTTCCTATCCTCTTTCCTTTGCTGAAAAATTATGCATATATACATATGAATGTTATGATATAGGCTGAATTGAAGTGCTTCTTATACTGTGTCATGAGTTATCCCCCAAGAGATGAGGAAGTGTAATCTTGCCACAGTTAGAAGGGTCAAGCTTCCTGAATTGGTCACATATTTGCATTACATCTTTTTCCTGTATTTTACCCATTTCTTTCAGCTTGAAAATTACATACTCTGACTTACTGCAATAAAATATTCAAAAAAAATAATTCTCAGTAAGAAAAAAATCAAAATAGAATGACACATTTGTTATTGGTCCTATTAAATAACCAGACAAAAAAAGTTGCATAAATGCATGCATTATTTATGCCTAATACTATCTGTCATTACCTATATAACTCTGCATAGTAAATACAACTTCATAGGACTAAGACAACTTTTTCTTCTTCTTTTCCCTTTGTTTTTTCAAGAAAACGACATGTAACCGTCACATGTATGATACAAGATCCAAGCCAAGAGCTAATGTCTCATTGTGCTTACTAAAAAATGTCTTGCTACACATTTATAGCTAGCTGTCAAAACCAATAATACCAATAATATAATAATAATAATAATCAATAATCACCTGGCATGTTATATTAGCTAATAAGGATGGCAGTTTGATCAGATTAGATTCTCCTATTCTATTCATCAAGTACTGATCTAAATCCAGAAGCATATGAATGAAAAATTAGGAGAGTAATTAATGAAGATTACCTGATGAAACCAGTGTTGTTGATATCAGCAGCAAGCCAATCATCAACAGTGATATCTCTATGCAAAACCTTCTTAGCCATTCTTCTATGCCTTCTATCGATTCTAGCTTCAGCCAAATACAAGAATGCCCTTGCAACCATCAAGGTCGAAAACAAGAGCCAAATAGCCGCAAACAAGCGACCTTGACGAGTCTTGAAAGCTCTATCACCATAACCAACTGTTGTAACAGACATAACAGACAAGTAAATGGAATCAACCCAATCCAAACCCTCCACAAAGTAGAGCACAAAACCCCCAATCCCAATGCAAAGAACAACCACACCAAGAGCTAAACCAACCTTCAATCTTATCCTCATCCTCCCCTTTGCCACGTCAATAATGTAATTCCTTGCTGAGAACCCAGCTTCTTGTTGCTGCTCCTGATGAATCGGAGACCCCATTTGTAAGCCAGCAAGGATGGTGTTTTCTTGCAAATCCAAGACATAGTTGACGAGTCCGCTTAAGAGTATGTCTATGAATCCAAACCCAACTAAGACGAAGACGCAAGCGAAGACCTTTGTGACTGGGGTCAGAGGAGCTATATCACCGTACCCTATGGTGCACATGGTGACTATGCAAAAGTAGAGTGCGTCGATCACAGGGTGTGTTTCAATGCCGGAGAAACGTTCCCGGTTGAAGGAGTATATGGCAACTCCAATAGACAGGTATATCACAAGCAAGATAAGCCCTTGTCTGATCACCGAGCTGTTCTGCGGTTTTGGAACTTCCGCTTCTTTCTTTTTCACTTCTTTCATTGTGATCATGGCTGGAGCAGTTTTGCAACGACTCAGTTTCTTCTTCTTCGAAGAAGCTGGCAATGGCGGCTGTTGCTGCTTTTGATTCAAGGATTCTATCTCTGTGTTCTGCAGAGTCAGGGTTACCACATCGCTGAAGGATTTTGAAGGTCCGAAGTATTGTACATCGCGGTTGTCCATGATTTTGGAGGTGCTTAACAAAGGTTCACACTCCATGGCAGAGAGAGAGAGAGAGAGAGAGAGAGAGAGAGAGAGAGAGAGAGAGAGAATAAAAAAAAAGTTTGTGTTTTTTGAGTGGAGGAGATGAGGTTTGAGGTTTGTGGTTGGTGTGCGGAGAAAATTATTGAATTGATTATAATTATTTAATTTTTATTTTTTCAAATATCTCTTAATCATTAACTGAATAATTCAAAATGAGTTAAATTTTATAATTTTATTTATTTGGTTTGGTTGATTGCACCAATGGAGTGACAAGAGAGCTAACTGTTTGGGCAAATAAGAGGGGACCCCAATGCCACGCAAGATGAATGTGACATAACCTAATAAATATTTGCAAAAGTAAAATAAAAGATGGTGGATTCTCATATAAATTTTCTTAATTCTAGCTAAAGGAAGAAGGGTTAGGGTGCAATGTTTTGCTTCTGTTTCGGGAAAATAAAGTAATGAAAAAGGAAAAATCATTATGAATTGCGTGCTAAAGTAAAGTTCAAAGGCAATCATACAAAAGAAGAAGGACTAATATATTTCTGGTATGTGTGGATTAAAATAAGACCAATTGGATGGGTGTGGTTAGTTTTTGTTGTGCTCCAAAAAAGAAAGCACTGGTTTTTCTAGAATGGATTCGATGAGTTTGGTAGGTTGATTGTTTCGTTCCTGCGCCGCCGGCAGAGGCACTGTGACAAAATAGATTATATTTTTTATTTATTCATTTGTTTATTATATTTATTCAAATTTAAACTTATTATTTATTATTAAATTAATTAAATAATTTTTAAATATAATTTTTAAATATATAAATAATAAACATTAAAATGCAGTTAATACATTAATAATAATAATTCTATAATACACTATTAGTATTATGATTTAGATTATTTTTATAATAAAGTAAAAATTAATAAACACATTATTCAATATTATGAGTAATAACAAATTTAAATTTTTATCTTTTTAAACTAAATTAATAATTCTATTTAATACCTTTGCACTATAACATATATATATATATATATATATATATATATATATATATATATATATATATATTATGGAGACATATATATATATATATATTATGGAGACTATTTATAAACTCAACAAACTCAAAGCATCAATAATATTATTAAGAAGTAAATACCAAATCAGTATTCGAAAGCTGGCAAAATAGTACCTGACTTTTGTTTGTGACAAAATAATCCTAAAAATTTTTTAAAATTTTACAAGTGTATCTTCGAGCTCGCTAGAGCAAATTTCCAACAAACATAATGTTGACATGACCACCGTGTTTTGGTGACCTGGCAAACCACCACCAAAGCCCCCTCTCCAGCATACACTCTCCCTCCCCGTCGCAGCCTCGCTCTCAACGTACATTCCCCCTTCCTCTCCTTCCCCATCGCAGCCCCATCCCCAATGCACACTCCTCCCTCCCTCCGTCAACACCATCACAACTTCCACAAGTACCTAAACCTGGTGCCCTAGTCCGAACCGCGATTTGCATATCGTCAGCGCCAGATCTCACTGGATTGGCTCCATTTGCTATATCCCTCTCCGTCACACTTCTCCTCTTTCCTCCCCGTTGCATACGCCACAGGCCAACGTTGTTGCTTCCGCTAACGGTTTTCCGTTCTTTGTTGCAAGGATCTATGGACCACGTTGTTCAATTAAAAACATTGCTTTGTTTATGAATTTTGTTGTCAGGCCTTATTGTGGCTATGATGGTGGTGGTGGTGGTCTTTGATGGTTGAGATTGTTGTGTTGTTGTTGATGTTGAAGTTGTTGTTGCTGCGAGTAGGGGTGGAAATAGGGCAGGCCAGGCTTTACTCTTAACAGGCCAAGCCTGTAATAGAGTATATTGGCCTTAGCTTGGCCTGTAGCCTGGTATATGCTTTTTAATGAGTACTGAGCCTGGCCTGGCCTGAAGCCTGTCAATAGGCCTTTTTTTAATAATAATTAAATTTAAGATATAATTTAATTTTTAAAATTATAAAATATAAAATAATAAATTTATGAATAATATTGATACAAAATACACATATATAATTAAAGAGACAAATGGCTGAATGGATAAAGGTATTATTATAAGATAGAAGACCCAAATTTAAATCCTTCTAATAGCATTTTTACTAGTATAATAAAACTCTATATATATATTTGCAGGTTTAGCCCGGCTTGACAGACCTAACAGGCTATTTCAAAAGCCTAGGCTTGACCTTTTAAAAAATATAGGCTTTTTTAATAGTTTGAGTCTGGGCCTATTTCCCATCAGGTCAGGCTGCAGGCCCCTGGCCTATTTCCATCCCTAGCTGTGGTGGTATTGAAAGAGGGAGGGCAAAGTGTGCATTTGGGGAGAGAGAGTGATGGAGGTTTTGGTTGCTGTTGATGTTGAGAGATTATTTTTGTCAATAACAAAAGTCACATACCATTTTGTAAGTGTTAGAATCTTTCGGGTACCGATTTAGTATTTACCTCTATTATTAATCAATTAATAATACAGATTATCATAAGGGAGCCACTCAGATAAAGACGCTTAAAACGTCTTTTTCTAAAGATACTATTTAGTCATTAAAATTTGATATATATAATTGATTAAACTATGTTATTTTTATCAAAATTATATCAGATAAATTGATTTTACCAAAAAATCAGTAAACTATACCTTGAACCGGTCTAAATTAATATTTTTTATAAAAAAACTATAATATTATTATTTAAAAATTGACTAAAATACTATTTTTATTTTATTTATATATAAATTTTGAGAATCTTAAATTCTAACCCTTCTCTCTTTTCTCTCTATCGTTATAGGATTAGAATTTAGGGTTTTCAATATATATATAAGAAGTATTTTAGTCATTTTCTATAAAAAAAATATTAATGTAGATCAGTTCAAAGTTTGGTTTATCGATTTTTCGGCCAAATTAATTTGTCTATCCAATTTTGACAAAATAATACGATTTAATCGATTATATGTATTAAATTTTAATTACTAGAAAACATCTTGATCTGAGCGACTCCTTTGTCATAAAGTTACAAATCGATAAAAATTTATCAATATAAAAATAATGTGGATTAATTAAAATTTTACGTATATTAAAATTTAATTAAATTTACATATATTTTACTCAAAATCAATTAAAATTGTACGTATATTTTGAGTAAAATATATGTAAATTTAATTGAATTTTAATATACTTAAAAATTTTAATTAATCTACATTATTCTTATATTGATAAATTTTTGTTGATCTATAACTTTATGACAATATGTATCATTAATGGATTAATAATATTATTGATACTTTGAGTTTGTTGAGTTTATAAGTGGTCTCTATAATATATATTATGTTTTTATTTCGTATAGTATTAGTAGCCTACTCATAGTGCATTTTAGTGCAAAGATATCAAATAGAATTTTTAATTTAGTTTAAATAGATAAAAATTAAATTTGTTATTACTCAAAAAAATTTTGCTATATATCAAATAATGTGTTTATTAATTTTTATTTTATTGTGAAAATGATCTAAATAATAATACTAATAATATATCATAAGATTATTATTATTAATGTATTAACCGTATTTTAATATTTATTATTTATATATTTAAAAATTATATTTGAGAATTATTTATTTTGCTTCCTAATTGTTACGGCCCGGCCCAGACCATTTGCGGGCCGACCCGATCCACTGATTATCTGACCCGAACGGTCGGGTACCAGCAGCTCAACCAACAACCCGAACACGCATCCTTGACAACTCTCCACTACAGTTATATGAGGAAGTTTCGAGAAAGGTGGGTCTGCCCTTGCGGGACCCACTTCTGACACGGTATATATGGGGAGGGTCCTACCCCTCCCTCAAAGTACGTCACATACCACTCTCTCACTTTTCACCTGCACACGTGACTGACTAGAGCGTCGGAGTGTCCTTGCAGGTGACACCCCCTTTTCTCCACATCAAGAGCTCAAGACGTCGGCTACTCCAGCTCCACCCTCGCGACTCGGTCCTAGGCCACACCCCACCTATCCACCCGAGGATCCCTCCGAACCGTCCGGTACCTGACCTACCGAACACTAATAAATTATATTTTAAATTTAAATAATTTATTAATTAGTTTGTACTTATTATACTATGTATTGAATAATTTATTGTAAATAATATTAATATAATGAATAAAAAAATAATTAAAAAAATATTATTTAAAAAATAAAGACAAATAAACTCCTAATTATTTTAAATTTAGAGACAATTAGGCCTATATCCATTTCTAAACCTCATATGTTAGTGTTTTTTCGTTTAGAGTTAACAAAAAAAACACCCACAAAAACTACCGTATTGTGTCGCAAAAATAGAGGACATGAACAAAAAAAATTATTTTTATTTTAAGGAGTCGCAATATCACTCTAAAAAATAGACAAAAACTGAATTGGTAGCTCATTCAATCTATAATATCTCATTACATTTCATAGACAGGTATAATAATAACATAAAATTCCGTAATATTCTTGAATGTTGATATATATATATATATAAAGAGAATATGGACAAAATTAGTGTATATATATATATTTTTTAAATATTTTTTTATTAAATATAATTTATAAAATATTTTTTATTAATTATCAAATTCGAATCCATAATTTTGTAGCTTTAATGTAATATGCTTACTGATGAGTTTGAAAAATTCTAAATTAATTTGATGATGATCAAACATTATTAAAATAATTAATTATAAAATTATTAAATTGAATTTTTAATTCACATTTGTTAATTAATAATTTTATGTTGTGCATATTTAGTTATGGGTCAAAAATGACAAGCTCAGTATAAAGTTAATTTTTAGCCTTATGAAAAATTATCTAAACATAAGTGGTTGAATTATTGCTATGCTTGTTGGGCCAGAAAAATCAATTTGAAGCCCAACAAAGTAGTTGGTCCGAAATCAAAAAGAAAATGGGACACAATGTTTCGGTTACTCATTTAACATGGTGGAATCCATTTTTGTATTAAATGAAAAGCATACCTTTAACGGATACCTTTTTTAATGGGTTGTTGAATTCAAATTTCGATTAACTTGGATTTATTGCATGCCTTGGTAACATAAGAGAAAAAGCTCACATTGATTTGATTACCATCATTACTCTCACACATTACTAAGCAAAGGAAAGTGGAAAATTAATTCATTTTTAATTTCATTCTTCAATTACATTGAAAGTTTTCTCTCTTCTCTCTATTCTCTCTTATTATTTCGGTCATGTCATAGGGAAGAAGAAGAAGCAAGTTATCAGAGATGAGGTACTGTAGCAGTGAAGCTAGAAGCAAGAAAAGGGCTAAGGTAGTGATGATGTCCTTAGCAAAAAGAAAGTCTACAGTATGGTATGGCTGAGATCTTTGCCACTAAGGGTAAGATGTGGTGAAGAAGTCTCAAGCTCTCTATACCCAAAAATGACAGAAATCAAACTCGGTCAGAGAAGAAGATCCCTGGGTATGGCTCATCTCTACTCTCTGATCAACCATCACAGAAGGTAGCTACTGTAGCTACGTGGAGGAAGAGGCAGAAGATAGAGCAGATGGAGCTGTCAAGCATCAAGGACTCATCAAGGGTCAGGAATCCTTCTTGGGGAGCAAGTCAAGATGGAAGGCCCAAATTGATGAAGTTTGGTAAGAATGGATGAAGTAGAGGTAACTGCATGTTGATTTTTGCATTCGGTGCTCTCTCTTCTCTCTTTGTCCGAACCCGTTTGATGTTTGAAAAAGAAGAAGTTGGCTCGGTTTAACTGTTTTAACTTTGGAGGCTTTCCCTTCTATAATAAGGGTGAACAGTCAGGGCTTGAAGCAAGGAGAAAAGAGTGTAAAGCACAGAGTTCTCATAGCTACCCAAGCTAACAAAAGTTCTTCTCCTTCAATGTGTTTCATGTTGTATTTTTCTGTTTAGTTTTGTCTATCTTGAGTCTCATGAAAAAAGGCAAACAGTGAGGTTTGTATGAAAAAGTCATAGAGCGGAAAAAGGTAGAGTATACAAAATTAAAAGAAAAAGTCATAGATATCCTTAGAGGTCTTTTGTACATCTGTGTTGTGTATCATGATTCTGTGGAAATCCCCTTGCAAGTTGAGTTAACACTTAGCAGTTGAAAGCTTGGTAGGTAACCAAGTTAAGTTCAGTATTGGGGATAGATTCTGGACTTGTCCCGGATAGGAAGGGTAGTTCCTAGGGAGAATTGGCGTTTGTAATCTGCATGATTATAGTGAAATTCCATCATTGTTGTGATGGAGACTGGATGTAGGCTGCATTGCACTTAGCAGCTGATCCAGGATACTTCTTGGCGTGTGATTCTCTCCTTCTCTTCTACTCCATTTCTGATTCTGTTGCACATGAGACAAAATTAAAAAATATCTCTTCATTGATTACAAGACAAAAAGAAAATATTTCTTTACTAGTGACGAGACAAAAAACAAAAATATCTTCTCAAAAAATTCTAAAAGGCAACAAGTATTACTAGGTAAAAAAATGGCTAAGATTCAACCCCTTCTCTTAGCCATTGATAACCATTAACTATTTTGCTTAATATCAAATTTAGTACTATTACTTATAGTTAATTTATAAAAAAATGAATTAATAAATAGTACACTAGCATATATAAATTCCTTGAAACAAATGCAGAGATATCAGAGCAAATAAGAATAATAATAATAAGAATAATTTTTGAAACAAGTAGTTTTTAGTATTTTTTATTATTATTTGACTAATACTAATAATAAATTACTTTAATAAATAAATTTTATTAATTTATGTATGTAAATTTAAAAAAAATTAAGTATAAATTATATTAATTTATGTGTGCAAATTCTGATAAATATAAGTACAAATAAATTATATACTTTTTATATGTAAAATATTTATAAATATAAATACAAATTATTGTTAGTGAAGATAAAAAATAATATTTGTTGGATATCTAATATGGTTAGTAATAATAACAAGAATAAGAAGAATAAAAAATTAAAAATGGTTGGCGGAGGAGTGCAGTTTTGTACTTAATCCACCAAACAAAAAGTTCAGACTTAAAAGCCAAGAACCTGAAATAGAAAAATATTCCAGTATAAAGATTTGATCAATTATAAATTAACATTAGTCAGAATTCATATTGATATGCCAAAAATTGGATCTCCATAGCAACCTTGATGGGCACCATGTGTGTGATAAGAACAAAACGTAGTGTCGTTAAGCCAGCTGAAGAGACACCATTGACCACACTAGACCTATCATTAATCGATAAGATACCTGTTCTAAGGTGCGATGCCAGAACGTTGCATGTGTTCAGGCATGGCCCTGAAGCTGCAAGTGTCATAAGAGAAGCCTTGTCTAGAGCATTGGTTCCTTACTACCCTCTTGCTGGGCGCCTCATTCACAAATCGGAACAAAATGATGAAGCAGGGTGCCTCCAAGTTCAATGCTCCGGGGACGGTGCCTGGTTTGTTGAGGCTTCTACTGATTGCACTCTTCAATCTCTTCATTTCTTTGATGACATTCAGTCTATTCCATATGATCATCTTCTTCCTGATGATGTTCCTCAAACCGAAGGCATTGACCCCCTTGTCAAAATGCAGGTATATATGTCTTTGACTTGATAAACGTTATTTAGTTAACTATATAAAAGATTTTGATTATTCGAGTTCACCAATACATGACCAACAATATTTTTGGCCTAACACTTGGAAAAAATAATATTTTTTTAATTTTAATTAAGTATTAAATTTTAAATTTTAAATACAGATTTATAAATTCTAATAGTGTAAAAATATTAATATTAATAAGTTTTAATTTTATTTCGAGTCATTAATCAGATATAACCTAATCTTGATAATATGAACTAATTTTTATTATAAACATAGTAATTGTACACAAAAAAATCAATTATCAAATTAATTATGTATATATAATATATGTTAAAATATAAAATATAAGGTACAAAATAAATATCACATGTATTTATACAATGCAAATACATAACGGATTTTTTTGGGCAAGTTTTTTAAAAAATAAAAAAATAATTTGATGTTTGAATATTTTATATAAAAATATTTTTTATTAATTATATTTTAATATAATCATATAATAATATTATTTATTTATTTATTATATTAAAATATTTTTAAAAAATCAATTATAATTTCTAAAAAATATATATTTTATTTTGACTTTTAAATTTTTTTTAAATTCATTAAAAAATCTTTAAAAATGATATTCGTATACTAAAATCAGTCATTAATTACTTTAAAAAAAGATTTGATTATTCAAGTTGACCAATACATGACCAACAATAATTTTGGCCTAACAATTGGAGAAAACATTATTTTTTAAATTTTAAATATTAAATTTTAAATATCAAATCATAAATTTTAAAAGTATAAAAATAGAGATATTAATAAAAATCTTTAATTTATTTTGAGTCATTAATCAGATATAACATTAACTAACTTTTATTATATACATATTTGTTGTACATAAAAATTAGTTATTAAATTAGTTATGTATATATAACATATATTAAAATATAAAATATAATAAAATTATAATTTTTAAAAAAAGAGTGTTAGGGACAATAAAATTTGTAATATATAATTATTAATTAATTATTATTAATATTTTTAATGATGTAAGATGATATTAATATAGAATAGTTAAGTGCTAATGATGTAAAATAATTAAGTGTTTGACTAAATTTTAATAAAAATGCTCTCTCACGTACTTTATCATTTTTTTTTTTTAAAACATGCTCCACAACTAATTTAGCGGCAATTTTTTTGTGGGCGGGTATTTTTTTGTTTTGATTTTGGTTGCCCGTTAGATTGAATGATTTTTCATGCATCTTATGATCAGGTGACACAATTTGGATGTGGAGGATTTGTGATAGGCCTCGTATTCTGCCACACCATATGCGATGGCCTTGGTGCTGCCCAATTTCTCAACGCCGTAGGGGAGCTAGCTAGAGGTCTTCACAACCCCACCATTGAACCGCTCTGGCACAGACACTTCGCTCCCTCACCACCACCATCACCGTCGCCACCTCCACTCCCTAAACTACCACCAACCATGCCAAACTACAAGCTAGAACACGCTACCGTAGACATCCCCATGCATCGAATCAACAACCTCAAGCAAGAATTTCAGCGGCTCACCGGACTCGCTTGCTCTTCCTTCGAAGTCGTAGCCGCGGGATTATGGACAAGCAGAGCAAGAGCCATTGATTTCGAACCCAACGCCGAGCTGAAGCTTGTGTTCTTCGCTAACTGCCGTCAAATCTTGGACCCTCCTCTCCCCGCTGGCTTCTACGGCAACTGTTTCTTCCCAGTGACGATCACCGCTTCCTACGAGTCGCTCAGAGACGCATCGCTCTTCGATGTGGTGAAAATGATACAAGATGCAAAGACCAAATTACCCTCCGAGTTTGGCAAGTATTTGAAGGGTGACTGTGGGGATGACCCTTTTGCCCCTCCTTTGAGCTACAGGACGCTCTTCATATCGGAGTGGGGGAGGCTGGGATTCAACCAAGTTGACTACGGGTGGGGTCCAGCGGTACACGTGGTGCCCATACAAGGGTCAAGCATAATCCCCGTAGGAATTGTGGGGTACATGCCTCTCACCCTCCTCCCAAACAAAGGAATTCGTTTGATGACATGGTGCGTTGAACAAGATCATCGCCATCCCTTCCTCCATCAAATGCATACTCTCATGGATATATGATATTATTATTATCATAAGCTCTTTTTTAATATCTCTCAATCAATAATGCATATGTTAAGATCTTTGCCTATTTAGTGTTTACGTGATCCCATGAAATAAAAAATATCATTTATACTAAAATTAAGCATAAAATAGTTAATATATATAAATATATATTATTCAATTTATTTTTAAGATATATTTTATATTTTTGTATATATTTTATATTAATAATTAATTTTAGTAATTATTTTTAGTATATTTATAATATAGTTAATATAGTAAAGATGCATGTTTTGAAAATAATTAAATAATAATATTATATATTAATTAATGAGTTATAATTCAAATGATATAGTCTTTTCATATTCATTATTTAAGATATTGTATATTCGAGTCTCTTTATCTTCGATAAAAAAATATTATATATATTAAAATATTAAAATTAGTATTATTATAAAATATATATTAAAATATAAAATATGCAATAAAAACAGGGATGGACATAAGGGGGCGAGTAGAGGCCTCGACCCCATCTCTTTTTAAAAAAATTAATAGTAATAAGTTATTATGTATAATTTAATTTAAAAAAATATTTAGTATTTAGTCTAGTATAAATAAAAGTTCAGTCTAATTTAAATATTAATAATTTTTAATATCTAAAAAATAAGTAATAATATTAAAAAAAACTGAAAAGATATTATTACTAATATTTTTAATTAAATAAAAATTTCAAATCTCATAAAGTAAATTTTTTTTGTGACCATCATTTTTTATTCATTTGGTATTAATTCTCTCTGTTTCAACTGCTATAACTAAGAGATCTTTTTTAACTATGAATATTGTTAAAAATAACTAAGAAACAAAATGAAAGATGAATTTTTTGCTAATTATCTTTTAATTATATTGAAAAGAAAATTGCTGAAAAATTTGACACAAATTCTATTATTGATAAATTTTATGATATGAAGAATCGACCACTTTATTAGTAAAAAATACCTACATATTTTTTGTACTTTAAAATATATTCTCTGTCGGTGTATTTTTGTAATACATCTTATATTATATAATTTTTTACATAATTTTTAATATTATATGTATTATTGGCCTCCCATGATAATATTTATGAATCCATTCCTGAGTAAAAATAAATTAAATTATATATAAATATATAATAATAGATTTTAATAGCTGATTTTATGTATGAATAGTATTTTTTTATAATTAATAAATTGTACATTCGGTTAAATCCTACTACATACGTACTCTGATATATATACCTTGCTTCTGCTTCACTTTCGTCTTTCTATTATAGCTTTGTCTATTCTTAAAGGAGAGTTGACAAATTGATTCAAATGGAAGGATGAATGTAGGTCCTTTGCTTAGACCTTGTTTTGATTACGTGGCCAATTCTTTGAGTGAGTTTATTATTGTTGTGTTTCTTTGGATGATAATCGAGAGTTTTGTGATTTTTTCAAAAAGTTGTTTTTTTGTTCTTCTTTAAATATTTTTTAAGTAAAAGTGTTGCTTAATTTTTAGAAAGCACCGCATTTTTTCCTTTTTTACGGAAGGATATTAAGGAAACAGTTTAAGAATTAAACCTTTCTTATACAATAATGCTATATGAGTAATTCTATATCTATGTATAATAATATGCAAATTTGATGCATCGGATGTATGAGGAAGGAAGCCAGGTTGCTCATGATGCAGTTGGAAGTATAAGAACAGTAGCATCTTTCTATGCTGAAGAAACAGTTATGAAGCTATACTGAAAGAAATATGAAGGTCCAATGGAAAAAGGAAAAAGAAAAGGCTTGATCAGTAGAGTAGGATTTGGGGTTTCATTTTTCTTTCTCTACTGTGTCTATGCAACCTGTTTCTATGCTGGAGCTAGATTTGTGAAGGATGGCAAGACATCATTATCAGATGTTTTAAGGGTACTTAGTACTAACTCTTTTAGCACCACTTAATTTGATTAAACATATCAGAGTTAATCATTAGAAGCTTCCTTCTCTAATTTCCCAGTCAAGTTCAGTTGCTCCTGATTCTAGCAAAGTCAAGTCAACTGCTTCTTCCATATTTGGACTACTTGATATGAAGTCAAATATAGATCCAAGTGATGAGTCTGGTACAACACTGGATTGTTTAAAAGGTGAAATTGAGTTTAGCTATGTAAGCTTTAAGTATCCATCTGAGCCAGATTTACAGATTCTTCAAGACCTATGTTTGACCATCCATTCACCCTTATTTCAAACTCTATTTCATGTTAGTATCAACATGATGAAAATGCATTTTAATCAAATATTGTTGTTCTAGACAGTGGCCCTTGTTGAGTGGGAAATCCACAATGATTGCTTTGTTACAAAGATTCTATGATCCAGATTTTGGACAAATCACACTTGATGGGATAGAAATTCAGAAATTGCAGGTCAAGTGATTGAGGCAGCAGATAGGGCTTGTAGGTCAAGAGCCAGTATTATTCAGTGACAGAGTCCAAAGATATTGCTACTCGATGAAGCCACTGGCCACAAGTGCATTGGATGCAGAGTCAGAGAGAGTTGTGGCACATGGTCTATCCACAATTAAAAATGCAGATGTGATTGCTGTGGAAAAGGAAAGGCATGAGACTCTCATTAGTAAGGAGGAGGTATTTTATGCTTCCTTGTTCCAACTTCATTATAGTGCCCAGTGCCCCAAGAGTTTAACAGTCGGTCAGTTAGAATCGCAAAATCGATTCTCATTCTATTCCTCCCTTTCGTCACGTTCTTGCTCTGCGTCTCAGAGAAGCAGTGTTAAGCACGCCAAATCGCCAGGCTTGAACCCTAGGTTTATGTGTGTTCAGCTTCATGCCTCCATTTTTTGCCTCTCTCCCCTATGTGCTGCTGGCGCCGTAGCGGTGGCTCATCTTCATCGCTCTCCTCTCTTCTCCTCTGTCAGTACTCTGCCTGTCCTGCTTCTCTCTCAATCTCTCCTTTCACTTCTCTTCTCGCTGCTGTGTTGACTTTGCAGATTCTTCTATGCTCTTATCGATCGGTTTATTTTTGCTAGTTCTATTGAATATCTTGTTGCTTGTTGCCTTGTTTTCTTACGATCTTACTCTAACCTAGTTTATATTATATGTTGATTATTATACTGTTATGACCTATGTTGGATCTATTTATTTTATAATTTTATTTAATGAGTAATGCTAGGAACCAAAAGTTATTAGCCAAAAACCAGTCAAATACCTTTCGGTGAATCCAGAATCCGTACGAGTTAATATATATGGATGTTTCTTCTGCTAAGTATTAGAATATTTTTTTTATATTAAATGAATGTTCTTTTATATATTTTTTGAATTTTTTTGTATTACAAATGTGAATGTTTCTATTTCTTTAAAAATTTCATAATTTTTTTTAAATTTTATAGATAATTAATTATTTTTACTAAAATATAACTGGATATTTCTTTTGTTAAGTATTAAGATGTTTTTTTTTGTACATATTAAATAGATATTTTTTTCATATTAAATGAATATTTTTTTTATATTTCTTAATGTGCAGAATGACGCAATTGTTGAGAAGCCTTCCCTCCTTCTCCAAACGCTATAAACACACACACCAATACAGTTAATTTCATTCAATTCCTTAACCGCAAACACATACACATTCTTATTCCTCAGAATCATGGACGGGATTCGAGGATCAACCCTCGGCATTGGAAGCTTCGCCACCGTTAGTGTACCCACACCCAAGAACCCTTCCTTTCCGTTCCACTTTCCGGTTGCCATTAAGTCATGGTTGTCAAACTCGCGAGTTAACTCGTAAACTCGTACGAGTTTACGAGTTTAGGTAGTGGAATCGAGTTGACTCAGATATAAACTCGTTTTTGGGTAGACTCGGGTTAACTCGGCTAGACTCGGATAAAATCGTTCAAACTCGCGATTTTGCTAGCGAGTCAGCGAGTTTAATTTTGTAGCCCATTTTCGCCAAAACGGCGTCATTTTGGCCCATAAAAAAAACCCTACAGCTAAGTGGCTAACCCAAACCCGGTAAGTGTAACACACACCCACTAATGAAGAAGTGAAGTTCGAAACCCTCAGTGACTCCCTCCACCAAGCCCTCACGGCCAACCTCACTCCTCACTCTCTCCACCATCTACCAGCGCCGTTGTCTGCGCCGCCACGCAGAGGCCGGATGCCAGAGTCCAGACGGATCCCTCGCCTTCTCACCTCCCCTCGCCTCATCCCTCATCCCCTACCGCTCACCCACGCAGTGTCGCAGAGCCCACTAGGTCACCACTACGCAGTGAAGGACCACCACGCAGTGAAGGGCCACCACGCAGAGTCGCAGTCTCGCAGAGCCCACCACCACGCAGAGTCGCACAGCGCCAGAGCCCACCACCACGTCGTTTGCCTCCCCTCCCCTGTTCTACCCTCGTCAGCCTTGTTCAGTTGTTCTTCACTGAATCACTACCGATCTGCTTCATGTCTGCCGATCTCCAAGGTAATTTTGTTAAACTAATTCAAATGCTAATAATTTTGGTATCAATTATTCAATTCTGCAAATTTATTAAGGCCCTGATCTGCGTTTGATCTGTTGAAAAAAAAATTAATGTGTTAAAAAAACTGATGCTGCTTGCCTGCTTCTGTGCTTCATGCTTCAATCATGGTTAAATTGTGTGGATAGTGCTTCTGTTATATTTTTTTTCTTTTGTTTTCTGCTTCTGTTATGTACTTATGTAGTTATGTTTAGTTTACTGAAACTCTGAAGTCTGAATTGAAATGCTGAAGTCTGAATTGAAACTTTAAAATATCTTAATTGAAACTCTGAAGTCTGAATTGAAACTCTAAAATATCTGACTGAAATTCTGAAGTCTGAATTGTTAGTGTTACTGTGTTAGTTTAATTGAAACTCTGAAGTCTGAATTGTTAGTTTAAATGAAAATGTATCTGTTGTGTAATAAAGTGAGTATTGGAGTGATGATTAAGTCTTCTGATGCTGAAAATTTTTCATCTTTTGAACATTATTGTTGTAAGTGTAGCTGAAACTAGTGTTAGTTATGAATTTAGTTAGTGGATAATCTGAATCTGAATTTAGTTAGTGGACAATCTGAATCTGAATTTGTTGTTTAGGTTGTTGATTTTTAGGGATAAAAATACAAAATGTCTGAGAATTTTGGTTCAGGGACAGGGTCTTCGCTTCTTAGTATTCCTAGACCTACACCTGCTGTTTCTAGGAGGAAAAATGCAACTAGAAATAGAAGTGATATAGGATGGAAACATGGGATTGATGTTCAAGGCAATGGTAAAAAAGTGAAGTGTAATTATTGCTCAAAGACTATAAGCGGAGGGATTTATAGATTCAAGCATCATCTTGCCGGTACTAAAGAGGATTCAGAGCCTTGTGGTTCAATACCTGAAGAAGTGAAGGCTGTGATGTTGAAAGTCTGTGTGGAGGCTAAAGAAGCATCATTGAAGAAGAGAAGATTCGGTGATGATGAGGATTTAAATGTGTGATCCAAAGTACTTGTTGTAACTTGTAATTGTAGTATTATGTTAATTTATTATGTATTTTGATGTTGAAATTGTTAGGTTTGAATGTCTATATCTGAGTAAATATATATATTATACATGATATATATATTTTTTTATAAAAAATGTATAACAGGTAAACTCGTACAAGTCTACGAGTCGAGTCTAGATCGGCTCCACGAATTTACCTAGACTCGCGAGTTTGACTACCTTGCGTTAAGTCTTTCGATCGTTTCACCTCCTTCCTCCTTGTTAACGAGGAACACGTCCTTAACCGCCTCGGTTCTTCATGTCCTCAAATCCTAAGTGCTTGCGTGACTCGGTGATAGAAGAGGAGTGAATCGCTGTGGGGAGGCGAAGAAGGCCTCACGGTGAGAGAGAGAGATTTGTGTATGTGATTGTTGGAGGTGGGTAGGTTAATATGAGAGAAAAAATGAAGGTTTTTATAGGTTTTAATTAGGTTTACCTAATCAATTTTAATTTTTTTTATTTTGAATTTAAAAAATTTGAAATTAATTTATTATTAATATGAATTAATGTAGTTTTATTTAGTTTTTGGCTGATAACCTTTTGGTTCATATATTTTTCCTTATTTAATTCATACATTTTTGGATTGTTTTTGAATGATTTAATTGTTTTTGTTATTGTTATAATTTCTTGATCTGTTTTTCTCGTAATGGAAAAATGAACTAGACGAGGAATATTCATATATATATATATATATATATGAAAATCATCCTTAATTTTAATTGTTTATTTCTAGTAATTTGGTTTATTTAAGATTCACATTTTTTTATTTATTTAAATTAATTTTATGTCATCAAATTATATATATTTATAATTTACGAGTTAGGTTTACATTTCGTAAATTTTGATTCTATATTAACACTTTGAGTTAAGGTAAAAACTACAATTTTATTATATCTGTCTATCTATTTATAATACCAAAAAATCTAATATTCATTATCCTATAGAAATTTAATAGCTTAATGGATTAAAAGAAAAGTGTTAAGCACAGTAAATTTTGTAATTTGTAATCATTAATTAGTCATTATTAATATTTTTAATAATGTGAGATTATATCTAATGGTATAAAATTGCTTACTTTTTTTTTACTGATCAAGTGCCGGTTAGATTTTAATAAAATTGCTGCCACATAGACTTTCTCGCATTAAAAATTAAAATTACTAAATTTTTGTATGTTACATGGTATTTTGAACAATTTGAAATATGTTATATCCGAGAACAATTTACATAAATTAAAAGAAGAAAAAATTATTAAGAAAAAATAACTTAAGGCAATATGATAATTTTACTTTCAATTAATTTAGTTAAATCGTTTTGAAACAAAGTTATGCGTGGTTGATTTTTTTTCTTCCTCTCTGGTCCTTGTTCAAGATTTCTCATAAACATGGGTGCCTTGGTGGTATAAATTTTTTATATTTTATATAGTGATTAGAAACAAAATACTTACGATGATTGTTTTTAGATCTATTTATTTTAGAAGCCATTACAATTTTATTTAATTTTTTATTTTAATTTCTAAATCAATTAAGTATTATAATTTAAAATTTTTGTGATCAAGAAAAAGTTTTTTTTTAATATTTACTTACAATTATTATTTTATCACCATAAAATAAAGTGTAAATCCTAAAGTTTTTTTCTTTTTGTATATTTACTTACAATTATTATTTTACCACCATAGAATAAAGTATAAATCCTAACTGAAAATGAAGTTATTGTCTTTCTTAAAATAAGTAAAATCACTAGTTTCAAATAATTAAATGAAAGGGGAGCTGTAGGAAAATAATTTTAATGCAAAAATACTAAATGCACGTTAAAAATTAGTTATTATATATATTTAACTAAATAATTAAATTATTCATAGTAGAATAATTAAATCTACTCTAATGGAATAATCAAACTTTTTACATTAGAATAATAAGTTTTTTTTTATGAAATATTATATATGTATTTTTATACGGTGTATTTCTATACTGATTTTTATGTACCGAACCATAGTTGTTCGTAATATAATATAGGAAACATTTCAGGTACTCCATTGTACTTTATTGGAGTTTCAGTTCTCCAGTGTTTTTCAGCATTCAGATTTATTATTAAATATTTGAATGGTTTAGATCCTAGGTAAGATGGGTATGGTGAATATTAAGATAGGAGGGTGTATGTTGGACTTTTCACCGGCTAGAACGTTGCGGAGTAAGATTATGTGAAAATACCCATTGTGGGTAAGCCAAGCTAATGTGATAATGGGCCCAGCAGGCATTATGTTGGCATCCAAAATTCGAGTTTTTAAAATAGAAAAAATGTTCTCCCTCGTTATTAGTGCATCTTTCATCAATAATAATAATAATAATAATAATGAGTGTTGTATTATTAAATAATCTTGTTTCAGTTTTATTTATTTATTTATTACAAATTGACACATCTAAAAATAATATATTTAGATATTAATTATATTTAAATTATTATTTTTTAAAATATATTTATATTTGAAACTCTAAAGTGATATTTGTTTTGAAAAAAAAAAAGATTACGTGACTTCTTGAATTCGTAAAAAGAAAAAAAAGAAAAGCACTAATTGAAATTAAAGAAGAAAATAAGGGAATAAATAACGGATATGAAGGAGAGATCAAATAATGCAATGTGAAATTTTTTTTAGTTTCTAGATTTGGGCCTACCCGAAAGAATCCAATGGAAACCCAATCTAACACTAACACACTTCACACAACGTAAGCATTAATAGATTCATCAAAAACAAATGTAAGTACTAATAACGTATCTTCTTCCTCGCCCAAATTGCACAATGAACATCTTCCTCGCCAGAAGCTAACCATCAAACGCGTAGAGGTATCTAGTTTGTACTTTAACATTTGTGTTTTGATATTTTTTCTTATCTTGGACTAAATCCTTTAATGCTATCGGAACCCAACAACCTAATCGCCCCAAACCCAGATTCTCTTTCTGCTCCTGACTTAAAACATGGTTCTTCAGGCCACTAGAATGCCGTCGTCCATGGCCGCCTTGCTTCGTTGCGCCGTTCTCACCCCTTCCCATCTCCTCCACTTCGCACGCTCATCGCTACGACTTCTTGTTAGTTCAAATGTTTTCTCTACTCTGCAACTTACATCCAAAGTTTCCTCCGCTCCCACTCTCCATAAAGATCCCTCTATCGTGTTATTAATGTATGATGTGCTGCATGTGTTGCACTAGTATGGAACAAGCCATACAGCTACAATGGGGTCTCTCCTTCAATTTGCTTTCCTTCTTGACTGCACTTGTTATCCTAAATTCCATGGAGTTCATACTTGCCTTCTCTCCGTCTATATGCATGCTTGAGACGGCTGTAAATAATACAGAACTATCTCCATTTATGGGATGAAGATTGATGATCTTCTATTCCACTATGTACCCGCCCTCCCCTCTCCATGTGTGTTCGGTTGACTGTTCATATGGATAGAAACTATAAATCTATAATAGTGTATGTTTCAAGCCGCTCGACTTTCATCTTTGAATAATAAGCCAGCTGTTGAGCAATTTTTTTCCAATCGCGAAGCTGTCCAATTATGTCTTTTCGACGGTATCTTAGGGTACGTTGGTCATTCCAACCATCACTCCACGACAAATGACATCCGCGCTACTTGTTCGTACGTGGTGTACTGGTCTTCCAGTGTTGTAGTTGTACACTGGCTCACCAGAAACGCTTCCATTAATATAACCCATAAACTAAACTTATTTTTATCTCTTTCCCTCCAAAACTCAACTCCTAACGGAACAACTTAGAAACTGTTTTATTAATAAATAAATGCATGTGTATATTGTGGGCGAGGTGCTCTGTATTTATGGCTGGAAAAATATTTGTCAACCCCTTTGTTTTTCTGGGTTTTTACACTTTTACTACATAGTTTTGACTTTTGACTTTTGCGGGTTTGGGCCTCTTGATATATAATACATATGGAACCATGCATGATGTCAATCAAAGTCTTGTTTAAGTTACCGTATTTTGTGATGCAATCCACACTCCCACTAAGTTGCTGGTATTTTAATTGTGAATATATAATTTTACCTGTTATTATTATTAATAATATCTTCACAGTAGTATTTATTTATCTCCTATACCAAGTTACTATCCAATAGACCAATACCATGACTAAGTAATATATAATGCATGAATTTTTGGCATTCTGTTGTTTAGTTTTTTTCTGCGGCAGTTAGTTAGTTGGTTGGTCAGAAGATGGAAAATATTTTCGGTCCCTCCTTTACCTGGATAACCAACCCAAGTGTGCGTTTCTGTTTTTCTGCAAAATTATAGTACTTTCAAGTCTCTGGATAACCAACCCAAGTGTGTGTTGCTGTTTTTCTGCAAAATTATAGTACCTTCAAGTCTATATTAATTGAATTGGAGAATCAATAAAACACACTTCAATTTACTTCATTGACATTTTTTTTGTTGTTGCTCATAGTATTCTCCAACCCGACAGGCTAAAGAATAATCCGTCGCGGATCTAAGTTCTATTTAAGGGCCTGCCGCTGGCCAATGGGTTGTTATATGCACAAGGCGGGATTCAAATCCCCGACACCTGCTTAAGCGAACTAGTGAGCTGATTACTCGACAAACCCAAGTTGTTTTATTTCATTAACATTTTATTTATGTATTTATAATTTGGTGTTCTTGTTTTTGAAAATCCTGTGGGATAAGTCCATGTTCTAAGATTAAAAAAGAAAAGGATATCAACCCTTTGCATCATTATGGAATGGCCATGAAGGAATCTACCTTAGGGGTACTTCCAGGAAACACACGTCGCAATAATATGTCTATGTGCTCCTTTTGTTTGTTGCTTAGCCTTCACGTATCTTTAGAGTTTCACATTTACTCACAACTTGGTATGCTATAAAACGTTATTATATACATGATAAGAATTTTTCTAACTAAGTTGTTTGGTTCTGTTTCAACCTTACACTGCTTCAATAATTTTGTAGTAGTGTTACATAACATAGGACTTAAAAGTGTACTAGGGAGATGGGCCGTGAGAACGGTTACAAACGTGATGATGAGACAAGTTCATCAGAGAACCAAAAAGAAACAGTTCCATACTTCAAGCTGTTCTCGTTTGCAGATTCCACTGACATCTTGTTGATGATTGTTGGGACCATTGCCGCCATTGGAAATGGTATGGGAAGGCCTCTCATGGCATTAATCTTTGGCCAAATGGCAAACGTCTTCGCTGATAACCTGTACAGTGAAGATATTGTCAACCAAGTTTCTAAGGTAAAATCCAGGAAACTAATATTCAGCTTAATGTGTATGTAATTGTGAAGAACCAAAATAATATTTAGTTATGCTGACCAAAATTGCAGATCAGTCTGAAATTTGTGTACTTGGCAATAGGCATAGGTGTTGCAGCATTCCTTCGTAAGTACCCCATAATTAGGTCACTGATTTTTGTTAACTCAATACAGTTATATATGAGTTATTCAGCAATGAAGATCATTGTTTCATGCTGCAGAGGTGGTATGTTGGGTGGTGACAGGGGAAAGACAAGCTGCAAGAATAAGGGGTTTGTACTTAAAGACTATTCTAAGACAAGATATTGCTTTCTTTGATAAAGAGACAAACACTGGTGAGGTCATAGGTAGAATGTCAGGTGACACAGTCCTTATTCAAGATGCCATGGGTGAGAAGGTAATAATACTAATAATACTACTATATCTATATCTTTTTATGTATCATATGCTGCTGCAACATTCATATACTAAAAGGCTTGCTTGCATAAACAGGTTGGGAAATTTGTGCAGTTAATTGCAACATTTGTTGGAGGGTATGTGATATCATTTGTCAGAGGGTGGCTTCTAACTCTTGTCTTGTTGTCTGCTCTTCCAATTCTCGCTATAGCTGGCGCAGCTTTGGCCATCACCATAGAAAAGATGGCAACCATAGGTCAAAATGCTTATGCAAAAGCAGCACATGTAGTTGAACAGACAATAGGTTCTATAAGAACAGTATGTTATCAAAGCCTAAATAAATATCTTTGAAATTTATTGTTAGCTTCAGAGTCTTATATCAGGTTCTGCCATGATATTGATTATTTCCTTTTTAACATATATTTCAAGGTTGCATCCTTCACTGGGGAAAAGCAAGCAGTATCTAGTTATGAAAAACGTCTTGAAGATGCATACAAATCAGGAGTTAGCGAAGGCATAGCAGCTGGAATGGGTTTTGGTGTTGTTACCTGTGTCATTTTTTGCGGTTATGCTTTGGCTGTATGGTATGGTTCAAAGATGATAATGGAAAAAGGATATAATGGGGGTATGGTGGTCAATGTCATGGTTGCTGCATTAAGTGCTTCCATGTAAGTATATAGATACCTTTGGAATAAAACTAAATGCATTCTATTTGCTTGCCTAATTCTGTGTATGTATATGTTAGGTCTCTTGGGGAAGCAAGTCCTTGCTTAAGTGCTTTTGCTTCGGGTAAAGCAGCAGCCTATAAAATGTTTCAAACAATTGAGAGAAAGCCTGAGATTGATGCTTATGATCCTACTGGAAAAACATTGGAAGATATTCATGGCGATATAGAATTGAGGGATGTCTATTTCAGTTATCCGGCCAGACCCGAGGAGCTGATATTCAACGGATTCTCTCTGCATATTCCAAGTGGCACAACTGCGGCTTTAGTAGGACAAAGTGGAAGTGGGAAGTCCACAGTTATCAGTTTGATAGAAAGATTCTATGATCCACAGGCAGGTGAAGTTCTTATTGATGGCATTAACATTAGAGAATTTCAGGTTAGATGGATAAGAGGAAAAGTTGGCCTTGTCAGCCAGGAGCCAGTGTTGTTTGCATCTAGCATCAAGGATAACATTGCTTATGGAAAGGAGGGAGCAACAATTGAAGAGATTAAAGTTGCCACTGAACTTGCAAATGCTGCTAATTTCATTGATAAACTGCCAAAGGTTCTACAATATAAAAGGAATTTTTGGATTCATAATCTTTGTAACTCGTTAAGTAAACTTATTTAAATGCTTTATAACCTTGTGATGTGTATATAGGGATTGGAAACAATGGTTGGTGAGCATGGAACACAACTATCTGGTGGACAGAAGCAACGCATTGCCATTGCAAGAGCTATCCTAAAAGATCCAAGGATTTTGCTTCTAGATGAAGCCACAAGTGCACTTGATGCAGAATCTGAAAGAATAGTTCAAGAGGCCCTAGACAGGATCATGATCAACAGAACTACTGTTATTGTAGCTCATCGCCTAAGCACCGTGAGGAATGCAGACATGATTGCTGTAATTCATAGAGGGAAAATGGTTGAAAAAGGTACAGAGCATGCAAAGATAAGACATGGATTCTCTCATCATGATAAAATTTTGTTTTATGTATATTTGTAACTGACTTCATGTTTATCAATCAGGAACACATGTTGAATTAGTCAAGGACCCCGAAGGAGCTTACTCTCAGCTAATACGTTTGCAAGAGGTAAGAGAGGAGGATTCATTAAAGAATGCAGACAATCAAAACAAGTCTGAACTCTCAAAAAGTAAAAGGTGGTCATTTCAAAGATCAGAATCATCTATTGGTAGCAGTAGCCGCCACTCGACTTCCTTCGGCATACCTACAGGAGCTAATATCCTTGATCCTAAAGTTGAAACTCCAAGAGAAGAGGATGTACCATCACAAGAGGTTCCACTATGGTGGCTTTTTTCCCTTAACAAACCAGAGATTCCAGTGCTTCTTATGGGATCTATAGCTGCCACAGCAAATGGTGCTATATGGCCAGTGTTTGGTTTGTTGCTTTCTAGTGCCATCAAAACATTTTATGAACCATTCAATGAGTTAAAAAAGGACTCAAGGTTTTGGGCACTAATGTTTGTGACCCTTGGACTTGCATCTTTAATTGCTCTTATAGCAAGAGGATACTTTTTCTCTGTGGCTGGCCATAAGCTAATCCAGCGCATTAGGTTGCTATGTTTTGAGAAGGTGATCAACATGGAGGTTTCATGGTTTGATGAGGCTGATCATTCGAGTGGCACAATCGGTTCAAGGCTCTCGACGGATGCTACATCTGTTCGTGCCCTTGTTGGGGATGCATTAGGACTACTAGTTCAAAATATTGCAACAGCATGTACAGGCTTGATCATTGCTTTCATTGCAAGCTGGCAATTGGCGTTGATCATTGTTGTCATAGCCCCTCTTGTTGGATTGAATGGATATGTTCAAATGAAGTTCTTGAAAGGCTTCAGTTCAGATGCAAAGGTGAGACTTTTTCCATCTCAATACTTGGCTATGAAAGTACTTCATGGTTTATTAGACTCAGCGAAAAATCCTATGATAATATGCATATTTTTATGCAGCGGATGTATGAGGAAGCGAGCCAGGTTGCTAACGATGCAGTTGGAAGCATAAGAACAGTGGCATCTTTCTGCGCTGAAGAGAAAGTTATGGAATTCTATAAGAAGAAATGTGAAGGTCCAAGGAAAACAGGAATAAGGCAAGGCTTGATCAGTGGAATAGGATTCGGGGTTTCATTTTTTCTTCTCTATTGTGTCTATGCAACCTGTTTCTATGCTGGAGCTAGATTTGTGAAGGATGGCAAGGCATCATTCTCAGATGTTTTAAGGGTACTTAGTACTAACTCTTTTTAGCACTTGCACCTGAATTTTCAATATTTCTTCACTAAAAGCTTCCTTCTTTGGATTTGTCTTAGGTTTTCTTTGCTTTAACTATGGCAGCTAACGCAATTTCCCAATCAAGCTCACTTGCACCTGATTCTAGCAAAGCCAAGTCAGCTGCTGCTTCCATATTTGGACTTCTTGATATGAAGTCAAAGATAGATCCAAGTGATGAGTCTGGGACAACACTGGATAATGTAAATGGTGAAATTAAGTTTCGCCATGTAGGCTTTAAGTATCCATCTAGACCGGATATACAGATTTTTCGAGACCTAAGTTTGACCATCCATTCTGGCAAAGTAAATTAAGCACTCTTCTTTCAAGCTCCATTTCATGTTATCAAACTGATGAAGATGCATGTTATCAAATTAACCATTTCAATCCAATTTTCCAGACAGTGGCCCTTGTTGGTGAGAGTGGAAGCGGGAAATCCACAGTGATTGCTTTGTTACAAAGATTCTATGATCCGGATTTTGGTCAAATCACACTTGATGGGATAGAAATTCAGAAATTGCAGCTCAAGTGGTTGAGGCAGCAGATAGGGCTTGTAGGTCAAGAGCCAGTATTATTGAATGACACCATTCGTGCCAACATTGCATATGGTAAAGGAGGCAATGCAACTGAAGCAGAAATCATACAAGTAGCAGAACTGGCCAATGCTCATGGCTTTATTAGTGCCTTACAACAGGTAAAAACAACACTCAACTCCTTGGTATTTGTGTTTTTCAGTTGAGTTATGGTTTTTGGATTTGGTGTAATAGGGTTATGATACTGTGGTGGGAGAGAGGGGAATACAGTTATCTGGTGGGCAGAAGCAACGTGTAGCCATTGCACGTGCTATAATAAAGAGTCCAAAGATATTGCTACTTGATGAGGCCACAAGTGCATTGGATGCAGAGTCGGAGAGAGCTGTTCAAGATGCATTAGACAAAGTGATTGTGAATAGAAGCACTGTGGTTGTGGCACATCGTCTATCCACAATTAAAAATGCAGATGTCATTGCTGTAGTTAAAGATGGAGTTATTGTGGAAAAAGGAAGGCATGAGACCCTCATTAGCATGGAGGATGGTTTTTATGCTTCCTTGGTCCAACTTCATTATAGTGCGTCAACAGCATGACAATAACTTTGTTATGATGCTAGGCAATTCATTATCCTTGCTTATCTTTTCCAATTTCCAAGATGAAAATTGGTACATAGTGTGACTAATGTAATAGTTGTGTTGAATTCTTAGTAAAGAATTGGAAATAAATCATGCAATCAGCATTAGGTAACGTTTGGAAGAAAGACAAAGACTGAGAGACTAAGACTGAAATAAATTTCAGTATTGTGTTTGATGTAAGGTGGAAGACAGAGATTGAAATAAAAATGAAGTTCTAATTTAATTTGCACAAAAGGTAAAGTTGGAATTAATTAATTGAAATTAAGATATTTTAGGTATAAAATGTTATTAAAATTCCAATCTCTGTCTCCAAAAATTTCAATCATCAGTGTCTCTACTTTTTGAAGGTACTGAAATACTAAAATTTTGGAGACAGACCAAAATTTTAGTAACGGTTTCTAGACCAACAAATATATTGAGTCTTAGACTCCGTCTCAATACTTCAAAACAAACGCTACCTTAATATTTTAGAGACAACAAAAAAAGTTTTTAATATCCTACAAAAAGGTTAGTATTAAGAAAATTTCACGTTACGCACATACACATACACATACATGTATTAACTGTTGCAAGTATGAGGAGTGTATGAAGTTAGTTCCACATCAAAGAAAGCAAGAAAGAATGAGAAGTTTAAAGACTCATTAACTTACTATCTTAAAGTTTTGAATTGGATATGGTGTCTTCTCGTCTTATGTTATCTCACTTGATTCCTCTCCGAAATTTCCCCAGTAGTCGAGAGCTCCCTACGGCGGCCCAACAGTAATATCATAAGTGATTTTTCTACACACAATACTTAAAATGGACTATTTGTATCCAAAATGCATTTTATCTTATTAGTAGCCTTAAATATATGTCGGAACCAAAACTTTGTTTTTGGTCTAGTCAGGCAATTAGGCATCCAGATCCCAGATATCTCAATTTCAAATTTAGGATACAAAATTTAGAGGATAAATCTGCCTATTTTCTAATAGAGTGACATGCATGAACAAGAACTAGCTAGATCATGAGCCATAACCAAAACGCATAAGCTAAAAGAAGCCAGGAAGAAATAGTTTGATTTGTCCATACTGCCCTTTCATCAAAGATCACAAACTTCAGGTCTATATTATCTTCATAAAAAATATATATACAAAATGAAATAAAGATGCTTCACTGTTGTGTTTTAGCAAAAGTAAAGGATGTATTGCAAATTGCTTCCGATGTTAAATATCAAAACCAACGCCTTCTGGCCCAGATTCAACCACAAGTGCAATCGAGTTTGCATACTTTCGAAACTGCAACAATCAATGCATTATAGTTAGCTATTTCTCATTCATTATTACACCACCACTAAATTTTCAATCTCATCAGTGCTAAGAGTAAGGATTTAAGCTCTTAGAAAATTGGACTTCTGTAGTAGGTATAAGTATAACAAAGATAGCTCAAATCATGAATCTTAATTTTCATTTCCTTGTGATTAAGGAGGCATTATGGATGCACTGTAAAGCTATTCAAGGCAACAAGGAAACTAGAACAGACACAAATAGTAAAAGTAAACAATTGACCATGTACCTCTTCGATTATCTCTTCAGACTTGTGACCTAACAGTTCCACTTTAGCAGCTCCAGATTCCTTTACTGACTTTATTTTACCATTTGTAGCATCCACCTATCAATTGCAGAAGAAATAACAAAAATTCACTCTTTTGTCACAAATTACTTCTTTATTATGAAACTCAGAAATTGTACCTCTTCTAACACGGCCTCAACATTTCTCCGTCTTGTTTCAATATCACGTTTCTTATATTCCACATCGGATGTTGTACCATTTAGGTATTTTGTTGATTTTTCCCGCATAATAATGCACTCTTTCTCTACCTGCCTTTTCGTTTCTTCCATCTGCAAAACTAAGGAAGGGAAACAAGCAGAGAAGTTGCATGGTTTTATACTGAAAAAGCATTACAAAATAATCTAGCATATAGTTATGCCGCATTTCAGTAACAGATGCCATTGAAAAGTTTGAAGAGAAAAATACAGCATTGGGTGAAAATAATTTAGGTCATTTGTGAACAGCTTTCAGCAATGTCTTCTGTAAAAATAGCAATATAAATTGGAAAAGGAAATGCGAGCATTGCCTGCCCAAGAATGTACCTTTACTTTGTTTTTCAGCCAATTTGGACTCGAGGGACTTCTCCAATACTTGTTCATCGCTAAGTTTAGCTTTCAAAGCTTTAAGCTCCTTTTCAACCGATTTAGCAGAATTTACCTATATGAAGAGCTACTGATATCAAAAAGGAGGTTTTGCACAATAGTAATCATTGAAGGAAGTTATATATATATATACATATATATATAACAAAAGAAGCAGCTTTTCTCTCCATGGACCATGTTAATGTGGAGAATTCATATTATATTTTCAATCACTAAGACAGAATGAAAGCAGAACTCCAATGGCAAAAGTATATTGATACCTGTTCCTTTATAGCCAGCATTTGCTTGTGGTGCTTTGACATTTTCTTGCCAACCTAATAAAAGAAGTTAAAAAGATAAATTGATTTCATAGAGTATGACACTGAGGAGGAGGAGGAGGAGGAGGAGGAGGAGGAGGAGGAGGAGGAGGGGGAGGTGTCAGGAAAGACAACATATAGGCATCTTGGTTTCATAGAGTGGAAAAACACAATTCATAATAGTAAAACAGAAAACTTATTTTGGAAAGTGAAGTCTGCTGCTCTACTGTCTAAAATGATTTCTTTCAAGCTAGGCAGCAGTATCCTAACTCCGAACTCTTAACAGAAAACAACAATCAGGAATTAGAAATACTATGGTGGCCACCTAAGCTTTTTCATAGTATAAGAAGAAGAAAACAAGATAAGAAAATGTCTATACTAGATTACTTTACTGCTGCCTAAAATACAGATGAGGGGGAAAAAAAAAAGACCTGCCCTGGAACAATATACCTTTGAATAAACTTCAAGGAGAGAAGTCTTCTCATGGAAAGTTTGCATTGCCAACCTTTCAGCTTTCATTGCCTCTTCTCGAGCTAATTTCTTCTCTTCTAAAGCCCTCTTTAGCAAAAATTAGAGAAGATAAACTACATTAGTGAATAGGCAGAGAAAATATCTTAAGTCTCTACACAACAATAAAGAAACATATAACAATTAGTCAGTTATGCAAACAGAACATGTTAACTTGCATCATTAACAAAACAGAACAGAACAGTTTAGTTCAAACCTCACATAACAAAACACAATTTACATAAATATAAAAAAGTAACAAACAAATAATGATTAAAAAGAAGTAGCTTATTTCATGGCAATTTTCATCACGCGGACACCTAAAAAATAGAAAGCATTAGTATCTGATCATACTTAAATTACTAAGAAGACAGTAAAGTAGTCTTATAATCTCCAGTTTAATGTTCACAAAAGCAGGCTTGAAGGGAGAAAAGTAGACAACATATTGGTTGCAAAGAACATAAAAGCAATTAACTTAGGTGATGCCTATAAAAGAACAATGAAGTGAACATCATCAACAAAGTTAATTTGCAATCGATGCTAATTATTGATACGAAACAGATAGAACTTGTACCTGAATTTTGTCAGGTGATTGGGCAATTTTTGAACGTAGATTCTCATTTTCTTGAGCATTTTGTGACAGTGTAAATTCAGCATTAGAAATCTGCATTAAGAAATGGAGAATAAGCCCATGATAAGGTTAACCATTCATTGCTGATTGTTATAATTAGCTTGTAATGTATTCAGAAGTTGCATTATCTATTGAAAGGAAATAAATTTTTACTCCTCTATAGATGTTCTGCCCATATACCATCCAAAATCACCAAGAATAAGCCAATGAGGCATAAGATTTGATAACTCACAATGATAAGCTTCTATAGACCAAAGCTACAGATGATATGATAAGGGACAATAAACTCACCTTCGCATCCATTTCTTCTGCCTGGTCCTTTGACTTCTTTAAAGTAGTCCTCAGTGACACCTGATTTTTATTAAGGGTCATGATAGTGTTACGAAGTTCCGCAACCTTTGCATCAACCTCCTGAACAACAGCCATCTCTTTTTCCCTAGCTTCATTTAAGTTGGAAATCTCTGATTTCACCTGCAACCAGAAACGGTCAAGAAAGGCTAATACTCAAGTAAATTCAATAATGATTATGTGATCCATCCACAAATAAACCTGAGGAATCTCATTCTCCTCCAAATTTATTCGCTGCTCCTCCAGAGCGCTGACTTCGTCTCCAATTTTTGATATCTCAACCAATTTCCCTTCCCTACAATTTTTTAATTGAAGAAAAGAAAATGAGAATTGAAAACAAGCAACAAGTATGACAACTAGGCAGTTACGCCAACACCACATATTAATTTCCCTACAGTGTCTATGAACTATGAAGAAACCATCTCTAAAAGTATATGAGAGACATATATGAATGCAATCGCTTGGATTATTGTGCTAAGAAATGCTTATCAGTTTCTCCTAACTTTCTATAAAAAGGGCAAAGAAGTATCCACCTATAGAGAACAAAATTGACAATAGCGCCGATGAAAAACTCGGTGCGCTGAGTGTCCGGCAAAAGGAGATCAGCGAACGTGAACGTGAACTTCCCAGGGCACTCGAGTATGGCCAGCACCTCCTTAATCCTGTAGTGCAGTTTTATAGCGCGGATGGACTCCATGTGAAGTTCAGGATCATCGAAATTCGACACCGCTTCAAAATCAAGCTGCTCATTCTCTTCCCTGTTGACAGAGACACCAACTCGCAAATTCGAGAACACAAAACGGAAATAAGAATGGTGCATCGTAACTAACTTTTTTGAGTAACAGAATTCAGGTAAACGCAAGAAAACTAACTCGTAACAGAATCAAAAACGAAGAAAGAGTAACTAATTAGTACTCAAGAAAGTCGAGGTGGAGGAGGAGGCGAGTATAGAGTTCGAAGATCAAGTCAGGGTTTGGGTGGATGAAGTCTTGCTCAATCATGTTGGCAATCTGCAATTGCGCTAAGGTTGTGATTATCTCTGGTCTTGAAAGCCTTGGGTACTCGAACTTCGACGTCGCCATTGTCGTTGTCTTCTTCTTCCCCAGAAGCAAAATCGGCAGACTGAGAATGCCGGACGGTGATGATAATAAAAGGGGAAAAAACTAAAATAGAAATTAATACCTAGTTGCACTGGAAATTAAAATAGCGATAACTTTTCCCGCCATTTACTTGTCTTGGATTTGGGCTGCCTGGTGGTAGAAGTCCAATGTTGAGTCCAATAGAGGCTACTAATATACAACATTGTTCGCGTATATGTTAGGCCCAATACGGATTATGCCAGTGTCTAAGTGAGTTGAAACTAAGCCCATCATCTCTTCAAAAAGAAAAAATTAAGCCCGTCATGGACACTGCTCGTATCGAACATAAGCCGGCGCCAATGAGCCTTAGCTCAAGTGGTATGTGCTCCTCTTTCTTACTAAGAGTCTTATGTTCAAGTCTCATGTAATACAAACTTGATCAAAAAAAAAATATCATGTGTGAGAGTGTGTAACCTAAAATTAAGGTTGTCCAATCTATCGACAAAAAAAAAAAAAAACATAAGCTGGCTGCAGCTGAGGCTTAGCTCAACTGATTAAACCATATGCCTTTTAATATGCTGCACTTGGGTTCAAATCTTGGTGAGATTTGATGAGTACCACCAAGTATTGAATATAAACCTTTAAATGTTGTGTGAATGAATATGTAGTGTGGATGTGTTGTGATATCTAGAATTATCTACTCTCAGCTTTTTTAAGTGCTATTGAATTGTTAAAAAAAATTCAACAAAAAAATATTTTTTTTATTTTTTAGTATGTTTGACAATTTTTTAAAAGTAAAACTAAAATTATTAGCAAAAATAAAAAAAAATATTTTTTTAAGAAGTTATAATTTATATTTTTTAAAAGATTTTTTATTTAAAAAAGTATTTTAACATAATAAATAAACAAAAAATTTTTTCATATTGATATTTCTAAACATAATTGATAAATCAAAAGACATTTTATCCGAGATGTCCAAATAACAAATTACTTTTACATTTTAAAAAAATCTTTTAAAAAAATCACTCAAAAAACATTTTTTTCGAAAGCTCAAGCAAACAAACCCTTCATCCAATACCGATGGAGAAGGAATTAAAAGCTGGACCGTTTGTGCTGCTTACTTGATTTAAAATTCATTTCACCGAAAGGTTAGGTCAGATAGGTTATTATATAACAGACAAACTGAAAATAACTATTTTAGAAAAATTTCTTGAGAAAATAATGTAAACGATAATCACGCTGCACCCAATTGTATATGATAACTTCTTTATTTTTAAGACGTGTTTTATGGTAACAGTCCCCAAAAAGGAAAAGGAAAAAAAAAAAACCTTCTTTGAAAGTAAACGGCTATCATAATTTAAATTTTAACAAGAGCCAAATCCTATTCATGCTCAATTTTCTATTCCACAAATAAAAAATGTACATGGTTAAGTTGGATGTGATTGTGATGCCTTATTGCCTTTTAGGCATCCACAATGGAAGTGTTAGGCATGAAAGATATATACAACAGATAACTAGAGGCTATGGCTATATGATAAGGAACAAGATCTCTAACTCATCACAACACAAAAATCAAATTACAAGTCCTCATCACTTTCGTCACTGTAGGAAACAAGGGCATTTAATGATTGTGCTGGCTCTGAAGACTTAGGCTTATCATTTTCAGTAGTAGTTTCAGCTTTAGAAACATCAGCATTTGCTCCATCTATCTTGGCCTTTTTAGCTTGGGGTTCACTATCATCATTCTCGAGAGTGGTTTCTGCTTTTGAAACTTCTTCAGCATTTTTTTCATCCGCCTTGGCCTTTTTAGCTTGGGGCTTGACTTTTATAATCATGCTTAATGGACGCGAGGACGGATTCTTCTTTACTCCAGCAGACTTTTCTTCCTGCAAGAGAAAAGAGGTTATTCGATAACCATGAAAATAACAAAGTTCTGACATTCAATTGTCACAAAAGTCATCAAGCAATGATCTATTAATCAAATCCAGAGTAAATGAGTATTTTTATAATGCCTCAGTGCAGAAAGCTGCATAATCATCCATGAAGAACCTTATTAGATGCTAATTTCATAGGTTGAGGCATTATGTATTCAATAAGCCATATAATGTGCATATCAAATGACAACTTGTGTTTCTTAAATGCACAGTTATCATTTTAAAATCCCATGCATTGCTTTCATTGATCAACAAATTAGGCATCCCTTCAGAGATTGACCCTTGCAGCACTACAACTTATGGCTTCTATTTACTTCGTAGTTGAATAAACACAGTTAAATGTGCAGATGTCAATAATATGATAATATAAGCAGTCTATAATACCGCCACAAAATAAGACAGTCTTCATTTGGGAAACCACCATGAATGATTTCGTATAAACTTTGAAATCATGGAAAATAGAACTAGGGATAGGAAAATGCTGATGGTGGGCATTAAGTAAGGATGTTATTCGAGAACTCAGCAAATCAGTAGTAACATTAATTTAACTTTGGAAGCAACGCACAAAAAATTCAAGCACCAACCTGAACCATAGGTAAAGGGGCTCTTTCCTTAATTTCATGCACAAAATTGGATTGTGCTGCCACCGCTGCCTGAAATTAAAATACAAGAACAATATTTATAAAATAAATATTGACTAAATAATAGACTCGTATTATTAAATTCAGTTCACCAATTATGTTATTTTCAAGTGAATATTCCCTGAGACGTACAAGAAAAATGTGTATACTACTTCTTAAAGAAAAGTAAAAAGACAAGAGATAAGATGACCAACCTGAAAGTTACGTAATTCTTCAGCTTCTGCGTCTGCTACTTTCCGTTCATATTCCCTCCTAGTCTGAAAGTTGAAGATAAAATGAACAAAGTTTACTTAAGAAAAGAAGAAGCATTTTCATAGTTTCATAAACTTTGTGCAACAATGTGTTCAGGCATTTCTTAACCTCTACATAATGTTGAGGACATCAAATTGTTTCTGAACAATCTAAAATAGCTATTTGTACATCCCTTGGAGCAATGTGCTTATGTACATATCAAAATCAAATCAGATAAATTTTCCCAAATGAAACTTCCAGGCTCTAGTCATGAAAAGCTCTCGAAGAATGATGCTGTAAAAACAAAATCAGAAACTCACTGTTTCATAGTTATCAAGAAACTCAGTCTCATCTTCATCTAAAGCTTTAGGTGGTCCTGTAATTATTAAAGACAGGTCAAAATCGAATCTGGAACGGAAACTAAAGCCACATGCACACAAGAGAAAGGCATAAAACAATTAGCACAACCTAAACCTGTCTAAGAGGGCCAATCAATAATCAAGCTCAAGTGTTCACTTAAACTCATGAAACTTAGGTAAACTCTAGTAAATTTCAATTAAACTTGGTATGAGACCTAAGCTTGTATGAGTAAACTCACTCAAAAGGGTGATAAGCTTGAACATAATGCACGGATTTATTAACAGGTTGACAATCAGTATTACTACACACTATCACATTCAATTCTTCCAAGTAAGAAACGAGTTACATATTCAATGCTTGTTGAACACTCACTGTGCTTAAACCTTTCATTAAACTCCGCATCCTTCTTATCTTTATTCTCCTTTAGAATCTGCCAAGGAAATATTTTGAAATTGAGTGGAACCGGGAAAATATTGAAAATTGAGAAAATTGGGAAGTTTTGAGAATTTAGCAATAACGAGCGAACCTCGTAGAGAGGTCTATCCCTCTGAGCAGTTCCATCTTCGACTCGTTCTCCCCTTGTTCGTTTAGCCTCCACCAGCTGTTCCAATGCAAAATTAAGAAGTAATTTTGAAACCCTGCCCTAATTCATGGCGGTAAAAAGAATATTGAAGAGCTTGTGCAAGGGAAAGGTAGATATTTTACTTGGTCCTCGGAGACGAAGTTCATAATCCTGAGAGGGCGATCGGAGTCGTCTTCAGCCATGGTGGTTTTGCGATCTGCAAAGGTCTCAGAATTCAGAATAACGAACAGAGTTTACTGATTTTGCGATTTGGATTTCTGTTTCAGGTTCTGAAAGCTTTTGGGCCCTTGTGTTATTGTAACATTTGAATCCAATCCAAAAAACAATTTTGCAAGTTTATGATGTGGGTAAGTTGGACTTCGGAGTTTCTGGAGCTAATATTCAGAGAGGAAACACCCAACTCAATTTTTGTCTATTTTTTACAAAAGATAACGCGATTTTGGTTTAAAAAAAAAACATTAAATTTTAAATTCTAAATCTTAATAAATGACACTTCCATATTCAATTTTTTTATTTTTAGATAATACGATTTTTTTATTAAAAAATTCGTTAAATAATAATAAAAATTAGTTTTGTGGGAATTTATTTATATTTTGTGGGGTTTTAAAATTCCACGAATTATTAATAAGTTTGTATTTTAAAAATTTCTTTACCAATAGTGATTAAATGAAAAAAAAAATTATTGATAAAAATGATGCTGCAAAAAAATAGTTATTATAGTAAAAATATTTTTTAAAGAAAAAAATAACATCGAATAAGAAATGAAAGAAGAGAAATTTAATGTTGATAATATTGGTATTGGTGATGATGACAGTAGAAGAGATAATAATGATGATAAAGTATGGTGACATAGTAAAAATAATAGAAGTAAGAGTGATAATAATGACGACGAATAAGATAGTGGTAGTAATGGTAGTAATTGGTTATATTGAAAAAAATTTTGTGGGGAGTTTAAAACTCCCCACAAAATACAAATAAAATTCTCACAAAATTAATTTCTGTTATTGTTTAATAATTTTTTTTAACAGAGAGATCATGTTGTCCCAAAATAAAAAAAGTTGAGGATCAAAGTTTCCGTTTTTTTTACAGGGATCGTGTTGTCTTTTGTGAAATTTTAGTTATCTTTTTTTAGTTCCCAAATTTTGTAAATGTGACTCATATTAGTCTTTGAGACAATTTCTGACACAAAAACGTTAATAAAACACTAACATGGACAATCAAATGTTATGCTAGAACTTGTAAAACGATGCCATTTTGTTGGATCCTTTAAATTTTGAATTTTCACTTTAGAGGATAAAATATGATCTCTCGCCCCTTAATGAATGGTTTCTCTCTCATATATACGTCAGTATTCCGTTGACATTTGTGTATCAAAAATCATCCCACGGACTAACACGAATCACATTTACAAAGTTTAGAGACTAAATAGAAGAAACTAAAACTTTAAGGAGTAAATTGAGGTTCGCGTTCAAGTCGAGGGATCAAATTGAGTATTATCTCGAGTTTGATGGTCTCATAACTATTAAATCATTTTGATGGTAAATACCAAATTAGTACCTGACAAATTTCGGCCGTGACAAATGATATCTCACTCTTGTTATTAACGAAATAGTCCTAAAAGTTTTTTAAATTTGACAAAATACCCAATCGTAAAAGAATGACGTCACAGTGAACGAAAAAACGCTGATGTGGCTATCGAAAGAGAGCTCCAATGGTGGCAGACAGCTTTAACGATCTTCTTCTTTGTGTTCGCGGCTTCTTCTTATTCAACACGATGTTGCGTTCCCTTCCGCCATGGCAGCCGAAAAAAAAAAGACGCCATGACATGCGGCTGCACCTCGTCGCGTTCTTCGTGTTCGCCGCTTCTTCTTCTTCAATATGCTGCTGCATCCCTTCTCTGCCATTATCAAATCTATCTTTTGACAGCCACATCAGCATTTTCCATTCACTGTGACATCATATTTTTTACGGTTGAGTGATTTTGTCAAATTTTAAAATCTTCCGAGGACTATTTTGTCAATAACAAAATTAACTACCGTTTTATCAGCGTCAGAATTTTTTGAGTACCAAGTTGGTATTTACCTCATAATTTTAATAATTAAAAAATATTTTTAAAATTGTTAATAAATATAAATAATTATTTTTTATTTTATTTATGAATTAAATTTTTATATGTTATTTAATTCTAAAATATGTTATGTATTTTATATATTATTATTTTATTATCTATCATCTATCATATCTCTATAATTTTATTATTAATAATTTGACATTTTTTGAGTATGTATTTTTAATTTCTTTCTCAATTTGATTTTAAATTTAAAATCCTAATTTTATCTTTTTCAATCATAAAATTAATAATTTCTTAATCTATCATCAATATTTTTTCAATTGTCAAATTCTAAAATGGTAATTGTTTATTATTCATTGTGATTAATTGACTTGTTTGAAAATCCTTTTCTTTTTATAACAATTAATTATTTTACAAGTAAAAGTTTAATTTTTTTAGACAATCCATTTTATTACTCATTTAATTGATTGGTTAAGATGACCAATTAATTGGTTGAATTGTCTAATTGATTGACGGAAAAAAATAATTAACTAAATATCTTCAGAATTTAATTTTTTTGAATACAAACAACAACCAATTGATTTAAAGATTTTTTTTAATCGATTGTATTCACCATAAACACAATTTTTTTATTGTTTACACCAACAAACATATCAAATATACAATTTATTATATAAATTATTCTCAAATGGTTTACGTCGTTATTTTTTTTTCAAGTAATAGTTTAATTCATAAACATAATAAACATTGAATCTTAATTTTCAATATAACATTTGAGTTTGAGAAATCAAATTAGTTAAAATTATTTCTACATCAAATTCATGATTATATTCATAGAACATATTAAATCAAAACTAAGGTTAATTACTATTAATAGATGTTTTATTTTTTATCGTTTTAAATTATTAACAATAAAGTTATAAAAATAAAATAAATGATAAATAATAATTTATAAAATAGAACACAAATTTTAAAATTAAATAATATATGAAAACTAATTAATAAATAAAATTAGAAAATAACTATTTAATAGTTATTTAAAAACATATTTTATTACAAAGATCATTTAATATTCTAAAAATATTTAAGGATCATTTTAAATTGTAATTGATTCGGTTTTATGTTTTTTTTTTTTTTTTGTCTGTGTATCCAAAACAAACCAAACTGATTAAGAACGTATTGGTTTGGTCGTTTAATTGGGTATTCAATAAAATAAAAATTCAAAAAAATTTTGAAAAAATGAGAAATTGTTTTAGAAGAATTATATATATATATGATAAATATATAATATCAACTAATAAGTCAATACTATTTTAACAATAACAAAATACCTATAAATTAACAATTATAATAGAGTTAGGTTTATTAATGTAAAAATTATATATATTATTAAAATATATTTTTTTTTATTTAATCAAAAGATCAGACTTTGTAGGTTGGTTTAGGTTTCGCTTTTTTAAAATTAATATTCGAGTCAATTATGATCGAATATCATTAAATTGGTCTAATTATACTCAATTACTTATTAGTTCTATAACTAATTTAATTAATTTAATTTAAATTTGAACGGATAATCGGATTATTCGAATTTGTGAATACCCCTATTTTTGTTGGGTAAATTGTAATGCAAAATAACTTTAAGAGTTTAGAGAGTATTTTGGGAGGAGATGAGTGTGATTGTTCTACTTGCGTCAATAAAATTGGAAAGTAATTACTCTTATTAATACAATATATTACCTGACTATAAAATATTACAAATTTTCCTATCTTGCGACTTGACTAGTTGACCCTCTTAGCCAACTAACCACACATAGTGTGTTATCTTACAATATGTAGCATTCTTGCGTTAAAATGTTAAGGTATTATTAATTTATTATGTTATAGTATCAGTTTTATATATATATATATATATATTATTAATTATTTTAAGAAATCTAAATCATATATTTCTTATCTTACCTAATAGAAATAATAGTCATTTTAATTGTAAAATAAATCATATTTTATATATTTAATAATTAATAAAAATCATAAATATTACTCAAATTTTCATGAGTCAATTTTAATGGAAATAAACAATTAATTTTTTTCATGGGTCAGAATTTGTCTATTTAGTTTAAATAAACATACCTATACAACTAATAAGATTTACATGAATATATAATGTTTTAGGAAAATATATGTATGCTCAATTCTCTGGACAATTTCTATTATAAATTTTCGTACGATTGAATGTTATATTTGTGTTTTTTTTATCATTTATAAATATAAATTTTAGAGTCAAAGTATTTTATTTAATTTATTTTTGTTCCCTTTTAACTTCGTATATTTATTCCAACATTTTTTATTAATATTATAATAAAATATTTATATAGAAAGAGAAAAATGTATTATTAGTTGCACTAAAATTTTTTATTAATATTTTGCTTTGAACCAATCATGCATAATTATAGTTATTTATTTTTAAAATATCTAATCAAATTAATTTAGCATTAATTAAAATATTTTTTTTCTATTACAAATTATATCAATCCTATTATATACTACTGTTACGGTGGGTAACCGGAGATTAATAGGAGGGATGGCGCTAGTTGGCCCACTCGTCTGCGGACGGTAGTCTCCGAGCTGGTTTGCACGCTGGAGCCTTCTTCCGACTTGTGTACGTGAGTGAATGGGGGGTGGTACCTGCAAAGACACTCCGATGCCTAAGTTAGCAAGGATGCGAGCAGGTCTAGAGAGTATTGGGCTTAGAGATACCTGAGGGAAGTCAGTGTATTTATAGTGGTGAGTCAATAACCACCGTTGGAGTAGTGCCATATTTTTAGGGTGTTAACCGTCCCATTATCTTAAGGAGGTTAAGATATGGCTCGATAAAGTAGTTAGAGAGATTTTAGGGGCAGTTACTCATTTGAATGAGTGCTTATCTGCCAGCTATTCTCCGTTCCGACTTCTTTAGAGTAAGTCGGGTTTAACATCGACTTCTTAGTGCGAAGGTTGGTGCTCAGCAAGGCTCAATCCTCTGGACTAGGCCTTTTATTTGGACCTGGGCCTTTATTATTGGGCCAGGGTATGAACAGTGCCCCTACTCGAGCCCAAGATCTTTATAAGACTTGGGTTCGAGTATTTTACTCGGGGTCGTAGTCGACTTGTTGGAGGACCGACGTGATTTTCTGAAACCGACGTGACTTTTCCGTGTCTTTTTGGTTCTGACAGTTGCGTCTAATCAAGCGTCGTGTCCGTTAGGGATGTGCATAGACTTTGGTAACGGTGCATTCTCATTAATGACTGCCCCGCTTTTACCATTATGCCCCTTAGCATGTTTATAAATACTTTCCCTCTCTTTCATTTTTTCGTTTCTGCAATTTTTCAAATTTCTTCTTTCTTTGTTCGTGCTTCGTTCTTACGTTTGGAGACCTCTGCTTCTTCCAACCTTCGCTTTTGGATAAAGGTTAGTGTTTACTTTTATGACATGCTTTGTGTTTGCATGCTTTTATTTTCTTTGGAGAGGGAGAAGTGACGTTGTAGGCTTTCGTATCCCCTTAGGGACTCTCGTTTTTTATTCTTTTTCCTTTTTCCTTTGTAGGTTTTCATCGTATTTTTAGAAAAATGTCTTCTGTAGAAGCTCTTTCTCAATGGGTTGATGTCACAGTCCTAGGGGAGGAACCCTTGGTCGATGCTGAGTTTATTACTCATCTTCGTACTCACCACAGGATTTGTGTTTCTGAGGATGACGAGCCAAAGTATGAGTTGGTAGTCCCGGGTCCAGAAGACCGGGTTTGTTTTGGGAGGGCCAATGAGGCGGCCTCTCATTTTTTCTTTATGTATGAATGTATGATCACCCGTTTGGGTGTCTTTCTTCCTTTTTCGGATTTTGAGATGTCTGTTTTGCACAACTGTCGAGTTGCCTCTACCCAACTTCACCCCAATTCTTGGGGTTTTCTGAAAATTTATCAATTTATTAGTCACGCTTTGGACTTTCCGACCTCTTTGAGGATTTTCTTTTTTCTTTTCCACATGACTAAGCCCTTTAGTGGGCTAAACAACAAGCAGCAATGGGTGTCTTTCCGAGCCATACAAGGTCGGAGAATTTTCACCCTTTTTGACGAATCCTTCCATGACTTCAAAAATTATTTTTTCAAAGTGCAAGTTATAGAGGGTCACCACCCCTTTTTTCTGGATGATAACTCTTCTCCTCGCTTTCCCTTATACTGGCTGGAGGCCTCCCCTTGTGAGAAATATGGTCTGGATGACCCAGATGAAGTAGAGGCTGCCATTGTGGGGTTCCTCCGAGAAGTGTGGGGGAGGACCTCATACTTGGATACTAAAAAGTTTCTCCATGGGTCTCCGACCTTTATCCAAGCACAGCTAGGTAGCTTTCTCTTGTTTGTTAGATTCCCGACTTGTTAACTGATCATTCCGACTTGTTTGATTCCTTAGCTATTGTTTTCTTTTTCAGAAATGGCAAAGACAAATGCTCAGGAATCTTACCAGAGAGTCCAGGAGGCCAAAGCCAAGTCTCGCGCTCGGACTGGAGGTGCCAGGGTTATCTCTCCTCCTCCTCCTCCTCGGAACGTTGGGACTCTTTCCAAGCCCATTGTGATTTCTTTTTCAGCTCCCTCTCAGCCGCCCCCCGTCGTCCGACCTTCCCCTGATCCAAAGAAGCGCAAGACCTTAGAGTCTGGCTCTTCTGGTGAGGTTAAGGCGGATGCTATTGCGTTCGTCCGAAAGAATATCTATCCCCATGCTCGTATAAGCATGGATGATATGTCCGTTCGGAGCCACCTTACCACTATGATCGAGGAGAGTCTCAAAGCGGCGGGGGTCTGTGGCAAACTCTTGGATATTTTTGAGAAGGCTCCTCTCAGCTCTTTGGAGATGACCTCGAGGGTCGAGGAGCTGGAAGGAAGGCTTCGTTCATACCAAGAGCATGAGGGAGAGTTGAAGAAGGAAATCGCCAAGCTGAGGGAGGAGAGAGATACCCTCCGGGAGAAAGGGAAGGTTTTGCAGGCCCAATGCAACATGGAGATGGATTTGAGGAAAACAGCGCAGGCCAGCTATCAAAGTTTATTCAATGATCTTGTGTCTGTGAAGAATGATCTGCTGAATTCTCGGAAGGCATATGATGAGTTGGAGGACTCTATTGCTGATGGCGCCGAGGAGTCTTGGAGGATCTTCTTGGAGCAAGTCAGAGTTATTGCTCCCGACTTGGATCTTTCTCCTTTACATCCTGACAAAGTTGTTATTGATGGTGCCATTGTGGATCCACCTGCCCCCGTAATCGTTTCCGAGTCAGAATTGAAGACTCGGGGGCAGAGGATTATTGAGTCCCCTCCTCGTTCTAAAGACACTCCGAGTTCTTCAGTAGATCCTCCTATCTCTTCATCTCCCATGGATGCCTCTGGTGGCGCTCCTCCTGACTCCGGTGGTGGTGATCCGTCTACTCTTCTTCCTAAAAAATAATTTGTGGCTATTTGGGGTCCGGCCTGTGGGCCCCCCGTTTTTAAACTCTTTATTTATTTTTGTTGGGCGGTGTTGGTTGAACAATTTCCTTTGGCCTTCCCAGGCCGTAAACAAAATATTTAAAAAAGACCCTTTTTGATAAGGGTTTTTAAGTTAACAAAATGGATACCCTTTTTTGGATAAGGGTTTAAATTACCTTATGCGTGTATGCTTTTTTGATTTTCTGAAGTCCCCTTGATCTTTTCTTGAAAACCTTTTCTTTTGGCTTGTTTGTTTTTCTGAGCCCTTTGTTTAAGGACTTTTGGGACAGCCTTTAAACTTTTTCCTAGGTTTTTCCAATCTCTTTTTATTATCCCCTATACTCAACTTTGTTTTAGCGAGTTCTTATGACTTAGGTTATTTTTGCGATGCGTTTTTCTTCTACTCGGTCCTTCGCTCCGATTTACGGGTCGAAGTATTTCCGAGCTTTTCTACTCGGGTTCTCATTTCGACTTATGAGTCGGATTGTTCCCGAGTTTTTTACGATCAACTCATATAACCTCTTTACACCGACTTGTACCTCGTCGTTTTATCCTGACGACCATCTAGGTCGGTTCATGGGATTTTCACGTTTTGTCGAGCTTAAGTCGGCGCGTTTCGTAGAAAGACTTAGAAAATAAAAAGGATTTTATAAGAGATATTGTAGATGAAAAAGATCTTTATTAATTGGGGAGGTACCTTCTTGCTACTAAGGGTTTTAGTAGCCTATTTTCCCTTAGCCTCTATTATGATGCCTCGTTAAAAACCCTTCTCCAGAAAAAATCCTTTTGGGAAAAAATCATGAAGTTGGGAAAAGAGTACATCAGGGAGTAGAGTTCACTTTTAACTGTAGTACCTTTTCATATTACAAGCATGCCACGACCTTGGGAACTCAGTGCCGTTCAGGTCGGTTATTTTATAATAACCTTTTCCTAAAACTTCATTGACTTTGTATGGTCCCTTCCAATTTGCGGCGAGCTTTCCTTCTCCTGATTTGTTGACTCCAATGTCGTTTCTGATTAAGACCAAGTCATCCGGAGCAAATGTTCTTCGAATGACTTTTTTGTTGTACCTTGTAGTCATCCTTTGCTTCAACGCTGCCTCTCTTATCTGGGCATCTTCTCGGACTTCGGGGAGAAGTCGAGCTCCTCTTTGTGCCCATGTATGTTTCCGATCTCGTCATGGAGAATTAACCTTGGTCTTTGCTCATTGATTTCTATTGGTATCATTGCCTCTACACCATAGACTAGTCGGAAGGGTGTTTCTCCAGTGGCGGATTGGGGCGTTGTCCTGTAAGCCCATAGCACTTGAGGGAGCTCTTCAGCCCAAGCTCCTTTTGCTTCCTGCAATCTCTTCTTTAGCCCTGCCAGTATGACTTTGTTGGCTGCCTCGGCTTGCCCATTGGCTTGTGGGTGCTCCACCGAGGTGAACTGATGTTTGATTTTCATACTGGCTACCAAGCTTCTGAAGGTAGCATCGGTGAATTGGGTTCCATTATCCGTAGTGATGGAATAAGGTATCACATATCTTGTGATGATATTTTTGTAGAGGAACCTCCGACTTCTTTGAGCGGTGATGGTAGCCAATGGTTCTGCTTCTATCCACTTTGTAAAATAATCTATTCCTACGATCAGGTATTTGACTTGTCCTGGCGCTTGGGGAAAAGGACCTAACAAATTCATTCCCCATTTTGCAAAAGGCCATGGAGAAGTGATACTGATAAGCTCTTCTGGTGGAGTCACGTGGAAATTTGCATGCATCTGACATGGTTGACACTTTTTCACAAATTCTGTGGCATCTTTCTGCAAGGTCGGCCAATAGAATCCAGCTCGGATTACTTTCCTGGCTAGTGACCTTGCTCCGAGATGGTTTCCGCATATTCCACTATGTACTTCCTCCAACACCTCGGCAGTTCTCGAGGTCGGTACACACTTTAATAGTGGTGTTGATATCCCCCTTCTATAGAGAATATTTCTCACCAAGGTGTAGTGTTGTGCTTCCCTTCGGATCTTTTTAGCTTCTTTCTCCTCTTTAGGGAGGATGTCGAATTTCATGTATTCGACTAAGGGGTTCATCCATCCGAGGTTTAAACCGACTACTTCAAGTACTTCTTGTTTGTCTTCTACTTTTACTACTGAGGGTTCCTGGAGGGTTTCTTGGATCAGGCTTCTGTTGTTCCCTCCTGGTTTGGTACTTGCTAACTTGGATAGGGCGTCCGCTCTGCTGTTTAGATCCCGAGTTATGTGTTTGACCTCGGTTTCTGCAAAGCGCCCGAGGTGCTCCAAAGTTTTCTCCAAGTACCTCTTTATATTTGGGTCCTTTGCCTGATATTCTCCACTTATCTGGGAGGTCACCACTTGTGAGTCGCTGTATATCATCACCTTTGTAGCACCGACTTCTTCTGCCAGCTTTAATCCAGCGATCAAGGCTTCATATTTTGCCTGATTATTTGAAGCTGGAAATTCAAATTTTAAGGAAACCTCTATCTGGGTTCCTCTTTCATCTACCAATATTATGCCTGCACCGCTTCCTGTTTTGTTAGAGGATCCATCTACATAGAGTTCCCATGTAGTTGGTTTTTCCGCCTGTTCTCCTGCGTATTCTGCAACGAAGTCGGCGAGGCATTGAGTTTTAATAGCTGTCCGCGTTTCTTATCTTAAGTCGAACTCGGAGAGCTCTATTGCCCATTGAACCATTCTCCCTGCAACATCCGTCTTTTGGAGGATTTGCTTCATGGGTTGGTTCGTACGGACTCTTATTGTATGAGCTTGAAAGTAAGGCCGTAGCCTTCGTGAGGCTATTACTAAGGAGTAAGCAAACTTCTCTAGTTTGTGGTACCTTAGCTCAGGGCCTTGTAGAACTTTACTGATGAAATAGACTGGATGTTGTCCGACCTCGTCTTCTCTTATCAAGGCTGATGAGACAGCCTTGTCCGCTACGGATAAGTACAGGACGAGGTCTTTTCCAGATACTGGTCGGGTTAGAATAGGAGGTTGGCTTAAAAACTTTTTGAACTCCTGGAACGCCTCCTCGCATTCAGGAGTCCATTCGAACTGGCATCCCTTTCTTAATAAGGAGAATAGTGGAAGGGATTTCAGTGCCGATCCTGCCAAAAATCTGGAGAGGGCTGCAAGTCGGCCATTCAGCTGCTGGACTTCTCTTAAACAAGTCGGACTTTTCATTTCTAGGATGGCTCTACACTTATCGGGATTGGCTTCGATCCCTCTTTGTGTTAGCATAAATCCTAGAAACTTCCCTGCCTCCACCGCGAAGGCGCACTTTGCGGGATTTAATCTCATCCCGTGCAGCCTTATGGTGTCAAAGACTTGAGAGAGATCTGACAAGAGGTCGACTTCTTTCTTGGTCTTCACTAGCATGTCGTCGACGTATACTTCTATTTGACTCCCCAGGTGAGGGAAAAACACTTTATTCATCAACCTTTGATATGTGGCTCCTGCATTCTTCAATCCGAATGGCATGACCACGCAGCAGAAATTAGCTCTGGGTGTGATGAATGATGTTTTCTCCTGGTCGGGCTCATACATCGGGATTTGATTATATCCCGAGTAGGCGTCCATAAATGATAAGTATTGGTACCCCGAGCTGGAGTCCACTAGGGTATCAATACTTGGTAGGGGATAAGGGTCCTTGGGACATGCCTTATTTAAGTCGGTATAGTCGACACACATTCTCCATTTGCCATTCTATTTTTTGACTAGCACTACATTGGCTAGCCATGTTGGGTACTTGACTTCTCTGATGAAGCCAGCTTCCAGGAGTGCCTGTACTTGTTCTTCTACTATTAGGGCTCGTTCTGGGCCGAGCTTGCGTCTTCTTTGATGTACAGGTCGGGATCCTGGATAAACCGAGAGTTTGTGGGACATGAGTTCTGGGTCTATCCCAGGCATGTCTGAGGCCTTCCAGGCAAAGAGGTCGGAGTTATCTCTTAGGAGTTTAGTCAATTCTTGTTTTAGGGTTTTCCCTAGGTTGGCTCCTATATGAGTATTTTTTCCTTCCTCTTTACCGACCTGTATCTCCTCGGTTTTTCCTCCCGGTTGTGGTCGCAGCTCTTCTTTGGCCCTTGCGCCACCGAGCTCTATCGTGTGAACTTCTCTGCCTTTTCCTCTTAGATTTAGGCTTTCATTGTAGCATTTCCTTGCCAACTTTTGATCTCCCCTTACCGTTGCTATTCCCGCTGAGGTCGGGAATTTCATGCAGAGGTGGGGAGTAGATACCACTGCTCCGAGTCGATTGAGGGTAGCTCTGCCGATTAAAGCATTATATGCTGACCCCACATCAATGACTATGAAGTCTATACTCAGAGTCTTTGATTTTTCCCCTTTTCCAAATGTGGTGTGAAGGGGTAAAAATCCTAGTGGTTTTATTGGCGTGTCCCCTAATCCGTATAGGGTGTCGGGGTAGGCTCTTAATTCTTTCTCATCTAACCCTAGTTTGTCAAAAGCGGGCTTAAAAAGAATATCTGCCGAGCTTCCTTGGTCTACTAGGGTTCTGTGGAGATGGGCGTTTGCTAGGATCGTAGTTATTACTACTGGATCATCTTGTCCAGGGATTATTCCTTGCCCATCTTCTTTTGTAAACGAAATGGTTGGGAGGTCGGATGACTCTTCCCCGACCTGGTAAACTGACGAATGGATTTTTGACGGTTTAGAATTTCACTAATGAAATCTCGTTGTAAAGTATAGTTTCTAAACCAAACAATAATCCTTTCATACAAAAGATTGTTTGTCACAAGTAACAAACCCCTAAATTTATAAACCGAAGTAATGAAACCTCGGGTCGTTCTCCCTAGGAATTACAATAAAGTGTCTTGTTATTGGTTTGAGTTGTTTTGGGGTTTTGATAAGAGGCATGAAAGTAAATGGCAATGAAAGTAAACTAATAACTATAAAAGGCTCTTGGCAAGGTATGAAAATTAGAAGTCCTATCCTAGTTATCCTTCTCAATTGTGATGAGAATTGTTCATTGCTACCACTTAGTTAACCCTTACTAGATAAAGAAAAGTCAAGTGGATGAATTGAATTGAGCCACAAGTTCTAGCCAACTCCCAAGGAAAGACTAGCTTTAGTGCACTCCAAACCAATTAGCAATCTCTCCAATTATCAATCAACAAAGGAATTAGATAACTCAAGTGTCACTAATTACTCTACCTAGGCCAAGAGGAACAAAATCTACACTAAATCTAGAAGAGGCATTTCAACAAACACATAGAGTGCAATACAAGTAAACAACATAAATTGCAAGAATTAAAGAGAGATCTAACTATAAAGGCAAGAGATCAATAATAGAAAAGCAAAGAGGAACAATTATTATGAATTACCTCTTATTGAATTGAAAGAATGTAGAGGGAACAATACTAGATCTACAACAAAATGTAAGAACAACATAAAGGAAATTACAACAAAAGAGTAGAAGAAGATGAATCTAACAATAAAGAATTGAAATGTAGAAGTAGAAGAAAGCAAAGATTTAAAATCTAGATCTAAGAACTAATCCTAATCCTAATCCTAATTCTAGAGAGAAGTGAGAGCTTCTCTATCTAGAAACTACTTCCAAAACTAAACTAAAACTAATGGTAACTAACTTGTGTTTCCCTCTTCACTCCTTGGGTTAAATAGCATCAGAAATGAGTTGGATTGGGCCCACAAGGCTTCTAAAATCGCTGGCCAGGTTTTGCTTCAAGTGGACTAGGTGGCAGCAACGGCGCGTGCGCGTACTATGCGCGTGCGCGCCACCATACTTGTAGCAACTATGGCAAATATTATATTGTTTCGAAGCCCCGGATGTTAGCTTTCTAACCCAACTGGAACCGCATCATTTGGACCTCTGTAGCTCAAGTTATGGTCGTTTAAGTGCGAAGAGGTCAGCTTGACAGCTTTCCGGTTCTTTCATTTCTTCATGAGTTCTCCAACTTTTCATGCTTCTTTCTTCATTCCCTTAATCCAATCTTTGCCTCCTAAATCTTAAATCACTTAACAAACATATCAAGGCATCTAATGGAATCAAGGTGAATTAAATTTATTCATTTTAAGACATAAAAAGTATGTTTTCACTCTTAAGCACAATTAAAGGAGAAGTTGTAAAACCATGCTATTTCATTGAATAAATGTGGGTAAAAGGTTATAAAATCCCCTAAATTCAATACAAGATAAACCGTCAAATTGGGGTTTGTCATAGACTCTTTTGAGATGTCTTTTGCGAGAGGATTTGGTAAGTCCCCCTCCCGCGAACCCTCCTGAGATCATATGGATATGTCTCTCTGGTGTCTGCGGTGGTGGGTCTCTTCTATCCATATCGTCTCGCTTTCTCTTTCCATGACCGTCCGACCTTTCTATGAGATATCTATCGAGCCGACCTTCTCTAGCCAGCTTTTCTATCACATTTTTAAGGTCGTAACAGTCATTTGTGGAGTGACCATATATTTTATGGTACTCGCAGTAATCGTTGCGGCTTCCCCCTTTTTTATTTTTAATGGGTCTAGGGGGTGGCAGTCTTTCAGTATTACAAATCTCTCTGTATACATCCACTATAGAGACTTTCAGGGGAGTATAAGAGTGATATTTTCTTGGCCTCTCGAGACCGAGTTCTTTCTTTTTCTTGGCTTCCCTTTCCCTCTCTTTTGTTGAGGGAGGGGGCCCAGGTCGCCAACTCAGGTCTCTTAATTTGGCGTTTTCCTCCATGTTGATGTACTTTTCAGCTCTCTCCTGTACATCACTTAGAGAAACGGGGTGTCTTTTAGATATGGATTGTGAGAAGGGACCTTCTCTGAGTCCATTGACTAACCCCATTATGACTACCTCTGTGGGCAGGTCCTGAATCTCCAAACATGCTTTGTTGAATCTTTCCATACAGGCTCGTAAAGATTCTCCGACCTCCTGTTTTATTCCCAGGAGGCTTGGTGCATGTTTCACTTTGTCCTCCTGGATCGAGAACCTCATCAAAAACTTCATTGAGAGGTCTTCAAAGCTAGTAACCGACCTCGGGGGGAGGCTATCGAACCACTTCATCGCTGCCTTCGATAGAGTGGTCGGGAAGGCTTTGCATCTCGTAGCGTCGGAAGCATCGGCTAGGTACATCCGACTTTTGAAGTTGCTCAGGTGATGCTTTGAATCCGTGGTTCCGTCATAGAGGTCCATATCTGGGCTTTTGAAGTTCCTCGGAACTTTTGCTCTCATTATGTCCTCGCTGAAAGGATCCTCCCCACCTAAGGGCGGCTCTTCTTGTTCGTCACGGGAGTTGCGACCTTTGAGGGAGGATTCTAACTTTAAGAGTTTTCTTTCTAACTCTTTTCGTCGTTCCATCTCCTCTTTCAGGCTCTTTTCAGTTTCCTTTTGTCGCTCCCGCTCTTGTTCTAACTGTTCCAGGCGGCTGTGGACTAATCCCATGAGCTCAGTTACATGGGGTGGTCCTTCTTTTTCTGACTCGCGCCCTTCTGAGGAGTTTACCTTCGGGTTCTTTACTCCGGAGGTGCCTTCTCTGTGCTGATTATCAATTTTCTGGTGGAGGGTGAAGTCCACGTCGTTGTTGCCTGTGTCCAGATTCTCTTGTTCAGAATCTGTCTCCACATGACCTTCTTCATGGGATCTGTCTGCCATCGGTGGATGATCTCTCGGGTCCCCGGCAACGGCGCCAATGTTACGGTGGGTAACTGGAGATTAATAGGAGGGATGGCGCTAGTTGGCCCACTCGTCTGCGGACGGTAGTCTCCGAGCTGGTTCGCACGCTGGAGCCTCCTTTCGACTTGTGTACGTGAGTGAATGGGGGGTGGTACCTGCAAAGACACTCCGATGCCTAAGTTAGCAAGGATGCGAGCAGGTCTAGAGAGTATTGGGTTTAGAGATACCTGAAGGGAGTCAGTGTATTTATAGTGGTGAGCCAATAACCACCGTTGGAGTAGTGCCATATTTTTAGGGTGTTAACCATCCCATTATCTTAGGGAGGTTAAGATATGGCTCGATAAAGTAGTTAGAGAGATTTTAGGGGCAGTTACTCATTTGAATGAGTGCTTATCTGCCAGCTATTCTCCGTTCCGACTTCTTTAGAGTAAGTCGGGTTTAACACCGACTTCTTAGTGCGAAGGTTGGTGCTCAGCAAGGCTCAATCCTCTAGACTATGCCTTTTATTTGGACCTGGGCCTTTATTATTGGGCCAGGGTATGAACAACTACTATCGTATAAATTCATAATTATTTTATTCAATTATATATGTAAGTTAATATTAAGAAACATTAATATGAAAAGAAATTATCATTTAAAAATAAGCTATCATATATTGTTATTTATTCCCATCATGCATAATTATAATTATTTATTTTTAAGATAGATCATCAAATTAATTAAGTATTAATTTAAATTTTTTTCTTATTTTAAAGTATATCATTTCTGTTATACTGTTATTCTATGAACGCATAATTATTTTAATTAATTACATAAAATTAATATTAAGAAATATTAACATGAAAAAAAACTATCATTTAAAAAAGATGGTCGGATATTATTAATATTATAAATCAATCATGCATAGTTATAATTATTTATTCTTAAAATATATAATCAAATCTATTTAGTATTAATTATTATTTTTTATTTTAAAGTATAACAATCCTATTATATTACTATAGTAGTATAATATAGAATTATTTTAATCAATTAAGTAAAATTAATGTTAAGAAATATTATTATGAAAAAAATTATTAATTAAAAGAAAACTGTCATATATTAATTAGATTATACACCAATCATACATAATTAAAATTATTTTTTCTTAAATTATATAATAAAATTAATTTAGCATTAATTAAATTTTTTTCTATTTTAAAGTAAATCAATCCTATCGTTATTATTATTATTATATAAACTAATATTAGAGATATAAACTAAAATTTTGATTGCTTACAAAAAAATATATATACACATATTTTTTTATAATAACTAAGACATTTGTTTATTACATACTATGTCTTTTATTTAATTAAAGTATTTTGTTAATTTTTGTATTATAAACCTTTGTTTACTTTTTGGATAGATAACAAAAAATATATGAGATTAATTTAAAATTAATATATTCTTAAATATTTTTTTCATTCAACATATATAAGACATAAATAAAAAATAATTATTTTTTATACATGGCACTGATATATACACATACACTAGTTATATTTAAAAGATGTAAGAATTTAAATGTGTTTCGAGAGTTAAAGAATAAATTGTTTTTTATATTATTGTATAATAAATTAAATTATATATATATTTAAATATAATATAAATGTTATTTTATTTTTATTTAATATAAAATATTATACTTGGTATCATTTTTATTATTATAAGATTATAAAATTTAAAAGATATTTATATAACATTTGTGTATATTTGATGTATATTTTTAAAATTTATTTTTAGACAAATTATAACTATATATTAAATATTAAATTACAAGATTTTTTTCTTTTTTCTTTACTTAAGTCTAATGCTTACTTTTATTTCGGTGTAATATAAGTAACAAATATTCTCTTGAGTTATAAGTGTATGTAGATCTAAAACTTATTTTCGGACCTGTTCACTTAAGCAAACTAATCAGACACATAATTAAACTTTTAATCTAATAATAATTTTTAACCATCATCAATTAATTTCTTATTAATTCTGTAAACTCAACAATTTTTATACAAAATTATAATTATATATTAAATATTAAATTAATTAAATATATAATTATTTTATGAGCTAAAAGTAAAAAATAAATTCGCTAAAATATAAAAGGAGGATAAGACTAGGACAATAGAAAGGGTCACGTGATTTATTAAAAAAAAAAAAAGTGGCGGTGGCTTCTCTGGCTCGAAGTGAAGGAGTGTCGTAGGAAGGTCTAAGGTGCGGTGCCAACATCAATTGCCCTGAGCAACAATCCGAGGTTGAGGAGGTTTCAGTTTCACTGTGAGGAGGCGCTGTTGGTTTTTTAACTTGTCTCTCAAAATAAAATAAAAACCAATAAAATAATAATAATAATAATAATAATAAAGAATAAACGACCCCCTTCCGAATTACTCACACAATTGGAGAAAGAGAGTGAGGAGGGGACATAACATTCATAAGCATAGCATTCCCCCATTTTTCCGAATAATCCCTAGCTTGGTATTTTACGGTACCATAAAGTCTACAATTTTGATATTCACCTCTGTCAGGTACATACTTCTCTATGATATTTTTTTCTTTATTTTTTTTATTACCGTTATCATTCCCAATTTTGAAAGCAAATCTTGATCTCCATTCAAAACCCTAGCTCAGTTCTTGAATGTCTGTTGGATCCTTTCTTTTTCTCATTCGATTGGGTACTGCTGGATTACTTGCTATCTGCAGGGGGGGATACCAGAGAAGAAGCTTCAATTGTGAAGAGATTTGATTGATTCATGGTTGGTGATTGGCTATTCACCTGAATTCGTTCAGGGAAGGAAAGAATTCCCCCTTCTATGATGCCGATTAAACCAGGTCAAGTAGAATTTTCTTTGGGAATCATTATCATCTCTTTTGGGGGTTTAAGGTCTTAGGAAGGTTTTACGTTTTCCTCATGCAAATTCTGTGGGCTGAAAGAAGAATCTTGTTGAGGCTGGTCTCTGTTCTTTCTTGGTATAGTCTTTGATTTGTATCACTCGTACATTTGTATCTGTAATACTGTAAAGTTTACTTCTTGATACTGGGTTTGTAAGTATTGTTGCGTTTTGTGTCTGATTTGAATTTCAATGGCTAACCCAACACAACCTAATGTTGGGTATACCACTTCAAACCCGGATAGACAGAGTCCTACCCCTGACAAGAGTCCCATACCACCCCCTCCACCTTTTGCATCACCACCTAGATTTCCTCCCCCCATATTGCAATTGCAGCAAGATCAAGCTTCTTCCCCTTCGGTTAAACCCCCAAATTCGTTGTCCCCAGCCAATGGAGTTAAATCTGGCAGCCTTGTTCCTCACATGAGCACCCCGCCGGGGCCTCCTGTTTTTACATCGCCTGTCCGGCCGGCAGCTGTTCCTTTTCGCACATCACCTGCCTCGCCTCAGCCACTTGCTTTCTCTTCAGGATCATCTTTGCCGACTTCATCACCACCGCGATTTTCAAATGGATCGGTTGAGTTGCAACACCAAGTTTCTGATAGCATAGAGGACCATCTTCCCGCCGGGGAGTCATCCTTTGTTCTTTTCTCAGCTCATAAGGTACATTATCATTTATTTGGTTTTACAGCCTAGCCTTGCATTTTTAAATTTAATATTATTATTTGGTAATCAGATTATGTTATAACCTCCTTTCCATTTGATAAGTAGGTATTGAAACAGAAGAAACAAGCTAATGTGCCCAGTCTGGGTTTTGGGGCATTGGTTTCTCCTGGGAGGGAGGTCTCAACAGGCCCTCAAGTTATTCAGCGTGATCCCCATCGATGTCAAAGCTGTGGAGCTTATGCAAATATATATTGCAACATATTGCTTGGATCAGGTCAGTGGCAGTGTGTTATATGTAGAAAATTGAATGGAAGTGATGGCGAGTACATTGGGCATAGTAAGGAAGATCTTCACAGATTTCCAGAACTATCTTCCCCGATGGTTGACTATGTTCAAACTGGGAACAAGGGACCTGGTTTTGTTCCAGTTTCAGATTCCAGAATGTCTGCCCCGGTTGTTCTTGTTATAGATGAATGCTTAGATGAACCCCACTTACAGCATCTACAAAGCTCCCTGCATGCTTTTGTTGATTCTCTCCCTCCAACAACAAGATTAGGAATTGTACTATATGGCCGTACTGTGTCAATATATGATTTTTCAGAAGAGTCAATTGCATCTGCTGACGTGCTTCCCGGGGACCAGTCACCAACCCAAGAATCTTTGAAAGGATTGATTTATGGTACTGGCATATACTTGTCAGCAATGCATGCCTCACTACCTGTAGCACATTCCATATTTTCATCATTGAGGCCCTACAAGTTAAACATACCAGAAGCTTCTAGAGATCGGTGCCTTGGAACTGCTGTTGAGGTTGCTCTTGCTATAATTCAGGGCCCATCTGCTGATCTGTCACGAGGGGTAGTTAAAAGATCAGGGGGCAATAGTAGAATTGTTGTCTGTGCCGGTGGACCAAATACTTACGGACCTGGATCAGTTCCTCATTCTTTTAATCACCCTAATTATCCATATATGGAAAAGACAGCAATAAAATGGATGGAGAATCTTGGTCGAGAGGCTCATCGACACAATACTGTTATTGATATTTTATGTGCTGGAACGTGTCCCGTAAGAGTTCCCATCTTACAACCTCTTGCTAAAGCATCAGGTGGTGTTTTGGTGCTCCATGATGATTTTGGAGAAGCCTTGGGTGTTAATTTGCAAAGGGCGTCTGCCAGGTCAGCAGGTTCTCATGGTTTGTTAGAATTGCGCACATCAGATGATATTCTCATAACTCAAGTTGTTGGCCCTGGGGAGGAATCACATGTAGACACCCATGAAACCTTTAAAAATGATACAGCCATTTATATTCAGATGCTAAGTGTTGAAGAAACACAGAGCTTCTCTCTCTCAATGGAAACTAGAGGAGATATCAAAAGTGATTATGTATTTTTCCAGTTTGCTATTCAGTATTCAAATGTGTTTCAAGCTGATATATCCAGGGTTATCACTGTTAGACTGCCCACTGTAGATAGTATTTCGGGATATCTTGAGAGTGTTCAAGATGAAGTTGCTGCAGTCCTAATTGCAAAAAGAAGTTTGTTACGAGCTAAAAGCCATTCAGACGCAATTGATATGCGGGCAACAATAGATGAAAGAATCAAGGATATTGCTCTAAAGTTTGGTCCTCAAGTACCCAAATCTAAACTTCACTGCTTCCCAAAGGAGCTTTCCCTTTTACCAGAGATCCTTTTCCATCTCAGGAGAGGACCACTATTAGGAAGCATTATTGGTCATGAAGATGAAAGGTCTGTGCTGAGGAACTTGTTTCTGAATGCATCCTTTGATCTGTCACTCCGAATGGTTGCTCCTCGTTGTCTAATGCACAGGGAGGGAGGAACGTTCGAGGAGTTACCAGCTTATGATCTTGCAATGCAGTCTGATGCTGCTGTTGTACTTGACCATGGCACTGATGTCTTCATTTGGTTGGTACGTCTCTTATTATTCATTTTAGCATGGAGTTTTCTTAGTGAGAGATTTGCATTTTTTTAGGGCATTGTTATGGTGCTAATCGAAACCAATTATTATTACTAACGCACTGTTGTGCCAATGATCAGAAATTATGTTTTAAATTAGCCTCGTGCCATGTATATAATATGATCAGTAATACACGAAGCGGGTAATATGTACCATAGTGGACTTGAAAGATCAGTACATTTTAGAATTTAGAAACAATATTTGTGTCTGGTCATGGTTGTTCATGTTGTTGCAATAGCACCAGGGTATATACATGTATACTTTCTTCCTTTTAACCTGTTTTCATCTTCCATTCTTCTTTCCTATGTCCTTTTTATGAGTGGGAATGCTATCCAGCTCCTGCCTTTTCTGCTGCCAGGCCACGGCTGCCATTATTAGATGCTGCTGTAGCTAGTGGCATGCTTTTCCCTGTTTCGAAAACTTTCCGTTTTCTTGTTCTTTTTTGTTCCTTCTTGGGTTGTTTTTATTTATTCATTTATTTAATGCTGATTAGTGTATTGTAGGGTGCTGAACTTGCAGCTGATGAAGGAAGAAGTGCTGCTGCTTTAGCAGCTTGCCGGACATTGGCTGAAGAGCTGACAGAATTCCGTTTCCCAGCGCCTCGTATACTTGCATTTAAGGTTAATATTCTCTGCTAATCCCGACCACGAAGTGTATTTTTCTTTGCATATCTCCATTTTCCATCTTCTGCTTAGAAGGTTAGTTATAACAGACAACTTATATCTGAAACAGGAGGGTAGCTCGCAGGCTCGATATTTCGTCTCTCGCCTCATACCAGCACACAAAGATCCTCCTTATGAGCAGGTTGGCATCACTATCACTAAGGTTTTTGCTTATTATTAGATTATGGTGGCATACATTGCATGTTGAATGATGCATGTTTTCGCAGGAGGCAAGATTCCCGCAACTTAAGTCATTGACATCAGAACAGCGAACAAAGCTGAAAAGCAGTTTTGTTCACTTTGATGATCCTAGTTTCTGCGAATGGATGCGAAGCTTGAAAGTTGTGCCACCTGAGCCAAGCTGATGTAGGGCCATTTTTGTGGTTTGATTTTGCTGCATCTTCCAATCAGCACGGTACTCGTTGCTGATTCTTTATTTAGTTGTTTGAGGCGAAGTTTGTTTAGATGATGATGTTTCTCATGTCCCAAAATCTTTCGCTTCAGTGCCATGTTCAACTTCATTTTGTTCATGTCCGAGAAACATCTATGCAATTGCAAGTTGCAATTGGAGAGAAAAATAGTGGGGCTTTTTCGTTTTGGTTGGAGAGAATGATTGTGGTGCACAGAATTTTTCACAATTTACATGAACAATAAAGGATTTCACTTAATTTATATCGATAACAATTATTGACTGCCTGTGCTATCCTTAATCTCTTGGTCTATGGTTTTTGACCACAAACTTTTTAAGCTGGATTGATTTAATTTAAAAAAGAATTGTAATACGGCAGTTAACAAAAAGAGAAATGTTTGAAAAATACAAAAGGAAAAAGAAGAAATGTACCAAGTATTTAACTTGACATTTTTAGATTATGGTGTGCATGTACGAAGCTACTAAAGTTTAATGGACTCTAACGGAGTTGAAAGATCATATTTTACCTTTTAACATTTTTTTAATGCTCACTAACATGATTACTACTACATTAAAACTACACATTTTCAAAGTGAAGGAAACTTAACTGAAGTATTTAAATTTTTATACATTTTAAATCCTTTAAATTATAAAAATACTTTATCAAACCTTCATGGGTATAGATTATTTAAAACTCTTAACATTTATATTCTTGAATATATATGTTGTGATAAAGTGACATTTTTTCCCCACACAACCCCCTCAATGGCCTCATTAACCTCATTAAGCATTGGTAGTTAGTGGTGGAAAGAGATCACTTCTATTACTACCATTTATTTATGTCTCACCAATAAAAATTAGATGTGTTTATTTATTTATTTTAGAGTATATACCCATTTTGGTCCTCAAAGAATTTCAGACTGGACACTTTAGTCCCCAACTAAAATTAATTATTCGATTGGTCCCTAATAATTAATTCCGTCAGTCACTTAGGTCTTTTATTCCGTTAACTCTAACGGAGGACAAAATAGTCCCTGACAACTCTAACAACTCTAACAGGAGACAAAATGGTCCCTGACAATTCTAACAAGGGACAAAATAATCCCTGACCCCTTTATTCGAAAACGATACTATTCTTCCCCAATTTTTATCATATCTTGCATAACCCTAACATTTATACTCTCCTTCTTCACCTTTACAGTCTTCTTTTCCATCTTTTCCATCCTCCTCTTTAACTCCAAGATTAAGCCATGGTATAATTGTCACACATGTTGCACCTACCTCAACATGTCATGGACCACACACTTCCTAAATTCTTGTGACTGGTACATCCACCTCCTCTACACTTCACCCACCAAAAGCATCCACTTCCACATCTTCGATAACATCACCTCCAACCCTAACACGTCCACGACATCCTCAAGACCAAGTTCCACAACTACTCTAATGGCACGTCTTTCTCCACTCTCCGGCAAGCAATATAAATTATTGGACATTAGGACATCATGAGAAGATTCTCCTTCGACATCATATGTAAATTCTCATTTAAAATAGATACCGAGTGCTTCATTCCTTCTTTTCCAGAGTCCAAGTTGGCAGACAGCTTCGATCTCGCATCCAAGCTATCAGTACAACGAGCAATGTCGTCGTTGTCGCTCATATGGAAACTGAAGCGATTACTGAACATTGGTTTGTAGAAGAAGCTGAAGAAAGCGATCGGAGTGGTGGATAATATGGTCATGGAGATGATAGGGCAGAGGAGGAGAGAAATGACAATGACGACGACGGGTCTTAACAAATCAGACTTACTGTCTAGATTTATGGGATCCGTCGAAGACGATAACTAGTTGAGAGACATAGGCATTAGTTTTCCGAGTATGAATTGGTTGAGAACAAGTTGAGTATTGTTTTTCTTGTGAACATTAAATTTATATAGTGTGCATGGTGTAGTTTGAAGTTACAGTATTAGATTGCTAGTGTTATGTGAGATATGATGAAAATTGAGAGAGAACAGTGTCATTTCCGAATAGAGGAGATCAGGGACCATTTTGTCCCCTGTTAGAGTTGTCAGGGACTATTTTGTCCTCCGTTAGAGTTAACGGAGTAAAGGACTTAAGTGACTGACGGAATTAATTGTTAGGGACTAATCGAGTAATTAATTTTAGTTGGGGACTAAAGTGTCCAGTCTGAAATTCTTTGAGGACCAAAATGGGTATATACTCTTTATTTTATTAAGAGTCCGTTTGGGAAGTGCCAAAAGCTACTTTTTTTTACTTTTGAATTATGAAAAGTTATGATAAGCGTGTTTGGCACCATTTTAAAGAAGAACTTTTGACTTCCCGAAAAGTTAATTTACAACTTTTGGAAGAAGTAGAAATAGATGACTTATCTCCTTCTTCATAAGTCATTTTATCACTTCCGTGAAAAAAAAAAAATTGATTTCAAAAGAAAAAAAATCTACTTTCATTTTTGATTCCGTGAAAAAAATGTTTCCTGTTTCTGCTGGAAATACTGGCCCTCCACCACCATTTTCACGCAAGGTTCCATCTTCTAGAAGCACTGACCTTCCACCATCATCTTCACGCAATGTTCCATCTACTGGAAGTGTTGGCCCTCCACCACCATTTTCACGTAATGATTCATTTGTTGGAAGGATTGACCCTTCACCACCATCGTCCGTTCCATCTGAACCAGCATATATTCCTTCCAGGTATTTTTTTATCCTTTTATCATTATATTTTTATTATTAAATTTGTATTGAACATTTTGTATACTATGAAATCTCATTTTTAATTTTATTTTTTTACATGTGATTTTAATTTTATTTTTTATATGTGATTTTATTTTTATACAACTTGCTATTATCTATATAATTAGTTTTATAATTTTCTTTTTTTTATGTTCTTCCCCAACAAATTCATGAAAGTGGCAAGTCCGGAAGAAAATTTAAAGCTGATTGGAATGAACGAAATACTGTTATATTCATAAAAATATGTAAAGAAGAGATGGTGGCTGGAAATAGACCTGGAACACATTTTAACAAAGTTGGTTGGGCAAATTTAAAAATAAAATTCTTGAAAGAGACTGGTTTAAATTATGAGTCTAAACAATTTAAAAACAAGTGGGAGGCTATGAAAAGAGAATGGGGACTATGGGCTAAACTAAAAGGAAAAGAGACCGGTCTTGGTTGGGATCCTATTAAGAAGACCATACAAGCAAGTGATGATTGGTGGGATGCTAAGATTCAGGTATGTTGCATTTTTTAAAACTATTTCAGAAATATAAATTTTATCGAGAGATTTTTAATTGTCATTTTGTGGTCTCATAGGAAAATCCTGATGTGGCAAAATTTAGAGAAGAAGGTCCAAAACATCTTGATGAAATGGAGTTCCTTTTTGAAGATGTTGTAGCTACTGGTGTAGGTGCATGGGCACCTTCTGAAGATATAAATGATAGTTATAATGATAGATATAATGACGAAGATAATGGTAATGAGGAAGAAGGTTTAGAAGATGAGTTAAATGATGAATCAACGCCTTTTAGTGCAATGAGATAAAAGAGAAGAAAGGTTGGAAAAGGGTCTGGAGCCTCTCAACTTTCAACTCAACTAGAACGTATAATTAATGTGTTTGAAGAAGAAAAGACCAACGAAATAGCTCATAGAAATAACGTACCAAGTATATCTACTTATTTAGCTGTTCTCAAATAATTACCTGGACTAGAAGTTGGGAGTGATATATTTTTTATAGCTACAAGACTAATGGCAAAAAGGTCAAATAGAGAGATTTTTATGGGGTTAGAAGATTCTGCCTTACAACTTGGTTGGTTGAAGACTCATAGTTTAGCAGATGTGTCTGAATCTTAAATTTTTTTTTGCTAGAATGTCTCTTTTTAATATATTTATGTGTTGTTCAAAAAATATTTTCTATGATGATATTTTTAATTATTTTCTATGATTATTTGCTATTTTATATTTAATACGTGAACTAGTATTTATTTGATATTAGTTTAAAATATTTGTATAACAGGATATCTAACAGCTCAACTGAAAGTTCGTCAACCGAAAGTTTGATATCAAATACAAATGTGTCAGACGAAGAATTTGAAAACAAACAAAAGGTCGCAGCCAAACGTAAGAAGAAGACAATGACTTTAATAACAATCGCAACTTGTGTTGATTATTTTCTAAAGTACGTTGTGAAAAATCCACGAAGAACTTCAAGGTTGACAGGAAGTAGTTGGGTAAATGAACTTTTAAATGGGCATCCTATTCGTTGCTACCAGCAATTTAGGATGAAAAAGCTTGTGTTCCTTCATCTCTGTGATGTTTTACAAAATACTTACAATCTGAAGACAACAAAAGGGATTGGAATTCATGAACAAGTAGGTATATTTTTATATATTATTGGACAACCAGGCTCAATACGTAATGTAGAAGAGAGATTCCAACATTCAGGAGAAACTATTTCTAGACAATTTCATTATGTATTGGATGCTGTTTGCAAGCTTGCTCAACATATTATTCAACCAACTGATCCACAATTTACAGATACTCTAGTGGAAATTAAAAATGATGAAAGATATTATCCATATTTTAAAAATTGCATTGGTGCAATAGATGGAACTCATATACCTGTTGTTGTTCCTGCCGATAAGAAAATTCCATACTTTGGTAGAAAAGGGATTACAACTACAAATGTGATGGCAGTATGTGATTTTAACATGTGTTTCACATTTGTATGGGCAGGTTGGGAGGGATCTGCACATGATACTAAAATTTTCAATCAAGCTGTGCGTAGACAGAGTCTTCATTTCCCTCTTCCTCCTAAAGGTTAGCATATTTGAGATTGATATTATTTATATTAGATTAAACTCTTTATTTTTATTAACTGATTTGTGGTGCACTAAATTTTTGCTATCCGTGTTTTATGGGGTTTTTAGGTCCTTATAAAGGTCACAGATACCATCTTCCACATTTTAGATTGGATCCCAGAGCAAGAGGAAGAAATGAAGTATTCAACTACTACCATTCTAGCCTTAGATGTACAATTGAACGCTCATTTGGATGTTGTAAAGCAAGATGGAAAATCTTAGGTGCCATGCCATCGTTTTCCTTAGACACACAAGTTAGAATTATTGGTGCTTGTATGGCTTTACACAATTTTATTCGACGAAATGACACAAGTGATGAACAATTTGAAGAATTTCATGAAAATTTTAATTTTATGGGTGAAGGTGAAGGTAAAGTATAAGAACCAGTTTCTAATGATATTATGCGGGAAGAACCGAATGCTGAAAGTGTTAGAAGAATGGAACTAATTAGAGAACAAATAAAGAATCAATTGCCTGATCGATTGTAATCTTAGTGATTTGGTTATGTAAAATCAACCTTCAATAATGGAAATTATTTATTATCATCGTTATTTTAATATCGATTCTCTTGTATTAAAAAATTATATTTTTTGAGTTATTTATCCAAACACTACAACTTTAAAATAAGTACTTTTATAGTTAAAAATCCAAACACAAAATAACTTATTTTTAAGCTACTATTAATAAAAGTCCTTATACTTTAAACTCTTTTTCCAAAAGAATTTATTTAAGTTATTTACCGAAATTGAGTCTAATTTGGTAAAAATACAGAGCTCGAACAAGGGCAAGAATTTTGCGGGCCACTTCGGTTGACTTTTTGGACACGAAGCAGCGATTACAGATCAGATCAAACGCTTCGTTGCAATAATTCAATTAATGATAATTAATTACCTTTAATTAAATTAGTACACTAGTAAATAGTAATCAAGTTGCAGGAGTAGTTGACCAGAATCACAATACAGTAATGTAGTACTAGCCATAGAAACTGTAAACAGAATTGGGAATAACACTTCACTGTAAAAAAAAAAAAGAAAATAATAATTCCTGACAGAAAGGCGCGATTTATCTGAAAGAAGAAAACCTAGTAGCCGCTGAAAGCGAAAACCCTAAAGAGACTCACGCCACAAAATCGCTCTCGCGCGCTTTGTTCCCCTCCGGCGGCATCTCGGCAATCGGTAAGAAACACACTTATGCCGTTTCGATTCATTCCAATTCAGCTACAATCGTCATTTCGTGTTTTTTCGTGTTACAGGTTCTCGTCGTTCAGGATGGCGGGGAGTGAAGCGAAAAACTCTGGCTCAAAGCAATCTGGTAATTGTGGCTAGAAACTGTTAAAACGCTTTGTCGTTTCTCTATTTTTTCGGATTTTAGCTTCCGTTCTTATGGCCAAATCCTCGTAGGTGCGAAGAAGAAGGAGGTGAAGAAAGAGACTGGATTAGGACTCACGAATCGCAAGGCTGATAACTTCGGAGAGTGGTATTCCGAGGTATTTTATCCCTCATCTTGTAAACTTAGTTTCACGTGTTCTATTGCGTTGGACTTTGAGTTCGGTGGAATTTGCTGTGCCAGATCTGTTCTTATTGAACTGTGTTCTCATCTCAGTTGTTTGGAATTAATTTGCACAGGTGGTTGTTAATTCCGAAATGATTGAGTACTATGACATTTCTGGCTGCTACATTCTGAGGCCTTGGGCAATGGCAATATGGGAGATCATGCAAGTGAGTTTCTTAATTCGTCGTTGTTTTAGGTGGACGGATTGGTGTACATTATGCATGTTCTGGCCTCAATTTGTCAGTGTTGTTGGATGCCAGTAGTGGTGTTTTTCAAACAACTGGTGTTAGTCTAACATAGATCATGTTTATTTGTGTATGATTTGCACAACTAGCTGTATTATGGTTCTTTTTTAATTTCATCAACTATATCAGGGATTCTTCGATCCTGAAATAAAGAAGATGAAAATCAAGAATTGCTACTTCCCTTTGTTTGTGTCTCCCGGAGTTTTGGAAAAGGAGAAGGAGCACGTTGAGGGATTTGCACCAGAGGTGAGAATTTTCTAATTTGTTGGTTAGGCTGTTTAATGTATACTCTTCAGATTTGTTTGAATTATTTGTTTTTCCCCCCTCTGTACTGGGGACATTATAGAAGATTATTGCAAGCTGAAATCCATTGATAGATGGCTAGATGATCTGATTTACTGGTACAATATTAAGTAGCAACCTCCGTGTATTATATACCTGATGAGAGTTTGATGTGTTGAAATGGGGAATTATTTACGACTTGCGGCAGAAGGAACTACAAACCTTCTCTGCCTTCTGGAAGGACTTTTTCTAATGTGCTACTCTTTGCCAGGTTGCTTGGGTGACAAAGTCTGGAAAAACTGACTTAGAAATTCCGATTGCCATTCGTCCAACTAGTGAAACTGTCATGTATCCATACTACTCCAAGTGGATTAGGGGACACCGTGACTTGCCTCTGAAACTTAATCAGTGGTGTAATGTTGTTAGATGGGAGTTCAGCAACCCCACACCATTCATCAGGTAGCAAGAAGCTTTATATTTTAGCTTGTCCTCCTTTCTCCATACTATAATATGATGTTCAAAGTATGATACTAACCAACCATGCTAAGCCTCAAATTTTCAAATATCCAGCCTTCTGAAGTTGATGTACTGTAAAATTTTGTATGGTTTTTTAATGAATCGAAGTTCCTCTAATGATGACTCGCTGACTCTGGTGAATTGGTTGTTAATACAAGCAATAGTGATTTCTTTAAATGAAGTTATTTTTCAGTAATTTAGCTTAGGCCCTTGATGCTATCACATTCAAAACTCCATTTTATTGTTCTTTTACATAAATGCATATTTTGATTGCAGGAGTCGAGAGTTCCTTTGGCAGGAAGGACATACTGCTTTTGCAACTAAGGAAGAGGCAGATGCTGAGGTAAGCTTCAAATAACAAAAGAACATACATTGGCTATGTAGTACCATTCCACATTTGGTGCAATATCATGTGCTGATATTGATAAGTCCCTACTTTTTTGACTTAAGCACATGTGATTCCAGTTTCAGTAGCATCTTTTGAAAACTACTTCCAAAGTTCTCTAAAGTATTACTATTTCAGGTTCTTGAGATATTGGAATTATATAGGCGCATATATGAAGAATTTTTAGCCGTTCCTGTCATTAAGGGTAAGAAAAGTGAGATGGAGAAGTTTGCTGGTGGACTTTACACTACCAGTGTTGAGGTATATGTCTGAGACACATGCATGTATGCTGCTATTTTTCTGAATGCAAAAAGTTTGTATATAAATTGTAATGCTCCCTTTGATAGGCATTTATTCCAAACACTGGACGTGGAGTACAAGGTGCTACTTCTCATTGTCTTGGCCAAAATTTCGCTAAGATGTTCGAGATAAACTTTGAAAATGAAAAGGGAGAAAAAGCAATGGTCTGGCAAAACTCATGGGCCTATAGTACTCGAACTGTAAGCTTTGATATCTTGAATGTACCGTCATCTGAGGGTTCCTTCTCATCAAATTGCATCTAAGAGTTTGACTGTTTTGAACAGATTGGGGTGATGGTGATGGTTCACGGTGATGACAAGGGATTAGTGCTGCCTCCTAAAGTGGCCTCAGTCCAAGTTATTGTGATTCCGGTGCCTTACAAAGATGCTGATACTCAAGGAATCATTGATGCCTGTACTGCAACTGTAAATACATTGTGTGAAGCAGGTATTCGTGCTGAGTCAGATTTTAGGGATAACTATTCTCCTGGATGGAAGTATTCACACTGGGAAATGAAAGGTGTTCCTCTTAGAATTGAAATTGGGCCAAAGGATTTAGCAAAGAAGCAGGTTTCCAATTCTTTAGTACTTCTGCACCAATTCTCATGTTATGTTTGCTTCAATCTCAGCTTTGCGATGAAAACCAAATAAATCTATTCCAATTTCGCACAGGCTAGAGCTGCTCGACGTGATAATGGAGAAAAAATAGACATTGCAAATGACAATTTGGTTGATGAAGTTAAGAAGCTACTTGACACTGTTCAACAGAACCTTTTTGATGTTGCAAAACAAAAACGAGATGAATGCATTGAGGTTGTACATACTTGGGATGAATTTGTACAAGCTTTGAACCAAAGAAAAATGATATTAGCTCCTTGGTGTGACGAGGAGGTATGAAGTTCTTTTTGTTTTTGTCCAAATTCGATGTTCTAAATGTCTTGATGATCATCTTTCCAGCTTTAGATTTGAGGCATTTCTTTTTTAATCTGTCTATACTACCTGTGCCATGTACTTTCAGGTGTATCATGATTAACAAAGATGCATATTGTCACAAAAAAGAAAAAATGAATGAAAAAATATATCAAAACTGCCCCTACAGAATGGTAACGATATATGTTTCTATTTCAAAACTTCCAATCTGTTGGTACTTGTAGGTTTTCTTCGTTGTCAGATTTACAAATATTAAAGCATTTAATCGTTCCAATTCTAGATCACGTCCATTACATTGTCTTACAATGCACTTGATTAGCTGTTAATAATGAACATACTATAATACTTGCTCTCTATAATCTCTTGATGATACTGTTGACACCCTATTTTGCAATACATATTTTTTCTCTCAAGGGACATCATTTCGCTATCTTATGTTCAATATTCAAAATGTCTGACTATTCATGCTGGATGGTTTGGTGTTTTTCTGGTATCAATTATCAACTATTGGCTTATATTACTTCAGGCGGTGGAAGCTGATGTTAAAGCAAGGACAAAGGGTGAGATGGGAGCAGCTAAGACACTTTGTAGTCCTTTTGATCAGCCGGAACTCCCAGAAGGTATAAGCCTTGTCGTTCAAATCTGTGTTAGAAATAATCTTAAAATTGTTTTCTGCAACTGCCCTCTAAAATCTATCTTAAGCTTTTAGCCAATTCGTATTGATATTTTTTCACAATTTTTTTTTTTTATTTTGCATAGTAACACCTTATGTTGCCTTTACATAGGTACCAAGTGCTTTGCCTCAGAAAAACCTGCTAAGAAATGGTCATATTGGGGCAGAAGTTACTAGATGACTAGTTTGTGATACTTTTTTTTATATGGATGGGTGTTAATGGTGCCCTGTCTGGATTTGTTGAGCACACACCAGTTTTAGTTTTTCCAATTGGTTATTTTCTTTTTCAGCTGTCGGTTGTTCGATGATTTTGTACTACATATTACTTAAAAAACTGCAGTTAATTGAACATGGCATCATTTACTTGACTCACTGATATACAGTATCTATTAATTGTTAATAACTAGCCTAACACAAATTGATGAACTCCACGTTCTTGAGTTTGAGCCTTTTTTACTAGCCACAAACATGTTTAGCAGTTCTTCGTGGATTTTGTTCGATTTGTTAAACTTAATTTTCTTTCCTTTTCTCTCTCCTTATCATCCCGAATGTAATATTTTTTTTTATTGGAGATGACGAATGTAATGTTTGATAAGCGAAAATCAGATTGGGAGCTCTCCTCAAAATGGCAACTTATGGATTGAACTTTCACGTTAGTCAAGTTCATTAATGATTGTATTCGACTTCACAGCAATTAGTTACTCCAACATCAACGACAATCGTAACTCGTAAGCATGAAGGATAATTTCTTTTTTCCTTTTTGGATAATTTCAATTTTTAGGAAGGTAAGTAATACAAACCATCAAAATAGCTCTTTACTTTTACCCTATTAATAAGTTAAAATTGCTGCTTCTTTTTTTTTTTTTTTAAATAAAGTAATTTAAGTTTATACTGCTTTACAAATAAAATTCTAAAAATAACTTAATAGAACTGCTTGCATAATTTTTTTTCTAAAATGTTAAATTATATATTTCTTAATGTGCCTTTTAGAAAAGCATAAACAAAACCCAAATGAAGACAGGAGAAGAAAACAAGTATTAAAAATCCCCTTGTCAAAATTGAATGCGTTACGAAGTGCACTATACATGCCAACAAAAGAAGAAGCAACCCCTCGTAAGCCAATCAAATTGAGATGCATATTGAATAGCACTTAGCGGTGGCTTCTTTTTCTTTTTGTTCTCTAGGTGGGCAATGGCTTCCATATATTATTATATAAGACCATAACGTTAACACCTGCACAACAATTCAATATGTCAAATATTTTATGGAAAAAGTTGATAGGTCTCTATATGTCTGTACTCGACATACTGATATTTCCTCAATATTTATGTCAATTATCAGTGTACCTAATTAAATTACGATATTTTTTTTCTTTTCCTTTGTCCGATCATTGCGATATGGTCCTTCAAAACTAGCTCTTACCTCTTGTGCCATGTGACATCTTGAACAGAGGAACACAAATAATATGACTATATAAAGTGAAAAGGACAAATGTATCTTAATCTAAGCACTCTCGCGTTGTTGTCTTTTCCCTTGTTGGTAATTGTTTGGAAACCTAATTGATTCTTCTCCTTCGATTTATTCAACAATAATAATAAGATTTATAAAAGTTCTAATTATATTGAACCTTGTCTATCCAGTTGTGTCAATTTTTTTTCTGCAACTCCAATAATATGTTGGTCAATTGAGGATGACACAGCAACAACTTTTTTTGGTTAACATGTAAGCATCTTAATTGATGTAAAGTTGAGGAAATATGGCTTAATAGAATTATAATACTTAACCATTTTGTCATTAGATAGAGGGCCTAGAAAGAGAATTAAGAAAGACAAAAAGATGGTAAAAAATTTCACTTAATAGAGTTGATGATTCAGTGAACCTTAATAATCGGATCAAGATCTTCTAAAGTGAGAAAGTTGATAAAGAGAAGAGTTAATCACTCTTAAATTAAGATAGTGCAGCACATATTTCATGAAAATTACAAAATTAATGATGATTAACTTCTTACTTTACTACTTTATCAACTTTCTCATTTTAGAACATCTAAATTCTTAATGATTAATCTTAAGGATAATTGACTTTATCGTCTAATCTCAGGATATGAATGTTGCAAATCCATTTAATGTGTGTTGGGACAGTGTCGGGGGTGACTTGATTCTATCATTAATTAGAGTGACAAAACATGAATTGCCCACCTGAATTTGAATGATAACTACTCTACTAACTATGCCAATTACCAAACCAGAAAGCACTAATCAAATGATGCAACATAAGCATGTTGGATGTATTTTTCCGTGCATAATGAAAGTATAAGAGAAGTGCTTTATGGAAGGATAGCATAGGATACAACAAACATAATTAATGTCATTGTATGTGCTTATAGGATTAAAAGGTTTTTGATAACTAACATAACCTCCAAAATCCTCATTCTTTGAATCATAAAACTCGTAAATGGGATTTAACTTCTATCATCTTTCTCTCCCTTCCTAAACTATATTCATAAAAACACTCTAAGATTTTGCCAATACATAAGAGAATGAAACTAATTTTGCAAAATCATTTCTCATTAATATATATGTTTTTATATAACCTTTTAAGAAAATCTAATAAGAATCAAACCCTTTTATTTTATACCTACGAATGTATTAAAATCAAACTTTATATAACTAAGTTAAAAAATGGCCTCTCTTGAATGCACTTGACTAATTTATTTTGTAAAAGAAGTAAATTATCATAATATTTGAAGAAGTAATGCATCATGATCAATGACACTTTGGTGTTGACAAGTTGGTTTACCTTTTCACTTATGATACATACATATGCGTTTGTCAAATTCATTCATCGTCATGTTATATGTGAAATTCCTTAATATATATATACTGCTTTGGTTTGTGAAATACTCATAGTTTATAGGTTTTAGTTACCGTTTGGTTTTGGGGCATAGGATACCTGACTTTGGGAACCTTAGCTTTTTCACATGATTGAGGTTTAGATTTATGACCAAACTTTGTGTCCCTCCCTTAAGAAAATGATATTAAGTATTTCACTGCAAAAATGATTTGATTTTTGTGTTACTTGTTTCCCAGTGCGAAGCTCAAAGCTGTAACAAATAAAAAACGAGCTAAGACCGCTATCATGGACGGTTCACATTGAATTTGTTTATTTATTTATTAATTTTAGGATTGAAAACGACGAAACTCATCTTCATTTCTTTTACTGGTTGCTCAATAAACGACATAGTTCATTCCGGTCCAATCAACCTCCATGCTCGAATTTTATATTAAACATGAATAAAATTTTGTACGTAAAATTGATAGTTAAAAATTATTAGATGATATTGACATAAAATTTTATATTATAAAAAAATATTATAAAATGTTTAAATAATTCTCTCCTTTCTTATTTTTATAAATTTAAAATAATTTATTTGACAAAAATATTTTTTAATAACTATTATAATGTAATTATAATACTTATTTGGTTAATCTAAAAAAGTTGAGAGAAAAACTCAAAGCAATTCTGATAATTATCTCAAAAGACAATGAGACTCAAGAAAAAAAATATTCAATCCAGCCCTTGAGATTTATTTTTATGGGATTGATTAGTTCATGTACCAAAAAAAAGTTAATGTTATTTTTTTTGTATAGAAATTAATCAATCCTTAAAAAAAATCAGAAGTCAGATTGAATATTTTTTTTGAAAGCCTCGTTCTCCTTTTGAAATAATTGTCAGGATCGGATGGATATTCACTCTTTAGCTAAAAAAGATATACTAAAATCAAAGGAAGATGAAGAAGAGGAATACTTAGCCATAACTCCGAAGGACACAAACACAAACCTGTTTTGCTTTTTATGGTTAAAAATTTGTCTGTCCCTATTCTCCTTTAATTTATTTTTATCCCTCTCAAATTTGACCATCATCCATTCTTCTTCTTCTTCTTCAAAATTACTGTCCCCCACACCACATGGCTCTAACATATATTAATCAAATCTAGACAAATAACAATAAAGAGAAAAGAAAGTAGTCATAGGTTTTAGCAGCTTTTGAAGTGTTTAATTACTATGTTGACTAAGAAAAAGAGGGAGCAAATGATTAGCAGAATGAAGTGATTTAAAGGATCTGACGGAGCTTACAAGTTAGTCTCTTAGAGAGAAGAGATAAACAGTAAAATAAAACAACAACACTGTTGTGTTGTGATGCATGCGAAGGTCAATTATTGTTGTGTGAAAACAACTTATTACTTTGTCTGTGTCCCAAGCCAAGAAACAGAAGATTCATTCATCACCGGTTACACTTGCAATTCAAGGGAGAGAGTAGTGTTCACTGTACTTGAGTTGAGTGCTAGTTTTTTGCATAGTTTGAAGAAGAGAAGACAGAAGAAGGAGGGTCCTACTGCTTATTGTTTTGGCGGGCAGTAACAGTTTCTGTCAATGATTTATACTTGTGTGGTTCTTATTATCACTGCTTACCCTCTCTTCCTCTTTCTCTCTCTCTTTCTCAATGACCCACCCAATCAATTTCACACCTTGCTAATTCAATAAACCAACCCTTCCTCTCATCTTCCTCTCTCTCTCTCTCTCTCTCTCTCTCTCTCTCTCTCTCTCTCTCTCTCTCTCTCTCTCTCTCTTCTGGGTCTCTTTCATCAATAGTAGCAGCATTTTGGAATTTTGAGGTGCCCTTCAAAAGGGAAAGGTGGATCTCAGTCATATGAGGAGAACTTCTACAGTGAGTACTTGCTTTATACTCTTTTAATTCACTCTCATGCTTTGTAGTTACTAGTGGATGATGGCCTAATTGAGATCTAGAAGCCACAGATCAAGAATTACACTGCAGCTGGATCACCTATTCTTTATGTTTAGTGCATTTTTTAGTTGATTGTTATCCCTCGTTTTCAAACAAGTTGCACTTTGTTACTGACTGCTAAACTGGGTGGTGTTCTTGCTGTGAAAAATTTGAGATTTTTTATGCCCTGTGATGAAATGTAGTTGATCTGAGTAGTTCTACAGCTTCTCAATTTGAAATTCTTGAGTTAATCTATTACCCCTGTCTAGATCCTGCTTGAACTTCATAGTGTTTAATAATCATTGCCCTGTTAGCTACTGTTGTTTGAAGAAGCATGTGAAATATTGATGTAGTCATCATGGCTTGATAAGACTCCAAAATGGGGAAGGTTCTCACTTTTAGGTGCAGCTTTCATAGTAGTTACTGATGGCTAAACATTTTCTCTTGCAGCTTGTGGGTGTGCTTCTGGTACTTACATTAATCAGCTGTGGCCCATGGAGAGTGTGGAGCAGCTCACTTTGCAAGCAGACAAATTTGGAGGTTAGACCTCACAGCGTTAGTATTACAGAATTTGGCGCAGTTGGAGACGGGGTCACTCTCAACACAAAAGCATTTCAGAATGCAATATTTTACCTTAATTCATTTGCAGACAAAGGCGGAGCGAAGCTCTTTGTCCCGGCTGGCCGCTGGTTGACCGGTAGTTTTGATCTCATCAGCCATCTAACTCTCTGGTTGGACAAAGATGCTGTAATTCTTGGATCCACAGTAAGACATTGTTTCTTAATTTGGTTAGATGCTGGAGTAGGATAATCCAAAATCTATTGTCTTAATCAGTAGCTGGTAGAGTGATAGGTGATTTCTAAGATATCTTAATGGCATGCCCTGCTACTTATTACAGAACCCCGATGATTGGCCAGTTGTTGATCCTCTACCGTCATATGGGCGAGGAAGGGAGTTGCCGGGTGGAAGGCACAAGAGCCTCATTTATGGACAAGATTTGACTGATGTTGTTATAACAGGTTGATAATATTCATCAAATGATTGTCTTCTATGTACATGTTAGCTAGTTTATTGATTCTGTAAGTGTTCCAATGAAGGTAACAATGGAACAATTGATGGCCAAGGGAGTATTTGGTGGAGCCTGTTTAGGAACAAAACCTTGGATTATACGCGTCCCCATTTGGTAGAATTGATGAACTCGGCGGGGGTTCTCATCTCGAATTTAACCTTCTTAGATTCTCCATTTTGGAATATCCATCCTGTATATTGCAGGTTTGTCTTCTATGGAAGGACTGAGTTTATGTTATTTATTCCTTATTTTCTTCTGCACTTCAAGTACTTCTTCTTCCATTACCATTCAAAAGCTGTGCAATAGTGGGGCTTTGATGCTTAGGGGGGAGATTTGAGACTCTTTTTCTGGATGAACAGCCAAGTTACAGTTAAGAAAGTCAAGATCCTTGCTCCTCTTGATTCTCCAAACACAGATGGGATTGATCCAGGTGAATTAAGATTCTCACATATTCTAATAATATCCATCCTGTTAGAGAATCAAAAATGCTATGTACACACGAAAAATCAGTCACTGAATCAGCCACCATGTATTTTGTATTTAAACATATATTATATACGAGTGACTGATTTGGTAGCCGATTTTTCTTTGTACACATAGCATAGTTGTGATAGAATTTATGTCCTTGTAATTAAGATTCTCACATACAACTCTAAAATGTGGACAGATTCTTCAGACAATGTATGCATTGAAGACTGTTATATAAGCACGGGTGATGATCTGATTGCCATCAAAAGTGGCTGGGACGAGTATGGCATAGCATTCGGCCGTCCCAGCACAAACATTATCATCAACAGGCTCACCGGGAGGACGGCGACGAGTGCAGGGATTGCCATTGGAAGTGAGATGTCTGGTGGTGTATCAGAAGTCCATGCTCAAGACATTCGCTTCTTCGATTCATACAGCGCCATCAGAATAAAGACTTCTCCAGGGAGAGGTGGTTATGTTAGAAATGTCTTTGTCTCTAACATGACTTTAGAAAATGTTGACATTGCTATCAGGTTCACTGGTACATATGGGGATCATCCTGATGATAAATTTGATCCAAATGCATTACCTTTGATAGAAAAGATTACAATCAAGGATGTGATTGGCCAAAACATCAAGCGCGCCGGCCTTCTAGAAGGCATAGAAGGAGACAACTTTGTAAACATCTGTCTATCAAACATCATCCTTAATGTGAGCTCAAGCTATTCATGGAACTGCTCTAATGTCCAAGGATATTCCGATTTCGTTTCGCCGGAAGCTTGCAAGCCTCTCAAGGAGAGAATATTCCCAGAGCATTGTTCAGACTGTTACAATTTATCCAATCACCTGCAAAGTTCAAATAATCAAACAAGAGGTGCTTGGTTACTATCTTGGTAAATTGTGGAGTTTATAGCATTATATGCTACCCAAAAAAAAAAGGTCACTTTATAGCTGAAATTTGATTGGTGCATTTTTTCAGCAGGACAAATTTCAGGTGACATACAATGTTGAGTTGGGAGTTGCTGATCTTGTGGTTGTGCATCTGCGGAAAGATACTGAGAGAGATGATTGTTTCTTGTAACTTGTGTGCAGTAAACAATAATTTGAGTGATTTATCATAAAATAGGAAGTTGAATTGAATGATTTCATGTCTTTTCTTTTTACTAGATACATATGGCTTTTTTTGGTTGGGGGGGGAGAGAAAAAGATAAGAAATTTTGTGTTGCCATTTATTTTTTGAAGGAAAAGAATGTGTTTGGTTGTTGATAGATAAGAGAATGAGATGCTGTTAGTTAGTTTGTAACCACTCTAAATTCCTTTTCTGTTGCAACTTTATTTGATGTTGGAGAATTTGCACAAGTCCTAGGTAGTTACTTCCCTTTTACTGCATCCTTAGATTTGAATAAGGAATCCAATAAACAAGCTTCCTAGGAAAGTGGAATCTAATCAATTTCATACCTCTTCTTTACAATGAAAAAAAAATTAAAGCACATTAGTCATCATCAGCACCACATAACTTACTATTTGTCAGTTTCTTTTCAGTTTTTTATTTTTATTTTTTGGGTTGAAGGATATTTAAGGCTTAATGATCTCTGCTTATGAACTCTTTTATCAATTAAAAAAAAAAAAAGATAAAATCAAATAGTAACACACTAATACTACATAATATGTATTTTATATCATAAAATAAATGTGTGCAAAGGAGATATATATAAAAAGTAGTACAAATATCATTTTTTTAATAAAATATATAACTTTTTTTTACAAATATATATATATATATATATAATAAAAATGTTTGGTGAACCATATATTTAGAAGTAAATTGACTGGAACAATACTAGGCAGGTTTAAATCATAAAGAAATTCAAGTGTCACAAAAGATGAACATCCCAAGTACACTTGGAACTGCTGAATCAATATAATTATAGGGATGAATGAACAATGAAGGAATCAAGAAATATAGTAGTATCAATTAAGGTTAGAATCCCAATTTTCAAGATACTTTAGCTATGTAGTATGTACTATCTATCTAGGAGAGAATTCAGTTGCATCTTTGTTGATGATTGCACACACAACCACCCTTAAAATATATGTTTCAAGTTCATATTGCAATTAACACCGAGTGATTGCTATAGTATCTAAAAGTGTTTACTTAACATATCAAAAAGGTTAAAATTAATATTTAATTTTAAAAATATAAAAATAAATAATTATTAAATATTCAAAATTTATTATAAAAAATAAGTTAGGTACAAGAGGCACCATAGTATTTTCTTTTAACATGGGTTGCTGAAAAACATTGTACCAACAATTTTTACAGAGGAGACACTTCGCGCCATGCAGCGCCAACAAACAGCGTAGTCCATTGGGCTTAGTTTTGGGCCTCAGAAACCCCCCATGAGTTTCAGCTTTAATTAAACTTGGAATTTGGGCCTCTGACCAGAAACAATAACCCTCGAATTTAGACCGAAAACATAGATTCCCCAGACCACTATAGTTTTTGTGCTTTCTTTTGGTTAGGCCCTGTTGGAATAAAAAACAAAAATTAGGTAGCATATCCCCAAAAGAATAAATGTTAAAGAAAATTCTATTCTCCTCTATTAAAATGACATTTTCTTTCATTGTATTTATAAAATATATATTCTTCTTTTTTATAATTTTTAAAATTTATTTTTAATTCATTTTAATTTTTTTGTGTTAACTAATATTAATTTTATCTATTTTTTAAGAAAAAATAAATTATTTTTTATAAAAATATCTTTTAACAAAAAATTTATTTTTTTGTTATTAAATTTTGCTTATCAAAATATTTTTTAATAAATTATTTTTTTATTGATTAAATTATATTTTTATCAAAATATTTTTTAAAAAATTTAATAATTAAATTATTTTTTTAAAATACCCTTTAATAATTTTTTAATTATTAAATTGTGATTTTACCAAAATTTTTGTTAACAATTATAGTTATATTTTATTATTAATTTTTTGATAACATATATATTATTTTAATTTTAAATAAAAAATTTGATAAAATTATTTTTCGATATCAATATATATTAATTATTATTCATATTAATAGTGGTAAACTTTTTTTATTTTTGGTAAACCGTTGATGCTTTTTCTAGGAAAAAAATGTTATTTGTAAATTAAAATTAGTCACTAAAATCAATTACATCATATATATATATATATATATATATATATATATATATATATATATATAATTTAATTTATTTTTAATATATATTTATATTTTAATATATATTTTATATATTTTTTATACTGATAAACGTAACTATCATAGTTGTAAAATGGTGTACCAATAGAGAAAGGCAGTATCAAATGCATGCCAGCATTTAGAATAACGGAGTAAAACAATGGTCAGTTCAAGATCCAATATATCGAATTTCTGCATGCAAACATTTGTAAATAATATAAATATATCTTTTTAGACAAACTGGTAGATGTTACTACCAAGAATTCCTCGATAATGGATATCCTTTCGGGATCTTCAAATTTTGCATATCTCATCATTGAATGAATGAACGTTGAATTTAAAAAATCGGGGAATCAATATTTGTCCGAAGAAATTGCATGCATTCTCTCATCTGGTTGAGTTTATTCACACTTGAAATAATAATAAGTCTAAGATAAATTAACCATGACATCGACTAAAACATCATCGTCAAGACTTGAACCCTTTGTCAAAATATTAGTTGATGAATCCTTGCCAAATAAAGAGTCCAAAATCAATATTTTCTCTTTTTAGAAAAATCTGGCTTCTTGATTCTTCATTAGCCAGCTAGATATTGGTTATTATTGAGTTAATTAGGCACTGAGAGAGAGCAGTAACAAACTCTTTAATCTGTTTGCATAATAGAAAGAGTGCCTAATAATCTTCTCTTTAATTTCTGTACATATATACCTTGGTTTTAAGTTAACTAGGCAATATAATTATGATGAGAAATTTAAAGAAAATAAAATTGCAGGATAGTCGTGACACTGACACGTGTCGTGTTGAATGGAAGAAGCTAGTTGGTAGAGTAGGTAGTACATGACTGAGGAAGTTGCGGTGACCCATTCGGTGACACAGAAATAGCACTTCCACCATTGTTACTGCTTCCAATGATTGATGAGAGTGCCGCAGCCACGGCCGCAGTGAAGTTTGGATCCGAAGCAATGGCTGCACTCACTGTCTCCACCATAGACGGCGAATTATTAGAAGGCTGGGGTTGTTGTCGATGAACCAAAGGAGGCATCAGCTTCTGGTGGTGAGAGATTAAGAACGGGTGCCCTGCTATAAGCTGATGTGGAGGAGTGACTGCATGCAATGGGAGAGGGAAGGTAACACCGGGAGGAGGGACCAAACGGTGGAGTTGGAGTGCGTTGTGGTGGTTGTGTGTGAGGTCCAGAGTGATGGTGGGAAATGGCGCGGAAGCTGATAGCGTCGCCATTGATGTGTAGGGCATTGATGAAGAGAAGTATCCTCCTGCTGCTGAAGTTGCTAGGGTTTCTTTGGACGATGATGAGGTTGATCCTGATAGTAGCATGGCTGCTGCGGCTGAAGTCGTGTTGGCCATGGCGGTGGCTGCCGGCGGAAGAGGGTGGTTGTGGTTACCTTCATAGGTTGTTATTAGGACTGTACTGTCCTCTGCGCATCTTTGAACCTGCTTCCGAACTGGGCATCCAGCAGCCATGGTGCACCGATAGTAGGCTCGAGGACTGGGGTTACCCTTAGCCATTTTTTGTCCGTATTTCCTCCACTGGCATCCATCGCTAATCTGCGTTCATTCGTGTTAGAGATATAACTATTTATATACTTCTGATTTAAAAGTTTAGAGTTGGATAATATAATTACCAGAGGAGCTTCTGATCTTGCGCGAACTGAAACCCTGGCTTTCCTGAAAGGAAGGTCAGAAGAAGGAAGCTTGGGTTCTTCTAAGTTGGGAGTCTTGCATGATCCCCAACTCTGAGAAGAAGATCGCTCAAGGATGTCTTCTTCTGTAGCAGATGCTGCTACTTGCTTTCCCAAATGAAGCTTAGTCAAACCATCTTCATCATCTTCGTTATTATCATCATTCTCATCATGCTTCTTTGACATTACCTCCTCTGCATTATTACCATTATTGTTTGATGCTGATACCTCTCTTTCTCTCTTTTCATCACCGGATACCGAAGCATCGTTATTCTTCATCTCTACTTTCGCCCTTCCATCTCCCTCCACAGCTTTTTCTCCACTTATCATCCCATTGCTCTTAACACCAGTATTCTGTTCCAACAATCACAACTATGTGTTATTACTTGGAATTACTTAGCACTTCCCACATATAATAAAGGTGAGTGTAAGGTTTGATTTATTGAAATTCGCTTTATTTGTTGACACATTACGTGTTATATAAACGATAAAGAAGAAAGAGATAATTGAGATCTCTTTTTGATATGTGAGGACCAAGTCAATGTTGACCCCAGAATGAGGCGCGTAATTGTTATTGTGAATGATGATTGATTGTCTCTTATGAAAATAGATTGCCCCTCGCCCTCTCTTTTTCTTGTCTTATCCTTTGAAATTTATCAAAAAAAAACTTAGCTTAAAATTATTAGTCCATGATGTATACCTTTTTTTTAGTTCAAATATCGCATTTTAAATAATTAAAGAGATAAGAGTGATGAGACCAAATAATTATGATGAATTAATTTCCATGCAATATATATCACTCAGTTCAGCTCTCTGGTTATTAGTTATATATTCGTAAGCGGTTAGCACGCATGTGAAAACTGAAATCACGGTTTTATATATACGTCTGTAGAAATAAAGAATACATATTTTATTTATATATATACTGTATAAGAAATGTATAGTGGATGGGTTTATATATAGTAGGGAGTGGTGTTTTATTTATTGGTTATGTGATGATAAAAAATGAATACACCTAACTTGCAGGTACTGGATATTAATATATAGAGAATTGAAGGAGTGTAGAAAGAGTTTGAAAAATGGGCGTGAATGAAGAGGATCCGCACGCTTTCTAATTTAAGTGAGGCACGTTACCTTGTTCCTTCACTGACTAAGAGAGAGAGAGAGAGAGAAGAGAAATGAGTAAAAATTGGCACAAGCAAACAAATAATGCTTCCGTCATATAGGAGAAGAAGAAGGAAGAAATTAATTAAAATTAATACTGATCTTGACGAAATTAAATGTAGAAAATATTGAAAACCTGATGATGATGAGTAAGCTTTTGTTTCTGCAGAGCCATGAAGAGCTGTGCCTGCAGTTGGCTATAGCTTTTGGCGATCTGATCCACCATACTTCTCAGCTTTCGATTCTCTTCTTGCAGTCTCCGTAATTCACCTTCCACCATTTTCCTCTGAAAAATATATAATTATTGTATAATCACGGAACTCGTGAATTACGTGCGCTTATTATATACAAACCTCGGATTCAGTATTTTCGGCATTAGGTGATCCCTTTGAAGTTGAAATTCCAGTAGTTGCACACGTTAAGTTCAGCCCAGTCTGCATATATAGCATGATTAATTAGCTAACAAATAAGGATGATACAAAAATTAAAGTGATGGAACGTTAGTTAGTTACGTTTACAGTAGGGTGATGAGGGAAGGATGAAGCGTTGTTGGTGGTGGTGCCATGACGATGATGATCGGCAGCAGTTGATGATGATGATGAGAAGAAATCCACTTCTTTGACGTCCCTAGAGGGTAAGAAAGTCAATTCACGGGGGTGTGGGTTATCCATTTCTTATACGAATAGAAATTAAAGAGAGAGAGAGAGAAAGAGGAGGACGACGACGAAGAAGAAGAAGAAATAAGAAAGTGGTGGGTTCAACTGGGGAAGTGGTTTTAAATGGGGGTAGCTCGCGCGTACACACACGCACTCCTTCCACCTTGAGCTACGGCTTATGGGCCCCACCTCCGCTTACCCAATAATATTAGAATATATTAATATCAGTATAACATTATTTTCGATGAATAATTAAAAATATTGAACTACTGATTAAAATGATTGATTAACATAAATTAAATATTTTTCTAAGATGATAGTAGTAAAAAAGAAAGTAAGTAATTTAAGTGAATGAAAAGTAACGATTTTAAAGAGGAAGAAATGGGAAGTGAGCAGCCGTTTTGGGCAGAAGTGACGTCAACCTTAGGGCACCAAAGCTGCAACGAATTTATCCTGTTTTATGTTCACACTTGACAGTACTCTTGTTACCAAGTTGTAATGTAAAAATGGAAAGATTATTTGAATAAGGAAGGAAGGAAGGAGATTGTGCATTGTATGGGGATGGGAGAAGGGGGAAGTGCACGTGCACGTGGAGGGGAGTCCCCTGAGGTCAACGGAGTTGACGGCACGGCTCTCTGTATCGGACGGTAGTTAGAGACGGTGGGGCCCGCGTGATTTGGAATAACCTAATCCCAGTGACTTTCAAGGGCTATAACTATACTCCTCTACTATGCATGTATTGCTACGCTACCACGTACCAACCATCAAGGAAAATATATATACATATATATTACCATTGCATTTATTTTCGTAAACCCGTCAACTAACTACACCACTCTTTCACTTAAATTCATTAGTACAATAAACATGCATGATACATGCATCATAGTATACATTATTGCTAATTTGCTATGAGGAGTGTTAGAGTTAAGTAAATTTTGTCATCTGTAATAATTAATTAATTATTATTAATATTTTTAATAGTATAAAATTTTATCTAATAATATAAAATTACTTATTTTTATTTATTGATTAAGTTTTGACCAAATTTTAATAAAAATACTGACTTCTTAAACATTCTCTCTATATATATATATATGCTGTCTATATTAAAATTAGGTTTGCAAAATAGATTTTTTTTCTTTTTTTAATCGGTTTTATCACTTAATTAATAATCTAAAACTATAAAATATTATTTAAAATGTATCTATTTTTTGTCTTATATTTTAAATATATTGGACAATTTTATTGTTAATTCAATCAAACATCTTCAATTTAAGAATAAGAGTTTTTAAAGTGAGAAAATAAGATTTTAATCACTAATAAATTTATAATAATTTTTGGAATTAATTTCTATATACAAGTGTTTTGCACTTATAAGTTTTACAAGCTTGAAGAGAACAAAATTCACTAAACATGTTGCTTATGTTACGTGCCTCTTTAATAGATTTTTAAATCAATTCAAATCAATTAACGCGCAAATATATAACTTTCATTTTTCAAAAGATTTTGTTTATTTTTTCGAGTTTCTTGCCAAATTTGTTGGATCTCCTTCATGAGTTCTCTCTTTGCCTTTTCATTCGTTGTTTTACCTGCGTTTATCACTGGTTTCTTCTTCGTCATTTACGTGCGTTTTCTTTCTATATATTCTTGCTTCGTTTTTTTTTATTTTCATGATTTCTGAAATCAAGCTTTGAAATCGTTTTGAATATAATAGAACTTCAAAAATACACCCAAACGATTACAGAAATACACCCAAAAAATAAATTTAAGAAATACACTCGAAACATGGGAGAGACAGTATATTTCTTCTTGAAATCGTTTAATGTTTGCTGGTTAAGAATGAGGCACATGGCAAATACAATTTAGAAAAAAAATCTAGAAGAACAGTAAAATAGTACCTTGAATAATGTTTTTTCGTTTTTTCTGGTTTTTTTATGGAGATTTGTATCTTTTCTTCTTGATTTCTTCTAGTTTTCGCGAAGAGTTTGAACGTTTCTGCAGAATCGTAGTTTGTTTCGAATGTCGTTTGAATTTTGACGATTTGCATTTTGATTGAGGTAGAAGAGAAAGAGTGCGGCAAACGTGTTGTGGAAGAATGATTAAGGCGCGTGCGTTGGACGCTCGATTCTAAAGAAGTGGTGCGCGTATTTTTTTTTTAAATTTTGGCCAACTTGTATAACCAAAAAACACTTGTATGTATAGTAAGCGTGTAATTTGCTAGCTATCTTAATTTAAAGTCGATTTTTTTTTTCAATATGTTCGCTTTGGACGAGCATAATTCATATTTTTTTAAAATTATTATTAAGAAAATCTTTCTTACAATAACAAAATGGATTCTTTATTATAATATTTCTAGCAAATAGTTCTTTCAATTACGGTTGCCAAAATCAAAGATAACTTCAAAATAAAAATCACTAACAGATAAACATATTTTTTATGAAATATAACGGTTGAGACTTGAGATCTAAATAAAGTTATCTATATATTAATTATTTGATAAAATATTTTAACTTAAAATTAATTCTAATAAAATAATTTAGTTTAATAAAATAATTTTATGATATCAATTTAATTAACACTATAATTTTATATATAGAGCCAAATCTTAAAAAAATAATTTTTATATTCATATAATAAAGTGGAAGCAAAATTAACAAACTAGCGAGGATAAATAAATATATGCTGTTCATACCCTGTCCCAATAATAAAGGCCCAAGGTCCAAATAAAAGGCCTAGTCCAGAGGATTGAGCCTTACTAAGCACCAACCTTCACACCAAGAAGTCGGTGTTAAACCCGACTTACTCCCAAGAAGTCGGGACGGAGAATAGTTGGCAGATAAGCACTCATTCAAATGAGTAACTGCCCCTAAAATCTCTCTAACTACTTTATCGAGCCATATGTTAACCTCCCTAAGATAATGGGACGGTTAACACCCTAAAAATATGGCACTACTCCAACAGTGGTTATTGGCTCACCACTATAAATACACTGACACTCCTCAGGTATCTCTAAGCCCAATACTCTCTAGACCTGCTCACACCCTTGCTAACTTAGGCATCGGAGTGTCTTTGCAGGTACCACCCCCCATTCATTCACGAACACAAGTCGGAAGGAGGCTCCAACGTGCAAACTAGCTCGGAAGCCGCCATCCGCGGACGATTGGGCCAACCAAAGCCATCCATCTTATTAATCTCCGGTTACCCACCGTAACATTGGCGCCGTTGCTGGGGAACCGAGAGATCATCCATCGATGGCGGATAGATCCCACGAAGAAGGCCATGTGGAGACAGATTCTGAACAAGAGAATCTGGACACAGGCAACAACGATGTGGACCTCACCCTCCACCAGGAAATCGATAATCAACACAGGGAAGGCACTTCCGGAGTAAAGAACCTGAAGGTAAACTCCTCAGAAGGGCACGAGTCAGAAAAAGAAGGACCACCCCATGTAACTGAACTCATGGGATTAGTCCACAGCCGCCTGGAGCAGTTAGAGCAGGAACGAGAGCGGCAAAAGGAAACTGAAAAGAGCCTAAAAGAGGAGATGGAACGACGAAAAGAGTTAGAAAGAAAACTCTTAAAGTTGGAATCCTCCCTCAAAAGTCGCAACTCCCGCGACGAACAAGAAGAACCACCCTTAGGAGGGGAGGATCCCTTCAGTGAGGACATAATGAGGGCTAAAGTCCCGAGAAACTTCAAAAGCCCTGATATGGACCTCTATGACGGAACCACGGATCCAAAGCATCACCTGAGAAACTTCAAAAGTCGGATGTATCTAGCTGATGCTTCCGACGCTACGCGATGCAAAGCCTTCCCGACCACTCTATCAAAAGCAGCGATGAAGTGGTTCGATAGCCTCCCCCCGAGGTCGGTTGCTGATGAGCGGATATTTTATACGCTTTTTGGGGGTAATTTCATGTAGATTTTAAAATGTTTTAATTAGTTTTTAATAGAATTTTATTAGTTTTTAAGCAAAAATCATATTTCTGGACTTTACTATGAGTGTGTGTATTTTTCTGTGATTTCAGGTATTTTCTGGCTGAAATTGAGAAAGCTGAGCAGAAATCTGACTTAGGCTGAAAAAGGACTGCTGATGCTGTTGGATCCTGACCTCCCTGCACTCGAAATGGATTTTCTTGAGTTACAGAAGTCCAATTGGCGCGCTCTCAATGGCGTTGGAAAGTAGACATCCAGGGCTTTCCAGCAATATATAATAGTCCATACTTTGCGCGAAGATAGACGACGTAACTTGGCGTTGAACGCCAAGTACATGCTGCTGTCTGGAGTTAAACGCCAGAAAAACGTCATGATCCGGAGTTGAACGCCCAAAACACGTCATAACTTGGAGTTTAACTCCAAGAAAAGCCTCTACTCGTGGATAGCTTTAGTCTCAGCCCCAGCACACACCAAGTGGGCCCCAGAAGTGGATTTCTACACCAATTATCTTAGTTTACTCATATTCTGTAAACCTAGGATACTAGTTTACTATTTAAACAACTTTTAGAGAATTATTTTGGATCTCATGACATTTTCAGATCTGAATTACATACTTTTTGATGGCATGAGTCTCTAAACTCCATTGTTGGGGGTGAGGAGCTCTGCAGCGTCTCGATGAATTAATACAATTACTTTGTTTTCCATTCAAACACGCTTGTTCTTATCTAAGATGTTCATTCGCGCATAATTATGGAGAAGGTGATGATCCGTGACACTCATCACCTTCCCCAAACCATGAACGTGTGCCTGACAACCACTTCCGTTCTACATCAGACTGAATGAGTATCTCTTAGATTCATTACACAGAATCTTCGTGGTATAAGCCGGATTGATGGCGGCATTCATGAGAATCCGGAAAGTCTAAACCTTGTCTGTGGTATTCCGAGTAGGATTCTGGGATTGAATGACTGTGACGAGCTTCAAACTCCTGAAGGCTGGGCGTTAGTGACAGACGCAAAAGAATCAATGGATTCTACTCCAACCTGATTGAGAACCGACAGATGATTAGCCGTGCTGTGACAGAGCATAGGAACGTTTTCACTGAGAGGATGGGAAGTAGCCATTGATAACGGTGACACCCTACATAGAGCTTGCCATAGAAGGGATTTTGCGTGTGGAAAAGGATTTCAAAGAAGAGTTGAAGTTCAGAGGACAAAGCATCTCCAAAACTCCAACATATTTCTCATTACTAAACAACAAGTAACGCTATTATTCTCTTTTATTTTTCCGATCTAATAATTCCAACTGATAATTTTAATTAATATTCTGACTAAGAATAATAAGATAAACATAGCTTGCTTCAAACCAATAATCTCCGTGGGATCGACCCTTACTCACGTAAGGTATTACTTGGACGACCCAGTGCACTTGCTGGTTAGTTGTGCGGATTTCAAATTCGTGCACCAAGTTTTTGGCGCCGTTACCGGGGATTATTCGAGTTTGAACAACTAAAGGTTTATTTTATTTCTTAGATTAGGAATAATTTATTTTTATTTTTATTGTTATAGAGTCATTAAATCTTGATAGGATAGTTTCTTTTCAAAATTTATTATTTTTCTTAATTACTTGCTAATTTTCGTGAGTCTAGTGTTTTGTTCTAAGTTTGGTGTCAATTACATGTCTTATATTTTTCTTTAAAATTTTCGACTTGTGTTCTTTGTTCTTCATTGATCTTCAAGTTGTTCTTGTTTATTTTTCTTGTTTGATCTCAAGTTTTTCTTGTTTTGTGTCTTTTCTTGTTTTTCTTGTGCTTTTTCAAAACATTAACTTTCAAAAATTATACTTTTATCCATAAAAATAACACATCTTTAAAATACATTACATTTTTAGCTCAGTTGGTTATAGCGGGGGTTTATGTTCTTAACAATTGGGCACTTTCTTTTTAAAATCCTTTTTCAAAAATAATTTTTCTTGATTTAATCTTGTGCCAAACTTTAAGTTTTGTGTTTTCTTGTTAATATTTTTTTTTATTTTCGAAAATTTGTCTTGGTTTTCTAAAAATTTTAAGTTTGGTGTTCTTCCTTTTGTTCTTGGTGTTCTTGTGAATCTTCAAAGTGTTCTTGAGTTTTTCTTGTGTCTTGATCTTAAAATTTTTAAGTTTGGTGTTCCTTGGTGTTTTCCCTCCAAAAAAAATTTCGAAAATAAGGAGCATTAGATCTAAAAATTTTAAGTCTTGTGTCTTTTGTGTGTTTTTCTCTTTCATCATAAAATTCAAAATTCAAAAAAAAAAATTTATTTTCTAACTAATTTTGAACTATTTTTTTTCGAAAATTTTATATAAAAATTCAAATTTCAATTTCAAAATATTTCCAATTTCTTTTATTTATTTCATTTTTCTATTTTATTTTATAAAAATTAATTCGAAAAAAAAAATCAACATATAAATTATCCCTTGTATTCCATCATGGAAGCAAGTAGGAATGAACAGTCCAAGAGGACTCTGGGGTCATATGCTAACACCACTACTGCTTCATATGGGAGTAGTATCTGTATACCCTCCATTGGAGTTAGTAGCTTTGAGTTGAATCATCAGCTCATTATCATGGTGCAGCAAAACTGTCAGTATTCTGGTCTTCCACATGAAGAACCTACAGAGTTTCTGGCACAATTTTTGCAAATTGCTGACACAGTACATGATAAGGAAGTGGATCAGGATGTCTACAGATTATTACTGTTTCCATTTGCTGTAAGAGATCAAGCTAAGAGGTGGTTAAATAACCAGCCTAAGAACAGCATAAAAACATGGAAGCAGCTGTCAGAAAAATTCCTGAATCACTATTTCCCTCTAAAACGGATGACACAGCTAAGGCTAAGCATCCAAGGCTTCAAACAAGGAGATAATGAATCTCTTTATGATGCCTGGGAAAGATACAGAGAGATGCTAAGAAAATGCCCCTCTGAAATGTTTTCAGAATGGGTGCAATTACACATCTTCTACTACGGGCTTACAGAAAAAGCTCAGATTTCTCTAGACCACTCAGCTGGTGGATCTATACATATGAGAAAAATAATTGAAGAGGCTCAAGAGCTTATTGATACAGTTGCCAGAAATCAACATCTGTACCTAAGCAGTGAATCTTCCATGAAAGGAGAAGCTAAAACAATAACTGCTGAACTCAGTCCGGTGGATCAGGCTAATGAATTCAATCAGCAATTAGACTTTCTAACTCAACAGCTAGCCGAATTCAAGGAAATATTACAGGAAACAAGAATGGCTAACAGGAATATGGAAGTACAATTAAAGCAGACAGAAAAGCAACTGTCAAAACAAATAGCAGAAGAATGCCAAGCAGTTCAATTAAGAAGTGGGAAAATATTAAATACCTCACTTCAAAACAGCAGGAAACTAAGAAATGAACAAGTGGATACTCAAAATCCCTCTGAGGACAGTCAGAGCCCAGAGAGGAATAAAGCTGGCGCTGAACGCCCAGACCATGCTCATTCCTGGCGTTCAATGCCAGAAACAAGCATGAATCCGGCGTTGAACGCCCAAAGGGAGCATGGTTCTGGCGTTCAAACGCCAGTAACAAACAAGGAAGTGGCGTCTAACGCCACTCCAGCTCTCACCACTGGCATTCAAATGCAAGTGGGGAATCAGTCACATACAAGTGCTGATAACAACCCTTCTAAAAAGGCTTCCCAACCCACTTCTGTAGGTAATAAACCTGCAGCAACTAAGGTTGAGGAATACAAAGCCAAAATTCCTTATCCTCAAAAACTCCGCCAAGCGGAACAGGATAAGCAATTTGCCCGCTTTGTAGACTATCTCAGGACTCTTGAAATAAAGATTCCGTTTGCAGAAGCACTTGAGCAAATACCCTCTTATGCTAAGTTCATGAAAGAGATCTTAAGTCATAAGAAGGATTGGAGGGAAACTGAAAAAGTTTACCTCACTGAAGAATGCAGTGCAGTCATTCTGAAAAGCTTACCTGAGAAGCTTAAAGATCCTGGGAGCTTTATGATACCATGCACATTAGAGGGCACTTGCACCAAGCAAGCTTTATGTGATCTTGGGGCAAGTATCAACCTAATACATGCATCTACTATCAGAAAGCTTGGTTTAACTGAAGAAATCAAACCAACCAGGATATGTCTTCAACTTGCTGATGGCTCCATTAAATACCCATCAGGTGTGATCGAGGACATGATTGTCAAGGTTGGGCCATTTGCCTTTCCTACTGACTTTGTGGTGCTGGAAATGGAGGAGCACAAGAGTGCAACTCTCATTCTAGGAAGACCTTTCCTAGCAACTGGCCGAACCCTCATTGACGTCCAAAAAGGGGAAGTAACCTTGAGAGTCAATGAGGAGGAGTTCAAGTTGAATGTTGTCAAGGCCATGCAACATTCAGACACCCCAAATGACTGCATGAGTGTTGATATTATTGAATCTCTGGTAAGAGAGGTCAATATGGCTGAGAGTCTCGAATCAGAGCTAGAGGACATCTTTAAAGATGTTCAGCCTGATCTGGAGGAGTCAGAGAAAATAGTAGAACCTCTGAAAATCCCTCAGGAAGAGGAGAAACCTCCTAAACCCGAGCTCAAACCATTACCACCTTCCCTAAAATATGCATTCTTGGGAGAAGGTGATACCTTTCCTGTAATCATAAGCTCTACCTTAGAGCCACAGGAAGAGGAAGCATTAATTCAAGTGCTAAGAACACACAAGACAGCTCTTGGGTGGTCCATCAGTGATCTTAAGGGCATTAGCCCAGCTAGATGCATGCACAAGATCTTACTGGAAGGTGACGCCAAGCCAGTGGTTCAACCACAAAGGCGGCTGAACCCAGCCATGAAGGAAGTAGTGCAGAAAGAGGTCACTAAATTACTAGAGGCTAGGATTATTTATCCTATTTCTGACAGCCCCTGGGTAAGCCCTGTCCAAGTCGTCCCTAAGAAAGGTGGCATGACAGTGGTTCATAATGAGAAAAATGAACTGGTTCCTACAAGAACAGTTACTGGGTGGCGTATGTGTATTGATTACAGAAGGCTTAATACAGCTACCAGAAAGGATCATTTTCCTTTACCATTCATAGACCAGATGCTAGAAAGACTAGCAGGTCATGAATACTATTGCTTCCTGGATGGATATTCAGGTTATAATCAAATTGCAGTAGATCCCCAGGATCAGGAGAAAACGGCATTCACATGCCCATCTGGAGTATTTGCATACAGAAGGATGCCATTTGGCCTGTGCAATGCACCTGCAACCTTTCAAAGGTGCATGCTCTCAATTTTCTCTGATATGGTGGAAAAATTTCTGGAAGTCTTCATGGATGACTTTTCAGTGTTTGGAGACTCATTCAGCTCCTGCCTTAACCATTTAGCACTTGTTCTAAAGAGATGCCAAGAGACTAACCTGGTTTTAAACTGGGAAAAGTGTCACTTTATGGTGACTGAAGGAATTGTCCTTGGGCACAAAATCTCGAACAAGGGAATAGAGGTGGATCAAGCTAAAGTTGAAGTAATTGAAAAATTACCACCACCCACCAATGTTAAGGCAATCAGAAGCTTTCTGGGGCATGCAGGATTCTATAGGAGGTTTATAAAGGATTTTTCAAAATCGCCAAACCTCTAAGCAACCTGCTAGCTGCTGACACGCCATTTATCTTTGATAAAGAGTGTCTGCAGGCATTTGAGACCCTGAAAGCTAAATTGGTCTCAGCACCAATCATCTCTGCACCAAACTGGGCATTGCCATTTGAACTAATGTGTGATGCCAGTGACCATGCTATTGGTGCAGTGTTGGGACAAAAGCATGACAAGCTTATGCACGTCATTTACTATGCCAGTCGTGTTCTAAATGACGCTCAGAAGAATTACACAACCACAGAAAAAGAGCTACTTGCAGTGGTTTACGCCATTGACAAATTCAGATCCTATTTAGTAGGATCAAAAGTGATTGTGTACACTGATCATGCTGCTCTTAAATATCTACTCACAAAGCAGGATTCAAAACCCAAACTTATAAGATGGGTGTTGCTTCTGCAAGAGTTTGATATAGAAATAAGAGACAGAAAGGGGACAGAGAATCAGGTAGCAGACCACCTATCCCGAATAGAACCAGTAGAAGGGGTGTCCCTCCCTCTCACTGAGATCTCTGAAACCTTTCCGGATGAGCAACTCTTTGCTATCCAGGAAGTGCCATGGTTTGCAGACATTGCAAACTACAAGGCAGTGAGATTTATACCCAAAGAGTACAGTAGACAGCAAATAAAGAAGCTGATCACGGATGCAAAGTATTATCTTTGGGATGAGCCGTATCTCTTTAAGAGATGTGCAGACGGAGTAATCCGTAGATGTGTGCCTAAGGAAGAAGCACAGAAGATCCTATGGCACTGCCATGGATCACAGTATGGAGGACATTTTGGAAGTGAGCAAACAGCCACAAGAGTCCTCCAAAGTGGCTTCTACTGGCCTACTCTCTATAAAGACTCCCGAGTGTATGTACTTAATTGTGACAGTTGCCAAAGATCTGGCAATCTACCTCACAGTTACGCCATGCCTCAGCAAGGGATCTTGGAGATTGAGTTGTTTGATGTATGGGGCATTGACTTCATGGGACCCTTCCCACCATCATACTCAAACACTTATATTCTGGTGGCAGTGGATTATGTATCCAAATGGGTGGAGGCTATTGCAACACCCACCAATGACACTAAAACAGTGTTAAATTTTCTCCAGAAACACATCTTCAGCAGATTTGGTATCCCTAGAGTGTTAATCAGTGATGGGGGCACTCATTTCTGCAATAAACAGCTTTACTCTGCTCTGGTGCGTTATGGAGTTAGCCACAGGGTAGCTACTCCATATCACCCACAAACTAATGGGCAAGCTGAAGTCTCAAATAGAGAACTCAAAAGAATCCTGGAACGGACTGTAATTAACCGTAGAAGGGATTGGGCAAGAAGCTTTGATGATGCCCTGTGGGCATACAGAACAGCATTCAAGACCCCTATAGGGACATCTCCATACCAGCTTGTATATGGAAAGGCATGTCACTTGCCAGTGGAACTGGAACACAAGGCCTATTGGGCAACCAGATTCCTAAACCTTGATGCCAAGTTAGCTGGAGAAAAACGATTGCTCCAGTTAAATGAGCTAGAGGAATTTAGACTCAATGCTTTCGAGAATGCAAAGATTTACAAAGAGAAAGCGAAAAGATGGCATGATAAGAAATTGTCATCCAGAGTCTTTGAGCCGGGGCAGAAGGTTCTGCTATTTAATTCTAGGCTCAAATTGTTCCCCGGGAAATTAAAATCCCGGTGGAGAGGTCCATATGTCATTACAAGCGTATCACCATATGGATACGTAGAGCTTCAGGATAATGAATCCAACAAAAAGTTCATTGTTAATGGACAAAGAATTAAACATTATCTTGAAAGTAACTTCGAGCAAGAATGCTCGAAAATGAGACTTGATTAGAGCTCAGTGGTAGTCCAGCTAAAGACAATAAAGAAGCACTTGCTGGGAGGCAACACAGCCAATCACAAAATTTAATTTTATTCGTTTTTGATTAATTAATGGATTTTTACAGGTATATGTCAAAGTATCTTCAAGGTAAAATAGCAATTGATTGAATTCACAGAGTTATAAGAGAATTTGGAAGCTCACTGGCGTGAAAAAGCCAGTAAGAAACATTTTGGGCGTTGAACGCCCAAAAGAAGCACCCACTGGGCGTTCAACGCCAGTAAGGGTAGCCATCTGGGCGTTAAACGCCAGAAAGGAGCATCTTCTGGGCGTTAAACGCCAGAAAGAAGCACCTTCTGGGCGTTTAACGCCAGATTGACAGCATCCTGGGCGTTCAGAAAAACGCCTAGTGACAAAGGACTTCCTGGCGTTCAACGCCAGAAAGATGCATCAGCTGGGCGTTGAACGCCCAGGAGAAGCAACATTTGGGCGTTAAACGCCCAAACCATGCAGCAGTTGGGCGTTTAACGCCAGGATGGTGGGGAGGAGGTAAAATTCGTTTCTCTTTACAAATTTTCTAATTTTTTATGTTTCAATTCATGATTTCTTGCATAAACATATTTTAAATTATCATCCCTCAATTCAAATTAGTGTTCTAAAAATCCTAATTTCTAAAATCCCTTTTTCAAAAATATCAAATGTATCTTAATCCATAAAGACAAATTATTTTTCAATCCAATCCAACTCTTTTAAAGTTTGTTTTCAAAACTCAATTACCTCTTTAAAAATCTTTTTCAAAATTTAAAATTCAAATCTATCTTTTTAATTATTATTATTCATATCTTTCTCTTTTTAAACTATATCTTTTTCTTATCATATCTATCTTTTATAAATCATATCTTCTATCTTATCCTTTTCTTATTTTCGAAATTTCCCACCCCCTCCCCATATATTGAGTTCGGCGCCCCACTCATCATCACCTTGCCACACTTACTCTCTTCCTATCCCTCTTCTTTCTTCTCTTTTGCTTGAGGACAAGCAAAGCTCTAAGTTTGGTGTGATTATCCGTGATCACAAAAACATACTCATTAAGATCATGGCCCCTAAAGGAAAACAACCCACCCCAAGGGGCAAGAAGGAGAGTGCTCCAAAGCCACTTTGGAATCAAGGGAAGTTCTTAACTAAAGAACATTCAGACCATTACTACAAAATAATGAGTCACAGATCAGTGATCCCGGAAGTCAAATTTGATCTGAAAGAAGATGAAAATCAAGAGATTCAAGAGCAAATTCGAATCAGGAATTGGGAAATTCTGACCAATCCTGAAACGAAAGTGGGAAGAAACATGGTTCAGGAGTTCTATGCTAATTTATGGCAGACAGACAGGTAGAGAATAATTGGAGCTGCTCTCTATGACCATCGGACCTTAGTCAGAGGAAAGATTGTTCATACTCATCCTGACAAGATCAGGGAGATATTTAAGATTTCTCAACTGAAAGATGACCCAGACTCCTTTAACAGGAGAATGATGAGGGTAAACAAAGGTCTAGACAAGATCCTAGAGGACATATGCATCCCTGAAGCCAGGTGGACTACCAGCACCACTGGCACCCCAATTCAACTCAAAAGAGAAGATCTAAAACCAGTAGCCCGAGGCTGGCTGGATTTCATTGGGCGTTCCATATTGCCCACCAGCAACCGTTCTGAAGTTACCATCAAAAGAGCTGTCATGATTCACTGCATCATGTTGGGAAAAGAGGTAGAAGTCCATCAACTGATCTCATGTGAGCTATACAAAATAGCAAACAGGAATTCCAAGGACGCCAAATTGGCCTATCCAAGCTTAATTTCTATGCTCTGCAAAGATGCCGGAGTGAAGATGGGAATAACAGAGTATATTCCAGTTGAGAGGCCAATCACTGGAATATCAATGGTCAGACAACAGCAACAAGATGATTCAGCCAAGAGGAGAGCACAGGAAGCCCTCCCAGAACTGCCTCAATTCGAATATTGGGAACATCTTGAGGCTTCTATTTCCAGATTGCAAGAAGCTATGGACCAAATAAAGGAAGAACAGAACAATCAAAGTAGCATGCTTTGCAAACTGCTTAAGGAACAGGAAGAGCAAGGGCGTGATCTAAGGGAGCTAAAGCGCCAAAAATTAATCCTTGAAAAGTACCCCACAGATTAGAGGAACATCTACCCCTCAAAACAACAGGTTGCTGAGTTCCAATTTTTCTGCTTTAACTTAGTGATAGTAGTATTATAGAAATTTACCTTAGGAGATATTTAGTAGTAGTAATTAGTATGTCTATTTTGATTTTATTTCCAATTAAGCTATAATTTATTTTTCTCATCATCATCAGGCATGAATAAAGTAGTAGATTTTTTTTTAGAATAAAGAAGTAATCTATATTTTTCGAGTTCTTAATAATAAAAATTATAATTAATTATGTGTGGTGGCAACACTTTTTGTTCTCTGAATGAATGCTTGAACAGTGCATAACTTGTACTTTGAATTTGATGAATATTAGCTCCTGAAAGAATGAGGAACACGAAAAATATTATTGATGATCTGAAAAATCATGAAATTGATTCTTGAAGCAAGAAAAAGCAGTAAAAAAAAAAAAAAAAGAAGGAGCAATAGAAAAAGCCACGAGCCCTTAAAACCAAAAGGCAAGGGTAAAAAGGATCCAAGGCTTTGAGCATCAATGGATAGGAGGGCCCAAGGAAATAAAATCCAGGCCTAAGCGGCTAAACCAAGCTGTCCCTAACCATGTGCTTGTGGCATGCAGGTCCAAGTTAAAAACTTGAGACTGAGTGGTTAAAGTCGTGATCCAAGGCAAACAGAGTGTGCTTAAGAGCTCTGGACACCTCTGACTGGGGACTTTAGCAAAGCTAAGTCACAATCTGAACAAGGTTCACCTAGTCATGTGTCTGTGGCATTTATGTATCTGGTGGTAATACTAGAAAACAAAGTGCTTAGGGCCACGGCCAAGACTCATAAAATAACTGGGTTCAAGAATCAACATACTACACTAGGAGAATCAATAATACTATCTGAATTCTGAGTTTCTATGGATGCCAATCATTCTGAATTTCAAAGGATAAAGGGAGATGCCAAAACTGTTCAGAAACAAAAAGCTACAAGCCCCGCTCATCTAATAAGAATCTGAGCTTCATCTAAAACTCTAAAATATTATTACTTCTTAATTTCTGTTAAAACCTATTTTATTTATCTAGTTGCTTGAGGACAAGCAACAGTTTAAGTTTGGTATTGTGATGAGCGGATATTTTATACGCTTTTTGGGGGTAATTTCATGTAGATTTTAAAATGTTTTAATTAGTTTTTAATAGAATTTTATTAGTTTTTAAGCAAAAATTATATTTCTGGACTTTACTATGAGTGTGTGTATTTTTCTGTGATTTTAGGTATTTTCTGGCTGAAATTGAGGAAGCTGAGCAGAAATCTGACTTAGGCTGAAAAAGGACTGCTGATGCTGTTGGATCCTGACCTCCCTGCACTCGAAATGGATTTTCTGGAGCTACAGGAGTCCAATTGGCGCGCTCTCAACGGCGTTGGAAAGTAGACATCCAGGGCTTTCCAGCAATATATAATAGTTCATACTTTGCGCGAAGATAGACAACGTAACTTGGCGTTGAACGCCAAGTACATGCTGCTGTCTGGAGTTAAACGCCAGAAAAACGTCATGATCCGGAGTTGAACGCCCAAAACACGTCATAACTTGGAGTTTAACTCCAAGAAAAGCCTCTACTCGTGGATAGCTTTAGTTTCAGCCCCAGCACACACCAAGTGGGCCCCAGAAGTGGATTTCTACACCAATTATCTTAGTTTACTCATATTCTGTAAACCTAGGATACTAGTTTACTATTTAAACAACTTTTAGAGAATTATTTTGGATCTCATGACATTTTCAGATCTGAATTACATACTTTTTGACGGCATGAGTCTCTAAACTCCATTGTTGGGGGTGAGGAGCTCTGCAGCGTCTCGATGAATTAATACAATTACTTTATTTTCCATTCAAACACGCTTGTTCTTATCTAAGATGTTCATTCGCGCATAATTATGGAGAAGGTGATGATCTGTGACACTCATCACCTTCCCCAAACCATGAACGTGTGCCTGACAACCACTTCCGTTCTACATCAGACTGAATGAGTATCTCTTAGATTCATTACACAGAATCTTCGTGGTATAAGCCGGATTGATGGCGGCATTCATGAGAATTCGAAAAGTCTAAACCTTGTCTGTGGTATTCCGAGTAGGATTCTGGGATTGAATGACTGTGACGAGTTTCAAACTCCTGAAGGCTGGGCGTTAGTGACAGACGCAAAAGAATCAATGGATTCTACTCCAACCTGATTGAGAACCGACAGATGATTAGCCGTGCTGTGACAGAGCATAGGAACGTTTTCACTGAGAGGATGGGAAGTAGCCATTGACAACGGTGACACCCTACATAGAGCTTGCCATAGAAGGGATTTTGCGTGTGGAAAAGGATTTCAAAGAAGAGTTGAAGTTCAGAGGACAAAGCATCTCCAAAACTCCAACATATTTCTCATTACTAAACAACAAGTAACGCTATTATTCTCTTTTATTTTTCCGATCTAATAATTCCAACTGATAATTTTAATTAATATTCTGACTAAGAATAATAAGATAAACTTAGCTTGCTTCAAACCAATAATCTCCGTGGGATCGACCCTTACTCACGTAAGGTATTACTTGGACGACCCAGTGCACTTGCTGGTTAGTTGTGCAGATTTCAAATTCGTGCACCAGTTGCTAGTTTTGAAGACCTCTCAAGGAAGTTTTTGATGAGGTTCTCAATCCAGAAAGACAAAGTGAAACATGGACCGAGCCTCCTGGGAATAAAACAGGAGGTCGGAGAATCTTTACGAGCCTATATGGAAAGATTAAACAAAGCATGTTTGGAGATTCAAGACCTACCCACCGAGGCAGTAATAATGGGGTTAGTCAATGGGCTTAGAGAAGGTCCCTTCTCGCAGTCCATATCCAAAAGACACCCCACCTCTTTGAGTGATGTACAGGAAAGAGCTGAAAAGTACATCAACATGGAGGAAAACGCCAAATTAAGAGACCTGAGTTGGCGACCCGGACCCCCTCCCTCAACAAAAGAGAGGGAAAGGGAAACCAAGAAAAAGGAAGAACTCGGTCTCGAAAGGCCAAGAAAATATCACTCTTATACTCCTCTGAAAGTTTCTATAGTGGACGTATATAGAGAGATTTGTAACACTGAGAGATTGCCACCCCCTAGACCCATTAAAAATAAAAAAGGGGGAAGCCGCAACGATTACTGCGAGTACCATAAAATATATGGTCACTCCACAAACGACTGTTACGACCTTAAAAATGTGATAGAAAAGCTGGCTAGAGAAGGTCGGCTTGATAGATATCTCATAGAAAGGTCGGACGGTCACGGAAAGAGAAAGCGAGACGACATGGATAGAAGAGATCCACTACCGCAGACACCAGAGAGACATATCCATATGATCTCAGGAGGGTTCGCGGGAGGGGGACTCACCAAATCCTCTCCCAAAAGACATCTCAAAAGAGTTTATCAGGTCGGAGAAGAGTCATCCGACCTCTCTACCATTTCGTTCACAAAAGAAGATGGGCAAGGAATAATCCCTGGACATGATGATCCAGTAGTGATAACCATGATCCTAGCAAATGCCCATCTCCACAGAACCCTAGTAGACCAAGGAAGCTCGGCGGACATCCTTTTTAAGCCCGCTTTCGACAAGCTAGGGTTAGATGAGAAAGAATTAAGAGCCTACCCCGACACCCTATACGGATTAGGGGACACGCCAATAAAACCACTAGGATTTTTGCCCCTTCACACTACTTTTGGAAAAGGGGAAAAATCAAAGACTCTGAGTATAGACTTCATCGTCATTGATGTGGGGTCAGCATATAATGCTTTAATCGGCAGAGCTACCCTCAATCGACTCGGAGCAGTGGTATCTACTCCTCACCTCTGCATGAAATTCCCGACCTCAGCGGGAATAGCAACGGTAAGGGGAGATCAAAAGTTGGCAAGGAAGTGCTACAATGAAAGCCTAAATCTAAGAGGAAAAGGCAGAGAAGTTCACACGATAGAACTCGGGGGCGCAAGGGCCAAAGAAGAGCTGCGACCACAACCGGGAGGAAAAATCGAGGAGATACAGGTCGGTAAGGAGGAAGGGAAAAATACTCATATAGGAGCCAATCTAGGGGAAACCCTAAAACAAGGATTGGCAAAGCTCCTAAGAGATAACTCCGACCTCTTTGCCTAGAAGGCCTCGGACATGCCTGGGATAGATCCCGAGCTCATGTCCCACAAACTCTCGGTTTATCCAGAATCCCGACCTGTACAGCAAAAAAGACGGAAGCTCGGCCCAGAACGAACCCTAATAGTAGAAGAACAAGTACAGGCACTCCTGGAAGCTGGCTTCATCAGAGAAGTCAAGTACCCAACATGGCTAGCCAATACAGTGCTAGTCAAAAAATAGAATGGCAAATGGAGAATGTGTGTCGACTACACCGACTTAAATAAGGCCTGTCCCAAGGACCCTTATACCCTACCAAGTATTGATACCCTAGTGGATTCCAGCTCGGGGTACCAATACTTATCGTTCATGGACGCCTACTCAGGATATAATCAAATCCCGATGTATGAGCCCGACCAGGAGAAAACATCATTCATCACACCCAGAGCTAATTTCTGCTACGTGGTCATGCTATTCGGATTAAAGAATGCAGGGGCCACATATCAAAGGTTGATGAATAAAGTGTTTTCCCCTCATCTGGGGAGTCTAATGGAAGTATACGTCGACGATATGCTGGTAAAGACCAAGAAGGAAGTCGACCTCTTGTCAGACCTCTCTCAAGTCTTTGACACCGTAAGGCTGCACAGGATGAGACTAAATCCCGCAAAGTGCGCCTTCGCGGTGGAAGCAGGGAAATTTCTAGGATTTATGCTAACACAAAGAGGGATCGAAGCTAATCCCGACAAGTGTAGAGCCATCCTAGAAATGAAAAGTCCGACTTGTTTGAGAGAAGTCCAGCAGCTAAACGGCCGACTTGCAGCCCTCTCCAGATTTTTGGCAGGATCGGCACTGAAATCCCTTCCACTATTCTCCTTATTAAGAAAGGGATGCCAGTTCGAATGGACTCCTGAATGCGAGGAGGCATTCCAGGAGTTCAAAAAGTTTTTAAGCCAACCTCCTATTCTAACCCGACCAGTACCTGGGAAAGACCTCGTCCTGTACTTATCCGTAGCAAACAAGGCTGTCTCATCAGCCTTGATAAAAGAAGACGAGGTCGGACAACATCCAGTCTACTTCATCAGTAGAGTTCTACAAGGCCCTGAACTAAGGTACCACAAACTAGAAAAGTTTGCCTACTCCTTAGTAATAGCCTCACGAAGGCTACGACCCTACTTTCAGGCCCATACAATAAGAGTCCGTACGAACCAACCCATGAAGTAAATCCTCCAAAAGACGGATGTTGCAGGGAGAATGGCCCAATGGGCAATAGAGCTTTCCGAGTTCGACTTAAGATATGAAACTCGGACAGTGATCAAAGCTCAATGCCTCGCCGACTTCATTGCAGAATACGCAGGGGATCAGGAGGAAAAACCAACTACATGGGAACTCTATGTAGATGGATCCTCCAACAAAACGGGAAGCGGCGCAGGCATAATATTGGTAGATGAAAGAGGAACCCAGATAGAGGTTTCCTTAAAATTTGAATTTCCGGCTTCAAATAATCAGGCAGAATATGAAGCCTTGATTGCTGGACTAAAACTAGCAGAAGAAGTCGGTGCTGCAAAGGTGATGATATACAGCGACTCACAAGTGGTAACCTCCCAAATAAGTGGAGAGTATCAGGCAAAGGACCCAAATATGAAGAGGTACTTGGAAAAAACTTTGGAATACCTTGGGCGCTTCGCAGAAACCGAGGTCAAACACATAACTCGGGATCTAAACAGCAGAGCAGACGCCCTATCTAAGTTAGCAAGTACCAAACCAGGAGGGAACAACAGAAGCCTGATCCAAGAAACCCTTCAGGAACCCTCAGTAATAAAAGACAAGCAAGAAGTACTTGAGGTAGTCGGTTTAGACCTCGGATGGATGAACCCCTTAGTCGAATATATGAAATTCGACATCCTCCCTAAAGAGGAGAAAGAAGCTAAAAAGATCCGAAGGGAAGCACAACACTACACCTTGGTGAGAAATATCCTCTACAGAAGGGGGATATCAACACCACTATTAAAGTGTGTACCGACCTCAAGAACTGACGAGGTGTTGGAGGAAGTACATAGTGGAATATGCGGAAACCATCTCGGAGCAAGGTCACTAGCCAGGAAAGTAATCCGAGCTGGATTCTATTGGCCGACCTTGCAGAAAGATGCCACAGAATTTGTGAAAAAATGTCAACCATGTCAGATGCATGCAAATTTTCACGTGGCTCCACCAGAAGAGCTCATCAGTATCACTTCTCCATGGCCTTTTGCAAAATGGGGAATGGATTTGTTAGGTCCTTTTCCCCAAGCGCCAGGACAAGTCAAATACCTGATCGTGGGAATAGATTATTTCACAAAGTGGATAGAAGCAGAACCATTGGCCACCATCACCGCTCAAAGAAGTCGGAGGTTCCTCTACAAAAATATCATCACAAGATATGGGATACCTTATTCCATCACTACGGATAATGGAACCCAATTCACCAATGCTACCTTCAGAAGCTTAGTAGCCAGTATGAAAATCAAACATCAGTTCACTTCGGTGGAGCACCCACAAGCCAATGGGCAAGCTGAGGCAGCCAACAAAGTCATACTGGCAGGACTAAAGAAAAGATTGCAAGAAGCAAAAGGAGCTTGGGCCGAAGAGCTCCCCCAAGTATTATGGGCTTACAGGACAACGCCTCAATCCGCCACTGGAGAAACGCCCTTCCGACTAGTCTATGGCGTAGAAGTAATGATACCAATAGAAATCAATGAGAAAAGCCCAAGGGTAATTCTCCATAATGAGATCGGAAACATACAGGGGCACAAGGAGGAGCTCGACTTGCTCCCCGAAGTCCGAGAAGACGCCCAGATAAGAGAAGCAGCCTTGAAGCAAAGGATGATCACAAGGTACAACAAGAAAGTCATTCGAAGAAGATTTGCTCCAGATGACTTGGTCTTAATCAGAAATGACATCGGAGTCAACAAATCAGGAGAAGGAAAGCTCGCCGCAAATTGGAAGGGACCATACAAAGTCAATGAAGTTTTAGGAAAAGGTTATTATAAAGTAACCGACCTGAACGGCACTGAGTTCCCGAGGTCGTGGCATGCTTGTAACATGAAAATGTACTACAGTTAAAAGCGAACTCTACTCCCTGATGTACTCTTTTCCCAACTTCATGATTTTTTCCCAAAAGGGTTTTTTCTGGCGAAGGGTTTTTAACGAGGCATCATAGTAGAAGCTAAGGGAAATAGGCTATTAAAACCCTTAGTAGCAAAAAGGTACCTCCCCAATTAATAAAGATCTTTTCTCATCTACAATATCTCTTATAAATTCATTTCTACTTTTTCTAAGTCTTTTCTACGAAACGCGCCGACTTAAGCTCGACAAAACGTGAAAATCCCATGAACCGACCTAGATGGTCGTCAGGATAAAACGACGAGGTACAAGTTGGTGTAAAGAGGTTATACAAGCCGATCGTAAACAACTCGGAAACATCTCGACTCATAAAGTCGAAACAAACTCCGAGCGGAGAAGCTCGAAAACACTTTGGCTCAAAAGTCGGAGTGAAGAACCGAGCAGAAGAAAAACGCATCGCAAAAATAACCTAAGTCATAAAAACTCAATAAAACATAGTTGAGCATGAGGAATAACAAAAAGAGATTGAAAAACTTACGAAAAAGTTTAAAGGCTGTCTCAAAAAGTCCTTAAACAAAAGGCTCAGAAAAACAAACAGGCCAAAAAGAAAGGTTTTCAAGAAAAGATCAAGGGGACTTCAGAAAATTAAAGCATACACGCATAAGGTAATCTAAACCCTTATCCAAAAAAGGGTATCCATTTCGTTAGTTTAAAAACCCCTTATCAAAAAAGGGGTATTTTTTAATATTTTTGTTTACGGCCTGGGAAGGCCAAAGAAAAATTGTTCAAACAGCACTACCAAACAGAAATAAATAAAGAGTTTAAAAATGGGGGGCCCACAGGCCGGACCCCCAAATAGCCACTAATCATTTTTTAGAAGAAGGATCGCCACCACCAGAGTCAGGAGAAGCGCCACCAGAGGCATCCATGGGAGATGAAGAGATAGGAGGATCTACTGAAGAACTCGGAGCGTCTTTAGAACGAGGAGGGGACTCAATAATCTTCTGCCCCCGAGTCTTCAATTCTGACTCGGAAACGATTACGGGGGCAGGAGGATCCACGATGGCACCATCAATAATAACTTTGTCAGGATGTAAAGGAGAAAGATCCAAGTCGGGAGCAATCACCCTGACTTGCTCCAGGAAAATCCTCCAAGACTCCTCGGCGCCATCAGCAATAGAGTCCTCCAACTCATCATATGCCTTCCGAGAATTCAGCAGATCATTCTTCACAGACACAAGATCATTGAATAAACTTTGATAGCTGGCCTGCGCTGTTTTTCTCAACTCCATCTCCATGTTGCACTGGGCCTGCAAAACCTTCCCTTTCTCCCGGAAGGTATCTCTCTCCTCCCTCAGCTTGGCGATCTCCTTCTTCAACTCTCCCTCATGCTCTTGGTATGAGCGAAGCCTTCCTTCCAGCTCCTCGACCTTCGAGGTCGTCCCTAAAGAGCTGAGAGGAGCCTTCTCAAAGATATCCAAGAGTTTGCCACAAACCCCCGCCGCTTTGAGACTCTCCTCGACCATAGTGGTAAGGTGGCTCCGAACAGACATATCATCCATGCTTATACGAACATGGGGATAGATATTCTTTCGGACGAACGCAATAGCATCCGCCTTAACCTCATCAGAAGAGCCAGACTCTAAAGTCTTGCGCTTCTTTGGATCAGGGGAAGGTCGGACGACGGGGAGCGGCTGAGGGGGAGCTGAAGAAGAAATTACAATGGGCTTGGAAAGAGTCCCAATGTTCCGAGGAGGAGGAGGAGAGATAACCCTGGCACCACCAGCCCGAGCGCGAGACTTGGCTTTGGCCTCCTGGACTCTCTGGAAAGATTCTTGAGCGTTTGTCTTTGCCATTTCTGAAAAAGAAAAACAATAGCTAAGGAATCAAACAAGTCGGAATGATCAGTTGATAAGTCGGGAATTTAAAACAAGAAAAAGCTACCTAGCTGCGCTTGGATAAAGGTCGGAGACCCTTGGAGAAACTTTTTAGTATCCAAATATGGGGCCCTCCCCCACACTTCTCGGAGGAACCCCACAATGGCAGCCTCTACTTCATCCAGGTCATCCAGACCATATTTCTCACAAGGGGAGGCCTCCAGCCAGTATAAGGGAAAGCGAGGAGAAGAGTTATCATCCAGAAAAAAGGGGTGGTGACCCTCTACAGCTTGCACTTTGAAAAAATAATTTTTGAAGTCATGGAAGGATTCGTCAAAAAGGGTGAAAATTCTCCGACCTTGTATGGCTCGGAAGGACACCCATTGCTGTTTGTTGTTTAGCCCACTAAAGGGCTTAGTCATATGGAAAAGAAAAAATAAAATTCTCAAAGCGGTCGGGAAGTCCAAAGCTTGACTAATAAATTGATAAATTTTCAGAAAACCCCAAGAATTGGGGTGAAGTTGGGTAGGGGCAACTCGACAGTGGTGCAAAACAGACATCTCAAAATCCGAAAAAGGAAGAAAGACACCCAGACGGGTGATCATACATTCATACATAAAGAAAAAATGAGAAGACGCCTCATTGGCCCTCCCAAAGCAAACCCGGTCTTCTGGACCCGGGACTACCAACTCATACTTCGGCTCGTCATCCTCAGAAACACAAATCCCGTGGTGAGTACGAAGATGAGTAATAAACTCCGCATCGACCAAAGGTTCCTCTCCTAGGACTGTGACATCAACCCATTGAGAAAGAGCTTCTACAGAAGACATTTTTCTAAAAATACGATGAAAACCTACAAAGGAAAACAATCAAAAACGAGAGTCCCTAAGGGGATACGAAAGCCTACAACGTCACTTCTCCCTCTCCAAAGAAAATAAAAGCATGCAATCACAAAGCATGTCATAAAAGTAAAACACTAACCTTTATCCAAAAGCGAAGGTTGGAAGAAGCAGAGGTCTCCGAATGCAAGAACAAAGCACGAACAAAGAAAGAAGAAATTTGAAAAATCGCAGAAACGAAAAAATGAAAGAGAGGGAAAGTATTTATAAACATGCTAAGGGGCATAAAGGTCAAAACGGGGCAGTCATTAATGAGAATGCACCGTTACCAAAGCCTACGCACATTCCTAACGGACACGACGCTTGATTAGACGTAACTGTCAGAACCAAAAAGACACGGAAAAGTCACGTCGGTTTCAGAAAATCACGTCGGTCCTCCAACAAGTCGACAACAACCCCGAGTAAAATACTCGAACCCAAGTCTTATAAAGATCTTGGGCTCAAGTAGGGGCACTGTTCATACCCTGGCCCAATAATAAAGGCCCAAGGTCCAAATAAAAGGCCTAGTCCAGAGGATTGAGCCTTACTAAGCACCAACCTTCATACCAAGAAGTCGGTGTTAAACCCGACTTACTCCCAAGAAGTCGGGACGGAGAATAGTTGGCAGATAAGCACTCATTCAAATGAGTAACTGCCCCTAAAATCTCTCTAACTACTTTATCGAGCCATATGTTAACCTCCCTAAGATAATGGGACGGTTAACACCCTAAAAATATGGCACTACTCCAACGGTGGTTATTGGCTCACCACTATAAATACACTGACACCCCTCAGGTATCTCTAAGCCCAATACTCTCTAGACCTGCTCACACCCTTGCTAACTTAGGCATCGGAGTGTCTTTGCAGGTACCACCCCCCATTCATTCACGAACACAAGTCGGAAGGAGGCTCCAACGTGCAAACTAGCTCGGAAGCCGCCATCTGCGGACAATTGGGCCAACCAAAGCCATCCATCTTATTAATCTCCGGTTATCCACCATAACATATGCTATTAAGTAATTTTCCAAATTTGAACGGGAACACTTACCCGTACTACTATATACATAGGTCCATCCCTGGTCATGAGAGTGTAATTTGCATAGCAAAAATGTTAACTATCCGATCATCAAGAAATAAGTCAAACTAGTAATAATAAATGAGTAATAATTAGAAATCAATACTATAGCAGTCAATTTCAACTAATACTATATTAATTTGCTAAATAAATTTAATATGAAGATCATTTTTCTCTCAAAGATAATAATTTTATTGCAATAAAAGAAATTTGCTTATAATTATCGCAACCAGGGGTATAAAAGTAATAAGACATAAAATAGAAAAATTTTCAAAAAATTGATAATAGCATGTTTAAGAGATAAGGTCTTTTTGCATTTTCATCTTCGATAAGAAGTTCATTAAAAATAAAATTTTGTTAATTTTAAATTTTAGATATTATTTTTTAATTGAATTTTAGATTTTTTAATGTTAAATGTTAATTAGCTACAATTAAAGATTGCAACAGATACACAACATTCACTAAATATTCAAGTCCCTGTGGATATTCATGGACTTTTTTGAAAAAAGAAATTTAAAATTGAAAAAAAAAATAAGTTTTTCTTCAAATTCCACCCCCGGCATCATGAATTCAAGCGCTTTTTATTTTTAATATGGTGGGAGATATGGGGTAATACAGCATTATGGAGAATAGGGGTGTTTTTCCTGCGTATGGTACCAGGAAACTGAAATCGGACCGAGCGATTTAGAGCAAAGAAATCGGACGGTCCGATTTCAGGAGATCTAGAAAAAAATAATTTTTTAATAAAACTCGGAGGGTCCGATTTGATTTAAAAAAAAAAAAAAAAAACCAGAAACGGAGGGTCCGTTTCCATTAAAAAGAAAAATTAAAAAAAACAAAAATTGGAAACGCAGGGTCCGTTTCCATTAAAAAGAAAAATTAAAAAAAACAAAAATTGAAAACGCAGGGTCCGTTTTCAGTTCAAAAAAAAAAAAACAAAAGGTGTAAACGGACGGTCCGATTTGATTTTAAATAAAAAAGAAAAAAGCAAAAACTAATCGGACGGTCCGATTTGTGGTAAATGAAATTTTTAACAAAGAACTCGGACGGTCCGATTTCTCTCTGTCCCACATTTGTGTCTAACACCTATATACACTATAACCAAACACAACTCACACACTCCTCCCATATAAAAAAAAATTAGCCGAATTCAAGCTCCAATAAATAATTCTTTATTTGGTTTCACACTTTAACCAGGGATGACAATAGGTTTCTACCACAAGAAATAGATCGATCATCAAATCGGTCAAGTAATTGGTTTAATAGTTTAATAGTTTAATTAGAATTAAATCGTGGTTGAATCGATTTAATATCAAAGTTTATAATTAAAGAATTGTTATTGTTAATTCTGGTCTAAAAATTTCTGAGTAGTTAGGACGGTTTTTTCTTTTCTTCATATATAATCAATTATGCACAGTGAATATCAATGCAATACAATCTCTCGATTCAGTTTCCTTTCACATTCATCTTCCTTATACAATCCGTCAAACCAAACTCAATGTAATTTCATCATGAATTGAATTCTTTAGTTTAACAATAATTTCATCATCTAATGAGACCTTATGAAATGAACTGAATTCTATTTGAATATGAATTTACAATTAACCAGTTTTAAGAGAAAAAACTGAAGTTAAATTCTAGAACAATAGAACTAACCAAACACACATTTTTAGCAGCAACTACTAACAATTCACTATAATTATGCAAAAAACACTAAGCTAGATAGAATTGAATTTGCGTAAAAAGTAGAAAACTGAAGAAGCAGAACCTTCGTGAACTTGGCATTGAGCAGAATTTTAAAATTGAATCTACATTGAATTTATTCAACATTACAGAATGATTAATCATATAATTAACAAAATAAAAAAATAAAAACCCAGAAGAATTCTGCATCTGAGAAACATCAACCTACATCAAATTTGTCCTAAATTCATCACTAAATAAAAATTTAATTGAAAAAATTAAAAAACCAAAAAACTCAAAGCAAAAACTCAAAAGGATTGAAAAAGTTAACACCCGAAGAACAGAAGAACAAAAACAAAAACTTAAAAAGAGTGAAGAACAAAAGAATTCAGTAATACTCACCACAGGAGAGTACAGAAGGCCAGAGCCAGACGACGACGCTTTAGTGACAGTGACGACAACAAGCCGACAACCAAGACGACGGCAACGCTTCTGTGACGGTGTGGCTTCGACCCACAACGGTGAGGCTTCGACCCGCGACAGTAGAGCTTCCCTCTGGTGTTTGTTTCGTTTGGGTGGCGTTTCTGCTTCGTAAGCAGAGAAGAGATTAGGGTTGGGACTGTTGGGAGGTTGAAGAGATTAGGAAATAAAGTGGCTGCACTCAGACCTCACTTCAGCCTTTAGTTTTTTTTTTCTTCAACGCCAAACGACGCCGTTTAGTGACTTGGGGGGAGAACCAATGCCTGCTAAAACCCGGCCAATTCGTCGGTTAACTACCGATTTGGCCATTTTTTTCGGTTTTTACATGTCGGTTTTGTAGGTGGACCGAACCGACTAGGTGACCGATTTTGATTAATCCGGTTGAACCAGCCGGTCCGGTCCGATTTTCTGAACATTGGTTTCTACGGAAGTGGAGACTTTCTCCGTCCCGCCTTTGTCCGTCTTTATTTAATAAAATGTTTTCGGCCTCCATTTTCGTTATCTTCATCATGAATCTTCATTTATTTTTCTCTGTGAAAGAGGCGGATATTTGCAAATATCTATGAATAATAAAATTTTATTAGTTTTTAAGAAAATTAACACAAGCATAATAAAGTCTTATACGATTTAATTAAATATATTAAATCAAACACAATTCAAACACAAATTTAACATAATAACATACATATATACAAAATTTTTAACATATCAATTAAAACAAAATAAATTAAAAATTATTTAGACAACTTTTATATATATATAAGGACATTTAAATAAATTGTTTTCAAAATTTTACGGTTCCGTAAATCGAGTATCTCAATCCCACTTCCATCCCCATTTATTCGTGAGGACAAGTCCCATTCCTGTGAAAATTTTGTGGGTCTCCACTAATCTCTCCGTCGTAAATAATAATCACCACGAGTATGGATTTTTTCACATTCCGCCTAACTCCAACACTAACCAACTTTTGAGAAATTGTCTATTACGGCATCTATGTTAATTTTCGTGATCCTAACGTCGCCGCCGTCGCCGTCACCGTCTCTATCTTCACTATCTTCATTGCCACCCCGTTATACCGCCTCGCTCGCCTTATTGTCGATTGCAACAAAGAGATCTCGAAATGCTTCAATTTCCCAAACAACATCTGAATTTTTGTATTTATCTTTTTGCGGATAAATTTTTGTAGATATCTGTTTTGCCAAAAAAATTATCATTTCTAACTGCAATGTTAGTTGTATAATGTTAATTCTAAATTTTTTTATATAAATTAATTTGTTAATTAATAATTCTATGTCCGAGTTTAAAATTTTTCGAAAATATAAAAGACTAAAAAAAATTGATCGTTGAAAAACCCTAACTCATATGGCCATATACAAAAGGATTTAGTGTGGAAACGAAAATACACTATGATTTTTGTAAGAAACTTTTTAAATTGATAAATTGAAATTAAATTATTTTGTATTCCATATGATCCTACTCGTCGTCCTAAACAATTTTTTGCATTTTACACATGCATTGACCAGGGATATTAATTAGTTCTTATTTAAAATTGTAATTTAATATATGGCATGGGCGCAAAGCTAGCTATATAATTGTAGAGTTATGCAACAACATATTTTTTTTTTTTTGGTGACTATGCAACAACATATTTGATTTGCATATCTCAGAGTTGGTACAAATTTCTACTCTAGCCGAGTATTGCTTGGAAATAGAGTTGGGTAATTAAACGGACAATGTTAAAGAGATAGTAAAAATTAATTTAAATAGTATAAATTTATTTTATTTAATATTTATGATAAATTTAATAAATATTAAATAAAATAAATTTAAGTTATTTCCATGTACCTTTCATACCGAAGCCAGCTGTTATATTATTATGTTGGAAAATTTTGGAACCCGCGTACTTTTTTTTTCTTCTTCTTTTTTTTATTTATTTTCTTTTTTGAGGAGAAAAGAAAAACTTCTAGAGAGGGGCGAAAATGGAAAACCGTAGAATATGAAGCCTTGGTCAAGCAATGCAATGGGCAAATATATATAATGTATAAAAAATGGTTAGAAATATAAATTGTGTGGTTTTAATTATTGTCAAGGTATGGAAAATGAAGTCATTGACTCAAGATTATGAGATCTGAATAATGGTGCAACTTGACTAGATATAAATAATAAATAAATAAATATCCAGCTGGGTTTTCTTTCGTAACTCTTGCTCTCGTGGACTTGTTAGTGCAGCTAATTCATTAATTCAACTTATCATCTTATAAATAAAAAGCAAGCATTTTCTACGGTCTATCTTGTAATATAAAAGACTTATTGACTGATAAATATATAATAACGATTGATGTGATGAGTTACAAATTAAACTTATCAAACAAATATACATACTTGAATATCTTCCAAGTCAATGGCAGCAGGTTCATAAAATTTCTTTTTAATCTCTTTCCTTATTTGTCCATCATTTTGACAAAGGTTTTCCAGAGATTTAGATTAGAATTTTGATATTTTCAACCGATAATTCTATCATTCTATGACTTCTAGACACCCGCTTCGTGCATTAATCTCTCTCTCTCTCTCTTTTTTTCATATTAAAAAAATTGATACATTTATAACATAACATAACTGAATACTAGCTAATTTCTTTTTTTAAGAATCTCTCCACTGGACGTATTATTATTTTTGAACGGTAGTCAAGAGGGTTAAATAAGACAAGGGAGCTTTTTCCTTCCAAGAGTTAAATAAGACCAAGCGGCAAGCTAATTGGTATGACATTAATATTCCACAATAAAACAATCACAGCGCACGCGTACATACATACATACATATTATCATCAAACCACATGGACCAAAAAATTAAATTAACAAAAGGTTTTATGAGTGCAATTAATTATTCAAATACATATAATTTAGGGTAAAATACATATTTAAATTAACGGAAATGTTTGGAGAAAAAACGTTACATTTCATGCATGCATAATTTAAATTGGTCAGATTCGATTTGTGTGTATCTTTAGTAATTTGAATTGGCCTAATTCGAATTAATGTTGAATTGAGTAATTCAAATGGAACTCATTTTAATTTATATAAAAATGCATGTTTTTTTAGAAGATCCAAGTAACATTTTTTATTTTGGTTGATTTGTGTAATTTTTTGCTCAATTTGATTTAAATATGAATTTTATCCTATAATTTAGTAAGAAATTAAAGAATGAATATATAGAAACATAACACTAAAGATTAGAGATTTAAAAAAAATATCTGATTTATCAACTAATAAAATTGTTCTGTATCGAATTTGAATTTTGTGAATATTATCCAGTTTAATCTGCAAATATATCATATTGGATATTGATATTATATCTATAGATCTGATAGAAAGATAAATATTATTTATTAGGTTGTTTTATTTCTCTTTTTATATTAATTAACTTACTTCTATTATTTAAAAAATAATGTTAGACTAATATTTTTGAAATAAAACATATAGAAAAATTGTGTAATCATAGTTTGTTTTTTTTTTTAATATTAAAATGTGTTATATCCACATATCAATCAAATTCTCAATTTTTAGTACAGATCGAATTGAAATTTTGATCAATTCGAATGCGACTCAATCGGTAAACAGTACTCCTACTAAAAGTTAAGATATATAGTTGATCTGGAAGGTTGTTTCATTAGCTGGCGGTTGTATTACGTGCAGAGGTATAGAATGGAGAGTCAAAAGGGTAAGGTAGAAGAAGAGAAATAGAGAATCGAAAGTAAAGAATAGCGGCCATTAATATTGCATGCATGAACAACAATTACATTAAATTAAGCAGTCGCACGCACGCACACAATGAAGCCTCAAAGAAAAGAGAAGAGAATAATGAAAAAAAAATAATAATAATAATAGCCGCAAAAATAGGCTTGACGAGAGTGACCCCACACAAGTTAACCCGCACGTTCAATCCATTAAAAGCAACAACAACAAAAAGTACCAAACCCCAAATTTCACGTGTTTGGATTGTATAATGTATATGATGAAACTAGCTTGCTAGCTTCCTATACTATACTCTTCTTTTCTCAATTGACGCCTCCCCCTACTAATTACTAGACCTCTCCCTTAACATTAGCTTTAATTAATTAATTAACACCGCGCCTAATTATTAACGACTGTTAGTTTCTCCGTTACTTGGTTTATTTGTCTCTATGCATTATTATATATCAGCATAATGCATGCATGACGTGCATATTTGCTATGCTGTAGAAACGGGACCATAATAAAAACACTAATTAATTTCTTCTTTTGAAAATTTTGTTTTGAGTTTAATAATTACACTTTCATTTTAGTACAAGAAATTTGTTGATGATGATAAATCTTAAAATGAAACTTTGATTTATATACACTTGAGAAACTATAATATACACACAAATATCTTAATAAAATTAATTAAGTCATTTAGCTATATCTGGAAGCAGAGATAGATTTACATTGAGTATGTGGGGAGCAAGTGCTCCCACTGATTTTTAAAAATCTTTCATATAATATATAGTAAAAAAAATTTTTTTTTGCTCCCACAAAATAAATAAATTTGACCCACTCATCAGTTTATCTATTCTCTTTGGTCACAGGATTCAGACTTTCAGAGCATTCATACACAAATGAAAAGAAAAGAGATTAAATGACTCTACTATATTATAAAATATTATATTAATTATTTAATAAAAACAATTAAAAAAACTAATAATAATAATAATATAATCAATTTGAATAATTCCAATTTCTCCAAGCTTCTGTTTCTCATTTAACTCTTTTCCTTTTTGCTCTTTAACTTTTTTTATTTATTTAACATACTGATAAAATTATGAAAGAATAGGGAAAGCAAAGAAAAATTTTTTATTGATTATTGATTGATTGAATTGAACATTATGAAGGTAAAACTAAGTATATATAGAGCATTAGTCTATGAAAGATAAAAGATAAGATAAAGATAAGATAGAGATAAAGATAAAGATACTATAAGATAAGATAAAAACTAAAATTATAATTGAATTTGTGTATTCTGTTGGGCTGAATTTGTGGGCCACAAGACTTCTTTATTGTTGTCATGGACTAATGTAGAAGAGTAGTTTAATACATACAATTGTATAAATAATCCAAATATCCAATTTTACTATCCGTTTCTTTCCCGAATGTTGCTTTGCTATGGAGACTGCGTGAGTGATCGTTACCTTCATTTCTAAGATTAATGTCTTCCGATTAAATATATTAAATTCAAATATTCAATAACTTCGATTCATTTTTTTATTATATAATTTTATTTAAGGTCTTTTTTAATAAATTAAGAGTTAGTTCATGTATCTAGAAAAAATAAAACTCTTATGTCTTATGTCTTATTACACATTTTTTTATTTGTGTAATTAATTTTATCACAAATAAAAGAAAATTATAGTCCAAACAGTAGTAGTGTGTTATATGTATTTCATTATTATTTTTTCTAACGGTTTCTTATTTTATTTTATGAATTGATTTTAAAATTATATTTAATTAATAAATTTAATTTTTTTATGTTAAATTGTTAACAGACTATTACTTAAATAATTATTTAAGTTATGTGTGTCAGAATAAATAATTTTTATGAATCCATATTATTCATATTAAATCAATATATATATATATATATATATATATATATATATATATATATATATATATCACGTAGTGCGAAAATATATCTATACTTATATAAGTATTAGAAAAATTTAGTTTTTTAATTTTTTTTATTAAAATCTTATCTATATTTAATAGAGTTGAATTGCAATTTTTTAATAAGAAAAGAGTTACAAAGACAGTTTTGATATGTTAGGACCAAAATTATAAAGTCGCTATTTATATTTAAATATGACACCTATTAAACTTCTAAATTTCAAATAAAAATAGTATCTGATTTTATTCTCATTTAGTTCCAAATAAAAAATAATTATGATTTATTCAATTTAGTATTTATAACAATAAATGATATTATCATTATATAATTTATTTAATTTAAAATAGCATAATTTATAATTATAATTAATATATGTATTGTTCACAAACAAATTAAGAAATTAAATAATTTTCCAACAATATCCCATTTGGGATATACATATATTCTTTTTTGAAATAATCACATCTTATAAACAGCGTGCATCTGAATACTATCTCCCTTATTACTTTAACAATCTGGTCTGTCTTATATATTAATTATGAAATTATCACAGCTTTTATCACATTACTGTCATGACAAAATTACGATAATGACCATATTAATATACTCAATGACATATATCAAATTTAAATGAGAAAATTCAGAAATTACATGCAAAAATAACCTCATATATACCTATCTTCAACTGGTCCAACTTTAATAAATTTTATGAGATTATGAGTCAAAGTGAAAATGAAACTTAATACTTTATTTCTGTAAAATTATCTATATTCGTAAATTTGTCTAAATTATATGAGTGTATCTAAATGCACACTCCCACCGAAACAACATATAATAAAATGATATAACACCCATTTGAATAGTATCCACGTGAAAGACCATGGATGTTTGTTTCTAACTAACCAAATATGCATACATTTGTAGAGTTTGTGCTAATTTGCTCACAAGACACTTAAGCACTTTGAACTCTCTTGTTTAACAAAAATTTAAAATAACAGACTACTAATACATTGTCACAAAATAATTTAAGTGATCTTTTGAATTTATTTTTCATAATTTGTGATAAGTATCCGTAATTACGAAAATAGATGCCTTCAAAAGGTATTTTATATTCAGTTATTTTTGTAGAAAGAGTAATAAATATTATTTTAACACATTTCTAAAGAACTCTTTCAATGAACATATGAATACACATGCAATGAATTAAAATTGCTTTGACATTCAACAAAATTAGAATATGAATATTAAATCATCTCTAACTTTAGTTTCTGACTTTATATGTGTGAACATATAATATTTTGGTTTAATAAAATTTGTTTGTCTACTATTTTATGATCCATTTTTAATTGACTCAAATATTTGCTAAACTAATAAAGTATATAAATAACTGTAAATGTACAAATTTATTATCTATTAGATTAATGTTGAAGTATAATAAACCTTATGCATTCTTGAGCTTTATAATTTTCTTGAGGCACCTAATGAGACTATACTTGTCTCCCTTAAAATTAAGTATATAACCTTATTTATATTTTAGTATGCGTGACATACAAAAATAATAAAATATATTCCTCTCACTAAACTGATATAAGTCATCAATCACATTTATCTCAAAAGACCATATGAAATAATAATTAATTTGATGAAATACAATTCATCAACTAAAGTCTCTCTTTTTTTTTAATTTCAAAAAAAATTATTTAAAAATAGATTAATATTGACAGATATAACTTTAAAGCAAAATAATATATTCACACAAACTACATATTATATAAATAAAATATGAATAAAATTCATATAATAGTGGGCCAATTACAAAGACTTACCACAATATTAATATTTAGTCTTTATACAAAAATATTAATTTGTAAGTGGTATTTGTAATAAAATAATTAAACATTGATAATAAATTCTGTCATATATATATTATAGTGCAAAAACGTACCTGTACTTATAAAAGTGATTAGAAAAATTTAGTTCTTTGATTTTTTTCTATCAAAATTTTCTGTATTCCTAATAGGGTTGAATCACAACTCTTTGATGAAAAAGAGCTATGGAGGCAGTTTTGATATGTTGGAGACCAAAATCATAATAAAGTCACTATTTAAATTTAAGCATGACGAACTTTTTATTTTTAATATTGGAATGGTAGTACTATTTTTTTAATGTGTATTGTTGGGGTGTTATTCGTAAATGTAGTACCGTTTAATTAGAGAAGTAGAAATCGGACCGTCCGAATTATTAGAGGTACAAAAATCGAATCGTCCGATTTCTAGAGGTACACAAATTGGACCCTCTGATTTGTGTTAAAAAAATAAATAATTTGAGGTACAAAAATTGGACCCTCCGATTTATGTACTTTCCACAGTTTTAAAAAACACAAAAAATTACAATGTTAAGCTATATCACTAATTTTACTTCCATAACAAAAAAAATTAGCCGAACATGACACCCATTAAACTCTAAAGTCCAAATCAAAATAGTATCTATTAGTTTTATTCTCATTTAATTCCAAATAAAAAAGAATTATGATTTATTCAATTTAGCATTTATAATCATAAATGAGATTATCATTATATAAGTTATTTAATTTAAAATATTATAATTTATAATTATAATTAATACATATATTGTCTATAAATAAATTTAAAAATTAAATAATTTTTTAACAATGTGTTATTATTTAAATGATTATTTTAGTGTTTTAATTTTGTGTAAGATAATTTAAAAATTAATTATATTTTATAATAATAAACATAATTATAAAAATAATTATCATGTTAGGTATCTTTTGTCCTTGCTATGCATTCATTACTAAGTGAAAGTAAGTAAAATAAACTTCAATTATCTATCTTATATTATAACCATAGTTGAGTACGGGTCAATTTTCATTTTCCTAATCTCATTGTCGTTTGCAAGATTTAAAAAATAAAAAATAAAAAAATAACCTATTAACAAAAATAGTAATACACGCTTTTGCAACCCCAATTTCGTGGTTGATTAGAATTAAAGGAAAACCATAATATATATCTAAATAAATAGTCATAAAAAACCGACAAAGAGATGCTTTTCATTGCACCCAAAATACAAGGTTAATGAAATATGTTATGATTTCTTTGATATCTTGTAATTGTATGCATAGCCAAATAGGGCGGCGACTTTTAACCTAAAAGTCACGGTTTGCAATATGGAGACGCCAACCCTCATTGCTCTTAACAATTTGGAAATAGAGGCGACCTACTTATATGTTATATCTATTCACCTCCATATATATGTATTATTTAGTATGCGATTACTCACGTATTACGTATATATTTTTTTATCTATTAAATATGTTAAATTATTTAATAAATTTTAGATATATTTTCATGATAATTATTTTATAAGAAATTTTTGGAGGTTGATAATTTTTAATATTTTTGGCTAAAAAATATTTGGACTTAATATAATTTATTATTTTTGGTTATTGTTTAATCATTAACTTAATTTTTTTAGTCTAATTTTTTTAGTTTAGTTATCCAACAATATATTTTATCTCATACTTTTAAACATTGATGATTAATTAATAGTAAAAAATAATAAATTCTGATGGTCTTTTGTATTTTTTTTGCCATTATTTGATCAATACCGATATTAAATTATCTTTAACAAATAAATTTTACTAATTTATGTGTGCAAATTTTGAAAAATATGAGTACAAACTGTATTAATTCATGTATATAAAATTTTGATAAATATAAATACAAATTATATGCTGTTTGTATGCAAAATTTATTGTTGTTGATAAAAAATGATAATATATACTGGTCATGTAGTATTATTCTTATTTTATTTATACTCAATTACATATTTTTTAATTTGTATGTCAAGTCAATAGTTTTTTTTTATTATTAAGTTGGACGTAGAGATTTTTATGTCATATTTAATAAAAAATATAAATATTAGATAAAATGAACACATAAAATATAATAACCCTAATAAAAAGAAAAGATGAGAGGATACATCGTCCCCATTTTCAACCATATAGACTATATATATACTTTATTTTCTTCCAAAGTGATGTCGTCTTCTTTGTTTTGAATGCACCGTTGTCCACTTGCTTTGATATTTTGCGTGAACTCAATTAGTAGAAGAAAACGAAAGTGATGATGAGTGACCCATAATTCAACAAGCCCCAACTTCACTTCACAATTTAGTAGCTAGTACTAATTACTACATACAGTATAAGTGTATAACTACATATATACGTATACATATACGTGCCGGTGTACTACGTACGCTTGGCGTTAATTAATTGCGACGTGACGTGTATATATATATATATACGTACCGATATCGACAAGCTAGCGACATTTTCAAAAGGCATAATTAATGCATTCGATAAGAAATAATCGCTCTAGATCAGAGCTAGGTCTTCTCTTTAATAATGATTATTACAGATGAGATGAAATAAATAATGTTATTTTTCAAGTGTAGGAAAATTAAGAAGTATATAACAAATATAATTTAAACACCAATCCATTGGATGAATTGGATTATTATTTAGTTGCAAGGGAGTTGGATTTAAAATTTTACGCTTCCATTATAAAACTTTGAGGAAAAGAAACGCATGCTTTATTGCAACTGAATTTAATTTCTTTTATACTAGATACAAGAGAGAAACATATGATGAGACCAAAATTAAGGGTTTGATTGGGGAATCAAAGTAAAATTAAAGTGGTTAGCTTAAAAATTAAGTTTGAAAATACTATAAATGTTCAAAACACACAGACTTACATATTATACAAGGAATTCAGCATAGCGCTAAAGAGCCACACATTGATCCATCCACACTCTTATCCATTGCTTCTAGAAAAATATATATTTTTTTTCGCAATATCCCTAAATCTGGCAGATTAAAGACTAATTCGTCGTAAATTTGAGTTCTATTTAAGGGTTTGTTGTCAGCTAATATTGTATGCATATGATAAGATTTAAATTTTTTATACTTATTTAAACGGACTAGTGAGCTAATCACTAGACAATAATCCAAATTAATTGAAAAATATATATAAATAACCTAAAACCATGAGGGGTCTGTATTCCCATACAAAAAGAGAAAGGAATTTTAGTTTATATTGATGAAATGAAATTATTGAAAAGGGATCATATATATTGCTTGGATATTAAATAAGAATATAAGATGGAGCATAGATATAGCATGCATGTTAGGAGAAGTTTGTTTAATTTTGTGAGGAATTAAAAAAGAGCATAATTGGCATAAATGTAGGGAGGGTATGGTGGTCCAAGTGTTTGACGGAATAGGGTTTTCCCTTTGTCAAAAATTGGCCCAATACTTGACTTTTAATATAGAAGGATAACGCGACAAGACACTGACCAAAACAAAGTAAACATTGCCGTTGCTTTGATAATGACCTACATGCTACAACGCCCCACCTTTTTCACAGCTTGGAAACATTGCACTCAATTATTCCAACTTTTAATTGCTTCATTACACTCTGCCTTTTAAATTTTCAGAGACTTTGATTCCAAATCATTTTTTTTCAATTAATATTAATTTTATCAAAATTATTTTAGAATTTAAATTCTAAATTAAAAAAAATTAATTTTATCATAAAAATTAATTAATGTTGACATTTTTTTTTGTATTTGAGTATTGACATGACAGGTTTTACTTCCATAAATTAAATATGTAAATAAACATTTTTTAATATATTCATTGTCAACTTGGGTCCCTTACCCAAGCCTATAATTTCACCCAAAAACCAAGTTCCAACATATACCAAGCCCATTTAAGGTGGTTATAGCCTTCAAACAAATTACAAAAAACACATTGATGTGGGCTAATAAGGCTTCAGACCCTTTTCCTTTATTACATTTAGAGGTCTAATTAGATTATTTATTTTTAATTTAGTCAGATTGATTTAGTGAGTAGTTCACTAATTTATTTAAATAAAAGAATAAAAGAAAAATATAAGGTATTAATATACAATCTGTCAACTTATTATTAATAATAATTAATTATTATTTTTTAAACACATATATAAAAAGACATATCCAAAAAATATATCTATAAAGACATTTTTATTAGACACGATTATAAAAAAAGACATTGTTATTAGACATATCTACAAAAACACTTCCATTAAACATAATTATAAATAAGAATTGGCAGAAGTTGATAAAAATGTTATTAATAACGTAGCAGGATTCGGAATAAAAGAACATTAGAAATTTAAATCCTGTTTTGTGCATTACTGTTCATTTTTGACCAAAAACAAAAGTAGATTATTCATTTTGTTCTGTCACTATATATTATATGATTCGTCTTATCCAATGAATTGAAAACATGGCTAAAACCCAGCCGGCGGAGGAGGGTATCTAATTTAACAATTGATTCCCATAATTTGTCAACAACAAATTTTATATTGCAATAAGCTATTAGGCAACATGAAAAGATTCCCTCTTTATAAATATCTATAAATTAAAGTTCCTTGATGCTTGTGTTTTTTGAACTATATTCAGCAAATGGCTTTTTCAACATTGCTCTCTTTTACTCTCTTCCTCTGTGTCTGTTTCGCTTCTTCTTTGGAAGCGAAACCAATCTCTTCTCTGATTAGAAAGAAGCTTTTTGATACCATGTTCCTACATAAAGATGACAATGCATGCCCTGCTAAGAACTTCTACCCTTACAAGGCCTTCATTCGAGCCGCCAAAACCTTCCCTGAATTCGGCACCACCGGCAGTTTAGACACACGGAAGCGTGAGATTGCTGCATTTCTTGCTCAAATTTCGCATGAGACCACTGGTGGATGGGCTACTGCACCTGATGGTCCATATGCTTGGGGTCTCTGCTTTAAGGAGGAGATTAATCCTCAGAGTAACTACTGTGATTCTACTAACAAACAATGGCCTTGTTTCCCAGGAAAATCTTACCATGGAAGAGGACCCATTCAACTTTCTTGGTATGCAAGCAAAACCAATCATGCATTATTTCTCTATAAATCAATTCATTTTAAATGTGTATTTTGTATTTTAACATATTTTCTAATATAGTGACCAATTTTTGATATACATCTAATATGATTGATATACTAATTAGTTTTGATTTTTAAAAAAATAAAAAATACTATGTGCACCAATAAATCAACTGTATTTATTTGTATATATTATGCATATTAATTTATTCATTGTTCTAACTACATAATTAACTATTAAATAATCAAATTTATGAAATTTAATTTTGATCATATTAGTAAAAATAACTACATTTTACATTAATCACGTGAATGATGATCTAAGAGAACAATTATAATTGCACGACTGTAGAATGTAATATAATAAAATTTCTACACGTAGTGACTAATTGATGAATGGTATTTTGTGTATACAGTATGACTGAAAAAAGTATGTAACATATTTATGGATTTATGCAGGAACTACAATTATGGTCCAGCAGGGAAGGAGTTGGGATTTGATGGGTTGAGGAAGCCTGAGATTGTGTCAAACAATTCAGTGATTGCATTCAGAAGTGCTCTGTGGTTTTGGATGAGAGAGACAAGAGGAACACTTTCTTGCCACAATGTTATGGTTGGAAAATATGTGCCTTCAGAAGCCGACATAGCAGCAAACAGAACAGCTGGTTATGGCTTGGTTACTAACATCATCAATGGTGCACTTGAATGTGGAATCCCCAATGATCCAAGGGTCAACGATAGGATTGGATTTTTCAAAAGATATACCAACTTGTTCAACGTCGATACTGGACCTAACTTGGATTGTGCATTTCAGAAACCCTTGTAAATAATTCTAACTACTCTTTATTAATCTTTCTTTTATTTATTCTTTTTCTAGTAAACAATTCCTCAATAATTGTCCGATTTATATGGATCTATCCTATCCTTTATTCCCTTTGTAGTGGACCCAAATGTATCAAGATATTTTCTAATATTGTTTGTTAGATTATATAAATAAAATGTTTGTGCCAACCATTTCCTAATAAAATAAGTGCCATGTCTTGATCTTGTGTGTTATTTAAAGTTATTTTGTTATGCAATGTTTTGGCAAGGATTTTCAGATTTTTTTTAACAATGTAGTTACATTTACTTCTAACTTCTAACACACACGAGATTTGTGTCCCTTAATTGAAGCTGGTTATTTATTTTTAGCTATTTAAATCAATTTAATTAAACTCTTTTTTTAAAAATAACTTAAACAATAAATACTTATATTAAAAATAATTTATAAATAAGTTATTTTGTTAGATTTTTTAGTTCTAAAAATACTTATTTTAAAAGAAATATGATAAAAAAAATTGTATTACGAAAAAAGTCATTTTTTAATTTTTTTATAAATATTTAAATAATTTTTTAAAAAACTATAATTTATTTCAGATATTGATACTACTATTTTTCAAACAGCCCTTAATTTATCACAATTGATTAAATTGTAGCTTTTACTTTTTTATTTAAAATTTAGGTGAACTTGGCCCTAATTAAACTCAACAAATACTTACGAAATTTCATGGAATATAACCTTTACTTGTTTCTAGTTCATACTTGTTATGTATATATGTCAATCTATCTTTTGCCTTTATAAAAAGCTAATTAATAAAAAGAAGCTGTGACATACACTAATTAGGAATGAATGTACAACAGGAATTAATTAATTAATTAATTATACATGTTGTTGAAGGAAAGAAGAAAGTAGTGACTAGTGAACAAGCTATGCATGTAGTAGTATATATAACTGAGGACTTAACTTTGTGCATAGTTTTGATGATTCAACACTTTGTAATTAAGACTACACTAGTATTACTAGTACTAAGAACAAAATTGGAAACCTCAGTGGTGTCTCTGAAGCTACCTAATTAATCCAAAACATATATAGATCTGCATTATCAAGAGGTAGTGAATGTGTCTACCCTTGTGATCTTCAACCTCTTTACCGTGGAAACAAACATCCTACACCAACATCAATATATAATATCAGTTATTAGTAATTCATTAAAGAAAGAAAGAAAGAAAGAAGAGAATTTAGATGATGATGACTTACTCCCAAGGAACATCCCCAACCATAACAAGATCTCCTTCTTCATCTTCATAAGTGAGGACATGGCATCTCTCACCAGGTTGAACTACAACTTCATCCATCTCTGTACCCCAGAGAATGGTGGTGTCAAACATGTTCTCAAGTCTCTTAACAAGCTCATGGTAGCTTCTATGTGCTAATATGTTGAGCTTCCTCCCTATTGGAATGCCTTCCATGTACACCTTCACAAAGAGGCTTTCACCACATTCTTCATGAGTGCTGAGTGCAAGCCTCAGATTCAAGGAAGCAGTTGAAGAAATGTTAGAGGAAGAGGAACAAGTAGTAGCAGCTTTTCTTCCCATGCTAATAAAAAAAGCTATCACAATTGCACCAAGCCTCTTATTCTTATCTCCCTTTAAATAATAAGAAGAGAACACAGAAACAGAGATCCTATATTCCTATTCCTATTGCTATTGCTATTGTTGATAGGGCCTTTTCTACATAAACTGCTGCGCCACCACCCTCTCTTTTCCATGTTGTCTTGCCAGCCGACAACTACACGTGTCAATTACTATAATAATAAACAATTTCCAACATCATTCCTATTGGACCTCACCTCCTCTTCTACTATTTTCTATACCTATACTTTTACTTCTTTTATCATATTTGCTGATTAAAAGTAAAAAAAAATGAATATTTTATGAAGATATCTTCCAAAAGTTAGTGCGGATATCAAATGTTTAAAGTGGAAAGTGTTTTCGAAAAAATAAATAGATTCTGATTTTTTAACTCAAAAATAAATAAGTATTTAATATCGTTTAAAATATATAAAGATAAATAAATTTTTAAAAAAATTCACATGCCTCGTATTTAAAAAAAAATTAATATTTTTAATTAGTTAATAACTTATTTATTTTTAAATTAAAATATCAATAATTTATTTTTTATTTTCTCAAAGTATTTTTATAAAAAGGGAAATGCCTTCAATGAAATCTATTGTATACCATCATGATAGAATAAACTAATATTTTATTTTAAAAAAAATATTTTTAATAAAATAAATTTTGAAAACAGAAAATAATGTTTTGATTTTCGAAAGATGATTTTAATTTAATAAAATATTTTTTTATAAATAACAAACAAGTCACATATTTGATTCAATTTTTCTTAAAATAATTTAAAAATTATTTAAAAGATGCATAAAGAAAAAAACATTCTAACACCAAACTCTTTTGTCATTTTTTTTTTGAAAATTTTTTTTCCATTCACATAAAAATAAATAAAAAAATTTATTTGTTCTAAAATCACCAAATTTAAAAATAAAAAGATCTTAATTGTTAATTAAAATATGAGCGTCAAAATCTTATCTCTAAAATATATTTCCAAGTATGTCACTTTTATCTTTGGTGCATTTCGATAAACTAACATCATGTTTATAGTATCAAAATGTCATTTTGTTTAGGAGAACTAAAAATTAATTTTTTTGGATGAAAATCATAATTTACCCACTATGATATTATATATGCACTATACTTCAGTTGGTAGTAAATTTTTGTTACTTTAGTTGACTTGATGCATATGCAAATTAATTACACTAGAGAGGATGATGTTATGATGCATGCAACATAATATTGGCGCAGTTAAATTAGAAAGGAGACAAATGTTAGACAAGGCATGTGAGGGAGTAGTAACAGCCTTGAGTTTTGAGGGAGTGAATCTAGACACTGTAGAGTGTATAGTAGACATTTGTGGTGGACAAGAGAACATTGATATCTGAAACCTTGTACAGGGTAAATGGTATAAACCCCAATTAACACAGAGCGTTCAATGGATATAATCATCGTGTTGCGCATGAGGGACCAATGTTGCAGATACCATACATTATAAAAGGTATCGGAACCAGTGATGCCGCAAATAATGTAATGTTTTATACCTTAGGAACATATTCATGTATGTACTTCCGTGAAATGCTCTCTCAACAGAAAATAAAGCTATAAAAGGACATTGTAGTAGAAAATACTCATGAAGAGACAGCTTGTGTGCGCTTATTACAGGATATATACACTAACCCTCATTCAACGTCTGACACGTGTCCATGCTTTTCCTTTTCAAGAATCCACACACGACAAAGCTTGCTACTTTATCATTCTCCTTTATTTCCCCTTCTGGGCAGTGCATGAGCATGAGTAAACTTTGGTGTAACAAGCATCTATGGCAAATTAACAATGATTCTAAATAATTAGGAATTAATAAAATAATGTGACAAGTGTGATTCTGTTGATCACTTTTTTAACGGCGAAATGATACCCCGCTCCAACCTTGGGGACAGAAAATCAAATCTATTTATTTTTTGTTTAGCACAAGGAAAAGAAAGTGCTGCTACTTGTCTCAATTTACTAGGGTGCACAACAATTTTACACGAAATTGAGTGACATGTTTTTGAAGATATTCTGGTTGTCTAGGATTGTTGTTGTATCTTATTCTCGCCACCCACGTGTACAAATACAATTCAGGCATAGAATTTAATTCTCCCATCCGATTCCCTTATCGCATGTTGGTTAACAAGAACCTATTAGCTTGGATTTAAAGCAATGGTGAATACTAACTAGAGAAGATGGTTTGGAAATAAGAGAGAGAAAAAAGAAGATAAAAGCAAAGTGTTAGCCACAACTCCAACCATAATGTTGCTTCAGTCTGTCATTTGGTCCCCAAATAAAACGACATTGTAAGAAAAAGCAGTGTGCAAACCCACCTTCCTCTCCTTTTTGTTAGTAGATGTGTCTTGCAATGTTAAGACCAAATGGTCCTGTTTTTGTAACGCCTGGTATCTATATCCCTTCAACTTTGTTAATCGCTTTTAATAATTAAGTTCCATTCATTGGTCAAAGTCAAAGTTACTATATGCAGCAATAAATAACCATGTTGGAATGTCGTAACCTTTCCAGCACTTGAACAACAACAGTGGTGGGACATCAAATGAACGCCATTAAACTCAAACTTTCCGTTGTTGCTTATTAATTGTCTCAATAAATCAACACTTTTAGTTGCAATGCAGAGATTCTTGGTTGGTTCCAACAAGTAAACATATGCAGAGAATTTTGGGCACAGGTAATCTCATTGTGATCCAATGCGGCTGCTTTCGTTTATAGCTGTTTGACTTCATTACAAAAAGAATTTGAGTAACCAGGTGCAACATCCAACACCTTTTTACATGTCATCACAGAAGATATGGACAAGAGTTCAAGATACAGAAATTGTTGTGCAATGTTAGAAAATCTGAGTTTACTTAATGTAACATGTCAACCTCCTTGATGCGTGTGACAAGGGAAGTATTGTGGCAGACCCAAACAGATACCTAGTTTCTTACTTGTGTCTAGAATAGATAAACCAACACAATATAAGGAGGACTTACATCTGTTTGCAACAGAAGCCGCCCATGATCTTCAATAGAAGCAAAATTGAGAAGCTTTGTCTATGAATCTGATTCATAGAAGTTGAGAAATATTGGGTTTGTCACTATTTTTAAAGACACTGTGAAAGAAAATCATTTACTTTGGCAGCTAACTCATAGGCTCCTTCAACACATGCTCCCAAGGCAACACCAGACACAGTTTCCCCCAAGGAACATCCCCGCAAAGCCGGTGTCTTTGAGAGCGGCTTTAGCAACATTTAGTAGCTGTGGAACAGCTTTAGGCCACAGTTTCAAACCTAATACAGTTGGACTGTTGGCATTTGGGTTTATAAGGATTTTTCGCAAATCTTGATCAGCTACTTGAATGAGTTCACTATCCATCTGTCATTGAACGAGAGGCTTTAGGTATCAAAAGGAACTAGGGAAAAGAAATAAATCCAGTAATCAGACAGAAATGGTCGTATGGAACTTGTTTGAATATAAAAAAGGTTATCAAACCTTTGATAACATTCCAGGATTGGTAGCTCCTCCAATGAAATTCAATAGTAGAAGCTGTCCAGGAGGAGCCCGGTTAGGGAAAATTGATGAGCTATATCTTGTTCCTGTCAAGTGTCAAACCCAACGTGTGTTAATTTTCACAAACAGAGCAATACATTATCCAGTACCCAACAACTTGTATTGTAATTATAACAAATATTTACCTAAAGTCTCCACTCCTTGGGATCGTGGATGCAATTGACCAAATCCCTTCAGCTCACCATCTATCAAGCATTCTGTCAGAATAGCTTCTTTTGGATAGGATATTGAAACAACAGCTACAGGGGGGTAATAAATCTTTGAAGGTGCATCTGCAGCAGCATTCTGAAAGAGGAATTAAAAGATTAAGAATAGATTCCTTTAATATGTGCAGTGAGCTTGTGTACATAACAAAGGATAACTTCACAGGTTCCCCATTCTTAAAAGAAAGATTGATTTGCTGCAACCCACAACATGTGCACTGAGCTTGTGTCCAACTCTTATTTTATTTCTGCAATATGTTCATTAATCATGTTCTGCAGTATTATGCCTCTGTTGCTATACATATTTGGATTAGAAAAAACAATAATAGAGCTTGATGGAGTGTATAACATTCTTTCTTTTTTGGGGAAAAAATGCATATCAAAGCAATCATGTTCATATTAATTTAAGTAAACCACGTGCAACCAAAGATGCTCATGCATATGCATGTACACACAGACTGAAACACGCAAAGACTAACACCTCCCCACTGCCACCACCATCATCTATTAGACCACTTCCACAAGGGACATTATTAAAATTCTAGTTGTATTAGATCATTTATTCGTAGGCTACATAATAATTTTGATCAAAATACATACTAAAGTATTTTCATGTAGGCTAATTCTTGTCATTGTGTGTGTGTGCTCTATTATTACATTCTCGTTGCAACTCTATAAAAGAAAAGATAGAATCTGATTATGTCAAACACAATGTAAAAAGATTCCACAAGTAAAACAACCATATCATAGATAATGAATATAATCCAACTCAAGAAAGAAACTAATGGATGAAGGGCGCAACAATGTCCACTTTCCACTCTGTTAATACTTGAAAGCTTCCAAAATAACTTAACTTTGTTGCCTAACCTGCCAAGAATAACTCAATTCACTAAGAACTTAATCCTGAAAAACAGTGGTAAAAGAACTGGGACATCAATATAAATTAAGAACCATAGAGTACCTTGCAGAAATTGCCTCTGGCAACATGCCCATCCCTTTTCGAAAAGATCCAACAGTTTGACCCTTTGGCTTTGGGAGATGCCTACAAGATGACTACTTGGATAAGAGAATCACCCCAAAAATGATGAAAAAGATAGTAAAAATCCATAGACAATATTATTATGGATTTTGAGGCAGTTTGGAAACCTTATTTCTCTCCTGTATTGCTTTGGAAGAGCCACCGATAATGCTACCACCATTTTGCTCCAGCTTCCAAATTTTCCCATATGCTGCTTTCATACTTAGTTTTGAAGGATCACCTGCATATACACCTGCACGTGAAAAAAAAATGTAAACCATAAAGAGGAAAATAAACTTAATATGAACCAAAAGGCGCAGATTATGTAAAAGAAAGATCAGTGGATCATTTGGTGGTAATGGATGTTGACTCTTACCTAAACAAAAAGGCTCTATCAAACGCTCAAAAACCTCGTCACCAAGATTGCGGCACACGAAATCCTGAACTGATTCCTCATGATCCTGTCACTTTTGTCAACATCATAATATTATATGAGAAGAGAAACAATAATCAAAACAGTTATTATTCTTTGATCCTTGCAAATATTGAATTTGACAATGACATGTTCAAACAAAGGGATGAAAAGTTAAAGGACAAACTGGTGGTGGAGGATCCCAAGTGCACCAAATGCAGCCCTGAATTTGTCCCCAATACTCATCAAATCAAAGGGTCTTGAAGGCACTGCCTCAGCTTCCCATCCCACAACACAAAACGCGGAGCATTAGGATCCCCTAACACAAGTTCATCTTCCAAACCACACTCCACCTACAACACCAAAACTATAATAAAAATTTGAAGCTGTGCAGAAAATCATACATAGGACAAGTTTTACCAATTTCATCCAGCAGTAATAACTTGTGATTCTAAGATTTCAATTTTCTTATTGAACTAGCTAGCTATTCAGAATGAGCATCGAGTGCCAGGAATTGATCATAGAATCGGAGGGTTTGAAGTTGTTGGGACCTTCTTTCCAGAGAAAGCCGTCCCGTGAGAACTACATTGGGAATTGAGTGGTTGGAGGAGAGGTCGGTGATGCCGCCGCCAACCACGACGCAGTCCAGCGGGGCGGAGTTTATGGCAGTGCAATGGCGCCGAATGGTAATAGAGAGCTTCGGAATTGGGATGGTGAGAAGCTCAGAACCAACTACACTGTTACTTACTCCCACTGGAAGAGAAGTGTGTGCGTGTGTTTTTTTTTTTTTTTTGAGGAAGAGAAGTTTAATGTGTGGGCCCAAATGTTAATGGAGATTGGGTCGCCAACGAATATATATTATTTTATTATTCAAGGTCTTGGCCCAGGTAACGTTACAATATGGGTCGCAGTTTTGGGCTCCACCAAAATAAAAACAATAATGTTGCTTTTATTTTTTATAATGTTATTTTTCATATGATTTTTTTTTTATATTTTATATAAATTTGTAGAGAAAAGGAGGAACTTATCCTTCCCTAAAATTAGTAGGAAAAAATTTAGTTGACTGTTGTATAATTTTTTGTTTTAAAATATCTTTCATTATATACTTACTTACGTATAATACATTTTGTTATTTATTGAATTTGAAGTTTTGAACCAAAGACTTTTTAACTAGAATGTAAGATATTTACTGTCTTGTCTAATCTCACTAAATGTCTGTTAATATATTAATGTATTTGATGTTATTGAAAACTTTAAAACTATCTTTTTTTCACATAATCCTTTTTTTTATATTCCGCAAAAAGAAAAGAAAAGAAAAACTCCACTCAATTAAGTTTTTTTTTTCGTATTCTTAGTTAGGAACTCAACTTAAGTAGTTTTGAGACAGATTATTTGATTAGGTGTTGGTTTTGATACAATAATAAATTTATATGTATCTATACAAAATAAAAATATAGACAAATAATAAAATAACACGTGAATTATAATATTTATGTCAGTATTTTTTTTTAAAATATATATAATATTAATACTTTTACTAAAACATTCTTATAATTTAATAAAAATAAAAATATAGTTTTATTTAATTTTATAAAAAAATCTAAATATCTTTTTTTGTATTAGACAAAACTAACTATTTAAATTAAAAAAAATTTTAAAATTTAAGTAATTTTAATCTTATAATTTTAACTTTAAATAATTTAAAAATAAAATAAAAATACATTTAATTATTTATCCACACTAAAAATAATTGTTTCAATCTTATTGGTGCTTCTCATAAACCCTAATCTCTCGTAGTTATTTATACAAATTAAAAAAAAACACACATCTAAAAAACTTAAAAAAATTTAAAAAATTCTTTATCTTCTGGATTTTCTCGTCTCCCCTTCACCCTCTCAAAGAACGTCTCTCTCACTCTCAATTTTCCGACTAAAACTCTCTCTTCTCTCTCAATGCCACTAGCCCACTAGAGTCTCTCTCGGTCTCACTCGAGTCTCGTCTCCTTCACACTCGCCGGCGTCTTTTCGTTCGTCTCGTCTTGTTGCCGGCGTTTCAACGTCTCCCGACCTTTCCAGGGCTCCTCGTCATCTTCTGGTTTCGGGTCTTCGCCGTCACTCAGTCACAGTGGATAGTTGGTGAGTTCCTATCTTTTCCAGATTTATCTTCTCCTTGTATTTTAAGATGATGTTAAATTGCTAATAAATTAATTTACCTTGTTAATGATCTAAATGTTGCTATAAATCATGAGTAAAGTAGGATTATCAATTTACATAAAATTTCTTAACAATTGTGCATTCAGTTTTGTAAAATTGGAACATTCTACATTCACAAATCAGCATACTACCTTTACTTATGATTGTACTACTTATTTATGCATTGTTTATGGATTTCAACTTTGGTCGTTTGCCAAGTTTCATGTCTAATCATTTAATTACTTCTATTGGTGATAAAATATTTTGGTTGTCTATATTTTTATTATGGTATATATGTACATAGATACATATTTTTATTATTAGTATGCGTCTGTTGGGGAACTTATAAGATTACATTTACTGAAGTTCTGAAATTAATGTTATAATTTTTTGAGTTTTATGATCCACTTGTTGGACAAATTTTTTTAGACGAGAGAGATTTAAAACTATATAATTTGAGATGGTTGAGGAGCCACCTTGGTCTGGTTCAACAGAAACCTATTATTTTCTCAACCACCTTAAGGAAAAACTTCCTATATGCCAGGCACAATGCCGGTAAAAATGAGGTGAAAGAGGCCGCAAGAATAGCAAATGCTCATTATTTCATTAGCAGTTTTTCTCATGGTTACGACACACATGTTGGGATGAGAAGTGCTAACTTAACTCCAGGACAGAAATAAAGAATTGCAATTGCTACGGTAATTTTGAAAAATGCACCTATGTTATTGTCGGATGAAACCTGTTCATCTATTGAATCTGAGTCAAGCCGAGTGGTGCTAGAGGCTCTAGACACACTAGTCATGGAGAGGTTTGCACGTGACAAGAACGGGAACAGTGAAGCTTGAATTAGCACTAGGCACTGATAGTCATAGAAAGGAGGAAAGTATAGCAAGAATAGATGTGTAGAATTTGAAAATAGGAGTTTGGAGTTTGGTTGGTACGAGATTTTTGAGCTGTATGCATATTCTTTTGGAGGCAAGTTGTTTGGACTGGCAGTGTTGTCTCCATTGGTATTTTGATTTATTTCTTAAAAAGAGGAGGGTGGTGGAATCAATGCTGATTCTGCTTAGTTGGGATCTATAGTGTGGATAGATGATAAACTTATTCATTAATCATTACTGTATTTTTTTTCTTGTTTGTGAAAATTATATAGAAAATTCAGTCCATTCATTGTAACCTCTGCACATATATAGTGAAAGTTTAGAAAAACTTTCTCTTTTGTTGGTTGATTTAAACGAGGCCTCTTAAATTTTACCCCTCTCCGTAATGAATGCAAATACTCCATATGGAATCTTATTATTTTTCAATTTGTTTGAGAGTAAATTATTACATATTCCCCTTTAAGAAGCATTTTATGACCTACTATTTACATTTTGTAAATAGACATTTAATCTATTTAAATTAATACCTATGATTTAGCTAATAATTTGAATTAATTAAACTCAATTTATTGCTTAATTGTCTGCTAATTTTTTTCTCTTTTTAGGCTATGTTTGGTTGAAAGGAAAGAAATAGAGAGGAAATAAATAGAAAGGAAAGAAAAGAAAGGAAAAAAATTGAGTGAATTTTTATTTTCTTTAGATGTGTTTGGATGAAAGGAAAATAAGAAGGAAAGAAATGGTATAAAAAGACAAATTTACCCTTATATTATAAAAAAAGGAAAAATTGGTGGGCCCAATCAATATTTTTCCATCCATTTTCCTTCATCTCCCATTTCTCTCCTTAACCAAACAAGGGAAAATAACTATTTTCCTTCCAATTTCTTTTCCTTCCTTTTCCTTCCTCTCATTTTCATCTCAGGTGCAAGATTTATACTTTATTATTCCTAATTATTTCTTTTCAGTGGGGCAGTGATGCGCCCTCTTTCTTATCAGCATGTTAGTATTATGTACATTAAGACTGCACATTCATGTATATTTTGATATACTAGAAACTATGAGAGTAGACTGCTAATTATTTCTTTATTAGACATATATATCTATTTTATAGATAAAGATGAGTCCCCTAATTATATAGATAAAGATGATTCTCCTAGCTAATAAGTCAAATCATTTTTATTTAAATGTATTTTATTCTTGTTTTCAAAAGAAAGAATGTAGAAAGTTAATAAGTCAGAGAATTTTTTTCTGTAACTCTTAACTGTCATAAACATAACATTTTTATGCGGTAATAATTCCTAGCTTTCATAAAATTTGATTGACCAATAATTTTAGTCATAAAAAATTGAGTTTATTTTGCTTATTCCATTCTCTTAGCATTTATTTAGTAGCTAACATGTTAAAAATTTAAGTTCAGTTATGGAGGATGATGGCAAAGAGTCATATAAGAATGGTGATCACTTTGAGGATTTAAATTTGAGTATGAGTGTAGTTTCGATGAAAGTGATGATATGGTGGATGTAACTGTAGATTAGGCAGAGGCTGATACAATTAATGTTGATGGTTTTGAAAAGTTGATAACTAATTTGACCATCGAAGACATATGAAAATTGGTGTTTGATATGAAATCTCAAGTTTGTGAGTTTTATGCCAAATATGCCAAGTGATAAAGATTTTTGTCCTGAAAAGACTTGAAGACGGTAGATATCAATGACAAAATTAATACATGAAAATTGGTTTGTAATAAAGCAGGAGAAAGACATTGGAAGCACCTTAAAAGGGACAATCGGCAAGGAGAGCATAGGAAAATTACTCGTGTTAATTGCAAGGCTAGGATTCATTTCATTCGTCATTATAGGATGGTTAAGTGGAAAGTCAGCGTCTTTGAGAGTGAATACAACCATCCACTGTGTCCACCTAAGTATAGACATCTTATTGCTACAATCGTGGGCTTAATGATGCTGATAAAACACAAGCAGGTAGCTTGCGAGCATATGATAGGTACATGAGTTACATGATTTCCCAAAAGGGTGGATATGATAAAGTTGGTTTTACCAGCAAAGACCTACATAACCACATTAGTAAGACTAGGCATGGCCAAGTGAAAGACGATGATGCTTTTACTGCATTGGCTTATCTGTTGTGCAAAGAAGACAGTGACCCATTATTTCTAGGAAAGTTCACCTTAAAAGATGGTAAGTTAGATAATTTGGTGTGGACTGATAGAGCAATCGTTGTTGATTACGAATATTTTGGTGATGTATTGGCTTTTGACACCACTTACAAGAAAAATGTCTACAACAAGCCCTTGGTCATATTTTCAGGGACCAACCACCATGGTCAAACAACTATCTTTGGATGCGCCTTGCTTTCGGATGAAAAGTCAAAAACTTTCAAGTGGGCACTGAAGGAATTTTTGAAAATCATGTCAGACAAACTATCTGGAGGCAATATGACAAACAGGGACCCGCTATGAGAGATGCCATCTTAGAAGTATTTTCTGGTATACCACACCGCCTTTGTGTATGGCATCTCCATCGTAATGTGGTACAGAATATAAAAAACAAATATTTTTGGGATGACTTTAATGTATTATTGTATGTACAGTTTACTGCATAAATATTTGAACAGAGATGGAGCAAGATCATATCAAAATATGGACTTGTTGAGAATAAATAGGTCCAGGGCATTTGTAATGACAAAATGAAGTGGGCTATCGCATATTTGAGCGAGCACTTCTTTGACCGCATAAGAACTACATCATAGTGTGAGGAAATTCATTCATTATTGAAGAACTATATTGACAGTAAAACCAGTCTCCTTGAATTCATGCATAAATTCAGTGAAGTATTAAGGCATTACCGAAACAACCATCTTACTGCTGACTTTGATAAACTTTAAGTTTCCTGTTTTGACTATGTGCTTGAAAAGTTTTGAGAAACAAGTTGCTGAAGTTTATATTAGAAATATTTTCAAACTTGTAAAAGATGAGATAGAAGCAGAAGGTGCTTTAAATGTAACTGAATGTCCAAACAGTGGAGATATTATTGAGTACAGCACGAGTGAGTATTTTAATCAGCAATGTTGAGAATAAGGAGTATGACCACAATCCAATCAATCATGTGTCAAATAATTTGTTATTGTTATTATATTAAAATGTTAATAGAATAAGGTGACAACCATGAGTTCCAATTTTAAAGACAACTTACTATTTATTATTAAACATCTTGAGAAGATGTATGATACCCAAAGCAAAATAGTATGGCTATCAAAGATTTTATTTAAACTAGTGAGAGTATTGGGCAATATATTTTGAATTAAACAACTTTAGAAGTTGGAATGCCATTAGACAAATGGCTTTTGCGAGAATTGTTCTTGCAAGCATTTTTGGGGATTTATTTTGTTACAAACAATTTATAATTGGCCTTAATATGATTAAGGTTTGTGATCTTTTTGGAAAAACTCAATATGAGTATTGAGGATACGAATCAAAATTGCTCTTAAAGATCGGTTTGACCAATAATAAAGATATTGAGTATTTTTATTATAAGAGCTAAAAGTAAATTCTCTAATATCTAATTGATATTCTATTGAATAGAGGACGAGATTCTCTCCATGCACAAATACTAGTTCTCTATGTACTCCATTATGTTTAAGAAACATGGAATTTGATTTGATTGAGTATCACTGTTTGTTAAATATTTGGACTATGTTTTAGAAATGTTGGTAAATTAACAAATTTTTTACTAAATCAATTTTTTACCTATATAAGATATGGAAAGTACATAAGTCGAAACTCAAGAACATTAGAGTTTGGAGATGTCTTATATGTGTTAAGAGGTTGCACAATAATAGAATTAATATTAGATCTGATAAATGAGATTTATTGGTTACCCTAAAGAAATAATGAGTATTATTTCTATCACCTTTCTTAAAATAAAGTGTTTGTGATAAGAGGTTGAGTTCTTTTTTAGAAAAAAAAAGATTCCCTCCCAAAGAAATATAAGGTGAACAAATAGAACTTGATAGAGTCAAGACAATCAAAAAGTTTGATTTATACAATGTCAAGAGAAACTTTGTATTTACAAAGAAAGAGTGGGAGTACAATTACTTTTCTTAGAATTCTATACCACTCAATAGAGGATATACTTTCTCCTAAAAGTATAAAAGGTTTGATCGTCAAACTAACTTTTCGAAAAAGTAGCCTATTTGTATCATGATACAATTTTATAAAGATAGATCTAATGGTTACTTAGCTTTTTTATAATCATGTTCAATAAGGATTGTCCTTAAAATAAAATTATGCACTACTCTAGTGAGAGATTTCATGTTTTGAGAAAACGTGATATTTATTATGCACTAGGTGTATTTTACAAAAAGATCAAGCAAACATGCTCAAGAGCAAAGGTGTTTAAGGTCAAAAGAGTTTTGATAAACACAAATGTACATTAAAAAATTATACACATGATTGATTGGCTCTAGTGCAAGTGGGAGATTATTGAGATAATAGTATGCCCAAGATCCAATCTATCATGATTGGCTCTCGTGCAAGCGGGAGATTGTTGGGAATAAGGAGTATGACCACAATCCAATCAATCATGTGTCAAATAATTTGTTATGTTATTATATTAATAAAAACTTTAGACGCTTTAGTAAAAATTTTATTCTTCGATTGTACGAAGACTCTATGCGTATCCACACCGAGACCAACCTCTGCTGTTAACAATAACATATTATTTGACACATGATTGATTAGATTGTGGTCATACTCCTTATTCCCAACAAGCAATGGCTATTTAAAGTATTTTACAATAAAGACAAAGATCTGTTTGTGTGTGAGTGCAGGCTATTTGAGACTCGTGGATTACCGTGCTCCCACATTTTTTGGGTCTTGAAGCATCGCAACACAAAATGCATACCTTCATCTCTTATCCTGAAAAGATGGACAAGAGATGCAAAGAGTAATTTTATATGCTCAATTGGAGAGCAAGACTCCGCTAATGATATAGTGCACACACTTAGATGCAGTACAATGGCATCAACTTGTTGGAAGCTTTATGATATTTCTTCAAAAAATTCATCCGACTATAGAGAAATCTCAAATGAGTTACTTAAGCTAATTTCAAAGGTAGAAAAAAAAAGTGATGCGCAAGCGACACTTCCCCCACGTCAACGCTAATAAGTGATCCAGCTGTTGTGAAATCAAAAGGTGTTCCAAGAAAAGTTTCGAAAGGCCAAGAAGGCATTTCATTAGGGTATGTCTAGTCCTCGTCAACGAGGACTCACCTGTTGAATACTCAAATAAAGAAGATGAACTAACAGTATTAATATAATGCTTTTTTTATTAATTACTTTATGCTTATCTATTATTTTAGTATCTTTTATAGAACTACTAAAAAATGCTATATATTGATTAAGTTTTTCTTTTTTTCGTAGTGCTTATATTATTTCTTCTGTTGTCTGTAACAAAAGATTCAAAGGTAGTGAAAGCAAGAAGTTTGTATCTAATTTGAAAGCTACACCGAAGATTAGAGCAAATGGCAAAAAAAGATGGACAAAATGTAATATTTTGCATATCTAATCATTTATATTAGGATGTTCAAGAAGAAAAATTATAGTCTTATTTTGACTTTAGATTGTTTTAATCCAATAGCATAAGTGCAACTGAGAAAACAAGGGAGAGTGAGATCAAGACTTTGAAAAAGTCTTACTTAACTCTAGCTTGTCTTACTAGTTTCTTTTTTGAATATTGTATCGTAATTGTTTGAAAATTCTGATTTATGTTCATACTGAAGAGATCACTCTAACCCAAGGAACATTAAAAGAAAAGACCAACACGCTAGGAATAGAAGTGTTGGAAGTTGTAGGTGCAACCACAACCAAGAAACTAGGATTGCCACAATATCCTATGCATTATTATCCAGTGGTCTATCCTTATCAACCTTATGGTGGAGCCCTCCCCATTCCCTTTTATTCAGTTTAACATGGCACGGCATACTTCAACCATTATCCTTCTACTGCCGGAATTACATCATATCATCAGTTTTCCCATGTCTCGCCATATTCTAGTGGACCCAGTGATATGAATGCATATGTTGGACTTTTGAATAATGTCATCAATAACAAAAAGCCATAGGATCTATATATTATATTTTAAATTTTCTATATTTTTATGGTATAGGATCTTGAATTATAGATTTTTTTGTACTTTTACAAGTTCAATTTCTAATCATATTCTTTTGTGACGTTGAAAGAAATAGACATGACATAAGAGACTATTTATTATGGTCATTTACATGGATGTGTTCAAATTATTTGAGTAGATGTGAAAATATATGAGTAGCTTTTGTGTTAGCTATGATTTAAGTTATGACCTAGTTGAGGAATTTCTTTCGTTCTAATATACAGAAATTATTATTTGACACAATGGAAATAAGATTTCAGGATGAATGGATTGATCGGGAAAAAAATTCGGAAAATTTTTTAGGCACTTTTCTCGGAATCTGTATATGGTGATGCCTGTAATTTGGTTGAATATTGCTGCTGTAGATTCTTGTCAAGAGATGGTGCTGATATTCATCTTTTCTGTTAGGTTAGTCTATGTTTGTTCTTTGAAAGTTGTACTGAAAAATTTGATGAGAGATTACTATTAAAAATTAGAAGATATCCATATCAATATTTAATATCTAGGTTTATTGCACTCATTTGCCTTTGATGGTTGCATCAAACTGCAGAATGAAGTGAGTTGGCTGAGCAAGATTCGGCATCAAAATATCATAAAACTCACGGGCTATTATATTTATGGTGAATCAAGATTCCCTGTTTATGAATTGATGGAGAATGGATAATTGGAAACTCAATTGCATGGTACATTGATTTCATTTCATTCATGTTGATTCAGAAGAAATACATAAAAATTATCTATAGTTGGGAACTAAAGTGTCTTATATTATTTGTTTATATTAACCATAATTGTAAGGCATAATCGTGGATCATCTTTAACTTGGTATCTCCATTTAAGAATTGCAGTTGATGTTGCCAGGTGATTTTATCACACTTATTCTGTCAAAAATTGCTAGTAAAGTATTCCTTGTCTTGTATATATACTATAATGATTAATGACTGACATATTTGACATTGTTAGAGCATTAGAATATCTTCACGAACACTCCAATCCCCCCTGTGGTTCATAGGGATATAAAATCTTCCAATGTTCTTCTCGATTCTAACTTTAATGTTAAGGTTAGACAATACATGACAATTTAATCATACATGTTAATTTCTGATTTATGTTCCTACACTGAGTTTTATGGTTTAGCTATCAGATTTTGGACATGCTATATTGCTATCTCTTCTGTAATGCAACACAAGAACATGAAGATGTCGGAAACTTTGGGATATGTGGCACCTGAGTACACATCACATGGTACACAAGAATATTCGTTATTATAATTAAAAGACAAAAGCTTATAGTCCTTGTTACACTGCTTGCTTCTTTCTTGATCCAAGTGGTTGCACTATTTGTACTACCTTATAATCATATTAGTTATATCCAGTCAATTGCAAAAATTGCTAGGTATTCTCATAGTTATGTTAAAAAGGGCAGAGAGAAGTGGAAAAGCTTCAAAAATGTTATGAGAAATTGAAATTGTAAATACTAATAATGATGATTAGTTCATGTTACTAACAATGCTTAGTGGGATCATGTTTGTTGTAAAGAGTAAGAAAGATACATACTCAGAATCAGTTTCTTCATCTAGCATAAAGAACAACTTATCTTCATTCTGCTCAACAATAATGGAAACCTATAATGATTAAAATTAGCTGTCAATACAAAAATATGGTATGCTAATACTTTATATTGAGAACACCATTAAGAAGCGGGAACCAACCGGGTATTTCTCCACTAATTTCCTTAGTGTTGACATAGCAAGATGCCATAATTTTGGTTGCATCAAAGAAAAGATTAAACAGAAAACGAGAATGTATAATACATTATCTAAATGAAAATTGTATAGGGAACAAACCTGTCTTGAGGACAGAGTGGAGAGAAGAGTCTGCACATGTGAGTGCATAGAAACAGCTTGGGGTGTAAACAAGTTATTGAGTAAAGCATGCACTCCTGTAGTTTAGCAAGCAAAACTTCAGATAACAATCAAAAGAATTAAGCAACCAAGATACAAACCATCTTGGTAGCATTATGCGCTGCACGTTCCTCTTCTATTCTTCGTTCTGTAGTGAAAAGTTTTTCTAGTTGTGCATTTTCAGATTTGAAAAAAATAATGCTTAAAGGGGGAATAGGATGAAACATGAAGTATAAACAATGTTTGGCACCACAATTTCCATGTCAGGTACCCTTGATGAAGCTTTTCGAAATCCTAGTGCATAGGGTAAATTAACTCCCTAAAAACCAACTCATATATCAAAGAAACTACTATTTACTAATATGTATTATTCTGAGTCTACTGATTATGATAAAATCAATCCTAATATCAAAATGGCATAATAACGAGCTCCACTAGAAGAAAAATCATAAAAGATCATAAAACCCATAAGTAATAATGATGGCCAAGAAAACCTACCTTTGAGAATAATAATTATATCTCTAATCAAGTCGAAACAATAAGTAATCCAACAAACAAAAAAGAACACAAACGTGAACAAAATATAATGCGTATGTCACTAGAAGGTTTATATGCCCACAAGAAAATAATAAATACAAAAATAACAAAATAATGGAATGTTATAAATCTAATCTTGTAGGAATTCATGATCATGACGATGGTAATTATCATTTAGCTTTCTAAGATTTTCAAAGGCATTTTTGTACCTTAACTCGATCATATTATGATTATTTGACATGAATGAGACTGCAATTTTCATTTGATTCCCATATCCAACCTAATAAAATATTAACATTTAAAAATTAGGCTTAACTACCTAAATATCAAAGAAATAATGAGAAAAAAATTAGTGTATAATATTACTTTTATGTTAAAATTATCATCTTCAAAACAAGCTATCATCCAACTTGCAACCCACACACCTGTGTCATTCCTACATATCGAGCAAAATATATTAGAGAATACTATATAATTGCATAAGTTCATACCAATAACTACTAATTATATTATCTTACGATCCAGCTTCGAGGGTGGGAAGGCCTTCTGGTTCTTAAAATTCAAATTGTGAAGAAATCAGATTTAGAGTGCTCTTAAAGTCGTAGAATGAACGATTTTCCAATATTTCGTCTAAAAAAATGGCATGTTTATGTGTATGTCAGAGTTTGCTTTTTCAGTCATATATCTAGATAATTAACAAAAAAACAGAAAATATATTTACTAATTTCAAGGCTTTCCTCTTTCGCTTGAACTGTTTCTCAATGGGAAACGAATTTAGCAAAATGATTTGTTTTTTAACATGATTGATCACTACGAAGTACCAATGTTCATGACCTTCGTCAGTAGTTTCAGATACAAGGATAAACACCTAATCAAGAGAAAGTCATGTTATTTATTATAGTTTTTATGTATATTAAAAATAAATGCATTATGTTATGGTATATGATTTATGCAACAATCCTTACTCTTTTTAAACATTCAACTTTTTCCAAATAAATATCGGTGATATAATACTCCAAGCAGCTAGGATCCATCTTGGTCTTCGTTGTCGCTTATGTTAATTTTATCACTTGTTTATTTGCACAATACAAAAAAAAATACCAGTATTATTTTAACATACACTCCTATATACTTACCGCAAAAGATGGAGGTACAAACCAATAACCACTTTCTCTTTTCAACTCTGTGGTCATCATATCTGCTACTAAAAGTAGCACAAGAGAATCAATTGGCTTGCTTGGCATCAAATTCCTGAATACATATCTGCGAGCTGTAACCCCTTGAAAATACTATATCTTTCTCATTACTGCCAAAGATAAATTAACATAAATAAAAATAGCTAAACAAATCCACAACACTATTAAAAAACAATATACTTATTAAGTTTACTTACTTATCCACCAATAGATCACCATATAAGTATGCTGTAATTGCAAGTTCAGTATCGTCCAAACCCATCAAAGCTGTTGGTCTAAAAGATATATGCACCCACTAAATATAAAAAAACCTATTACTATTGAAATAATAATAATAATAATAATAATAATAATAATAATAATAATAATAATAATAATAATAAAAACTAAACTACTTATTACTTAGTACTCACAATAGGTAGCTCTAGTTCAGGAACATTAATTGGAGCAAGTGAGTCTCTTCTTTCTTTAGCAATAGACAAATCCGTCTTTGCCTTCTTAATAGAACATAGCAACAATGGATTACTCGACGCACTACCTTGTTGAGTAAGAGTATTAGAATTGGAACCAAAGACCTTAAACACCTTAGAGGGAGAGCTTGTATTATTTTCCAAATGTTGAACAAGAGATTGGATTAGTTAAATCAATTGACCAGTTGAATTGGCTAATGAATCCAAAGTCACTTTGTCCTTCAATGGATAATGTTCACTGTAACGTTAAAAAAAAAGGTTAACAAGAATGTAAATATAAAGATAATAGTGAGATATTAATCAAATGACAAATTAAAATTCACAATAAACACCCAAATCTAGAACATAAAAAATTATTCATCAAATTATAAATCTAAATTTACCGTAACCAGAGTCTAGATATAAGAGATGTGTCATTGTCACCCCTTTGGAACAGACCCAAGGACGTGTGCGAATGTGTGCGCAGTAGGGCAAATTGTTAAGGACACGATGAATGGTGACAACGCAACAAACTATGGCAAGACAGCAAGGCAAAAAAGAGAACGAATTCGCAAGAATAAAGAGAAGCAACGGAAATAGCATAATTATGTGCAGCTATGCGTGAAGCCAATCAGACGAAGAATACGCAGGCAACCAGCAGAGAAAACGGTGGCGTAGGACAAACGGCAAAGGCGCAGAAGGCAGAACAGTGATAGAGTGAGAGTGAGTGAGTCACGACGGTGAAGAGTGAGTGACCAAACCCTAAACCCTTTTTACTTGTTTTTTTGCCAAAATGCATAATCATATCATGTATGCTGATATTTTTATTTTATAATTTTTAGGCATCCTCTTTTTTTATATTTTTTATATGGTAAAAAATAATACCATGCACATATATTTTTAAATCAAAGAATTTTCATGTAAGTTAAAGGAAGAGAGAGATGGTAACAAAGGCCATACATGAATCAAATCCAAAAATTCTTATATGCTGGATTTAAATAACAAGAAGAGAAACATGTTAATAATGCCAAAAAATGGGATTGATTAGAATAACAAGGATTTGGATAGGTTTATGAACGACAAAAAATGTTTCCCCGGTTTTTTTAGATAAATTTATTTAACTAAATTAATTAATATTACGATATAATTCATATTTTTTTAATTGAAGAAGTGAATGAAAAGGCTCATTATTAAAAGAAAATAGAAGAATATTGAGAACAAATTCATAAAATAAGAACAATAAAAATAATAATTATTACATACATGTTCAAATCACAATTAGAAAATGGATAAATACAGATAGATTTACAGACAAATTTAGTCTTTATTACAGATGGATTTTTGGTTACCGACGAAATTACCGACGGATTTAATAAAACGCGCGTTTCGTCTACTTAATTACAGACGAAAAATCTGTCTGTAACCCCTTCACAGAAAAAAAATAATTTTTCCGACGGAATTATAGACGGATTCTCTTTTCTGTCTGTAATTTATGCTAATCTATTTTTTTTTGTTTTCCGACAAAAAAATTCCTCTGAAATTCTGTCTATATTTCAGTGGGATAAAATCTGTCGGAAATATCCATCTGTAATAATTAGTTTTCTAGTAGTGAAAATTTCTATTAATTCTTGATGGTTCTTCATATTAGGAATAAAACTTACCTCAACAGAAGCAGTCTGATTATTTCTACATGTTTTTACCATTATAATTAGCTAATAATTTTATGTGTTTTAGAAAAAATACATAACAATGATAAAAGAGAGTCACTATTATATATCAATTTAAGGTGAATCTATATTAAATATAAATTCAATCTAATTATTGACAATCTTATTATTATTATAATCAAAATAAATCACACATATTTTATTTTTAAATAAATCATATATTCAATCAAAATCAATATTATATATAAAAATTACAAGTTTAAATGATAATATCACTAGAGTAGTAATAAGTTTGATTATTGATATATATCATAAATAATTTCTAGAAAAAAATAATAAGTTTTTAGTTATATATAATTTAAAAAATATATATTTATTATTAGAAATTATATTTTTATTATAAGGTAAATTTGAATAATAATAATATATACTATGAATAATGTCTCAATAAAAATAATAAGTTTTCAATAATATATAATGTTAAAAAATAATATATTTATTACTAAAAATTATATATTTATTATCACAAAGAGTAATAATAAATTATAAAAATAATATTTACTTTGAATAATTTTTAAATAAAAATAATATCTACTTTAAATAGTAATTTTTGTTTTCAAATTACACTCATAAAAGGTGCACATACTTTATAATTATATGATATGATATAAATATGCAATAATAAAATCTTTTTAAAAGATAATTTCTCAAAAATAAAGAATGAGCAAGCAAAAATTTAAACTATATATAAAGACATATTTTAACATGTCGTTAGCAAATTATATTCACAATATTATTCTAATTGTGTTACATATATGTTTGGGTGCTTGACATGGATAAGGAAAATTATTCGGACAACCTCAACGTAGCGAGAAAAAAAGAGACACGAGAGGTTAGCATTAATGTTATTGGTCACCAACTCTTACATCATCTATATTTCAACCACATACCTCACATACCCCAATATTTCTATTTAAGGTACCACAATTTTTATACTGCTGCAATATATCTCCGACAACCATGCATCCATCGCTATACAACATATTCCCACCATCATTTATCGTAGGTTCAACTGTCACAAAATTTTGGCCTCCTACTCTCTTATATCTTTTTCAATCTACTAATCCAAGAGATACAGATGAAATTCTTAAACTGCTAAAATCTCCACAACATCATCAGTTTGACTCTGGTACAAATAAGAAAGCATCAAAGCATACAAGTGTACACGATAAGAAGGTATCTACGGCCAAGAGAAGAATTGTCTGGAATTCATATTTGTCTGAGAATATGATTGGTGTGAATACTGTCTCCATTAAAGACAAATTTTTAAAAAATAAAAAAACTAAATTGAGGGCCTCACACAAATCTCTAACCAAAGAGCAAAAGACACTCTTAAAAAAGAGTACACCAAGTGGATATTCTATTAGCATGCGCTCCCTATACAACAAAATGGCCGAGCAAAATAAATGGAGAATTGAATGACCATCTGTAAGTTTTTATATCACAAGAATTCGTATCAATCATCTAAGGTTACATAACTTAGTAATCTTATCATTTTTTCCCAATTTTATTTAAGCCTCCTGCATACATAGATTTGGATGACCTAGATATTAAAATGACAATGTGTTTTCACCAAATAAAAGAAGGTTACGCATCTCATTATCTAATATTAAAGCTTTAAAAAACGATACAATATTAATGTGTTTCATGTTTGTAGTGATGAGGTATTGGCGACAACAAACAAGTTTAGCGGAACTCGTGACAATTTCAACTCATTAATTCCCAAGGAATGAGTGCATGGGAATGTAAGTGCATAATTAAGTTATTATCTCTAATATACTTTCAATTCTTAATAAATTTATTAATTACCACATAAGTGTTGGATTTTGTGGCTACTATGCTAACTATACAAGAGAAAAGAATAGGATATCAAACACATTGGTATTTGCCAGTTATATTTTCGGTACATCATCTCCTTTTTAGGTTTGTTACTATTTTTATTTATTTTATCTTATTGTATAATTATTGTTACTGACTTAGCCCCTAACTATTAAATACAACAATTCATACTGGAATGTAATACTAAAATTGAAGTTTTGTTGAAATATTATAAAAAAGAATTCATAAAAAAAGTTGATGAAAGTCTAGAAAAGGTATATAATTTATTGTATTTTTTATTTTTTCATTGTTTAATGGCTTTTATCTTTATGAATTGAGCTATACTTTTTGTTTTTAAAATTTTTGTATCTAGTAATATCTTAATATGTGAAAGTTGGTACTAGATCTTTTTATCTGTCAACGAGAACAACATGCATTGGTATCTAGTTGTTTTTTATCGGTTTAATTACTCTATTGATCCCTATAGTTTCGCGAAATTTTCAATTAGGTCCTTATACTTTTTTTCCTTTTAATTGAGTTCTTGCACCAAAATTTTGTTTAATTGGTCCCTACACTTTTTTTTCCTTTTATTTAGGTCCCTATACCAATTCTTTTTTTTAGTTGGGTCCCTATAAAATTAAGCTAATTACTACTAAGAGGGACTTAATTGAAAAAAATTAGTGCATGGATCCAATTAAAAAGAAAAAAAGTATAGGGACCTAATTGAAAATTTCACGAAACTATAGGGACCAACACAGTAATTAAACCTTTTTTATTTGCATGCAATCATCAAATAAACAATTCTGCTAGACTCCCTACCGATTGTTTCAAATAAAGAGGGAAAGAGATCACTATTATAAAACTGGTAAATTAACTTTTCTCATTTTTTAAATTATGATATTTTTTAAAAGTTTCAAATTTCATCATTTATTTATTTATTTTTCCTACATGAATAGGCTAAATATCTGAAACATATGCTCAAGTATAAGTCGTTCTATAAATAAAACACTCTATTTAAGCCGCAGATACTTGAATTTGCATTTATGGATATGGCAGAAATAGGAGAACAAGCTCCTGACTCGTAAAGAATATCTATATTTGTGTTTTTCTCTCTAAAAATGTTTATCTGCATAAGCTAATTAACTGCATCTTATTTAACACAATAATGACTGTGGGGTATGGGTGACAACTTGGATGACAAATTACACGAAGATATATAGTTATACAATAAATATAATTTTCTTTTGCTAGAAAAAAAGATAAATAGTACCTCATATGCTAGTGTGCATGGTTTTGTTGATAACTTAAAATATTTATATTTTGTACGTTAATGATACTACAAGGATGCGACTTGCGTCGGATATGATTCTAAAGCCTCACAAATTGATGTTGCATAATGTCATTGACCTTGCTACCAGAAATTACAATAAGTATAAGCAAGAAGATTCAAACAAAAATTAAAAATCTATAATTACCATATAGTCTTGTGACTCTACCAGGTTGAGTACATTTTTATGATAAACACATGTTCATGCTTAACTCTTGCATTTCTTTGCCAAAATCAACCAAGTTCGGCAAGATGACTAGTTTCACAGGTTCATTGAGGTTCAGTTTCTTCTCTTCTTAGTTCTTATCAATTAAAAAATACTTGAGAGTACAAAATAAATTAGGAGCATAAAAACTATTTACAAATGTTAACAAACAACAATAAAACCTTATTACATAGACTAAACGACTTAAAATAAACACATAATTATATAAAATAATGCTACAAGTTCAGTTTTCAAAGAGAATCGAATCTCATGAATGCAGTCTTATTATTATTATTATTATTATGCTACTTCATTCACTGCACTGAGCCACTGAGCAAACCAAAGTTGTAGCAGTTATTGGATAGATACTACTTTTAAAATTCTTATTTATTTATGTATATTTTATTTGGAAACTTGGTTTTACGCGACTCGAAGTGTAGTTATTTAAAATGACGTTGGCATGAGAAACCATGATACTTTGGTTAATTGTATGCTAATTTTTTCTTTTTTTTTTTCTTTTGTAATTCAAAGATAGGAGAATAACTTCAAACAGATGAAGGGATCTTGACCAAGTTGATGGGAGAGCTCTAATTTTTTCTTGAGAATGACATCATACTATTGAGAACTAATGGTGGCCCTCTATTAAGATTTAATTTTACTCTGGAGATAATATCTGTTTTTTTTTTTCACCTGCTGTTTGTATCCATTCTAGCTAGTTTAGAATTTTGGGTGAGACTTTTATTTAACATTACCATATTATCACATGTAAGACTGAAACAGATGGAGTTATTGATTTTCATGAAAAGAATTATGCATTTAGTTTAATTTTTAAGGAATATATTACTAAAATTAAATCTTGAATTATGCTGGAGCATCAGAAGTTTGAAAAAGAACAAAATAAATAGTAAATTTAGTTAAATATCCGAGACTTTCAAATGTCATTAATTAATTTAACAAATACCAGTAAAGTAGGTTTTAAATTGTATAATAATTTACGAGCATATATCATTTGACAAGGATTCTAACTGATAATAATTTTCAAAAAAATATACATTTGTCTTGGCATGGAAAAGTCATGAGTTATGAATTATAATAAGCACTAATGGGAAAAAACAAAAGATAATGAATAGCTAGTATAGATTTAAACATTTTAGAGAAAGCAAGCAATATAAATATTAAATAATAAAAGAGATTAAACTAACAATTCTAAATATAAACCAAACATTAAATATGCGCAAAAGGGAGACGATTCGAGCAGAATTTTGTGTTCTTCTTAGCTAGAGACGAGACGAACAGAGTTTGATCAGAAAAAGAAGAACAGTGAGGTGAAGAAAATACCTTCTTCTTCTTTGTCCAGAAAAAAAGAACATCGAAATCTAAAGAAAAAAAAATACTTTTTTATTTTTTTATATTTTTTCTATATGATTTTGTTTTGAACTTTTAATTTTTAAATTGTTTGAAATTTAAAAATATAAAACCAAAGTTAATTGAATTTTGACTAAATTAAAAGGATTAGGGTAGTTTTTGTCCAATATAAAAAAAGATATTTAAGTCTTTTTATAAAAATTAATAAAAATTATTTTTTATTTTTATTAGAGTATAAGGGTAATTTAGTAGAAGTATTGATATGATATGTATTTAAATAAAAAAAATTAATTACTAATGTAGAAAATATAATTCATATGTCGTGTTATAATTTATCTATATTTTTATTATATCTATAAGTATAAATTTATTATCGTACCAAAACAAACACACACAAAAATGACATGCATGGAAACTTGCAAAGTAACAAACTAAATAATGTTGTCATCAATTTCTTTTCCTAAAAGCCTAATCATATATAAATACGTTGTGTAAATTCTTCAAAATTTATAAATTTAACCTATCATTTCACCAGGACCGCAGGATATATATATGACTAGAGTAATGTTAGCGAATTAATTTTTTTAAATTATTTTATTTATTTTAAATTTTAGATCTTATATTATAATATATTAATTCTAAATTCTAGATTATAAATTTAAACTCTAAAATTATCTAATATTAATTAACTAAGAATTTGTTTACGTTAATTTTTTTTAAAAAAATATTTTTAAGTTTTTTTTAAAGATCTTAAAAATAAATAAAAATAATTTTATGTTTAGATATTTTATTTAATAAAATTTTTTATTTATCAATTATATTTGGATATAACTATATAAAGTGCTTTTTTATTTATTTATTATGTGAAAAATATTTTTTAAAAAAATATATGTAAATTATAGCTTCTCACAAAAGATATTTTTTTTTATGAAAAAGTATAAGTAAAAAATGAAAATACTAAACAATGTGAATAATGGATATGTCAGATATTTAACTTAATAGGTATACAGATGATTATGTTCATTATTTTTAATTGAATGGTTATTCCTTTTGATTCAGTTTACTCATGCAAAATTAATAATGGGTGGATGTTCAATTCATTAGGTGTGCGGATGGTTATCCTAATATTAGGATTTAGAGGATAATTTGAGAATGGAGCGTTTTTTTATTTTATTGCACTAATTCTATAACTCATTGTTCACATTATTCATAAAAATCATTGTCTAATTAGCAAAACCTTTTTTTTATTTTTCTAATACTTTTATTGCTGTGAACAATAAATATATCGGATATTCAATTCACTAAGTGTGCGAATGGGAATGGATCCTCTCCAGTGAAAAAAAATTGGATGGTGTCCAGTGTTTAATTCCACCATTCATTGCTCTCTCTCCTATTTAATTTTGGTCCCACTTATAGAATTAAAGGTGAGAGAGATCACACTTTATTCTCTCAAGTATTCAAAAAAATGGAGAGGATCTATTTCCGTGTGCAAATAGTTATCATAATATTAAGATTTAGGTGGGTAATTTGGGAATTTAATATGTTTTTACTTTATTAGGCTAATTTTAAAATTCACATTGTTTACAAAAATCATTGTTTATCTAGCAAAGTTCACTAAAAATTTACCAAATATACTAAAAAATTAAAAAAATATTTTTTATCAATTTAATAATACACAAACAAGTACTAAAAGTTGATTCTTTATATTTTTTTTCCTTACTAATAGAAGCACGTTTCTGCCAATTGTAGCAAACGAATAAAAAAAAAAGGGAAAAAAATGCATTGTTGATGAAGTATGGCTGAGGAGAAAAACAAGAAAAAGAAAGAAAAAAAAAAGAGAGGAAGGAGATAAGGTTACATGAGATTTGGGTGCATGTTATGACGATGACTTTGAGTCGTGAAACAGTTGACGAGTCATTTAGAAATTAATGATAGATAAAATAATATGACAAAAGTCCATACGGTGTCGGAAGAAGACTGAGTGAGTGATTGTGTGTGGTGTTGCATTCAGGATTATTCAAAGTACAGACAAGAGGATGAAGGGACACGTGAGTTTCACGTGAAAGTGGGAAAGCAGAACCAATCCCACTTGGTCTCCCTCTATGTTGCATCATTTATAGTAGTCCCCCTGTGGCCCCCTCTTTTGTGGTGCATGCATACCTTCACCATATTTATATGTCTCTAGGTTTAGCTCTCAATAAATAAAATCGACCAATCATGATAGTATACTATACTACACATCTTATCTCAATCTCTGTTCATAAATTAACTTTAGTGTTACGTGTATGTTTCATTTTACTATCAACATAGTAATTTGTCGGCACTCAGCTTTTTGTTTTTTGGTAGGAGCAGGTGTAAATATAAATCTTGTCTATGGGATAAAAAAAAGTAATTATTTTTTACAATGAGTACATAAAAATAAATTATTATTATTGTAATTTTAGTGATTGAAATTGGATGAGAAGAACATGGTATGTCGTTTTCAGAGAGAAGTGCATGAATCTTGTGTGAGCCCCTGAATCTTTTTATCAAATACTAGGAAATAGGAATTCCATTTTCAGTATAGAATTGTAGATATGACTTTTACGCATGCCACATGGATAATGCAGTAAATTATTTTATTACCGGTACTGGTTTCCAGAATGACTATATAGTTGTGTGTTTGTGAGGAGTACAAGTAATTAACAAGTAGGTACTTCGATTGATCAATCCATTAATGGGGGAGAATATGTTCAACTCCAGCCGCACAGGGATGACAAGAAGCTCCTCCTTGTTGTAAGTTAATTGGTACAAAATACATCATATGATATATCCTTGTTTGAATTGTTGTCAACTTTGCTTAGTTAATTGAATTTTTTATTTATGTATCAAGGCATGTGAATAAGGATATTGGTGAGCTGGTATGGGAAAATGGTGAAGTTAAAGTGCAAGGAAGAGGAGCAGCAGTGGAAGAAAGAGCAGCAAAGTTAGACAGATTTTACTGCTCCTCAATTTTGGATCAAAGCAAGAAGCAGATCCAACAAGGATTTTCAAACTTCAAACTTACCTCCTTATCACAACAGTGCAAGAAACCAAGAATAATAGATTTTTCAGGTTCAGCACAAGCAACAACAAAATCACACACACTACACCACTTGGGTACTTGCAATAGTAATAATAATCAGAGAACATCATTAGGAGGAGGAATGGTGAACTTCCCAAACTTCTTGGTTCCTTCACTCTTCCTCAACAAATCTTCTTCAGCTGCTGCTGCTGCCACTAGTAGTAAAGGTCATGATCATTCATCTGTGGTGATTGATTCTTCTAATAATAACAAAGCAGCAACACAAGAACTCAAAGAAACACCTTTTCATCAGGTACAACCACTTGATCGACACTCTCATGGTCAAAAACTATATCATGGAGCCTCATCAAGTTCAGCAGCACCACCACCACCTAATAATAATATTGAGCAACACTTGGTAGTAGCATCTTCCCCTGTAAGCTCTATTGGAGCCTCAAACGACCCTGACATTGGTATTATGAGGAAGCAGCATGAGGAATACAGCAACATCACTGATCATGATCATGATCATGATGACACCACAACATATATAAGTGATGATGTAAGTGAAGAAGCTGGAACAACCACCCTGTGGCCTATAGTATCTATAATACATTATTATCTATTCATGCAGGATGATGAAGAAACAGAAGATGTAATAATAGCAAAGGAAACACCAGCTGCAGGTACCAGAGCCAAGAGAAGCAGGGACCCAGAGGTTCATAATTTATCTGACAGGGTCAACAAGAGGATTCATACATTGAAAGAACTCATACCCAATTGCAATAAGGTGTGTCTCTAATCACTAGTGTTCATTATATTCCCAACTTTATTTTTCTCATTGTGAATGCCAATAATGTATATGTTAGATTGATAAAGCTTCAACTCTAGATGATGCAATTGACTATCTTAAGACCCTGAAGCTTCAGTTGCAGGTTAATTTTACTATTAATTAATCCTCTATCTAGCTAATTCAAGTTCATAATTAGTGTTGAGATATCTTATATATATAGAAACATTGTTGCATATGTATATGTTTGCAGATAATGTCAATGGGGAGAGGACTTTGCATGCCATTAATGATGTTACATAATCATCATAATCAGTTAATGTGTTATAGGCCATCATCAGGCACAGGCATTCCCCATCAAAACATGTTTGATGGTTTCTTCAACCAAATGAGGCCTATGATTATGCCACCATCACCACCTTTCATCAATCCGACTCCACCACTTGCGCCATTGTCAATCGCCAATTCTTCCAGTCTAGATGTCTCACATGTTCAATCAATCAATAATGGTGATCAGGTTTCCCTTCACCAACACACAACTAGCAGCAGCTACCCCTTCTATTTTCCCACAATCATCAATCAGGAGGAAAAGAATAATTATGGAATGGAATAGCAGAATAATGTAAAGTAGTTGATAGCGTAAAGTTGGTTAACACTTTACACAAATCAAGATAGTGCTGCTTCATTCCATGCTTTACAGCTTTCACATGTATGTACCATGTACCCATCAAAATGACCCACACAAACTTGAGTAACCTTCATTAGTTGTCATGTTCTAGCATTTTATCATCACGACTTTATTTTATTAAGAAATCAAGATTTTTAATAATTTGAAGTTTGAGTTTTGAAGAAAATCACAGAAACATTACATTACATTAATAAAAAGAAAATAGCTCTTTCGTAAATTTTTGGCCTTGGTTCTCACAAGTCAAAACTGAAAGGGATAGCTTTAGCATTTGCGTTCCGCTATCATGTTCACCAATCACCACGTACTCTCGCCTTGTTTATTTATTTATCAGATGTTATTTTATATATATAAATATTCATTTTTTTTTCATTTATCTGATTGCTTTCACTTTCAGTTGAACAATAAATTGTCCAAAACCACTAATATTTATCTAGTGACGACAAGTTTGTAGTTTTTTTTTAATTGGTCTTGACCATCTTTTTGGTCCGCAGAGATATAACACTAGACCTTCTCCAAATACACGAGTTTCTTTCTGAAGAATAAATGGCATGCCATACAACAAATTAAGTGTTTTATTTTGTTTAGAGACATAATTCAAGATTTATGCACAACCACTGTACAACTATCAGAAAATGCATCTAGTCATCACAAGTAAATCTAAAAAATGAACTACTAAGTTATAAAGCCATGTGTGAAGTCCCCCAAAATAGACGAGGGTGAAGCACAAGTGCACAACATAATTTTCTCTTTTAAGGTTTTATAGTTTACACAGCCTCCATTTCTAATTTTTTTGATTCTCTGTCACCCTCTGATCCCTCCTTAGTGATACCTTGCTTCACAGATGCACCATTTGACAGCCTGAGATTTGAGAAAGCCTCATTGATAAATTCAGTGGCTTCTGCAGCTGCTCTTCCTTCTTCTGTGGTGCCAAACGCCTTTTCGACTGCAGGAACTGGAGCCTCTTTCTCAATAGCCAACTCCAACTTCTCCAATTCGTCCTGGATATCTTCATCTTCGACATCTGTGTACGAAGGAGTTTGTTCTGCAGTTGACACAAAGCAACAACCAATAAAAACACGAATGCTAAAAATAGACATTGGACTTGGACATTACAACAATCTCGAAAAATCCTTGGGGTTCTATATCTATTACAAAACCCATCATTAAAGAAAAATGAAAAGCACAATTTAAATGCTTGCCACAGAAGATATGAAAAATATACCTAGCGCCTTTTCCACTTCCTTCTGTGCATCAATGCTCTCTTGGAGATCTCGTAAACAGAGATCAACCTCTTCCACGCTAATCTTATTTTCTTTAATTGCATTGGCTCCAATCTGCATAGCTTCAGATATCTGGTAGCAAACGATGGATCAACAGCTGAATACAATCTTCAGAATCTGATATAAACTGATTAGTCCAAAAGAATATTTGAAGTTGTACCTTTTTGGTAGCCTCCGCATCTGCAATAACACCAAGTACTTCCTCTACTCTGTTCAAAAGTGATGAACACTTATCTCTACTCTGAGTGGCCAGCTTAAGCTCCCTTGCATGTCTAAGGGCCAATTTTTTGTTCCCTGAATGTAGAGAAGCCAACGCTGACTTTCTTGACCTAAAAGAATCAATATGTGAGGCAAATTTTGAGCAAACATCCCTACACAACATCTGTAAACTGGAAAGACAGTGTGTGCTATAAAACCAAGAGTGCTTTTGCATCTTTATTGTAATTTTGTAAACACCATTTGTCTTGTGCATAAATATTTTCAAATTATTTATTAGTAAATCAATTTGAGTTGATTGATACTTTATATGTGATTGGTTATCAGGTCATGTGACAGTACCACAAAAGGATAACCTGATAATCATATGATGATAATTTATCATATCCTTTACAACGAGAATGTTACTTTGTATATCAACTAAGATAAAATAGCAATAATTGACTTTGGAATAAGAAAGGCTAAATATATGAAGATTTTCTTTTATTTACTCCAATTTTGATTGGTATATTAAGAAGCACCTTAAAGTTACAACAAGTATAAAGACTTGTAAACAAAAACTTACGACTCATAACGTCTGTCAATCATGTCTAGTTGCTGCTGAAGCCTCTCAGTTGTCCAGATCAAGTACAAGACATCATAGTCTAAATTAGATATGCTAGATAATGTGGAAGCTGAAGGAGAAATTTTTACACCCTGTAAAATACAAAATTCAAATAAGACGAGTTTCAACCATAAAAAGTAAATCGGTATTAATAATACCCAGGAAAACAATCTTGAGCGGCATTAATCAAAGCCAAAACTTAGAATAGCTTCCATTAGCTTATCAGAAATGTCAATTAACTTATTTAAAGAAGAACATGCCTAAGATAGAATAATAAGATATCCAAGTTTCCGTACCTCTACAAATTCTTTCTTATGGACTTTAAGATACTTTGCTGTACCACATCCTGACATATACCTCAAGATTGCAGATGCTTCATCAGACCCTCCACATATGTCCTGGAATTTCTTCATTGTGATGATACATGATGAATTCCAGTGACTTTCAGATAGATGTTTGACAACTTCAGCAGCCTTACTCTGCACATAAAATGTAGGAAGAATTTCATATATCCATATAATATAGCACATAATGCCAGATACTAAATGTTGACATTGAACCGTTCTTTGACCAATACTAAAATGTACTTTTTGTGGGTTACAGTGCAATATAAGTTACTCAATCTCAGATTCTCTCAGTCAAAACTTCATATGATAGATAAAAAAACTCATAGAACAGGTGCTGGAGGAATCGAAATGAATAAACATAAAAGAAGAAAAGCTGTTAAAATAAAAGGATAGGTAAATTACCTGAAGCAGAGAAGTTAAAATGACAAATTCTTCAGACATAATATCCGGAGTTGATCTTGCTACTAAGTTGCTAACTTTTCTGAATAGTTGGGACAATCGTCCACTTGTTGGATCCGCAAGATCCACAATTCTTGTGAGGTCACCTTCATTATACATTAGAGACTGAAAACTGAACACATGTAAAGCCAAAAAAAAAAAAAAAAAACTCAAGCAAACAACTGGTTTTAAGCAGCAAGTTAAGTCAAGCAGCGTAATAATTATTAATTTATTATCCTTTGAAAGAAATAATTTCTTTTTACGCAAATCACAATTGAAAAAGAAGGAAAGACGGGAAGTGTCATAGATGTTCCAAGACATATGTAATCGTAGGTATCTACATCTACATTAATAGATACTTTTATAACAATGAACTAGATAAGTGCATCTATACTAATACTGAAGTCAATTTTTCTGTTTTTCCTTTTATAATTCAGGTTTTTATTTCAATCTATTGGTTACCCTATCGTTACAATGTGATGTATAATTGTCGTATCCATGTATCATGTGTGTATGTCAAATTAATATTTGAGCCTCATAGAAACATTAGAAAGAATGAATCCTATATATCCTTAACAGCTATGACCTAGCTTCACTTCCAGTAATTATCATTGATATTAAGATTTCAATGAGACTCCACCGGCATTGAAAACTAAACTAAACTAAGAGAAAAACAGTAAAACGGATGAGAATTTTATAGTGAGAAAGAGAGACTGACCAGAACGTGGTCAAGACATAAGGGGGTTAACCCTCCTCGATTAAACCAAACACTCTTAACCTGCAAATAACAGCCAAAATTAAAGGTAAGTGGCGGAGAATTTGAAATTTGGGAAACCCTAAAAAATGGAGGTGGTGGTAGTAGTAGTAGCAGTAAAGTAGTAATTAACTGACCTGGGAGGGTTTTATGAAGAGGAGGCGAAAGTGAGTGGCGACTTTGAGGATCAAGTGTCTCCAGAAGAGGAACCTGGGCTGCCAATCGGATCTCTGGCCGGAGAATGCTTTGAACCTCGCCACCGAAACGACGTCGTCGTTCCAGTCGGGGACTTCCTTTGCGATGAAATCTCTCACTGCTCGCTCCTCCGCTGAGTCCATCTTCCAATTGAATTCTACGTTCTCAGTTTCCAGTTTCCAGTTTCGATTCCATTGCTAAACCCTTTTCTCCTTCGTGCTTTTCTGTTCACTTCTTTTTCCTTTGTTCTTCCGTTATGTCCACGTGTCTCTCTGTGGTTAAGTAAAATATTTTAATTTTAATATTCCAAATTCATTTCAAAACATAAAGAAATGTTAAGTTTAAGCCAATCAAGTTCAAATGGTATAATTTTTTTATGTTAAAAATTCAGGTGAAATCAATTTTATATAAAGTTAATATCTGAGAGTTGTTAGATAAAAATTTAGTCAAATTTATTTAACAGCTCTTAAATATTCACTTCAGTTTCCACCAATTATAAATTTAAGTCTCATTTCTAACTTCTAAAAAAAATTTAATTTTAATTGGTTAATCAATTTTTAACTTAGATAAATTAATTTTTATATTAAATTTTAATCGTTATTTAATCAAAATTTTAATTTAATTTATTGATAATTAAAATTTTTCTATATCATCATCTAATTACATTCTTGTATTTAGATATTTTTTAAATAATATACAATTGATCAAAATTATAAGAATTAAATTTATTTAATAAAAATATATTAATTCTAAAGGATTTTGTAAGTTTATTTATATAGATAAATAATATATGAAAATTGATTATTTAATAAAATAAAATTTTGAGAAAGATTTGATCATTAAAAATTTATTATACTAAAAATCTCTTAGAGATTAATTTATTTGATACTGCAATTTTATTTTATTGATTTCATGGAATGAAAAATAAAACAAAGTAAGAGGTCTATTTTAATTAATTTCTCTAATAACTTCATCTCATTTTGATCCATGACCTACCACTGAATGATTGAGAGTATAATATGCTTTTTTTTTCAATAGAATGATTAAAATGTGATTTGGCTTAAATTTGCATTATTATTCTTCCATAAATAATACAGCGGTGGAGATGGTTGAAAAGACTAAACCTGAAGAATGTGCAATATTAAGCTACACCCCGTTATTGGGGCCAACTATTTGTCACTGAAATAAAATAAAGTAAGGGGTCTATTTCAAATGATATCGGCGATGTAATTTTGAAGAATGATGAAATTAAAGTTAACTACGTTTTTTCCCACTAAAAGTAAAGTGGTCATTGTGGAAATTTAGTTATTTACTCAAAGCAAGTTCACGTCACAAGACAAAACCAAAATTAACCAAAGTAATTAACTGAAATAATTGAGCCAAGTTAAAAGGTAGCTAGCTTAATTATACTGATTAGAATTTGAATAATGATGCTTCAATTCCTTTGCTTCTAATTAAAGTCAATTTGTGATAATAGCGAATTATGATTATTATTGACATGGATGCATACTCTATATGATTCATGAAAGTGTAAATTCCTTTTTCTGCATGACGAATAGTGAACAATTCTCCCTTATGTCTAACATTTTCACTGTAGTAAATCAAAATCAGACGTGGGAAATAGGAAACTGTTTTCCTTAAAGCATGGTAGTACGTCTGTTAATATGATAAAACTATTGTTTTAAAAAACTTCATTTATAACAGAAGATAAATAAATAATTATATTTTTAATATATTTTTTCATACAAAAGTTTTTAAGTTTGTGTAAAATTTATATAACTTTTTTTTTATTTGTAAAATAGACATGGCTCTCGAATGTGGTATTGGTGAGAAAACACAACGGTAAATGGAGAATGTGCGTGGACTATTCTGACCTTAACAAAGCATGCCCCAAAGATTGCTTCCCCCTCCCTAACATAGATGCACTCGCCGACGCCGCGGCGGGATATCGGTATCTAAGTTTCATGGACGCCTACTCCGGTTACAATCAGATACCGATGCACCGTCCTGACGAAGACAAGACGGCGTTCATAACGCCGGGAGGAACTTTCTGCTATAAGGTAATGCCTTTTGGCTTGAAAAATGCGGGGGCAACATATCAAAGGCTGATGAACAGGATATTCCACGACCTCATAGGGAAAACAGTTGAAGTCTACGTGGACGACATCCTGGCAAAAACAACACGACCTGACGACCTTCTGAACGACCTGGCGGGTGTATTCGCGTCCCTCCGACAACACGGTATGAGGCTGAATCCCCTCAAGTGCGCCTTCGCCATGGAAGCCGGCAAGTTCCTGGGATTCATGATAACTCAGAGAGGGGTAGAAGCTAACCCGGAGAAGTGCCAGGCAATACTCCAGATGAAGAGCCCGGGTTGCATAAAAGACGTCCAGAGGTTGGCAGGGCGGTTGACCTCGTTATCCCGGTTTCTCGGAGCTTCGGCAACAAAGGCCCTGCCATTCTTTAACCTCATGAAGAAAGGGATGGCGTTTGAGTGGACGCCCGCATGTGAAGAGGCCTTTCGGCACTTCAAGGAGATCCTGGCGGCACCACCCATCCTCGGGAAGCCGAAGGACGGGGAACCACTATACCTGTACCTCGCCATAACAGGTGAAGCCCTGGCCGCAGTTCTGGTACGGGAGGACGGAAAAGCTCAACAGCCAGTCTATTTCATAAGCAGGGCCTTGCAAGGGGCAGAATTAAGGTATAGCAAGTTGGAAAAACTAGCCTTAACGCTTCTAACTTCCTCACGGAGGTTAAAGCAGTACTTCCAGAGTCACCAAGTTGTCGTCAGAACGGACCAAGGGATCCGGCAAGTACTCCAAAAACCCGACCTGGCGGGAAGAATGATGACTTGGTCCATTGAACTCTCCCAGTATGACATACGATACGAACCCCGGCAAGCCATCAAAGCGCAGGCGATGGCGGATTTTCTAGTAGAAGTAACGGGAGATCCAAACGAAGAGGTGAGTACACGGTGGAAACTCCATGTGGACGGAGCCTCCAACCAGACCTTCGGAGGTGCCGGGATCATCCTGGAAAGCCCGATTGGGGTTGTGTACGAACAGTCGGTCAGATTCGAGTTTCCCATCTCGAACAACCAGGCAGAATATGAAGCCCTTATAGGAGGCTTAACCCTCGCAGCAGAAGTCAGTGCAAGAAGACTGGAAATATGCAGCGACTCCCAAGTCGTCACCTCCCAAGTAAACGGCAGCTACCAAGCCAAAGACCCTTTGCTACATAAGTACTTGGAGAAGGTTAAGAGCTTGAGCCAAAAGTTCGAAGAGGTCACGGTCCACCACGTACCTAGAGAAAGGAACACACGGGCAGACCTCCTATCAAAGTTAGCTAGCACAAAGCCAGGAGAGGGGAACCGGTCTCTCATCCAAGGCATGACGAGAGAACCAGCAATCACGCTGCACGTGACAAGCCTAGGTCCTTCATGGCTAGACCCCATCACCGACTTCCTAGAACACGGCAAACTCCCTAGTGATGAAAAGGATGCGGCGAAATTGAGAAGGGAAGCGGCCAAATACGCCGTCATCCAAGGACAGTTATTCAGGAAAGGGCTCAACCAACCCCTACTGAAGTGCCTACACCCCGATCAGACGGACTACGTCCTCAGGGAAGTCCACGAGGGCTGCTGTGGGCACCACATCGGAGGCAAGGCCCTAGCGAGGAAACTGATCCGGGCCGGATACTATTGGCCTTCGATGATGGCGGACTCCAAAGAGTTTGTCAAAAAATGCGTAAAGTGCCAACAGAACGCCAACTTTGCCAGGGCGCCAGCCTCCGAGTTAAGCTTGCTGACGACCTCCCGACCATTCTCTCAATGGGGAGTCGACCTCTTAGGGCCCTTCCCAGTCGGCCCGGGGCAAGTCAAATACCTCATAGTCGCAATCGACTACTACACCAAATGGATAGAAGCCGAGCCCCTAGCCAACATATCCTCGTCCAATTGCAGGAAATTCATGTGGAGGCAGGTGATAACTAGATTCGGGATACCGGAGGTCGTCATCTCGGACAACGGCACGCAATTCACTGACAAAAAGTTCACAGAATTCCTCAACGGCCTGGGCGTAAAGCAAAGGTTCTCTTCGGTGGAGCACCCTCAGACGAACGGACAAGTGGAGTCCGCCAACAAGATTATCCTTTCAGGGCTAAAAAAGAGGCTGGACAATAAAAAGGGTGCTTGGGCCGACGAACTAGCATCGGTTCTCTGGTCCTACCGAACAACTGAACAATCCTCCACTAAGGAAACTCCTTTCCGACTAACGTACGGGGTGGACGTGGTAATACCCGTAGAGATCGGTGAACCGAGTCCACGGTTACTTTTGAAAGGAGTGGAAGAAACCGTGGAAAAATACCTGAGAGATGAAGCCAGGGAAATGGCCCATTTGACAGAAACAGCACTAAAACAAAGAATGGCTCTGCGCTACAACACCAAAGTGCTCAAGAGGGAATTCGAGCCGAACGACCTCGTCCTGAGGCGAAACGATATCGGCCTACCAACCCCCGGAGAAGGAAAGCTAGCGGCGAACTGGGAAGGCCCCTACAGAGTCAAAAAAGTGATGGGAAAAGGAGCCCTCAAGTTAGAAAGGCTTGACGGCAAAGAAGTCCCGAGAACATGGAACGCGGACAACCTAAGAAGATTCTACTCCTAGAGGATGGCCCGACAAACCGACCAATCTAGCTAAGTAGTTCATTTGCAAATTTAAATTTTGAACTTTTCATAGCGACTTGCGAGTCCTTTACAGGACTACCGAATAAGATACACTTGTGCAAATTTTCTCTTCTGTTTTGTCACTCAACTCTCCAGATAAACCATCCCACCACGACCAACGACGACGCGCGACGCCGGGACTGATCACCCCGGGAACCCGTCAACCACCGCTGTAACATGATTACGCGAAAGGCCACGGGCCGTTAATATGAATGACGACAATAAACCAAAAACGGTTAATAGAAACGATGACACGACCAGACGAATAAGAAAAAGTTTATCACGACAACACGAGCAAACGACCAAAAAGGTCATTATTCACAAGCCAAAATAAAACGGCCAAAACCAAATTGTTCATAAGCCAGAACGGCAAAAATCGAAATTGTTCACAAGCCAAAACAAAACGGCTATACAAAAACTTTAAACAGAAGATTCATTTCTTGGGGACGTCGACAACTTTGCCATCCTGAACGACTTTGAGAACACCAATCGCCGACGTATCAAAATCGGGAGCAATGACTTTGACCTGAGCCTTAAGAGCCTCCTCGGTCGCCAAAATCGCACCCTTCCCCTGCTTCACGACGTCTTTGTACTTAGCCTTCCACGTTGCCAATTCGGCCTCCACGGCCTGCTTTTCCTTCTCCATCTCGGCCACCCGTTTCTGCGCTGCGCCGACCTGGCTCTCCAAAGTCATCTCACGTTCGACAAGGCGAGCAACCGTGGCGTCCGAGTCTTTTAACTTCTTCTCAACAGTGGCAGTTTTCTTCTCGGCAGCAGTGGCCTTCTTCTCCGCGGCGTCAAGTTTCCCATTCAATTGGGTCAACTGCTCCCGGAGAGTCTCGACTTCACTCTTCAGCTCGTTGTTAGCCTTCCCACTAGATTCCAACCTTCTGCGGAGGGACTCCATCCCGGACAGCTCAAACTCGGCCTTCCGGGCTATCACGGCGCCCCGCAAAAGAGTACGGTACATCCACCTCGCCTGCCCGGCAAGGAAAGACTCGTGGAAATACTCCTCAGTACCAGGGATCAGCTGGGAATCTATAAAGTTCCCGGCATCAAAATTTCTCTCCATAACAGTAAGGGTCCCCTCGGGACTGGAGGACATCTTCCTTTTTCTCTTAGGGTTAGGGACCTCTTCCACCCCGTCATCGACATCAGGGGCAGGCATCGAACCCCCGGTGCCTATCACCTCACGGAAGGGAGAAGCATGAACCGTTTTGTCACCCTCGACCTGGGGAGCTTGGGTCGAGGTCCCGATTCCGTCAACCGTGGCTTCCTGCCCGGAAGTAGTTTTGTCCTCCGGAGGAATTACAGACTTCTCGGCGGCAGATTTTTCATTGTCCCCTTCGTCATCGCTGGCGCAGAGGAAAGTTTGGAATAAGTCGGGAAGACCCGTCACCGACGCAGACATCTCCACTGCAGGAAAGAAAGGAAGGTCGGTTAATCGCCACAAAATATCAGTAAAAGCAAAAAGATAAAGGGTAAAGTAAGTTTCTCACAAATGTAATTACGACCGGACTCCCGGTCACCCATAAGGAGGTGGGGATTCACTTGATTTTTCCCAAAGACTGCCATCAACACTTCGGCAATCTGCCTATCCACCGCCGACATGCCGGCATAGGTTACCTTGATAAAGGTATTGGACCCTGCCCCGAAACTCCAATAGGTCGGGATGAGCCGTACCCCCTCCAATGACAACCAAAAGGGATGACGACCTTTGACAGGGCGGACCTTGAAATATTTGTCCTTAAACCCATGGTAGAAATCTTCAAACAAACCGAAAATCCTCCGATCCTGGGCAGACCGGAAGGACATGAACCCTTTTTTGTGTTTTCCCTCTTTTGAAGGGTTTGTGAGGGTGAAAAAGAAGAGAAAAACATCTACAGACACCGGCAACTCGAGGTATTCGCAAACCATCTCGAAACAGCGGATCGAGGCCCAACTGTTCGGATGCAGCTGCGACGGCGCCACGGAAATTCGACTTAAAAGCGCCATTTGAAAGGCTGAGAACGGAATACGAACTCCGACTTGGGTGAACATGGACTTGTAGAACCAAATCCAGTCGGCGACTCGGGGGTGTTGAAAGTTGATTTCATACAATCGTTCGTGAGGAGCCGGGACAAAAACGTCATAATTGGCTTCCTCGTCAGTCCCTCCACACAAGTACTCGGCTTGTCGGAACTCGGTGAGCTCCTCCTCGCCCATTTGGTTAGGCGAATCCTTCACGTCAGAAACGACCCAAGCATAGGGATCGTACGCCGCGGGGTTAACGGAAGCCCGGGAAACCGTGCGAGCCATACCTACATGGGGGGACCATCCAGTCAGTCTAAGAGATCGGTTGCTCAGGCCGAATATAGACACTACCCCCCACGACTCCCCGACTAAGGCCAAACGAGACTAAAGCACGAAAAGAACAAGAAAAACCCTACCCTGGAATGGTACCTTCCCCCCTAACACATCTAGTCACAATTAAAAGGCTACGCAACAACAGCAAAAGACCAAGCAACAAACATGCAAAAATAATGCATAAAAGGGAGAATGATTCGAAAGTTACCTGAATTAGTGGAAGGAGGACGAAGCAGTTGATAATGAAAGATGCGAAGGAAGAGGCGCACAACGGCACTGCAAAGAAATGATGAGGATTGGGAGCAAGAAGAAAGCAAAAAAAGAGGAAGATGCAAAAGAAAGAAGGAGTGCCAAGACTGGCCTGTTTAAAAACTGCCCTCTCAGGAAGCGCGAAACGTCCAGGGGCAGAATGGTCTTTTCAAATAGGGTTTTCCACCCCATTATGAGCATTTAATGCTCGGCACTGGGAACGAGGCGACGAAACGGTTGCTTGTACAACCAAAGGACACGCGCGTTGGGGGCATATCCTTATCACGAACGACCGACCAGACGAACCCGAGTGTGAGGCATGACGGCGCGCCATTGATAGCTCCCACAACTACCATCGGCGCGTGGGGGCACTGTTACGGCCTGGCCTAAGAACCCCACGGGTCGACCCGGACCGAGCTCCACCCGACCCGATTACGTGCCCTTTCACCGATCCGGACACGCGTCCCGTACGGCTCACACATAGTCACAGGACAGCGCCCTTGAGGATATGGGCCTGACCCCATGAGGGGCCCATGACTGACATGTATATAAGGGGAAAGCTGGCTCTTTCCCCGAGGTACGTCATATCCTTTCACCTCATTATTCTGCCCGCCTGCACATCGCTGACTTGAGCGTCGGAGTGTCTTTGCAGGTGGCACCCCCCTCATCCTCTCTACAAGACAAGAGCTCGGTTACTCGGCAAACCCGCAACCAGTGCGACCAAGGCTAAGGTGTCCTCACTCCCTCACCTGTTCACCCGATCTGTCCGGGACCCGACCACAGAACAGTGGGATAATAAAAATCGAATTCTAAATTTTTAAATTATAAAAATTTTAATATTACGTCAGTATATTATGAAATCACTTTGACTAAAAATTTTAATTATTAAAAAAATATATAAATTATTATATATCTAATAAATATATTAGATTTTGGACATCGATGGCTATATATATAAAAGAAATATAAAAAAAAGTATAATGTACAAATTTTTTTTTAAAATATCTTTTATTATATAAAATTAATAAAAATTAGGTTTTTGTTATTTCAAAAAGTCAAAATAGATTAATGGACAAGTTAATATGATAATTGTTACAATAGGCTCCATTTGGTTAATGTCTATGTCCATTAGAGACATGGACACAGTAATACATGTACACTATTTGTTTGCTGAGACATAAAATTTTAAAAGATACGGTGACACACAAATGCACATAAAAAACATATATTTAGTGTATCTCTTTCAAGCTGTGACACTAAGACACAATCCATGAGACACAGATTTTTTCAATTATATCCCTAATTATTTTTTAAAATTTCAACCACTGTCCTTTATCTTTAACACTTGAGTTGTTTTAGTTTGGGGATAAAATAGACTTTTGAATTAAATACATGTGTCTTGTGTATTATCACTAAATATGTTATAAAATTTGTGTATCTTTGTGTTCATGTATATTTGTGTCTTTGTGTCTATGTCTCTATTTTTTTGAGACAACAACCAAACACGGCCATAAGGATGGATAAGTATGGATGCCCATTTATGAGCGACTTAGTTTTTTTATGCTGAAAGGAGCAAGTTCTCATGACAAAACTCAATTAATGAAGTTTGAAAAGTTGAATTTGTTTGCCTATAAAAGCGTGAACGAGGCAAAAGGAATATACACAAGCAATAAAAACAATTCTCCCTCTTTCTCTATATTACAACTATTCTGAATATTTCTTTCTCTCACTCTTTATAATATTAGTAAATACATATATAAATTATCAGTATAAATCTAATTATATAAATACTAGAGTCTTCTATTTACATATCTTTATTTTATATATCTTTCTTATTTATTTTACAACACGTTATCAGTACGAGACTCTGATCAAATCTTTAAGAAGACTCAGGTAACAAATTTTCATTATGTCGAAACTCTCTCATCTTCAATTCAATGCTCTTGATATATCTGAAAACAACTATCCATTTTGATTCAATGGATCTTAGAGATACCATTAAGGTTGAAAATAATGCATCCCAAAAAGATAAAGCCAAAGCCATGATTTTTCTTCGTCATTATCTTGACGAAGGATTGAAAAATGAATATCTCACATTAAAAGATCCTGTAGATCATTGGAAAGACCTTGAAGAAAGGTACAATCATAAAAAACGGTGATACTTCCTCAAACCCGATATGAATGGACGCACTTGCGTCTACAGGATTTTAAATCCATAAATGAATATAATTCGGCAATGTTTCGAATCACCTCACGAATGAAATTATGTGGGGAAAAGATATCTGATAATGATATGTTAGAGAAAACTTTCTCGACCTTCCATGTCTCGAATGTGCTCCTACAGCAGCAATATCGGGAAAAAGGATTTAAAAAATATTCTAAGTTAATTTCTTGCCTTCTTGTTGCTGAACGCAACAATGAGTTACTCTTAAAAAATCATGAAGCGCGCCCAGCTGGCGCCGCCTCATTTCCTGAAGTAAATGCGGCAAATTACCCCAGAAGAGGTAAATGGCAAGGTTTTAGTAACAAGAGAAATTATGGAAGGAAAATGAATTATGTTCAAAAGAGAGGATCTCACCAGAAGTGGGATAAAGAAAGAAATATTGGGCAAAATAAATCAACAGAGGATAAGTGTTTCCGTTGTGGTAGAAAGGACCATTGGTCACGTACCTGTCATACCCCCCAAGGCACCTAGTCGATCTTTACCAGGCATCTTTGAAAACGGATGACAAAGGAAAGGAAACAAATTTTGTTTCAAATGATGCTGAAAATTTCACCACTCATTATGATGTATCTGATTTCTTTGAGGATCTTTGAAATATTGGTCATTTGATCAATAATTAAATAGTTTAATATGTGAGATTGTTAAGTATTTATGTAAATAAATAATGTAAAGAACTTATTGTTAAGTTTTATTCTCTATGTATTTAAGTTTCAAATATGATGTATATAAATAATGAAATATTAATGTTCATGAATTTTGAAATCATTAAATGTGTCAAGTTTTAAAAAAAATTTCAAGAATATAATTTCGATCAAGTATTCAATTTAACTGTGTATACTACTCATTTTATTATAATTTGTCTTTGAAGAAAATAGTAAGGATATATAATGAAGATGTATGCCTTGCGGATAGTGCAAGTTCGCATACTATTCTCAAAAGTAATATATATTTTACCCATCTTGTACCAAAAAAATATGTTAATACTATTATTGGCTCAGGCAATGTGATTGAAGGCTTCGGAAGAGCTATAATTTTGCTTCCCGGAGGAACAAAATTTGTAATAAATAATGCACTATTATCTACAAAGTTTCTGAGGAACTTGTTCAGTTTCAAAGATATTCGGAGAAATGGATATCATATTGAAACAATGAATGATGAAAATCATGAGTATTTATGTATCACAACTCATGATTTAAATAAAAATGTTATATTAGAAAAGTTACCCTCACTTTCATGTGAGTTGTATTATACTAAGATTAGTGCAATTGAATCATATGCCATTGTAAACCAAAAGTTTACTAATTCAAATGATTCATAACTTGGCATGATAGATTGGGTCATCCGAGAACAACCATGACGAGGAGAATTATTGAAAATTTCCATAGACATTCACTAAAGAACCAGAAGATTCTTAAAACTAGTGAATTTTGTTGTGCTGCATGCTCTCAGGGAAAGCTAATTTTAAGGCCATCACCAGTAAAGATTGGATTTGAGTCCCTTGAATTCCTAAAAAGGATTCAAGGTGATATATGTGGACTTATTCATCCACCATGTGGATCTTTTAGATATTTTATAGTTCTAATAGACGTATCTTCGAGATGGTCACATGTGTGCTTATTATCTTCTCGCAACCTGGCGTTTGCGAGATTACTGACTCAAATTATTCGATTAAAGGCACAATTTTCAAAAAATTCAATCAAAGCAATTCGTCTTGATAATGCTGGTGAATTTACTTCCCAAACTTTTGATGCTTATTGTATAGCTAATGGAATAAGTATTGAACATCCAGTAGTTTATGTTCACACACAAAATGGGTTAGCGGAATCACTTATTAAATGCCTCCAATTAATTGCTAGACCCTTACTTATGAGAACAAATCTCCCAACCTCGGTTTGGGACATGCTATTTTACATGCCGAAGCACTTATTCGTTTGAGGCCAACGAGTTACCATCAGTTCTCTCCTATGCAATTAGCTTTTGGCCAGCAGCCAAATGTTTTCTATTTAAGAATATTTGGGTGTGCGATATATGTTTCCATTGCACCACCTAATCGCACCAAAATGGGACTCCAAAGAAAATTAGGGATATATGTTGGATATGATTCTCCCTCTATAGTGAGGTATCTTGAGATACAAACTGGAGATGTATTTAAAATCCGGTTTGCGCATTGTCATTTTGATGAATCAAAATTTACAATATTAGGGGGAGAGAATAAGCTTCCTGACAAGGAACTTAACTGGAATGCATCATCGTTGATGCATTTAGATCCTCGATCAAGGCAATGTGAACTAGAAGTTCAAAAGATTATACATTTGCAAAGAATAGCAAATGAATTGCCTGATGCATTTTCTGATACAAAGAGGATAACTAAATCTTATATACCAGCGAAAAATAGCCCAATTTGAATTGATGTCCCAGTAGGACAAGTAGTCACTAAAACAAATTCACGCCAGAAGCGTGGCAGGCCTGTCAGTTCCAAAGACAAAAATCATCGAAAAAGAAAAGGGGTAAATACTATTCCTTTTGAAAAAGACATAGTAAAGACACTTGCAGTTGTCCAAAATTCTGATATAGTTTTAACGCCAGAAGACGTCCAGGTACTTGAAAATTGTGAAAATGACGAGATCTCGATAAATTATGTCTTTACAGGAGAGAAATGGGACCAAAATAAGACAATTGTCAATGAAATATTTGCATATAATGTGACATTAAATATCATGGATGAAAGTAAGGATCTTGAGCTAAGATCAGTCGAAGAATGTCGACAAAGAAATGATTGGCCGAAATGGGAAGAAGCCATGAAGGCTGAGTTAGACTCACTTGCAAAACATGAAGTCTTCGGACCTGTAGTCCGTACACCAGAAAATGTAAAACCTGTTGGATACAGGTGGGTATTTGTGAGAAAATGAAATGAGAAAAATGAAGTTGTGCGCTACAAAGCCCGACTTGTGGCACAAGGTTTTTCACAAAGGCCAGTATAGATTATGAAGAAACTTATTCCTCTATAGTGGATGCGATAACATTGCGTTATTTGGTCAGTTTATCTGCATATCATAAATTGCATATACATTTAATGGAGGTAGTAACAGCCTATTTATACGGCTCATTAGATCGGGATATCTATATGAAAGTCCCTGAAGGACGAAAGATATCTAAACCATCTAATGAATATTCACAGGGGTTATACTCAGTCAAATTGCAAAGATCTTTATTCGGTCTAAAGCAATCTGGATGAATCTGGTATAATCATCTTACTGAGTATCTGACCAAAAATGGATTCAAGAATAATGATATATGTCCATGTGTTTTCATAAAGAAATCTGCATCGGGATTCATTATAGTTGCTGTGTACGTTGATGATTTAAATATCATTAGGACTCCTAAAAAGATTCTAACAATTATAAAAACCCTAAAAGAAGAGTTTGAGATGAAAGATCTTGGAAGGACTAAATTTTGTCTCGGCCTGCAGATCGAGCATATAAAAAATGGGATATTCATTCATCAAACAACATACACAGAAAAGATCTTGAAGAGATTTTATATGGATAAGTCACATTCATTAAGTACCCCAATGATCGTAAGATCTTTGGATGTGAAAAAGGATCAATTTTGTCCTAAAGAAGAGAATGAAGATATCCTTGGTCCTGAAGTACCATATCTTAGTGCCATTGGAGCACTAATGTATCTTGCTAATAATACGCGACCTGACATATCATTCGCGATGAATTTACTAGCAAGGTATTGTTCCTCTCCAACCAGAAGACATTGGAGTGGAATCAAGCAAATCTTTCGATATCTTCATGGAATATGAGATTGTTTTATCCCTATGGATCCAAGTCACAATTAGTTGGCTATACAGATACTGGATACTTGTCTGATCCACATAAAGAGAGATCTCAAACAGGATACCTATTCACATATGGTGGTGTAGCTATATCATAGAGGTCCACAAAACAGATGATTGCAGCAACATCCTCTAATCATGCTGAAATACTAGTGATACATGAAGCTAGTCGCGAGTGTTTTTGCCTGAGGAGTTTGATCCAATATATCCTATCGTCATGTGGACTGATTGATCATAAGATAACTCCAACTGTCTTGTTTGAAAATAATATAGCATGCATTACTCAACTTAAAGGCGGATACATCAAAGGTGATAGAACAAAGCATATTTCTCTCAAATTCTTTTTCACTCATGATCTTCAAAATCAAGAGACAATTGATGTCCAACAGATCGGCTCAAGTGACAATCTGGCAGATTTATTTATAAAGTCACCCCCAAAATTCTCCTTTAAAAGATTGGTACATGAGATTGGGATGCGCCGATTTCGAGACATTAAATGATGCCGACAAGAGGGGGAGACTGTACTCTTTTTCCCTTGGTCAAGTTTTTTCCCATTGGATTTTTCTTGACATGGTTTTTAATAAGGCAGTCCCCGTCACAAAGGATATTGTACTCTTTTTCCTTCACTAAGGTTTTTTTTTTCACTGAGTTTTTCTTTAGTAAGGTTTTAATGAGGCATATTTTTAAATAAACATCCAAGTGGGAGTGTTACAACAAGGATGGATAAGGAGGGATGCCCATTTATGGGCGGCTCAGTTTTTCTATGCTGAAAGGAGCAAGTTCTCATGACAAAGCTCAATTAATGATGTTTGAAAAGTTGAATTTGTTTGCCTATAAAAACATGAACGAGGCTAAGAAAATATACACAAGCAATAAAAACAATTCTCTTTCTTTTTTTATATTACAATTATTCTGAATATTTCTCTCTCTCACTCTTTATAATATTAGTAAATACATATATAAATTATTGTTATAAATCTAATTATATAAATATTAGAGTCTTTTATTTACATATCTTTATTTTATATATCTTTTTTATTTATTTTACAATAATAATATCTATTAATGTACTATTCTAAATAATATGAGTTTGAGGAATAATATTGTTACGATAGGTAACCGGAGATTAATGAATTGGATGGCGTTGGTTGGCCCAATCGTTTGAAAGAGGAGGCCTTCGAGTGGATCTGCACTTTGGGGGCCTCCGCCCGACTTGTGTGCGTGAAAGAATGGGGGGTAGTATCTGCAAAGACACTCCGATGCCTAAGTCAGCAAGAGTGTAAGCAGGTCTAGAGAGTATTGAGACTTAGAGATACCTGAGGGATGTCAGTGTATTTATAGTGGTGAACCAATAACCACCGTTGGAGTAGTGCCACTTTTTTAGGGTGTTAACCGCCCCTTTATCTTGGGGAGGTTAAGATATGGATACTGGAAGTGGTTAGAGAGATTTTAGGGGCAGTTACTCATCTGAATGAATGTTTATCTGCCAACTAACCCTCGTTCCCGACTTCTTTAGAACAAGTCGTGGTGAATGCCGACTTCGTAAGACGAAGGTCGGTGCCGGGTGAGGCCTAATCCGTGGGATTAGGCCTTTTGTTTGGACCTGGGCCTTCGCTATTGGGCCAGGGTATGAACAGTGCCCCTACTCGAGCCCAATTTTCCTTTCAAGATTTGGGTTCAAGTATTCTACTCGGGGTCGTAGCCGACTTGTTGGAGGACCGACGTGATGGTCTGAAACCGACGTGACTTTTCGTAATCTTTTGGTTCTGACAGTTACGTCTAATCAAGCGTCGTGTCCGTTAGGGATGTGCGTAGGGATTGATGGCCTTGGTAACGGTGCATTCTCATTAATGACTGTCTCGCTTTTACTATTATGCCCCTAGCATGTTTATAAATACTTTCTCTCTCTCTCGTTGTTTCGTTTCTGCGATTTTTCAAATTTCTTCTTCCTTTGTTCGTGCTGTATTCTTGTGTTCGAAGGCTTTTGCTTCCTCCAATCCTGATTTTCAGATAAAGGTTAGCTTTTTCTTCTTCTGTAACATGCCTTATATCTGCATGCTCTTATTTTGTAGACAAGTAGGTTGGTTTGTAGATTTTTGTTTGGTTCCGTATCCCCTCCCTTTAGAGACCGCATTTTTTTATTTTTCTTTTCTTTTTTCCTTGTAGGTTTTTGTCACCTTTTTTAAGAAAAGAAATGGCTTCCGTAGATATCCTTTCCCAATGGGTTGATGTCACAGTCTTAGGGGAGGAACCTTCGGTCGATACTGAGTTTATCACCCACCTTCGTACTCGCCACAGAATTTGTACTTCTGAGAAGGATGAGCCGAAGTATGAGTTGGTAGTCCCGGGCCTAGAAGACCGGGTTTGCTTTGGGAGGGCCAATGAAGCGGCCCCTCATTTTTTCTTTATGTATGATTGTATGATCACCCGTTTGGGTGTTTTTCTTCCTTTTTCAAATTTTGAGATGTCTGTGTTGCGTCACTGCCGAGTTGCCCCTACTCAGCTTCAGTCTAACTCTTGGGGTTTTTTGAAAATTTATCAATTTATTAGCCAGGCTTTGAAGTTCCCGACCTCTCTGAGAATTTTTTTTCTATCTTTTTCATATGACCAAACCCTTTAGTGGGCTAAACAATAAGCAACAGTGGGTGTCTTTCCGGGCCATACAAGGTCGGAGAGTTTTCACCCTTTTTGACGAATCCTTCCATGATTTTAAGAATTATTTTTTCAAAGTTCAAGCTGTAGAGGGTCACCACCCCTTTTTCTTGGATGAGAGTTCTTCACCTCGCTTTCCCCTGTATTGGTTGGAGGCCTCCCCCTGTGAGAAATATGGTCTGGACGACCTAGACGAAGTGGAGGCGGCCGTTGTGGGGTTCTTCCGAGAAGTGTGGGGGAGGGCCCCATATTTGGATACTAAGAAATTCCTCCAGGGGTCTCCGACTTTTATCCAGGCGCAACTAGGTAGCTTTGTTTTTCTAGTTTGCTTCCGACCTGTGATTTCTTGTACCGACAGAGAGTCCAGGAGGCCAAGGCAAGCTCTCGAGCCAGGACTGGTGGCACCAAGGCGGTTATCTCTCCTCCTCCTCCTCCTCCTCCTCCTCCTCCCCGGAACACGGGGACTCCTTCTCAGCCCATTGCATCATAGGCAAGTTGAACGCCACCCTTACACTCTCCGGACTAAAATCCAAGTATTTCCCCCGAACCATAGTGAGATAATTCTTTGGATTCGGGTTCACACTTTGGTCATGGTTCTTGGTGATCCATGCATTGGCATAGAACTCTTGAACCATCATGATTCCGACTTGTTGAATGGGGTTGGTGAGTACTTCCCAACCTCTTCTTCGGATCTCATGGCGGATCTCCGGATATTCACCCTTTTTGAGTGAAAAGGGGACCTCGGGGATCACCTTCTTCAAGGCCACAACTTCATAGAAGTGGACTTGATGCACCCTTGAGAGGAATCTATCCATCTCCCATGACTCGGAGGTGGAAGCCTTTGCCTTCCCTTTCCTCTTTTTAGAGGTTTCTCCGGCCTTGGATGCCATAAATGGTTATGAAAAAGCAATGCTTTTACCACACCAAACTTAAAATGTTTGCTCGTCCTCGAGCAAAAGAAGAAAGAAGAGAGTAGAAGAAGAAGAAATGAGGAAGAGGGGGAAGGTGGTGTGTTCGGCCAAGAAGGGAAAGAAGGGGTGTTTAGGTTGTGTGAAAATGAAGGGTTGAAGAAGGGTATATATAGAAGAGAGGGGGTAATGGTTCGGCCATGGAGGGTGGGTTTGGGAGGGAAAGTGGTTTGAATTTGAAGGGTGAGGTTGGTGGGGATTTATGAAGGATGGATGTGAGTGGTGAAGAGAAAGATGGGATTTGATAGGTGAAGGGTTTTTTTTTGGGAAGAGGTATTGAGGTGATTGGTGAATGGGGGAAGAAGAGAGAGATTGATAGTGGGGTCCTGTGGGGTCCACAGATCCTGTGGTGTCAAGGAAAAGTCATCCCTGCACCAAATGTTGCTCAAAATCACGTTTTGAGCTATTTCTGGCGTTAAACGCCGGGCTGGTGCCCATTCCTGGCGTTTAACGCCAGGTTGTTGCCCTTTACTGGTGTTTAACGCCAGTCTGGTGCCCCTTTCTGGCGTTAAACGCCCAGAATGGTGCCAGACTGGGCGTTAAACGCCCAACAGCTAGCATTACTGGCGTCTGAACGCCAGCTTCTTCTTCCTCCAGGGTGTGCCGTTTTTCTTCCTGTTTTTCATTCTGTTTTTGCTTTTTTCATTGTTTTTGTGACTTCTTATGATCATCAACCTACAAAAAAGATAAAATAACAAAAGAAAATAGTTAACTATAAAACATTGGGTTGCCTCCCAACAAGCGCTTCTTTAATGTCATTAGCTTGACAGAGGACTCTCATGGAGCCTCAGAAATACTCAGAACCGTGTTGGAACCTCCCAACACCAAACTTAGAGTTTGAATGTGGGGGTTCAACACCAAACTTAGAGTTTGGTTGTGGCCTCCCAACACCAAACTTAGAGTTTGACTGTGGGGGCTCTGCTTGGCTCTGTTTTGAGAGAAGCTCTTCATGCTTCCTCCCCATGATGATAGAGGGATGTCCTTGGGCCTTAAACACCAAGGATTCTTCATTCACTTGAATGATCAACTCTCCTCTATCAACATCAATCACAGCCTTTGCTGTGGCTAGGAAGGGTCTGCCAAGGATGATTGATTCATCCATGCACTTCCCAGTCTCTAGGACTATGAAATCAGTAGGGATGTAATGGTCCTCAATCTTCACCAAAACATTCTCTACAAGTCCATGAGCTTGTTTTCTTGAATTGTCTGCCATCTCTAATGAGATTCTTGCAGCTTGCACCTCAAGGATCCCTAATTTCTCCATTACAGAGAGGGGCATGAGGTTTACACTTGACCCTAAGTCACACAAGGCCTTCTTGAAGGTCATGGTGCCTATGGTACAAGGTATAGAAAACTTCCCAGGATCCTGCCTCTTTTGAGGCAGTTTCTGCCTAGACAAGTCATCCAGTTCTTTGGTGAGCAAGGGAGGTTCATCCTCCCAAGTCTCATTTCCAAATAACTTGTCATTTAGCTTCATGATTGCTCCAAGGTATTTAGCAACTTGCTCTGCAGTGATATACTCATCCTCTTCAGAGGAAGAATACTCATCAGAGCTCATGAATGGCAGAAGTAAGTCCAATGGAATCTCTATGGTCTCATCTTGAGCCTCAGATTCCCATTGTTCCTCATTGAGGAACTCAGAGGAGATTGGTACACGCCCACTGAGGTCTTCCTCAGTGGCGTCCTCCTCCTCTCTTTCCTCTCCATATTCGGCCATGTCTATGGCTTTACACTCTCCTTTTGGATTTTCTTCTGTATTACTTGGGAGAGTGCTAGGAGGGAGTTCAGTAACTTTCTTGCTCAGCTGACCCACTTGTCCTTCCAGATTTCTGATGGAGGACCTTGTTTCATTCATGAAACTTTGAGTGGTCTTTATTAGATCAGAGACCATTGTTGCTAAGTCAGAAGTATTCTGCTTAGAACTCTCTGTCTGTTGCTGAGAAGATGATGGAAAAGGCTTGCCATTGCTAAACCTGTTTCTTCCACCATTACTGTTATTGAAACCTTGTTGAGGTCTCTCTTGAGTCTTCCATGAGAAATTGGGGTGATTTCTCCATGAAGAATTGTAGGTATTTCCATAGGGTTCTCCTAGGTAATTCACCTCTTCCATTGAAGGGTTCTCAGGATCATAGGCTTCTTCCTCAGATGAAGCTTCCTTAGTACTGCTTGGTGCATTTTGCATTCCAGACAGACTTTGAGAAATCAAATTGACTTGTTGAGTCAATATCTTGTTCTGAGCCAATATGGCATTCAGAGTGTCAATCTCAAGAACTCCTTTCTTCTGATTAGTCCCATTATTCACAGGATTCCTTTCAGAAGTGTACATGAATTGGTTATTTGCAACCATTTCAATCAATTCTTGAGCTTCTGCAGGCGTCTTCTTCAGATGAAGAGATCCTCCAGCAGAGCTATCCAAAGACATCTTGGATAGTTCAGAGAGACCATCATAGAAAATACCTATGATGCTCCATTCAGAAAGCATGTCAGAAGGACATCTTCTGATCAATTGTTTGTATCTTTCCCAAGCTTCGTAGAGGGATTCTCCATCCTTCTGTCTGAAGGTTTGGACTTCCACTCTAAGCTTACTCCATCTTTGTGGTGGAAAGAACTTTGCCAAGAAGGCATTGACTAGCTTTTCCCAAGAGTCCAGGCTTTCTTTAGGTTGAGAGTCCAACCATATCCTAGCTCTGTCTCTTACAGCAAAAGGGAATAGCATCAGTCTATAGACCTCAGGGTCAACCCCATTAGTCTTGACTGTGTCACAGATTTGCAAGAATTCAGCTAAAAACTGATGAGGATCTTCCATTGGAAGTCCATGGAACTTGCAATTCTGTTGCATTAGAGAAACTAATTGAGGCTTAAGCTCAAAGTTGTTTGCTCCAATGGCAGGGATAGAGATGCTTCTCCCATAGAAATCAGGAGTAGGTGCAGTAAAGTCACCCAGCACCTTCCTTGCATTGTTGGCATTGTTGTTGTTTTCGGCTGCCATGGGTTCTTCTTCCTTGAAGAATTCGGTTAGGTCCTCTAAAGAGAGTTGTGCTTTGGCTTCTCTTAGCTTTCTCTTCAGGGTCCTCTCAGGTTCAGGATCAGCTTCAACAAGAATGTCTTTGTCTCTGCTCCTGCTCATATGAAAGAGAAGAGAAAAAGAAAATGTGGAATCCTCTATGTCACAGTATAGAGATTCCTTGAAATGTCAGAGGAACAAAGAAATAGAAAGAAGAAGGAGAAGAAGAATTCGAACTTTAATTAGGTAAGGTTCGAATTGTGCATTAAGAAGGAGTAGTACTCCATAAATAGAAGGATGTGAGAAGGAGGGAAGTGGATTTTCGAAAATTCATTTAAAAGATTTTGAAAATATTTTGAAAATTTGATTGATAATTTTCGAAAAATTAAAAGTGAAAAAGAAATCAAGTGATTTTTGAAAAAGATTTTGAAATTGGAAATTAAAAAGATTTGATTGAAAACTATTTTGAAAAAGATGAGGTTAAAAAGATTTAATTGAAAAGTTATGGTTTTAAAAAGATGTGATTGAGAAGATATGATTTGAAAACAATTTTAAAGGATATGATTTGAAAACAATTTGAAAAGATATGATTTTAAAATTAATGACTTGCCTAACAAGAAAAGATATGATTCAAACATAAAACCTTCCTTAACAGAAAAGGCAAAAAATGTTCAATCAAATCATTAATTGTTAGTAAGTATCTTCGAAAAAGGAAAGAAATTGATTTTGAAAACATTTGATTGAAAAGATATGATTTGAAAAAGATTTGATTTTGAAAAACTTTGAAAACTTGAAAAAAAAAATTGAATTGAAAACAAAATCTTCCTCCTAGCACCATCCTGGCGTTAAACGCCCAGAATGGTATACATTCTGGCGTTTAACGCCCAAAATGCTACCTCTTTGGGCGTTAAACGCCCAACCAGGTGCCCTGGCTGGCGTTTAAACGCCAGTCTGCCTTCTTCACTGGCATTTTTGAATGCTCAGCTTTTTCTGTATAATTCCTCTGCAGTATGTTCTGAATCTTCAATTCTTTGTATTATTGACTTGAAAAGACACAAATTAAAAATATTTTTGGATTTTTAATAATCAAAATGCAACAAGAATCAAATAACAATGCATGCAAGACACCAAACTTAGCAGTTTGTGTACTACTGACACTATATGAGACACATAAACACTCAAGTCAATAGAATTTAAAGATCAAAACAAGAAATATATGCATGGATTCGAAAAAATGTAACAAAAACATGCATTTGACACCAAACTTAAGATGAGACACTAGACTTAAGCAGGAAACATCAAATATTTTTGGTTTTTATGATTTTGTAAAATTTTTTTTTTTTGTATTTTTCGAAAATTAAGTGGAAAAAGGTATCAAAATTCTTAATGAGAATTCCAGGAATCAGTGCAATGTTAGTCTAAGACTCCGGTCCAGGAATTAGACATGGCTTCACAGCCAGCCAAGCTTTCAAGGAAAGCTTCGGTCCAAAACACTAGACATGACCAAAGGTCAGCCAAATCTTAGCAGATCACTGCTCCAAGAGCAAAATTGATGAGAATCAACAAGCTCTTGTGGTGATAAGTTGAAACCTCGGTCCAATCAGATTAGACATGGCTTCTCAGCCAGCCAGATTTCAACAAATCATCATGAAACTCTAGAATTCATCTTCAAGAATTTCGAAAAAAATAAATACCTAATCTAAGCAACAAGATGAACCGTCAGTTGTCCAAACTAGAACAATCCCAGGCATTGTTACCAAAAGCTTGCTCAAAACTTGAACAATCCCCGGCAACGGCGCCAAAAACTTGGTGCGCGAAATTGTGAACAATACTTTTTCACAACTCTCATAATCCCCGGTAATGGCTCCAAGAACTTGGTAGCTCAATACCATGGCATTACACAACTTCGCACAACTAACCAGCAAGTGCACTGGGTCGTCCAAGTAATACCTTACGTGAGTAAGGGTCGATCCCACGGAGATTGTTAGCATTGAAGCAAGCTATGGTCATCTTGTAAATCTTAGTCAGGCAAACTCAAATGTATATGATGATGAACGAAAATACTATAAAAGATAAAGATAGTGATACTTATGTATATCATTGGTGTAAGAGCTTCAGACAAGCGTATGAAGATGCCTTCCCTTCCGTCTCTCTGCTTTCCTACTGCCTTCATCCAATCCTTCTTACTCCTTTCCATGGCAAGCTCGTGTAGGGTTTCACTGTTGTCAGCAGCTACCTCCCATCCGCGCAGTGAAAGCTAATGCACGCACTCTGTCACAGTACTGCCAATCACCGGTTTGGTTCCCTCCCCTACCGGAATAGAATCACTCTTTTGTGTCTGTCACTAACGCCCAGTAGGTTACAGGTTTGAAGCACGTCACAGTCATTCAGTCATTGAATCCTACTCAGAATACCACAGACAAGGTTAGACCTTCCGGATTCTCTTGAATGCCGCCATCAGTTCTTGCCTATACCACGAAGACTCTGATCTCACGGAATGGTTGGCTCGTTTGTCAGGCGAGCACTCGGTTGTCAGGCGATCAACCATGCATCGTGCAATCAGAAATCCAAGAGATATTCACTAAGCCTCAGATGCTTGTAGAACAAGAATGGTTGTCAGTCACCTTGTTCATGGGTGAGAATGGTGATGGGCGTCAATCATCACCTTCATCATGTTGAAGAACAAGTGATATCTTGGACAAAGAACAAGCGGAATTGAATGGAAGAACAATAGTAATTGCATTAATACTCGAGGTACAGCAGAGCTCCACACCTTAATCTATGGTGTGTAGAAACTCCACCGTTGAAAATACATAAGAACAAGGTCTAGGCATGGCCGAATGGCCAGCCTCCCAAAGAGGGTTCAATCATAAAAACATGATCAAAAGATTCTCCCTAATACAATAGTAAAAGGTCCTACTTATAGAAAACTAGTACATAGATGAGTAAATGACATAAAAATCCACTTCCGGGCCCACTTGATGTGTGCTTGGGCTGAGCAATGAAGAAATTTCGTGTAGAGACTCTCCTTGGAGTTAAACGCCAGCTTTAGTGCCAGTTTGGGCGTTTAACTCCCAATTAGGTGCCAGTTCCGGCGTTTAACGCTGGAATTTCTTGAGGTGACTTTGAACGCCGGTTTGGGCCATCAAATCTTGGGCAAAGTATGGACTATTATATATTGCTGGAAAGCCCAGGATGTCTACTTTCCAACGCCGTTGAGAGCGCGCCAATTGGGCTTCTGTAGCTCCAGAAAATCCACTTCGAGTGCAGGGAGGTCAGAATCCAACAGCATCTGCAGTCCTTTTGAGTCTCTGGATCAGATTTTTGCTCAGATCCCTCAATTTCAGCCAGAAAATACCTGAAATCACAGAAAAACACACAAACTCATAGTAAAGTCCAGAAAAGTGAATTTTAACTAAAAACTAATAAAAATATACTAAAAACTAACTAGATCATACTAAAAATATACTAAAAACAGTGCCAAAAAGTATACAAATTATCCGCTCATCACAACACCAAACTTAAATTGTTGCTTGTCCCCAAGCAACTGAAGATCAAATAAGATAAAAAGAAGAGAATATGCAATGAACTCCAAAAACATCTATGAAGATCAGTATTAATTAGATGAGCGGGGCTTTTATCTTTTTGCCTCTGAATAGTTTTGGCATCTCACTCTATCCCTTGTAATTCAGAATGATTGGCTTCTTTAGGAACTTAGAATCCAGATAGTGTTAATGATTCTCCTAGTAAAGTATGATGATTCTTGAACATAGCTATTTTTTTGAGTCTTGGCTGTGGCCCAAAGCACTCTGTCTTCCAGTATTACCACCGGATACATACATGCCACAGACACATAATTGGGTGAACCTTTTCAGATTGTGACTCAGCTTTGCTAAAGTCCCCAATTAGAGATGTCCAGGGTTCTTAAGCACACTCTTATTTGCCTTGGATCACAACTTTATTTCTTTCTTTTTCTCTCTTTTTTTCGGTTTTTTTTTTCGAACAAAATATTTTTTTTTTCTTTCGTTTGCTTTTTCTTGCTTCAAGAATCATTTCTAATGATTTTTCAGATCCTCAGTAACATGTCTCCTTTTTCATCATTCTTTCAAGAGCCAACATTCATGAACCACAAGTTCAAAAGACATATGCACTGTTCAAGCATACATTCAAAGAACAAAAGTGTTGCCACCACATCAAAATAATTAAACTATTATAAAATTTAGAATTCATGCAATTCTTTCCTTTTCAATTAAGCACGTTTTTATTTAAGAGAGGTGATGGATTCATAGGACATTCATAACTTTAAGGCATAGACACTAAGACACTAATGATCACAAGACACAAACATGGACAAACATAAAGCATAAAAATCGAAAAACAGAAGAATAAAGAACAAGGAAATCAAGGAACGGGTCCACCTTAGTGATGGCGGCTCTTTCTTGCTCTTGAAGATCCTATGGAGTGCTTGAGCTCCTCAATGTCTCTTCCTTGTCTTTGTTGCTCCTCCCTCATGATTCTTTGGTCTTCTCTAATTTCATGGAGGAGAATGGAGTGTTCTTGATGCTCCACCCTTAGTTGTCCCATGTTGGAACTCAATTCTCCTAGGGAGGTGTTTAATTGCTCCCAATAATTTTGTGGAGGAAAGTGCATCCCTTGAGGAATCTCAGGGATCTCATGGTGAGAGGGGTCTCTTGTGTACTCCATCCTTTTCTTGGTGATGGGCTTGTCCTCATCAATGGGGGTATCTCCCTCTATGTCAACTCCAACTGAATAACAGAGGTGACAGATGAGATGAGGAAAGGCTAGCCTTGCCAAAGTGGAGGTCTTGTCCGCCACCTTGTAGAGTTCTTGAGCTATAACCTCATGAACTTCTACTTCTTCTCCAATCATGATGCTATGAATCATGATGGCCCGGTCTATGGTAACTTCGGACCGGTTGCTAGTGGGAATGATTGAGCGTTGTATGAACTCTAACCATCCTCTAGCCACGGGCTTGAGGTCATGCCTTCTCAATTGAACCGGCTTTCCTCTTGAATCTTGCCTCCATTGTGCGCCCTCTTCACATATGGTTGTGAGGACTTGGTCCAACCTTTGATCAAAGTTGACCCTTCTAGTGTAAGGATGCTCATCTCCTTGCATCATAGGCAAGTTGAACGCCACCCTTACACTCTCCGGACTAAAATCCAAGTATTTCCCCCGAACCATAGTGAGATAATTCTTTGGATTCGGGTTCACACTTTGGTCATGGTTCTTGGTGATCCATGCATTGGCATAGAACTCTTGAACCATCATGATTCCGACTTGTTGAATGGGGTTGGTGAGTACTTCCCAACCTCTTCTTCGGATCTCATGGCGGATCTCCGGATATTCACCCTTTTTGAGTGAAAAGGGGACCTCGGGGATCACCTTCTTCAAGGCCACAACTTCATAGAAGTGGACTTGATGCACCCTTGAGAGGAATCTATCCATCTCCCATGACTCGGAGGTGGAAGCCTTTGCCTTCCCTTTCCTCTTTTTAGAGGTTTCTCCGGCCTTGGATGCCATAAATGGTTATGAAAAAGCAATGCTTTTACCACACCAAACTTAAAATATTTGCTCGTCCTCGAGCAAAAGAAGAAAGAAGAGAGTAGAAGAAGAAGAAATGAGGAAGAGGGGGAAGGTGGTGTGTTCGGCCAAGAAGGGAAAGAAGGGGTGTTTAGGTTGTGTGAAAATGAAGGGTTGAAGAAGGGTATATATAGAAGAGGGGGGTAATGGTTCGGCCATGGAGGGTGGGTTTGGGAGGGAAAGTGGTTTGAATTTGAAGGGTGAGGTTGGTGGGGATTTATGAAGGATGGATGTGAGTGGTGAAGAGAAAGATGGGATTTGATAGGTGAAGGGTTTTTTTTGGGGAAGAGGTATTGAGGTGATTGGTGAATGGGGGAAGAAGAGAGAGATTGATGGTGGGGTCCTGTGGGGTCCACAGATCCTGTGGTGTCAAGGAAAAGTCATCCCTGCACCAAATGTTGCTCAAAATCACGTTTTGAGCTATTTCTGGCGTTAAACGCCGGGCTGGTGCCCATTCCTGGCGTTTAACGCCAGGTTGTTGCCCTTTACTGGCGTTTAACGCCAGTCTGGTGCCCCTTTCTGGCGTTAAACGCCCAGAATGGTGCCAGACTGGGCGTTAAACGCCCAACAGCTAGCATTACTGGCGTCTGAACGCCAGCTTCTTCTTCCTCCAGGGTGTGCTGTTTTTCTTCCTGTTTTTCATTCTGTTTTGCTTTTTTCATTGTTTTTGTGACTTCTTATGATCATCAACCTACAAAAAGATAAAATAACAAAAGAAAATAGTTACTATAAAACATTGGGTTGCCTCCCAACAAGCGCTTCTTTAATGTCATTAGCTTGACAGAGGACTCTCATGGAGCCTCAGAAATACTCAGAACCGTGTTGGAACCTCCCAACACCAAACTTAGAGTTTGAATGTGGGGGTTCAACACCAAACTTAGAGTTTGGTTGTGGCCTCCCAACACCAAACTTAGAGTTTGACTGTGGGGGCTCTGCTTGGCTCTGTTTTGAGAGAAGCTCTTCATGCTTCCTCCCCATGATGATAGAGGGATGTCCTTGGGCCTTAAACACCAAGGATTCTTCATTCACTTGAATGATCAACTCTCCTCTATCAACATCAATCACAGCCTTTGCTGTGGCTAGGAAGGGTCTGCCAAGGATGATTGATTCATCCATGCACTTCCCAGTCTCTAGGACTATGAAATCAGTAGGGATGTAATGGTCCTCAATCTTCACCAAAACATTCTCTACAAGTCCATGAGCTTGTTTTCTTGAATTGTCTGCCATCTCTAATGAGATTCTTGCAGCTTGCACCTCAAGGATCCCTAATTTCTCCATTACAGAGAGGGGCATGAGGTTTACACTTGACCCTAAGTCACACAAGGCCTTCTTGAAGGTCATGGTGCCTATGGTACAAGGTATAGAAAACTTCCCAGGATCCTGCCTCTTTTGAGGCAGTTTCTGCCTAGACAAGTCATCCAGTTCTTTGGTGAGCAAGGGAGGTTCATCCTCCCAAGTCTCATTTCCAAATAACTTGTCATTTAGCTTCATGATTGCTCCAAGGTATTTAGCAACTTGCTCTGCAGTGATATACTCATCCTCTTCAGAGGAAGAATACTCATCAGAGCTCATGAATGGCAGAAGTAAGTCCAATGGAATCTCTATGGTCTCATCTTGAGCCTCAGATTCCCATTGTTCCTCATTGAGGAACTCAGAGGAGATTGGTACACGCCCACTGAGGTCTTCCTCAGTGGCGTCCTCCTCCTCTCTTTCTTCTCCATATTCGGCCATGTCTATGGCTTTACACTCTCCTTTTGGATTTTCTTCTGTATTACTTGGGAGAGTGCTAGGAGGGAGTTCAGTAACTTTCTTGCTCAGCTGACCCACTTGTCCTTCCAGATTTCTGATGGAGGACCTTGTTTCATTCATGAAACTTTGAGTGGTCTTTATTAGATCAAAGACCATTGTTGCTAAGTCAGAAGTATTCTGCTTAGAACTCTCTGTCTGTTGCTGAGAAGATGATGGAAAAGGCTTGCCATTGCTAAACCTGTTTCTTCCACCATTACTGTTATTGAAACCTTGTTGAGGTCTCTCTTGAGTCTTCCATGAGAAATTGGGGTGATTTCTCCATGAAGAATTGTAGGTGTTTCCATAGGGTTCTCCTAGGTAATTCACCTCTTCCATTGAAGGGTTCTCAGGATCATAGGCTTCTTCCTCAGATGAAGCTTCCTTAGTACTGCTTGGTGCATTTTGCATTCCAGACAGACTTTGAGAAATCAAATTGACTTGTTGAGTCAATATCTTGTTCTGAGCCAATATGGCATTCAGAGTGTCAATCTCAAGAACTCCTTTCTTCTGATTAGTCCCATTATTCACAGGATTCCTTTCAGAAGTGTACATGAATTGGTTATTTGCAACCATTTCAATCAATTCTTGAGCTTCTGCAGGCGTCTTCTTCAGATGAAGAGATCCTCCAGCAGAGCTATCCAAAGACATCTTGGATAGTTCAGAGAGACCATCATAGAAAATACCTATGATGCTCCATTCAGAAAGCATGTCAGAAGGACATCTTCTGATCAATTGTTTGTATCTTTCCCAAGCTTCGTAGAGGGATTCTCCATCCTTCTGTCTGAAGGTTTGGACTTCCACTCTAAGCTTACTCCATCTTTGTGGTGGAAAGAACTTTGCCAAGAAGGCATTGACTAGCTTTTCCCAAGAGTCCAGGCTTTCTTTAGGTTGAGAGTCCAACCATATCCTAGCTCTGTCTCTTACAGCAAAAGGGAATAGCATCAGTCTATAGACCTCAGGGTCAACCCCATTAGTCTTGACTGTGTCACAGATTTGCAAGAATTCAGCTAAAAACTGATGAGGATCTTCCATTGGAAGTCCATGGAACTTGCAATTCTGTTGCATTAGAGAAACTAATTGAGGCTTAAGCTCAAAGTTGTTTGCTCCAATGGCAGGGATAGAGATGCTTCTCCCATAGAAATCAGGAGTAGGTGCAGTAAAGTCACCCAGCACCTTCCTTGCATTGTTGGCATTGTTGTTGTTTTCGGCTGCCATGGGTTCTTCTTCCTTGAAGAATTCGGTTAGGTCCTCTAAAGAGAGTTGTGCTTTGGCTTCTCTTAGCTTTCTCTTCAGGGTCCTCTCAGGTTCAGGATCAGCTTCAACAAGAATGCCTTTGTCTCTGCTCCTGCTCATATGAAAGAGAAGAGAAAAAGAAAATGTGGAATCCTCTATGTCACAGTATAGAGATTCCTTGAAATGTCAGAGGAACAAAGAAATAGAAAGAAGAAGGAGAAGAAGAATTCGAACTTTAATTAGGTAAGGTTCGAATTGTGCATTAAGAAGGAGTAGTACTCCATAAATAGAAGGATGTGAGAAGGAGGGAAGTGGATTTTCGAAAATTCATTTAAAAGATTTTGAAAACAATTTGAAAATTTGATTGATAATTTTCGAAAAATTAAAAGTGAAAAAGAAATCAAGTGATTTTTGAAAAAGATTTTGAAATTGGAAATTAAAAAGATTTGATTGAAAACTATTTTGAAAAAGATGAGGTTAAAAAGATTTAATTGAAAAGTTATGGTTTTAAAAAGATGTGATTGAGAAGATATGATTTGAAAACAATTTTAAAGGATATGATTTGAAAACAATTTGAAAAGATATGATTTTAAAATTAATGACTTGCCTAACAAGAAAAGATATGATTCAAACATAAAACCTTCCTTAACAGAAAAGGCAAAAAATGTTCAATCAAATCATTAATTGTTAGTAAGTATCTTCGAAAAAGGAAAGAAATTGATTTTGAAAACATTTGATTGAAAAGATATGATTTGAAAAAGATTTGATTTTGAAAAACTTTGAAAACTTGAAAAAAAATTGAATTGAAAACAAAATCTTCCTCCTAGCACCATCCTGGCGTTAAACGCCCAGAATGGTATACATTCTGGCGTTTAACGCCCAAAATGCTACCTCTTTGGGCGTTAAACGCCCAACCAGGTGCCCTGGCTGGCGTTTAAACGCCAGTCTGCCTTCTTCACTGGGCATTTTTGAATGCTCAGCTTTTTCTGTATAATTCCTCTGCAGTATGTTCTGAATCTTCAATTCTTTGTATTATTGACTTTAAAAGACACAAATTAAAAATATTTTTGGATTTTTAATAATCAAAATGCAACAAGAATCAAATAACAATGCATGCAAGACACCAAACTTAGCAGTTTGTGTACTACTGACACTATATGAGACACATAAACACTCAAGTCAATAGAATTTAAAGATCAAAACAAGAAATATATGCATGGATTCGAAAAAATGTAACAAAAACATGCATTTGACACCAAACTTAAGATGAGACACTAGACTTAAGCAGGAAACATCAAATATTTTGGTTTTTATGATTTTGTAAAATTTTTTTTTTTGTATTTTTCGAAAATTAAGTGGAAAAAGGTATCAAAATTCTTAATGAGAATTCCAGGAATCAGTGCAATGTTAGTCTAAGACTCCGGTCCAGGAATTAGACATGGCTTCACAGCCAGCCAAGCTTTCAAGGAAAGCTTCGGTCCAAAACACTAGACATGACCAAAGGTCAGCCAAATCTTAGCAGATCACTGCTCCAAGAGCAAAATTGATGAGAATCAACAAGCTCTTGTGGTGATAAGTTGAAACCTCGGTCCAATCAGATTAGACATGGCTTCTCAGCCAGCCAGATTTCAACAAATCATCATGAAACTCTAGAATTCATCTTCAAGAATTTCGAAAAAAATAAATACCTAATCTAAGCAACAAGATGAACCGTCAGTTGTCCAAACTAGAACAATCCCAGGCATTGTTACCAAAAGCTTGCTCAAAACTTGAACAATCCCCGGCAACGGCGCCAAAAACTTGGTGCGCGAAATTGTGAACAATACTTTTTCACAACTCTCATAATCCCCGGTAATGGCTCCAAGAACTTGGTAGCTCAATACCATGGCATTACACAACTTCGCACAACTAACCAGCAAGTGCACTGGGTCGTCCAAGTAATACCTTACGTGAGTAAGGGTCGATCCCACGGAGATTGTTAGCATTGAAGCAAGCTATGGTCATCTTGTAAATCTTAGTCAGGCAAACTCAAATGTATATGATGATGAACGAAAATACTATAAAAGATAAAGATAGTGATACTTATGTATATCATTGGTGTAAGAGCTTCAGACAAGCGTATGAAGATGCCTTCCCTTCCGTCTCTCTGCTTTCCTACTGCCTTCATCCAATCCTTCTTACTCCTTTCCATGGCAAGCTCGTGTAGGGTTTCACTGTTGTCAGCAGCTACCTCCCATCCGCGCAGTGAAAGCTAATGCACGCACTCTGTCACAGTACTGCCAATCACCGGTTTGGTTCCCTCCCCTACCGGAATAGAATCACTCTTTTGCGTCTGTCACTAACGCCCAGTAGGTTACAGGTTTGAAGCACGTCACAGTCATTCAGTCATTGAATCCTACTCAGAATACCACAGACAAGGTTAGACCTTTCGGATTCTCTTGAATGCCGCCATCAGTTCTTGCCTATACCACGAAGACTCTGATCTCACGGAATGGTTGGCTCGTTTGTCAGGCGAGCACTCGGTTGTCAGGCGATCAACCATGCATCGTGCAATCAGAAATCCAAGAGATATTCACTAAGCCTCAGATGCTTGTAGAACAAGAATGGTTGTCAGTCACCTTGTTCATGGGTGAGAATGGTGATGGGCGTCAATCATCACCTTCATCATGTTGAAGAACAAGTGATATCTTGGACAAAGAACAAGCGGAATTGAATGGAAGAACAATAGTAATTGCATTAATACTCGAGGTACAGCAGAGCTCCACACCTTAATCTATGGTGTGTAGAAACTCCACCGTTGAAAATACATAAGAACAAGGTCTAGGCATGGCCGAATGGCCAGCCTCCCAAAGAGGGTTCAATCATAAAAACATGATCAAAAGATTCTCCCTAATACAATAGTAAAAGGTCCTACTTATAGAAAACTAGTACATAGATGAGTAAATGACATAAAAATCCACTTCCGGGCCCACTTGATGTGTGCTTGGGCTGAGCAATGAAGAAATTTCGTGTAGAGACTCTCCTTGGAGTTAAACGCCAGCTTTAGTGCCAGTTTGGGCGTTTAACTCCCAATTAGGTGCCAGTTCCGGCGTTTAACGCTGGAATTTCTTGAGGTGACTTTGAACGCCGGTTTGGGCCATCAAATCTTGGGCAAAGTATGGACTATTATATATTGCTGGAAAGCCCAGGATGTCTACTTTCCAACGCCGTTGAGAGCGCGCCAATTGGGCTTCTGTAGCTCCAGAAAATCCACTTCGAGTGCAGGGAGGTCAGAATCCAACAGCATCTGCAGTCCTTTTGAGTCTCTGGATCAGATTTTTGCTCAGATCCCTCAATTTCACCCAGAAAATACCTGAAATCACAGAAAAACACACAAACTCATAGTAAAGTCCAGAAAAGTGAATTTTAACTAAAAACTAATAAAAATATACTAAAAACTAACTAGATCATACTAAAAATATACTAAAAACAGTGCCAAAAAGTATACAAATTATCCGCTCATCACGGTGCCGATGAGGCTTGGAGGATTTTTAAGGAGCAAGTCGAAGTCATTGCTCCTGACTTTGATCTTGCTCCTTTGGATCCTGACAAAGTCGTTATCGACGGTGCCATAGTGGATCCCCCTACTCCCGTGATCGTTTCTGAGTCAGAATTGAAGACTCGGGGGCAGAGGATCATTGAGTCCCCTCCTCGCTCGAAGGACGCTCCAAGCTCTTCCGTGATTCCTCTGACTTCCTCTTCATCTCCTATGGATGCCTCTCTCCCTGGTCCTAATGCTGCTCCTATTACTCCTTCTTGTGGTGATCCGTCTACTCCTCTGAAAAAGTGATCTTGTTGGCTATATGAGGGCCCGGCCTGTGGGTCCCCCCTTTTTAAACTCTTTTATTTGCTTGTTGGTGGTTTACTGAACAATTTTTTTTCTAGCCTTTTAAGGCTGTAGACAAAACATTTTATAGTACCCTTTTTTAATAAGGGTTTTAAGTTAACAAAAAATATCCCCTTAAGGGTTTAAGTTACCTTATGCGTGCACACTTTTCTGGTTTTGATTTTCGGAAGTTCCCTTGATCTTTTCTGAAAAACCCTTGGCTTGTCTGTCTTTTTTTTAGCCTTTTTGTTTTCAAGGTTTTTTGATCTCTTTTTGGTTATTCCTTGTACTCAACTTTGTTTTGTTGAGTTCTTATGAATTAGGCTACTTTTGTGATTCGTTTTTGTTTTACTCGGTTTCTCATTTCGACTTACGAGTCGGTATGTTTCCGAGTTTATTACGATTAACTTCTATAACCTCTTTACATCGACTTGTACCTCGTCGTTTTATCCTGACGACCATCTAGGTCGGTTCATGGGATTTTCACGCTTTGTCGAGCTTAAGTCAGCGCATTTCGTTGAAAGAAAAACAAAAAGGAATTTATAAGAGACATTTGTAAAATGAAAAGATCTTTATTTATTGGGGAGGTACTTTATTGCTACTAAGGGTTTTGCTAATCTATTTCCTTTAGCCCCTACTATGATGCCTCGTTAAAAATCCTTCTCCAGAAAAAATCCTTTGATTTTGGGAAAAAAAAATCATGAAGTTGGGAAAAGAGTACATCAGGGAGTAGAGTTCGCTTTTAACTGTAGTACCTTTTCATATTACAAGCATGCCACGATCTAGGTAACTCGGTGTCGCTCAGGTCGGTCACTTTATAATAGCCTTTTCCTAAGACCTCAATATGCTTATGGGATTGGGCCTTTTGTTTGGATCTGGGCCTTCGCTATTGGGTCAGGGTATAAACAAATATATAGTAGAAAAATTTTGACATTAATGTTGTAGGGATGACATCATTATGAGGAAACTAATGAACAAACGTTAGTATATATCTTACAATTATGGTGGCAATTTATTGATCTGATTGTGATTTGAAAGTTAATACATTGAATAAGACCCGGACACATTTTTAATTAGTTATCTTCTTTTTTTATCACCAATAATTATATATATGTCTTATACTGCCATAAGCATATTGCACGTCTAAACAAAGGCATAAGTGACAGATGCATGTGATTATGTTACCTTTATTTAGCCTTCATTAAGTGGATTACAACCTAAAACAAGGTCTCCTTGAATAGACAACCCTTCTTAATTAATCGTAGAGCTTACACACTATTGGAGGAACATGGGGTGCTTCCCACAATAAAATGTGGGACTTACACCGATGTTGATCTTTTGGGCCTTCACAGTTCACATAATCAATGTCTAGCAAACGAGTGCGATGTAAAATGGTGTAAAATCTATGTCCAATAATAAATCACTAGAAATATCAAACTATGTTTAGACTTTAGATAGATATAAGGGAAGAAAAAAAAAAGAGTAAATTCTTTTTTTCAGTCTTTAACCATTTTTTTAATGGACTTTGCGCCTTCTAATAAATATAAAAATTTAAATCGATTCTTATCTACTTTTATATATGTACAATTCAGTCCCTATAACTAGTTCTTAGCAGATCATTTGTTGATGTATCAGTAATTTATCTACATAGATTTCGCTCTTTTTTAATAGAGACAAATTGTCTCCTGAACTTTTGGCAAAATGTTGCATTCCATAAATAGTATTATCATCTGAGTTCTGGGAGTTTAAAATTGTTTAGGATTTTTTTTATTCTTTATTGTCTTCATTGTATGTAGAGCAAAGACGCAATTTTTTTTTTAAAAAGACTATGACTACAAAAGGCAGAGACTTCTTCACGAACCATGGAGAAAAGTAGTAGAGTTAAGAATAATTTGTGCTGGAGTCCGACTCTGAATTTCACTAAGAGTATAGAAAAAAGGGAAAACCAAGACAAAAGAAGATTTGTAACACCCAGACGTTATTATGGCACATATGCAATATTGTTTGAATTTAGCACCATAAGAAATTAAATCCGAACAGGCTTGTTTTTGTTGCTCTTACTTTAAGGTAAATTTTCTTCATTTTTGTTGTGTTTTAAAATTCGTTGTCGTTACCATGAAGTGTTATTTGTTACAGATTACAGCTCCACATTGTAAATATTTTGCTTGGCTTGATGAATATGTTGGTTCATATACGCATAAAGTTGATGTCAATCAGAATAGAGTGGTTGAAGGTTTGAAAAAGATGGAGGAAAAGCACTAGAAGTCCTGATGGACAAATAGAGAATTGAAAAAATATTTGGAGGCAACACTAAATATAGAACCCTAATTACATTCTTAATTGGAATTGAACTACCACTTCTAAATTTATCAATTTTCAGTGAATTAATTGAGAAAAATGTGAATTTAGTTTAGGGTGCAAAATTATGTAAATAGAAGACAACTACTTAATATATTATGATTGAAATTTATGACTTATATAAAGACAACAATTTATATTATGGTGCCAAATTTAGTGATATTTAATTTATTTCATGTAGTGTTATTAGAATTTGAAATAATAGATTGAGATATTACTATATTGTATTATATAATTGTAAAACACCCAATATAAAAATAATAACCTAAATATTCAAATAGGACACATTTGAAATTACACTATAAATTATTAGTGTTTCATAAAAATTGAAACCAATATATAAACCAATCCAGTGATTCACAAATAAAATCATAAATGTTTCATAAAAAGTTGACTCTAAAATATGAACAAATTCAGAGTTTTATAAACTAGACTATGAGTGTTTTTGCCACTTCAAACTAAAACAAATACCAAAATAGTAGACACTGACTATAAATCAACCCTGAATGTTTTGTAGACTTTAAATTAGAACCTACTCATAACATCAACATTAACCAAAATACGAAGATAGAGTCTCCTCCTAAACCAAAGTTCTACATTCTTTAAACAGCATAATATTTATATAGCTAGTTCTTTTACTATTTCTTTGGTGGAGACTTGGTGCTTAGAGTTGAAATGATTAGGTTTTTGAATATCTGCGTAGATTATCGGCAACAAGTAAATAGAGACCCGACAAAAATATTTATGGAATAAAAAATTCACTTTCGCAAATAAATAAGGACAGAGATAAAAATAGGATATTTGTGTTTGTCCTATAGAGAGTCACTAAATTCCTACGAGCGTAAAATTATTAAAGTGTCTTAAAAAATTATGTTAGTTAAAAAATATTTTTTATGTTAATTTTTTAAATTAATTTTTTATAATGAATATATTATAAATTTTTACTGTATAAATTATATTATATTAAATTGGGTTAAATTTATATTTAATTGTGTTAAATTATGTTAAATTAACTTATGTTATGTTATTTTTTAATTTTTTAAATTTATTATTTATAGATATTAGTAGATACTCGTCTTTTTTGTAAAAAATACTTAAATAGAAACCCACAACAAAGATATAAGATAGAAATAAAAATTATTTTTTAAATAAAGATGGAGAATAAAAAAGAGATACCCCACTCAAGGATACTCGTTATCATCCCTTGATATTTGATAACACTTATTTTAAGATTTTTTTCATATTTTCTATTTTTAATTTCTAAACAAAAACAGAGAGACATATCGGATATAAATGTTTTACCTTTTTATATTTATGTCACACCTCAACTTTTAAACACACAATCTAATTAAGTAGTAAAAATGTAAAATTATAAAAAAATTATTTATTATTCAATATGTACATATAACCTTTCAGAAATGTTAATTACTCTCTTCGTTTCAAAATAATTTTTATTTCACATTTATTTACATATATTAATTTTTAAATTATTCAAAAAATAAAGAAGCACTTAATTTAAATGAGTTATTCTAGATAATCAATGATTTTCTTGAACAACATAAATAATGCGCCTTAAAATTGGCCTAATTCAAGTAAAACACAATACATCACTAAATTATTCACCTAAATTTTAATATTAGAATAACCATTTGCATACATAATAAATTAAACATTCGATATATTAATTGTTCATATTATTTAATATTTTTATTGTGTATCTATACTTTTCTATTTTAAATTTGAGAGAATAATAAAGATGAGAGAGCATATATAGGAGTAAGTTTAATCCCATTATGCGATGATGAAGGTTAATATTTCTTGTCAAATTGGTTGTCATCCTTTAGGAAAGGCATGGGATATTATAATAAAGATAGATAATGAAAAAATAATGGAAATTAAATTAAATGATGGAAACCTCTCATATCATCACTCATTTGAGTTCAAGGAGACAATAATGATGGCCCCTTTAGACTTCAAGTATAACCTATTGATTGGAATAATAATCCACAAAGTTAACGATTTCAATTTATGACCATCCTTCTAATAAAAAAAAAAACGTCTCATCTATCCATCTATCGCTAACACCATCATATTTCGCTCTTCTTTATGTGTTCATACTTTCATAGTCATAATAACCTTAATAGAAATGTTACTGTTACTTTGCAATGATAATGGGATTATGACTCAATAATCAACCAGTAATCAAGCGATTACGTACCATGCATAAAAAATATTTTGGGTCCAATTTTTTGAAAATTTAAATTTTTCTATAGTCTTTATATTGTTTATGTGAATGGATGGTGATACTGTTGGATTAGGCATGTGGATAAGATATAATGATATATAATGGCAGACAAACATTGCAAAGTGGCAATGATAAATTAATTAAAGTGAAAATAAAACCATCCCCGTCCCTCTTTAATTTCCCTCCGCCATGTACACATCAGATTAACGGATCTAGAATCATTCGGTTTATTTCATTTAACATTTATAAGTTTATAACTAATGTAGTAATTAACAAAGGGTTTAAAAACGGATTTGCCGACACACACGTGGCACTGGCAAGTTAATTAATCAACGCCCGCATCAACATATTCTTTCATTTTTAACAAACTTAAACACTTGAAATATAAAACGATGATACATATATAAGTGATGATGGTTGCATTAGTTACTCGTATAAAATACATGTTAAAAATAAATTAAATGATTATTGAAGCAAAATATTTTTGACAAATAAATATGAGTCGAAGAATATTGTTACAAGACCGGAAAATAAAAGTAAAATATATTCTAGAATACAAATTAAAATTAGAATGTCAAAAGAGACAATTCATTCTTCCACAAATCATAATTAAAACATGTTCAATTAGAACCGGTTCTTGACATTCAAAAAAATAATTATTTATAGGATAGTGGGCTGAAAAACTTAGCATCCAAGAAAATAATTGCTGGGTAAGGAAGAACTACTTGGCCTCCAAGAAAATTTAGAAGATGGGTAAATTAGATATGTTTGATCATAAAAATAAAATTACTTTAAATTAAAGAATTCATCTATAAATAGAGAATTTGAAAATCAAAAGAGAGACTTCTATTCCACAACTCACTAAGATATCTAAACTCTTAAAAAGCACAAGTCACACTAACGAAATAGAAATAACAGAATGCAAGTGCACGTAGTTGTTGGAAGCCGCATTTTTTATTTTTGTGCTTATTACTTTCTTTTTCATTCTTAATTATACTTTATATTCTTTTAGTTTCAGTTTCTTTATTTATTTTTCAACACTCAAGTATTTCAGTTTTTAGTTTCATTTAAAACTGTTGCTAAATCTTATTTTCTTCACAAGTTCTTTAAGTTGTTATTCTCAGCATTTCTTGTAAAACTTTTCATTATTAATAAATTATGATATACGGATACGGACACGAGACACGACACGACATAAAACACGCGGATACACGAATTTTAAAATTTTATAAGATACGGAGACACGGTATATATATAAAATATAAAGTATTTTTTAGATAAATTATAATGAATTTTGATATTTTATTGGTATTAAAATATAAAATAATTTTTTAATTATTCTTAATGTCTTTTTTTTAACTATATAAAAGTATTTAAAATATTTTTTGTTTTAATAAATAATAATATATATTATTTCTAAACTCATTTCAAGAATACATGTTAAGAATAAGACTGGACACGTTGATATGTGATGGTATTTATGTATGTCTAAGTGTGTCCGGAAAATTTTTTTTATTTTTTTTATTAAAACACGGTTAGACACGGCAGACACATGTATCAGACGAGTGTCAATAAGTATCATGTCCAAAATATATCTGTTCGGTAGTCGGTTGCCGGACAGGTCGGTCGGTGATTGGAAGGGGTGAGAACGCCTCGATTGCGGTCGTACTGGGTTCGGATTCACCGTGTGGACGAGCTCCCGTTGTGAAAGGAAAAAAGGGGGGCCACCTGCAAAGACACTCCGACGCCCTAGTCAGATAGTGTGCAGGCGGGGAAAATGATAGGAGGAAAGGTGACGTACCTTGGGGGAAGGGCAGGTCCTTCCCCATTTATACTGTGTCAGAGGTGGGCCCTGCAAAGACAGGCCCACTTTCCTCGAAGCTTCCTTGCAGCTGCTATGGAGAGCTGTCAAGGACGCGTGTCCGGGTCGCATAGTGGATCACGCATGGCCGACCGTTCAGGTCGGGTACTCAGTGAGTCGGGTCGACCCGCGAGTTGCCTGGGCCGGGCCGTAACAGTGCCCCCACGCGCCAGTGGTAGTCGTGGGAGCTATCAATGGCGTGTCGTCTCGCATCTCATTTGTTCTCGTCAGGTCGGCCGCTCGTGGGAAGAATATGCCCCCAACGCGCGTGTCCCTTGGTTGCATAAGCAACCGTTTCATCGCATCGTTCCTTGCACCGAGCATTGAATGCTCATAATGGGGTGAAAAAACCCTGTTTGCAAAGACTATTCTGCCCCCAGGTTTTTCGCGCTCCCTGGGAGACAGTTTTTAAACAGTCAGTTTTATGCTTCTGCATTTCTTCAAACCTCCCATTTCTGCCTTTTTCTTGCTCCCAAATTTCAGAACGTCGTTGTGGTGCCCTCGCACATCCCCCCTGCATCCTTTCTTATCTGCAATCTCATCCTTCTTCCACCAATTCAGGTAATTCTTGAACTCTTTTCTTTTATGCTTCGTTCTTGCATGCTTGTTGCTTGGTTTTTTTTGTTGTTGTGTAGCCTTTCGATTGTGGTTAGATGTGTTAGGGGGGTACCATTCCAGGGTAGGTTTTTTCCTGGACTTTTCATGTTTTAATTGTGTTTGGCCTTAGTTGGGGAGTAGTGGGGGTAGTGTCTGCATTCGGCCTGAGCAACCGATCTCTTAGACTGACTGGATGGTCCCCCCATGTAGGTATGGCTCGCACGACCTCCTGGGCTTCCCCTTCTCCCGCGGCGTACGATCCCTACGCTTGGGTCGTTTCCGATGTGAAGGACTCGCCTAACCAAATGGGTGAGGAGGAGCTCACCGAGTTCCGACAAGCCGAGTACTTGTGCGGAGGGACCGATGAGGAAGCCAATTATGATGTCTTTGTCCCGGCTCCTCACGAGCGATTGTACGAGATCAATTTCAACCATCCCCGAGTTGCCGACTGGATTTGGTTCTACAAATCCATGTTTACTCAAGTTGGGGTTCGCATTCCGTTTTCCGCCTTCCAAATGGCGCTTTTAGGTCGGGTTTCCGTGGCACCGTCGCAGTTGCATCCGAACAGCTGGGCCTCAATCCGCTATTTCGAGATGGTTTGTGAATACCTTGATCTGCCGGTGTCTGTAGATGTTTTTCTTTTCTTCTTCAATCTTACAAACCCTTCGAAGGAGGGGAAACATAAAAAGGGGTTCATGTCCTTCCGGTCTGCCCAAGGTCGGAGGATTTTTGGTTTGTTTGAGGACTCCTATCACGGATTTAAGGACAAATATTTCAAGGTCCGCCCTGTCAAAGGTCGTCATCCCTTTTGGTTGTCGTTGGAGGGGGTACGCCTTATCCCGACCTATTGGAGCTTCGGAGCAGGGTCCAATGCCTTCGTCAAGGTAACCTACAAAGGCATGTCCGCGATGGATAAGAAGATTGCCGACATGTTGATGGCAGTCTTCGGGAGGAATCATGTGAATCCTCACCTCCTTATGGGTGATCGGGAGGCCGGTCGTAACTATATTTGTGAGAAGCCTCTGCTTGTTTTGCCTCTTATCTTCTTGCTTTTGTTAATAATTTGTTGCGACTAACCGACTTCACTTCCTCTCTCTCTCTTTTTTACAGTGGGGATGTCTGCCGAGATAACGGGTCTCCCTAACTTGTTCCAAACCTTCCTGTGTGCAAGTGATGACGATGGGGGTAATGAGAAATCTACTGCTGAAAAGTCTGCTGCTCCCCCGGAGGACAAGGCTGCTTCCGAGCAAGGGACTGCGGCCGACGAGACCGGCACCTCGGCTCAAGGTGCCGCGATCGAAGGCGACAAGGCGGTTCACGTTTTCCCCTTCCGTGAGGTGATCGGCACTGCGGGTTCGACGTCTAATCCTGATGCCAATGACGAGGTGGAAGAGGTCCCTAGCCTCAAGAGGAAGAGGAAGTCGTCGTCAAGTCCTGAGGGGGTCCTTACGGTCATGGAGAGGAATTTTGATGCCGGAAACTTTATAGATTCCCAACTGATTCCCGGTACTGAAGAGTATTTTCATGAGTCATCTCTTGCCGGGCAGGCGAGGTGGATGTACCGTACCCTTTTACGCGGCGCAGTGATAGCTCGGAAAGTCGAGTTCGAACTGTCTGGGATGGAGTCCCTCCGCAGGAGGTTGGAGTCTGCTGGGAAGGCTAATAACGAGCTTAAAAGTGAAGTTGAGACTCTACGGGAGCAGCTGACCCAATCTGAAGAGAAGCTTGACGCCGCCGAAAAGAAAGCTACTGCTGCTGAAAAGAAAGCCACTACCGCTGAGAAGAAATTGGAAGAGTCAGACGCCACGGTTTCACGTCTTGTCGAGCGCGAAATGGCTTTGGAGAGTCAGGTCGGCGCGGCACAGAAACGTGTGGCCGAAATCGAGAAGGAGAAGCAAATCGTGGAGGCCGAATTGGCAACGTGGAAAGCAAAGTATAAAGACGTCGTCAAGCAAGGAAAGGGTGCGATTTTGGCAACCGAGGAGGCCCTCAAAGCTCAGGTTAAAATTGTTGCTCCCGAGTTTGACACGTCGGCGATCGGCGTTTTCAAGGTCATTAAAGACGGCAAAATTGTTGACGTCCCCAAGAAATGAACCCTCTGTCTAAAACTTTTGTAGTTTAGCCGTTTTATTTTGGCTTTTGTGAACAATTTGACTATTTAGTCGTTTGCCCGTTTTAACGTAGTTAACTCTTTCTTATTCGTCTGGTTGTGCTATCGTTTCTATTAACCGTTGTTGGTTTATAGTTGTCGTTTATATTGAGTCGTGGCCTTTTTGCGTAGTCGTTTATTATCGCGGTATTTGACGGGCTCCCGGGGTGATCAGTCCCGGGGCCGCGCATCGTTGTCGAATTGTGATAGAGCGGGTTGTCTGGAAAAAAGGAGAACAAAACAAAAAAGAAAATTTGCGCAAGTATATCTTATTTGGTAATTGCATAAGGGACCCATAGGTCATAATGGAAAGTTCAAATCCACAAATTAACCACTTAGCTTGATTGGTCGGCGTGTCGCCCCGCGTGTCAGGAGTAGAACCTTCTCAAGTTGTTCGCGTTCCATGTTCTTGGGACTTCCTTACCATTTAGCCTTTCTAACTTGAAAGCGCCTTTACCCATCGCTTCTTTGATTCTATAGGGGTCTTCCCAGTTTGCCGCCAATTTGCCCGCTCCAGGGGTCGGTGGGCCGATGTCGTTTCGCCTCAGGACGAGATCGTTCGGCTCGAATTCCCTTTTGAGCACTTTGGTGTTGTAGCGTAGGGCCATTCTTTGTTTTAGCGCTATCTCTGTCAAATGGGCCCTTTCTCTGGCTTCATCTATCAGGTCCTTTTCCACGGCTTCCTCCACTCCTTTCAAAAGTAACCCATATGTTAGTCGGAAAGGAGTCTCCTTAGTGGAGGACTGTTCGGTTGTTCGGTAAGACCAGAGGACCGAGGCTAGTTCGTCGGCCCAAGCACCCTTTTTATTATCCAATCGCTTCTTCAGCACTAAGAGGATAATCTTGTTCGCGGACTCCACCTGTCTGTTTGTATGGGGGTGCTCTACCGAGGAGAACCTCTGTCTTATACCCAGGCCGGTGAGGAATTTCGTGAACTTCTTGTCGGTAAACTGCGTGCCGTTGTCCGAGATGACGACTTCTGGAATCCCGAATCGCGTTATCACCTGCCTCCACATGAATTTCTTGCAATTGGATGAGGATATGCTAGCTAGCGGTTCGGCTTCTATCCATTTGGTGTAGTAATCAATGGCGACTATGAGATATTTGACTTGCCCAGGACCTACTGGGAAGGGTCCCAAAAGGTCTACTCCCCATTGAGAGAATGGCCGGGAGGACGTTAACAGGCTTAACTCGGAGGCCGGTGCCCTGTGGAAATTGGCGTTCTCTTGACACTTCACACATTTTTTTACGAACTCCTTGGAGTCTGCCATCATTGACGGCCAATAGTATCCGGCTCGAATTAATTTTCTCGCCAGGGCCTTACCTCCTATGTGGTGCCCGCAGCAGCCTTCATGGACTTCCCTGAGGACGTAGTCCGTTTGGTCGGGATGTAAGCACTTCAGCAGGGGCTGGTTGAGTCCTTTCTTGAATAGCTGTCCTTGGATGACCGCGTATTTGGCTGCTTCCCTTCTCAGTTTCGCCGCATCTTTTTCGTCGCCAGGGAGTTTGCCATTTTCTAGGAAGCTGGTGATAGGGTCTAGCCATGAAGAGCCCATCCTTGATACGTGCAAAGTGACCGCTGGCTCTCTCGTCATACCTTGGATGAGAGACCGGTTGCCTTCTCCCGGTTTAGTGCTGGTCAACTTTGATAGGAGATCTGCCCGTGTGTTCCTTTCTCTAGGAACGTGGTGGACCGTGACCTCCTCAAATTTTTGGCTTAAGTTTTTGACTTTTTCCAAGTACTTTTGTAATAACGAGTCTTTGGCTTGGTAGCTCCCGTTTAATTGGGAGGTGACGACCTGAGAATCGCTGCATATTTCCAGCCTTGTTGCTCCGACTTCCGCTGCTAGGGTTAAGCCCCCTATAAGCGCTTCGTATTCTGCCTGGTTGTTCGAGATGGGAAATTCGAACCTGATCGACTGCTCGTATACTACCCCAACCGGGCTTTCCAGGATGATCCCGGCGCCCCCAAATGTCTGGTTGGAGGCTCCGTCCACGTGGAGCTTCCACCGTGTGCTCGTCTTTTCGGTTGGATCCCCCGTTACTTCTACCAGAAAATCTGCCATCGCCTGCGCCTTGATGGCTTGTCGGGGTTCGTATCGTATGTCGTATTGGGAAAGTTCGATGGACCAAGTCATCATTCTACCCGCCAAGTCGGGTTTTTGAAGTACTTGCCGGATTTCCTGGTCCGTTCTTACGACAACCTGGTGACTTTGGAAGTATTGCTTTAACCTTCGTGAGGAGGTCAAGAGTGCTAGAGCTAGCTTTTCCAGTTTGCTGTACCTTAACTCTGCCTTTTGCAGGGCTCTGCTTATGAAATAGACTGGCTGTTGAGCCCTTCCTTCTTCCCGCACCAGAACTGTGGCCAGGGCTTCTCCTGTTATGGCGAGGTATAGGTATAACGGCTCCCCGTCCTTTGGCTTCCCGAGCACAGGTGGAGCCGCCAGGATTTCCTTGAAATGCCGAAAGGCTTCATCACATGCGGGCGTCCACTCGAACGCCATCCCTTTCTTCATGAGGTTAAAGAATGGTAGGGCCTTTGTCGCCGATTCCCCGAGAAACCGGGATAATGAGGTCAGCCGCCCCGCCAACCTTTGGACGTCCTTGATACAACCCGGGCTCTTCATCTGGAGTATCGCTTGGCACTTCTCCGGGTTAGCTTCTACCCCTCTCTGAGTTATCATAAATCCTAGGAACTTGCCAGCTTCCATGGCGAAGGCACATTTGAGTGGATTCAGCCTCATGCCGTGTTGCCGGAGAGACGCGAATACATTTGCCAGATCCTCAAGGAAGTCGTCGGGTCGCATCGTTTTCGCGAGGATGTCGTCGACATAGACTTCCACTGTCCTGCCTATAAGGTCGTGGAATATCTTGTTCATCAGCCTCTGATATGTTGCCCCTGCGTTTTTTAGGCCAAACGGCATCACCTTGTAGCAGAAGGTTCCCCCGGCGTTATGAACGCCGTCTTGTCTTCATCTGGACGGTGCATCGGTATCTGGTTGTAACCGGAGTAGGCGTCCATGAAGCTTAGGTAACGGTAGCCCGCCGCAGCGTCGACGAGTGCGTCTATGTTAGGGAGGGGGAAACAATCCTTAGGGCATGCCTTGTTAAGGTCAGAGTAGTCCACACACATTCTCCACTTGCCGTTGTGCTTTTTCACTAGAACTACATTCGAGAGCCACGTCGAGTAGTCTACTTCTCGTATGAAACCTGCTTCTAGGAGGCTGGCCGTCTGCCTGGCCACCTCCTCTGCCCTCTCTGTCGACATTTTTCTCCTCCGTTGCGCTACCGGGCGTGCTTCCGATCTGACGGCCAGATGGTGTGACATGATTTTTGGGTCTATGCCCGGCATGTCGGCAGGTGTCCAGGCAAACAAATCCCTATTGGCCCTTATCATTTCGACCAAGGGCTCCTTAAACTCATGTGGGAGGTTCTTGTTGATGAACGTGAATTTCTCCTCCGTGTCGCCGATCATGAATTTTTCCAGGTCCCCTTCCGGTTCCGGTCTAGGTTTGTCGTCTACTCTGGCGTCCAGGTCAGCTAGGAACACACCAGACGCCTCTTTTGATTTCTTCCTTAGGGAGAGGCTGGCGTTGTCGCAGGCGACCGCCGTCTCGAGATCCCCTCTTATGGACCCTATAGATCCATCATCGGTAACGAACTTCATGACTAGCAGTTTCGTGTTGATTATCGCTTCAACGTCGTTTATCGTCTTCCTTCCCAAGATGATATTGTAGGCGGTGGAATCTCGGAGGATCACGAACTCGGCCATTGCCGACCTTCAACCTTGAGTTTGTCCTACTGAGATCGGTAGGGATATTACTCCGTCAAGTTTGATGAAGTGGTCGCCCAATCCGATGACCCCGTGTTGGTGAGTCGTCAAATCGGCGTCCCTTAGCCCCAGTGCGTCAAATACGTTGTGGAACATGATGTTCGAATCAGCCCCTGTGTCGACAAGGATGCGCTTGACGAGGCCGGTTCCCACTCTGGCCGTAATGACCATGGGAGGATTTTCCGGGGCGTCGTCGAACCATTGGTCTTCCGGGCCGAAAGAAATGGATGGAGGCTTTTTAGAGTTTCGCACCAACGAGGAGGAGACCACCAAGACCTTTGCATCTTTCTTGTGCGCCGATCTGGATTTTGGCGCGGTGTTTTTGGCTGTCACCACGTTTACCACAGTGAGGCCGTGGTCTCTATCTTCTGGCTCTTGTCGCCGCTTTGCCGAACGGGTTTTGCCTTCTTCATCCTGGTCGCGATAGCGTCTCCTCGGCTCTCTGATAAGATGAGAGAACGCTGCTAGTTTGCCTTCCCTTATCGCTTGTTCTAATGCATCCTTCAGGTCAAAACAGTCCTGCGTTTGGTGACCGTAACCCTTGTGGTAGTCACAATAGAAGTTCTTGTTTCCTCCCGTACGGTCCTTTAGTGGTCGGGGCTTCGGCAGGATCCCCTTCTCGGCTATTTGTTGATAAACTTCCATGATGGGGAGAGTGAGCGGGGTGTAGTTGGCGAATTTTCCGACCCGGGGGAACGACCTGGGGGTCTTGCTTGGCGCTTCCTCCCTGGTTTGTTCCTTCAGTCTTTCTCCGTTACCCTGTTGCCGAAATTGGCTGTAGCCGAACTGCCGTTTATTGGCAGCCACGACTCGGCTGACTTCCTCGTCGTTTATATACTCTTTGGCTACCGTCTGGATCTCGTGCATCGTCCAAACTGGTTTCGTGGTAAGGTGTTTTCGAAAGTTTTCGTTGAGGAGGCCGTTCGTCAGGCAAAGGCTGGCCACCGAATCGGTTAGGCCGTCAATTTCCAAGCACTCATCGTTGAACCGATCCAGGTATTTTCTAGTCGACTCTCCCTGTCTTTGGGTTACCCCCAGAAGGTTGATCGGGTGCTTTGCCTTTGCTATTCGTGTTGTAAATTGGGCCAGGAATGCACGACTGATGTCCGAGAACCCGTGGATGGACCCCTGCGGTAGGCCGTTGAACCATCTGATCGCGGGTCCCGCTAGGGTTACCGGGAAGGCTCGGCACCTTACCTCGTCCCCTACTCCCTCTAGATTCATCCTCGCTTCGAAGGCCGTGAGGTGTTCTAGGGGTCCTGAGTTCCATCATACCTCATGTCCGTTGGTTTGTCGAAGTGCTTCGGCAACCGGACTTCTAGAATGGATCGGTGGAATGGGGTAGCGCCCATTATCACGGGTTGTCGTGTCTTCTCGGACCTCCCTTCCTCGTCTTCGCGATCTCGTGCTGTGCAGCGCGTTTCCCTACCTCGGGAGTAGATGATCGTGTCATGTCGTCTTCTTGGAATCGGGGACTCTTCACGCGTGCTTTCTGCTTCCGTTCGGGATGCGGAGGCGCGTCGTAGACGGCTTCGGTGGGAGTCCCTCTCTTGGCTTTCATGGGATGGTGTGTAACTGGGATCGGTGGTTCGCCCGTCGCGCTCCTGTTCGGCCAGTTGCCGTTCCAGGTTCTGGACCCTGTGACGTAGCTCTTGCATTATTATGGCGCTGTCGCCGCCTGTTCCTCCGAAGGGTCGCGTCCTTGTGTGCTGTTCAGTGTGTTGTCGGGGGGACCTTCGCCGTCTTCTTAGTGAGGCGACAGAGGCCACCCCTTCCGCTCCGGCTCCTCGGCCTTGGTCTCCGGGACCCGGCACAACGTCCATTAAGGCTCCCCACAGACGGCGCCAATGTTCGGTAGTCGGTTGCCGGACAGGTCGGTCGGTGATTGGAAGGGGTGAGAACGCCTCGATTGCAGTCGTACTGGGTTCGGATTCACCGTGTGGACGAGAAAAAAAGGGGGGGCCACCTGCAAAGACACTCCGACGCCCTAGTCAGATAGTGTGCAGGCGGGGAAAATGATAGGAGGAAAGGTGACGTACCTTGGGGGAAGGGCAGGTCCTTCCTCATTTATACCGTGTCAAAGGTGGGCCCTGCAAAGACAAGGCCACTTTCCTCGAAGCTTCCTTGCAGCTGCTATGGAGAGCTGTTAAGGACGCGTGTCCGGGTTGCATAGTGGATCACACATGGCTGACCGTTCGGGTCGGGTACTCAGTGAGAGAACATAAGATAAGAAGGTACCACATCCAATTCAAAACCTTAAGGTGTCAAATTAATGGGTCTCTCATCTTATAAACTCCTCACTTTTCTATACTTTCTTTGATGTAGGACTAACTTCAACACTCCTCACACTTACAACATTAACAGATACGACAACTCAATAAAGTGTCTGTACTTCATAGTTAATAAAAGATTATCATTTTTCACCTTTAAAAGTATTGCAAAATTTCTGAGTTGATCCACACAAAAAAGAATCACATCTGTTTTCTAAATTGAGATTAATAATGTAAGTTTGGTCCGAAGTCGAAACCAAAATTCAAAGAAAATAACACATATTTAATATATAATAGCTAATTTAATGATTAATTTTTTTATAAATAATATTTTTGTGGAGTATGAAACCAAGTGACGTGAGATCTACTTTACCGTACACTTGTGATGTTTATTACCCGGAATTAATAATTAATAACACTCTGTATTTGTAAGTATCATAGAAAAAAAAAGGATAATGTTAAGAAAATAAAAAAACTAATTATATTTATTAATTATTATAATAATTAATAAATATTAAATAAAATAAATTTTGACTATTTTAAATTAATTTTTTTATTATTAAATGTTTTTAGAAAAAAATATTAGTTGGAGTGACCGGCCGATTTCTAGTTAAGGCATGAGACAAGAACAATAATAAGATGATGCATAATTGGATATATTTATGTAAAAGTTGTCTGTAGCTATATTTACAATTACGTAAAGTATATATAAATCAGTGTTAATATAATTGCAGAGGAAAGAATAAAAATGAATTATTAGTTGGGTTGTAGGACCTGAAGGCCATAAGTGTAGAGGTAGGTCACGTCGGTACTTAGTAGTGATTGAGGAAGGTCCCATATATATATGTGGAAAGGAAGAAGGATGTAACGGGATACATACATAACCTTTCTCAAGATCGTGTGTGTTTTAAAGCATCGCGGTCCTGCACGAGACCTAATGTTTCTGAGGCAGTGTCCCAATCCATCTTTGCTTTTGAGTCTCCCAATAATTGTGAATTTGTGAGATCATGTTTTAATAAATAAATATATACCATTCCTTATAATATATTTATGTGTATGGCTCATAGCTGAGTTGCAACTACTTATCCATCCCCTTTCTCATCATCATACTCTCGGCTTGCAAATTTAAATAAGAATTTATTTTTAAATTTGTTTGATTTTTATGTAGATTTTTAGATATAAGACTCTGATATTATATTATTTTTTTTTTTTAAAAAAAATAAGTTTAATTATTCTGTTAGTTTTATAATTTTGTAAAATTTTTAATTAAATTTTTATATTTTTTTTTAATTTGGTCTTTGTATCAAATTTTAGTTTTTAATTAGGTCCTTTTTGATAATAATTGGTTTAATTGTATAGAGACCTAATTAAAAAAAATTAATGTAGGGACCCAAATAAAAAAAAAAGGAATCCAATTAAAAAATAAATGGTACAAAAATTTAACTAAAAAAAATATAAAGATCTAATTAAAAATTTTATAAAATTATAAATACTAACATAATAATTAAACTTAAAAGATATAATATAAATAGTTATATCTTTAACATTTTACTCGATAAAAACTGAGAATAGAACTAAGTAGAACATATTGCATTCGCACATGTACATTATCTTGTATACTCATAATACATCTATTGTGTTTTATTTTTTTGTTAGTAGTCGAGGATTATTTGATAGATATATTTTTATGTAAAAAGGATATTTTAAATTATTAGATAGTGTAATATATTTGACCGAATATATTTAATTAAATTATTTAATTATTTATAATATCATCTTCACATAAAAATGTACTCATAGAAATAATTATCCTAAATGAATCAATAAGATATAATATATATTTATAATTTTTTCAAAAGTATGATTAACAATGTTACAACTACAATTTTTTCATAATTTACTTTTGCATGAGATCAGATTATTATTTATTTAACTTATTATATATAGAGAGATTTTTTTAACTAGTGTGAGTATTTGACTTGGTATAATAATACTTTTCTGAGGTATATAAGACTATATTAATGATTATCTCTAAATTCATATTTTTTTACATTAATTTTAAAAGTATTTTATTGAGCATAATTAATAACTTATATAATACTATATATTTTTCGTTGATGATATTGTTATTACAGAAAAATTAAGAAAAATTTAAATTAGAAATTAGATTTGTGAAGAAAAAAATTTAGAGGTATATGATTGATATATAAATTATAATAAAAAGATATATAAATAAAAATATAATTGTTACTGTCTACCTTTCATGCGAGTCAGGTCGCATGTAAATAATCCATTTAAGAAATGCACACGTTTAAATCAAGATCATATTTCATAAAACAAGACATAATTAAACATAATTTTTTTTTTTAGATTTTCAGTCACCAAATACTATAAACATTGAGATAAAATCTTAAAATATCTTTTCAAACTATAATTCTTGTATCTTCTAAACCTCAAATTAATTTGATTATCAGTGTCTTTGTAAATACAATTGGTGACTCCCGTCTCAATTTTTTTTTTTTTTATCACCATAACAGTGAGACAAGTAATTTTAATGGAGTGATTTTGACTAATAGGTTTTTACAAGGAGTTTTTTTGCTGAAATGAGGTGAGGAGGCAGGGGAATAATAGAAATGACAGAGCAGTTTGAACTTAAAATGGGAATAGAGTAATGCGATTGTCTCTCCTTAATTAATTGAGCAGACTTTAGGGTGAATTGACAGGCGTTAGTTAACAATTATTGTTTTGTGAAATAAGGAGATATGTGTGTGAAAGTGGAGTGGTGAGTGGTGAATGAGTTAATTCCCTTTTTGGCAATATGTTATGGTGCTACATAGCCAGAAATTGAAGGATGGTCCTTCAACTCTGGTTGGAACCCAATGATTTCAGGGGAAACATACATGCTTGCCACAACAACACATGGGGAACCCTTATATATACATACATACCCACCCTCTTCTACCTTTATTTATTAGCTACCTTGCTTCCACCTCCGCGCATTCAATTTCATCATTCCTAGTCCAGTTATTATAAACATCGCTTTCCTTTCATATATATTGTGCATGCCATCTTCAATTTTTTTTTTATTTTTTTGAAAAAAAAAGTTCTAGATGGATTGTGCAGATAATTCAATCCGTTAGGTGTTACATTCTTTAATGAATGTTTGGTAAACATTCTAGAAATTATATATATAATAATTATATTAGATATATATTAAAATTAAATATCAGCATAAAATATATGATAAAATATAAAATAAATATTAAAAATGAGTTAAATAATATATGTATTATACATAAATATATGATAGTTAATTTTGGTATACAAATAATTTTTTGTATGTATAATTTGTTTTCTAATTAGAGAGATGAGAAATTAAGTATAATATTTACATATCTGTTACAGATTTAAATTTTTATGTCATTCAAACCCAACCAAATAGGCTTAACACCAACAAAAATCACTCTTACTAAAAGAATCGTGTAATATAAAAGACGACTGTTCACATCTTCTACTCAAAACTGTAACAAAAGAATTTGAAATCTCTCTCAAAAATTTTCAAAAAATTTTCAAATTTTTTACAAAAACTACAGAAAAATCTGATTCTGCATTTGATATCATCAACAAAAAAGATACAGAAAACGAACAACAAAAATTCTTTAAAGTATTGCTAAAACTACTTGTTCATTATGTTCAATTTTCCCTTTCGCATTTCTACCAGTTCGGTTTAGGATTTAGTGGATCAAGTTCGTTCATTTAGTAGATCGAGTTTCTCTGATTCATTTTTTTCTTATTTTTCTTTGTAACTAGGGCATCGAATGAAACTGTAATAGTTGTGCTGCATTTTACTATAACTTCGTTCATTTCTTAGTTTATTTGAGGTTCATTTGAATCCAAAAATGAATTCAATGTGTTTTGTTGACGATTAAGTCTTTTTGACAAATTGTTCAAATCTAAACTAATTTTAGTTCATTTGTGAATTAACTAAAGTTCACTTGATGCTGCTAATAAGTATTGACCAAATTTTTTATTCTTTAATTTTCTTTGGTACCATTATTAAATAATTGTGGTTCATTTCTTAGTTTATTTGAGGTTCATTTGGATCAAAAAATGAATTCGATATATTTTTTTTATGATTGAGTCTTTTTAATTGCTTGTTCAAATATAAACTAATTTCGGTTCATTTGTAAATTAACTGAGGTTCACTTGATACTGCTGTTAAGTATTGACCAAATTTTTTATTCCTTACAATCAAAATGACAAAGAAGACCATCTAAAAAAAAGTCACTTTACGATGTAAGCATATATATACACACTAAATCAACTCTATTTTTGACTTATAAATATATCATATAACATCATGTTTCAAATCCTTGCAGAAAAATTACGATTTGAGATGCTCAACGAGGAACGATAGCTAACGTATTTGTCAATATAAGTGATCAAAAGTTATTGTAGGAACAACTTAATGTTTTCAGGTATGAATATGATCCAACCATTCTCTTGAACAAGATAAACAAATTGAGAGACAAAGTTATTGAGGGATTTAAAAGCATAAGAATCTCAAAGTCATCTGTTATCCTCTCAAGTCCTTTCTGCAGATTATCATTTGGGGATATAGAAAGTAAATAGGTTCAATATTTTAAATTGTAATAAATTTCTATTAACATTTTTTAACACTATTTTGTAAGGAATTGTAAAGAGGCAAACACTTCTTTGACTCTTTGTAAATATTAATATATATTTAAAAATATTTTCTTAAATTTCTTTTGATTTATTTATTGGAGTTGCCTGAACTGTATTGAGATCACATTAATTTGAGTGAATATAGGTTTACATTGAATATATTGAATGTATTTATCAAACCTCAACAGCAGTGAAAATACAAATAAATTGAGATTTAAACACAAATGAACCGAAATTTATTCTAATAAATACTTAAACTGTTTACGACAACACAATTGTAGAAACTAATTTAAAAAAAAAAACTAAAAAGTAACTACTCAATAAAACATAACACAAATAAAAAATTAGCCTCATTTTCATAAAAAAAACATTATACGAATAAAACTTAAATGAAGTGAAATTTAGACACAAATAAATTAGAGATATCTTGGATTTCCATTTTTATAATCTAAAAATTTAGTAAAATTCGATCATTATTATTGACTTTAAAATTAACATGAAATAATTAACAATTATATTATAAATACGTTAAAATTAATTATTAATATAAAATATATATTAAAATATAAAATATATATTAAAAATAAATTAAATAATTTATATTTATATATAAATATATAATAATTAATTATAATGACTAATTTTAATATATAAATATTTAATAAATAATAACTAATTAACAGATGGATGTAAAATGGGAGGTTAATTTGGGTTGAGACGGAGACGGGGACAAAGGAGGGTGAGTAAATAGTAATAAGGAATTGAATTGATGGAAGCCTATCATAAGCAGATACACTCGTGTGATGTGATTTAATAATAATTATTTAATCAATTTAAGCAATGCATATAGACATTTACAATACATTATTGACGCAGCAGCCATATATGTATGTATATAATATGACGTCTCATCCGAATCTCAATTAAATCCTTGGACAGACATGTTTGTAGGACCATACCCAATTATAATCATCTTCCACCGCTGGCATTGCTGCTCTGCAATTCACAGCTGTTAATTAAATTACGCCATTTATATATCTATTTCCCACTTCATCTTAATTAATTAGCACATACTTCCTATATCTAATTATAACACCGCCGCACGCTTTATTGATTTTTTCCTATCAATTGTCTACTATCAAAAATTATATAGAGCAACTTTATTTATATATATATATATATATATATAACTTATAAGGACCGTGTTTTAATGGGAGTCCTAACATATATGAGATATTTAATTAATTAAAAACTTATAAAGCACGGTTAATTATCGTATTCTCATTTTAAACACGATATTTATTGATATTTATTTAATATGTATATTTTTTATATTTACTTATAAAAAATAATTCTTTTAAATATATTTAAATATTATTATATATTAATATATCTAATTTTATTTATAATATATATAATTAAAATAAATTTAAAAATATTATATATTATTATTTATTAAAAAAATTATTTTAAATTTTTATGTAATTAAAAAATATAAAAAATAATTAAAAATTAATTTATATTTTAATATTAAAATATTATTATAATTTATTTAAAAATATTTTATATTATATATATACAATATATATTATTGTATCTTATAAAAATTTAAAATTTATGTATCTATATATTTTATATTATATCATGTTATTTTTATATCAATATTTATGCATTATAATTAAAAACTTAATTTATAAAATCTTAACCCCGATGGTGATACAAATCAACGAAAAATTAACCATTTTAAAATTTAAAAATAAATAATATCTTTTGGTGTCCAGAAAAATTTAATTCCGACAAAATAATATATAAAAAGAAAAAATACTGTGATTCTTTAAAACAAATCTTTAAATCTAATCTCATATTTGGTGAAAAATTTCAAATTTTAACCGAAGTCGTTAACCTTTAATTTAATTATTAATTAATTAAAAAATTTAATTTTAATACACTAAAAAATTTATTTGATCACATTTTTTTAATGATTAAGACTAACAACATGAATTTTATTTGCGAATACTTAATTCGACCCAATTTATTTGGATAAAGTTGATAGTTTAATTTTCAACAGGTCAGATTAAAAATAGAATAGGAATAACTGCAAGTAGAATCAGATACAAGTTTAGATCTAATCTTTCCAATCTATTTACATCTCTATTATATTATAATATGTAGTTATAAATTATTATAATAAAATTGATGGAATAGATGGAATTCACATTCTCTCAACTTTGTAATTTTAGAGTAAAATATTATTTTAATATTTAGCGTTTGAGTTAAATTTTAGTTTAATTTTTAACATTTTAAACGTTCTATTTTAGTCTTAAAATTATTCCACCTTTAAATTTGATATGAATAATTAATAAAATGAGTGACGTGAATGTTAACAATATTTTTAGTTAAATCATATTTTTTTATTTTTATGTATTAGAGAAATATAACCAAAACCTTCTTGTCACACTTTTTTTTTTATCTCCTTTTCGTATAAAACCTCAAACACTAGCAATCAATCATCAACGTTAGCTCCAAAATTTAAGAAAAATTATTTATATTAGTGATCGTTGGAGGATTAATTTCTCTTACATATTGAAATCGAACGTTGTTGTCTTTTTAATATGTTAATTATTTGTGTCAAATTTAATAATAGTGGGATAATATTAAACCCGTTTAAAATTTTTTAGGACTAAAATAAAACGTTTGAAATATTAGATATCAAATTAAAATTTAACTCAAATACTGAGGATTAAAATCAATTTTAATTACTTGTAATTTTATTTTATGATGATTTTATTATTTTTATTTGAATATAAATTTAATTTTATATTTTTTATTTTATTACTATGTTTATGAAATATAGAATGATTAAATATTATGTTTAATTAAAAAAAATTAATTTGTTATGAATAGAATGGGATATGAAATTTTAGAATACGAATAGAATTAGAATCAAAAGATTCTCAATGCATTCTTAAGGTAGGATTAAGTTTTAAGGAGAATATAAATTTACAGGTAAAAAAATTAGAATAATATCTAAATTCTAAACTTTTTTGTAACCCATTCATTGCTGTTAATATAAAAAATTACTTTTTACTAATATAGTATTGGTGCAATGGAATGAATACGTAAAATTATTTTATTCAAAGATGTATCAAAATTAAATTATTAATTACATACTCATCTGAATTCATTTGCTTACTACGCATTACATTATTTTGGGTTACTGTTTTTTACCATTGCAATGCAAGTAGGCAGTTTCTTTCGGATAAATAATAATCTCTATGAATAGTGATTCTCTTCTAGGAAACTAGTATTATTATATTATATATGCACGGCAGTTATATATGATTGAGCTATTAAATTAAGGAGTAATAATTAAATTGATAAAATAAAAAATAAAAAATAAAATTTTATACCAAAATAATTATAAAGACGTGTGTAAATATTATTTCTGTAAAATATACGTTAAAAAGGAAAAGGACTACTATTCTTTCAAATTCTTTTGTTTTATCACCTCTTTTTTTTTTTCTTTAAAACATTCTTTTCTTTATTTAGAGGGAGGGAGGAAGAATCTAGAATCCTTTGGCTGGCACGATCCGCTAGAATATTTGCTTCTCTCTATATATAACACTAAATAATAATACATTTTTGTCAGGTGAACAATAAAAAATATAAACAACGTAAATAACGAATCGTATTTCAGAAACACTAAAAAAAATTATATTTAATTAATTTAAAATTTAATTTTAAATTAAAATTAATTTTCTTTTATTAATCCATTATTTAAGTTGTTCAATTATATTCCTCCGTTTTAATTGAAACTTATTATCTTTTCTTAAAATATTATCTTTTGAACTTGAATTATTACTCCGACAGTTGAATGTGGAATAATATATTTATTAACGCCAGACGACTATATATAATATTAAATTTTGTGAGTTATATGACAAGATCATGTATTGATATGATGAAATTAAATTATATTATATATCATTTTGTTTGATCTGATTAATAATAGCTATCATCATAATATTTCTTTAAAAATTTGACTATATCATGCATGCATGTTGACTGCATATATATCATTGCTCTTATTAAGTACACAAATTTGTAGACATATGTATATATAAGCTTAATGCTTAGCTGGTAATGCCTGCTTTAATTTGGTTTCTTCTTTTGGTTCATATGAGGAAAATTATACAATACATGCAACTAATTTTCGAATAATGTCTTATTGTAAAGATCATTGTAATAGTTAGATTATTTAATCATGCAGTAAGAGAGTTACATTGAAAATTTGCTATTATTAAGAGATAATCTCTATTCAGAATAAATTTTATATTTTTGTTAGTAAAACAAATTTACAACAAGGAACACATGAAAAAGGAATACTTTATTTTCAAATAATTGACAAAAAAATGAAGCAAAAGTGATTGTAAGTAATTAATTTCTTTAATTGTTCGTATATATAAAAAAATTAACGTGTATGTTCTTAAAATTGAATGAGTTTAACTGACCTAAAAACTATTTTAAGAAGGAAAAAAAAAATATCTTAACTTATACTTAATTATAAATATTATAGAGACTTTATTATACTTATAAAGTACTTCGTTACGTCTATGAATAATGATCTGATTATCTAAAGTGTGAGGATTTAGAATTTGTCTAACAACATTTAATAAAATAGATTATAATAATATATACCATCATTACATATATAGATTATCTCACACTTTATGAATATTTATCTTTAGCACATGTGAAATTTAATATATGTAATGGCACTATTAGAAAGTAAAGTGATTGGTGAGATATGTATATATGAATGAATTAAGAATGAAATGGGTGTATATACAAGTCAAACATGACTGCGAGTCAGAGGTGACAGATATTAAACCTAGCAATTGGGGACCAGATAATGATAATGCATGAAAAAGCTAAGCATTTGATTGATAAGTCAATTTTGATCTCTTGCATATTATTATTGCAAGCTAAGGGATAGTGCTTCTGCATCTTAATTAATTACTAGGCGGATTATCCACTAAAATCTCTTTAAAATTCATTTTTTTATATATACGAGTTGTGTCATGGTGAAATTTTTTAAATAATGAGTAAAATTATTCTTCTTATAATAAAAAAAATAAATAAATAAAAAAGTATATAAATATAAAATTTTAATTTCTAACAAATTTACTTGTTAGAAATTATTCGGATGATGTAACTAAACATTATAAAATTAAATTAATATCACAAATTTTTAGAGAGTCATAAAATATTTTGAAATGTTTATTACTTTCAAAATTTTCATGATTATGATTTTTTTTAAGTTTAATTATTTTATCAATTTCTATAATTTTATTAAAATTTTAATTAAGTATTTATATATATATATTATTTAAGTTTTTACAGTGTTTTTAATTTTATAATTAAATATTTTTCATATAAAAAATATTAAAATTAACAAAATATTTTTTTTAAAAAATATGCAGTTAAAGATTTAATTAAATTTTTAATTATAAATTTTTTTAATTTATAAAAAATATTCAATTAAAAAAAACTTAATTATAATGTTATATGTACTAATCAAACTAACCCATTTATATATACCACATGGTTATAGATTTATAGCTGATGAATATCCAAGAAGCTAAAGGGAGTAGCTAGTGACTCAGATTCTGAGAATGACACTGAATAATGCGGCGAGGTGCAATGATAAAAATTAAAATTGTCTTGAACGATTAATAATTAATAATTTAATAATTAATCAATATATGGAGTGAGTGTAAAAGTTTTGAGCTACACAGAAAATAATAGGGCCCAAGAAGAAGGGCGACACATCAATCTTTATCAATATCTACTAGTGCAACTGTGTAATTACATCAACATCTTCCATCCTTAAATTAATTTATGCAATCATCAGTTTATTTACTGTTGATAATCTTAATATTCATATACCACTATTTTTCTTACTTATGGTTTGTGTCAATCTGGATAATGTATGTTACCAATAATTGAAATAATTTAGTTTCTAAATATCATTATATACTATATATATTGCACAAAGCAAAGCCAAATAAATGGATACCAAGATTTCGATTATAGCCCCACGTGCTATAACATATGCTATATATATATATATATGTGACGTTGGTCTTGTATGCTAAATATTATATCTATCTCCTATTTTTGCGGAACAATATTTCACCTTATGTATGATATTGAAATTAAAGGTCTATTAAAATAAAAGAAGAGTATTGCTAACTAATAATTTTTAACCTACAAAATAGTAATAATTTATAATAAAAAACATTTAAAATTAGAAATAATAAAACATCCAAAATTTAAGATTTCATATATCTAAAATTTAAAATTTAAAATTTAAAATTTATGATTTAGTATTAGAATTTAGTGTTTAAAATTTAAGAGGTACTGTTGATGGCACCAGTAGCAGCAATAATGACCAACAATATAACAATGGTGACTAGTGGTGAAAATAAGTGACTTGTAATAATAGATAAAATTGAGATGTTAAAAGAAATTAAAAAAAAGACATAAAAAAAATAAATATTAGATTCTTTTAGATTATTGACTGATGTTGAATGATTTTTTTTCTGGTTATCTATCTTATCCGTAAAATAAATAGGATGGAAACACCAAAATAAATGGCTATGAGTTAGTTTATTTGTGCTTGCACTCTTTTTTTTTTTTTTTTTCTATTTTTAAAATGTCAAATGTAAAATATGCCCCCAGTCATGATTGCGGAGAAGTACGTACTTACGTACTAGTGAGTATTGACAAAGGACTAATAGTAGAAACTAAATAAATAAAAGGGCAATTTACCATTTTAAAATAATTGGGAGAAACCTTTACCAAATTACAACAATTGGAAAGTTAATACCTTTATGTCTTGTTATATAGAAACCGTGGGAGCTTAGCACGGTTTCTAAATGAACATAAACCGTGTCTGCTAGCCAGGTTTTATGTTGAAGAGTATTTGAATGTAAACCGTGGGAGACAGCCACGGTTTACCCTCGGTGAATGCAACACATAAACCGTGGAAGGCAGCCACGGTTTATGAGGAAGATTTTGTGTGCATAAAATTTTGGAGGCAGCCACGGTTTATGCATGAGCGGCTATGTGAAGTAGGGTGACTAAGAGAGAATTCGAGGAGCTTTGTGGTTTATGGAATCAGCAAACTTATTTACGTTTTAATACGATTTGAATTGTATTAGTATATTTTTATTTTTTTAATCAATTTAATTTTATATAAATAATTAGAATTTTAAATTATAAAATTTGTATTAGTTTGTAATTTAAAATTTAAATAGACATAATTTAAATTAATAATTTATAAAATTGTATGTATTCGTATTATTCTACTCAGATAATTTATTTTTACTATTGTATTCATATGATTAATTATATTTATTCGATTTAAAAAAAATAACGGTTGCTAATTTTTAACTAACAAATAAATATATTTATATTATTTTTAAATTAAAATTTTTTAAATAAATGTACTGTTATTATTTTAAATTTTTAATTTAAATAAATATATTCGTATTATTTTAAATAAAATTTAAAATTAATATAAGTAGGTTTATTTAAAATTTAAAATTTTAATATTTTAAATAAACATATTCTTATTAAAATTTTTTAAATTTAAATAAACGTAATCATATTATTTTAAATAAGTATATTCTTTTAATTTAAAAATAATATGATTGTATTTAATTATCATCTAATTTCATCTTTTATTTTTATTTATCCTCAACATTTTAAATTATCATATGATAATACCATTGAGTGGTATAATTTAATTTTTGAATTATATGTAATAACTTCAGTGACAATCGTTAAATATGTCTATTGATCTTTGACTGAGTTTTTGAGATATTAATACATATATGTGTAAAGTTCACAATGTAATTGTGTTGGATGTCTTATATAATGTATTTTGACTTTAGAATACTTCAAATTACATTATAATCATTGAATTATAAATACAGTGGCTGAATGATGTGCAATAATACTAATAGTAGTTGATTATAATAAGCCATGATAATTTTAATAGTTTTTTTTATCTTAATGCGAAATTATAGTGTCCAGATTAAGTATATAAATAATTAACATATTAGTTTCAATAAATATCCTTGTAAAGTACTTTACTTTACACAATTACACTAACTAATTATAAGTTTACACATATCATTGATTTATATAGTATCATATTTGTAAACTTATAGTTAGTTATAGTTAGTTACAAATATTCATATGAATACAATAGTAAAAATAAATCATATGAGTACAGTAATATGAATACATACAATTTTATAAATTATTAATTTAAATTATGTCTATTTAAATTTTAAATTATAAAGTAATACAAATTTTATAATTTAAAATTCTAATTATTTATATAAAATTAAATTAATTAAAAAATAAAAATATACTAATACAATTCAAATCGTATTAAAACGTAAATAAGTTTGCTGACTCTATAAACCACAAAGCTCCTCGGATTCTCTATCAGCCATCCTACTTCACATAGTCGCTCATGTATAAACCGTGGCTGCCTCCAAAGTTTTATGCACACAAAATCTTTCTCATAAACCGTGACTGCCTCCCACGGTTTATGTGTTGCATTCACCGAGGGTAAACCGTGGCTGCCTCCCACGGTTTACATTTAAATGCTCTTCAACATAAAACCTGGCTAGCAGGCACGGTTTATGTTCATTTAGAAACCGTGCTAAGCTCCCACGGTTTCTATATAAAATGAAACAAGACATAAAGGTATGAACTTTCCAATTGTTGTAATATGGTAAAAGTTTCTCCCAATTATTTTAAAATGGTAAATTACCCTAAATAAAATACGTATATTTTGATCAATACAATTATGAGTGATAATGAATAAGGTAAAGACATAAAGTAGTGTTTGAATCTAGGAGGCTACTACGATAAAATTATTATTTTTATCTTTTTGTAAAGATGTTTTTTATTTTGTGGTTGTTATTGATTTAAAAGCGTATCACTAAAAGTGTTATTTAAAGAAAAAGTGTTATTCTTAATTGTTAACTTGGCTCTGATACCAATTTTTTAATTTCAATTTTTCTTTTAATTCTTCTTTCGAATTTTCTACTAGCTCTTCATATTTTGCTTTGAATAAATTTATAATTTGTATAGATTCAATTGGTGGTGCTTTATTCAAGGGATTTTGATAAAAATAATTTGTAACTTCAGATTACTGAAGTATTAACCATTTCTACAATTTCTTTTGTATTTATTATATGATTATTTATTACTAGTTTTTGATGTATATTTATAATTCTGATTTCATATTTATAATTTTTTTTAATTCTGTTCTAATTTCTATCATATTTATAATATTCTTTTTTACATGAATTATTATATATATAATCTTTTATCTGTTTATCTTTTTCTTTAATATAATTTCTTAAATCCTCAATAACTTCTTTTATTTCTACGGTTCCTCTTGTTTCTAAATATCTTTCTAATTTTTCAATTTCATTCTCCATCTTTTCTTTCAACAGCTTTAATTCTTTTAAATCGTAATATAGTTTTCCAAGCATTTATAAATTTCCTAAATTTAATTCCAACTTGTTCATAATTATTCTTATTTCTATCTTTTTTATTATAAGATCATCAATTTTGTCCTGAAGATTATTTAATTCTTTTTTATACATGATAACATTTTTTAAAAACTCCGTGTGAAATATAAGTTTTTTCAGGTTTTTGAAGTCATTCAATAAAACTTATAGTAAAATAAAGATTTTGAGAAAAATAATTTTGTATTGATTTTAAGAATTCGATGTCATTACAATTAACATTAGTTAAAATCATTAATTTTTGATCTATTAATTTTGATAATTTAATTATTTCTTCTCTTAAATCTTCTAATTTACTTTTTTTTTTCATTAAGTGACGCTTTTCTTATAAAACGCTATGATTTTAAGTGTTTTGTAGTAAAAAGTGTGGCTTAGAATGTATGATTTAGGTCTTGCCACATAGGCGTCTTTAGCAAAAATTGTTTTTGGGATCTTTATCTTAGTGGTGGCCTTGAATCTAACTATAATTTTAATTTTATTATGATTAACACGTGAGTATTCGATTTTATCTGTGAAATTTTATAAATATGTAATATTATTATATAATTTAATAAATATGTAAATTAAAAATTTAATATAAACAATACAATTATCCTATAAAATAACACAATTATCTTATAAATAATATAATTATCAAATATTTAATTTTATATAAAAAATTTTATTTAAATTAATAATACAAACATAAATAAAATATTGTATTTATATATTACTAAAATAGAATTGATTATTATATAAATAAAAGTATTAAACTAATAATTAATGACATTGGCTCAATAGTAAATAGTTTTTGCATTGAATGAGAAGTCTTTGGTTCAACACCCATCTATAATATATTTTTATAATATATAGATAGTTGGTCGAGTTGGGTAAGCCTGCGGGTAGAGTGCATGTTGTCAGTAGAGATGTTCAAATTCAAATCGATTCAAAATTAACCGCTCATCCAATTCAATTCAAACTGAAAATTTAAATTTGATTGGATTTTATTTTTTACAAATCGTATGGATCGGATTGGATTTCAGATCTACTTCTCAAAACTGATCCAATCTAATTTAAACCACATATAATGTGCTATAATATTATTATTTTATTATTATATTTACAATTTTACTTACAATATATTCAGTTTGTTATATATTTTTATATTATTCATATATTATTATTATTTAATAAATATTTTATGATCAAAATAATTTTTACTTTTTTATTTTAACTAACTTATACTTCTATTTTTATTATTATATTATTGTTAGTTTTTTAATATATTGTTGAAACTTATTATATTATTGTTGATTATTTAAAATTTGATGTTGAGACTTGTTATGTATATTTAATTTTTTTTAATTTATAAAACATCAAATCCAATCCAATCAAAACCGCTTGAAATTGGATCGGTTTATTTGTTAAATCATCTAATCTAAACTGTACCACAAGTAAAATTAATGTTCTAATCAAATGAATTTTTTATTTAAAACCGATCCAAACCACACCACAAACACCCCTAATTGCCACCATAAATACAATACAGTTGATGGAATATGTTCAGTTATTCATGTGCAACCAGAGGCTCGGAGCCTGTACATTTCAAGGGGCTATGGCCTTTGCCTTTAAAATTTTTAATGTATATAGTCTTTTAATTTTGACATTGGCCCTTTTTAATTTTATTTTTCTCCCTTTTAAAGTTATATTTTTTTAGAGTAAATGGCGAAAACGATCCTTGAATTTTAAATTGCCATCCAATTTAGTCTTTCACTTTAATAAATGACTAACTAAATCCTTAAAACTCTAAAATATGCATCTTTATTAGTTCCTTAGAGAACTGCTGTCTAAACGTCGATGACATGAAATGTGAAGTGGCAGATAGACATTGGATGAAACAACATCGTTAAAAGAGGGACGCCTTAAGTATGTGAGAACAACATTGTTTCAACATCTTCTCCTCTTAGAATAAATTATTCACACTGGTCCCCCCATTATCAACGTTTCTCCACCTTCCTCCGCACACATGGCATACATAAACTCACTCGAGGAAATCGGCCACTCTCTCCACCTCTTTATTAAGCAAGACAGGGAATTAGAGGTAGGAGGCGGCGCTGCCTCTCCTCCGCCTTCCCCTCCATTGATGGCTCACCTAGCGAAGCACGCTTCTCCTCCGTCTTCTCCGCCTATTCCAATTCCGGCTCCCACCTCCACTTCCACTCCAACGAAGAATACGATGATGATAAAAATCCTCATGCTCTCCACGACCACGACTTGTTCGGTCATTCTTTCCCTCTCCACGCGGATCTCCCGCCATTCGATGAGGGGAGATCATGAGCTTCCATGCATTGGGATGGGGATAGAAAGCATGCAGATGAATTTCATGAAGAAGTAACCAACACCTTCAATTGTGTACCAACAGATGCCAAGAATCACAAAATCATATACATAGGTGAATCCTCTTCTTCGTATCAACTCTATCCGCAGCTCTATGATCCATATGGTGCTCTTCCACCCTCCGCCTATGATGAATCTTATCCGCAACAACATTGCCCACCACCTTTCTCCGCTAAACCATTGCTGCCACCACCTTCCCCTCCAAGAGTGATGAGTTTGGAAAACTCTAAATTAATATTAGTGATGACTAAACATTATTAGTTTGATTAATTGTAAAATTATTCATTTGATTTCAATTCATATATGTTAATTAAAATAATTTTGCTGTGCATGTTTTGATTGGGCCGAAAAGAAAAGAAAAATTGTTGCAAGCCCAAAATGAGTTTTACTTTCAGCCTTGGTTAAATTGTTTGGCTGAATCAATACTTTGTTAATGGGCCAGATTTGATTATTATTAGCCCAAATCAACTTTGATGGAGAGATCCACTAGTTTGGTCCAAATTGAAAAATGAGAAAGAGAAATCCATGCATGCTTCCACGGATGTCATATGCATCTTTGGATGGATTTCAAATTATGTTCTATTGCACTTAATGTAGACATTGAAAATAGGAAAGAGAAAGTGAAAAATGATGTGATTGCCTTAAGTGTTCTACGCGCTTCTAGGCTTGGGTTTCGAAATAATTAATTCATTTAATTCTCTTTCCTAACTTCACTAAAAGCATTTCAAAGTTATCTCTCTTCTCTCTCTACTCTTTCTTCTCTTTCGGTCATTTCAACAAAGAAAGCATGGAAGCTAAAGCTTGCTACCGAAAAGAAGAAGAAGCAAGCAACAAGACCATCACAATGATGGCAAGAAAAAGAAAACAAAAAGTATGTTGTGGTTGAGATCTTCACCAAATAAGGGTAAGATTTGGTGAAGTAAGCTCAAGCTCTCCATACCAAAAATGGAAGAAGAGATCTCGGTCAAAGGAAGAAGATCCTTAAGGGATGGCTTGTCTCAGCTTTTGATCAACTGCCACAGGAGGTAGCTACTGTAGCTACATGGAGAAGATGCAGAAGTTTGAGCAGAAGAAGCTGTCATGCATCAAGAAACATCAAGGACTAGGAGTCCTTATTAGAGTGCAAGCAATGATGGATGGCTCAGATTGGTGAAGCTTGGTGTAAAGGGAATACTCAGAGATAATTGCATGTTGGATATAGCATTCGGTTATCTCTCCTCTCTCTCTGGCCGAACCGATTTTCTTGAAAAAGAAGAAGTTTAGCTTGGTTCAAATGGTTTCAACCGTGGAGGTTTCCCCCTCTATAAATAAGGGAGAACAGCCAGGGCTTGAAGCAAGGATTGAGAGTGCAAGGCACAGTGTTCACATAGCTACCTAAGCTAACAGAAGTTCTTCTCCTTCAACGTTCTTCATTTTTTAATTTTCTGTTTAATTTTGTCTGTCTTGAGTCTCATGGAAAAAGGCAAACATTGAGGTTTGTATGAAAAAGTCATAGAGCAGAAAAAGGCAGAGTGTGCAAAATTAAAAGAAAAAGTCATATATGTCCTTAGAGGTCCTTTGTACATATGTGTTGTGTTTCATGATTCTGTGGGAATCCCCTTGCAAGTTGGGTTAGCACTTAGCAGTTGAAAGCTTGGTAGTGACCAAGTCAATAAGTTCAGTCTTTGGGATTAGATTCTGGACTTGTTCCGGATAGGAATGGTAGTTCCTAGGGAGAATTGGTGTCTGTAATCAAATATGATTATAGTGAAACTCCATCATTGTTGTAATGGAGACTGGATGTAGGCTGCATTGCACTTAGCAGCTGAACCAGGATATATCTTGGTGTGATTTTCTCTCTTCTACTCCATTTCTGTTTCTGTTGTATAGGAGACAAAACTGAAAAATATCTCCTGGCTGGTCACGAGACAAAATGAAAAAGTCTCTTGACTAGGCACGAGACAAAAACAAGAAATATCTCCTCAAGTATTTTAAAGGAACAGCAAAAGTTCCTAAGCGAAAAATGGGCTAAGATTCAACCCCCCTTCTCTTAGCCACTGATAAACCATCAAAGAGCTTTCTTGTGGGATTTTCTCAACTTCTTCGACGATGACAGCAATGAAAAGTACTATCCTCAAACATAGTACACTCTATTCGTGAGTCCAGGGAGGTTCGAAAGGAGGAGGGAATCTCAATTCGGAAGATGAAGATTACAAGTACGAGGTCATCAAGAAAATCCACGGCGATCACAAGTTCATCGACGCTCCTGCTTCTGATCTGTATCTGCATCTACAGCTTGAACAAGAGCTTAACAATTGGACTTTCCAATTCTCTAGCTGGATAAGTGCCCAAAAAGATTATGTGAGAACATTGAATAATTGATTGATGAAATGCCTACTATACAAATCAGAAGAAATATCTAATGGCATAGTTTCCTTTTTGTTATATGTAATTGGTGGTCAAAGAAGAGAAGACAAGAATTTGAAGATAAGAATTTTATAATGGAGGATGGACTGATTTTGATATTATTAAATAATTTTAGGTACTAATTTGAATCACATTTAATTTTCGTACACATTTATATACAGCTAAACGTTCCATGTCATTGATATTTAGATGATACTTTTTTAAGAGACTAATAAAGATATATGTTTTGAAATTTTAGAGATTTAATTGATTATTTATTAAAATGGAGAACTAAATTGAGTAATAATTTAAAATTTATCAACTATTTTAGATATTTATTCTATATTTTTATATTAGTCTCCCTCTAGAAACTATTCTAACTCCAACCCTATGGGTGACACCATTATATTATTGCACCAACTTCATCATGCGATGTACAGAAGCTTCAGATCAAAGTTAACACTTATGAATCAAGACTCAAATTTGAATATTGATCAAGACCTTGAAATGTATAAGAGTATTATGATTATAATTAATCATTAATTCACACACACAAAAAAAAATGAGGAGACTTTAATTAATTAACATGTGCCAGAGTATATGTTAGGTTATCATTTGAGTTTTTTTATGAAAAATATGTAAAGTTTAAGTTTCTAACATATTTGTTATGTATTTATTAAAATAAAAAATTTAAATTTTTTTACAAATAATAATCTTAATATGTGTTTTAAGACACATTTTAGTTATTGTCTCAAAATAATAAAAATAATAAAGATAAACAAATTTTATAATATGTTTTTAAAAAAATAAAAGATATAATTACCTAATTCAAATGTAATTTTACTTCAAATTAAAATCATTTCAGCAATAACACCACTATCACTACTACTATTATTACCGATTTTTAACTTGGCTTAAATCATTAAAATTAACAACTCCAATTCGATTATCAGTTACACAATTCTATTGTTTTTAATTACTATATATGCTGTATTATACTAGTAATAATTGTTTACTGTCACAAATGAGATTAGTCCAAAATAGTGACTACTAAAAAAAAGTTATAGTTATATGGATCGGAACATATTTACCAACACAATATAAGTCATAAAAAATGTAATTATTTTTATAAAAATATTTTTAAATAAAAATAATATTTTAAAATATTTGATAATTCATATGATCTATTAATTTATAATATCATCTTTACTTAAAAATATTTTTATTAGAATAATCATCTTAAAAAAAGTTTATAAAAATCTAAATTCTAATAAAATGCTACAATTTTCTATTGTAACTATTGTATAGTTTATATAATATAATACCGGTAATAATTGTTATCGCAGTCATAAATATATGAGTGAATATTTACTGACCTCTGATAAATATTTTAAAAGAATTACGAAGTCTTTGATAAAAAAAATATTTAATTTAGTTTTTGATTTTTTTTGGGGATTAATTAGTATTTGTACAAAAAAAATAACATTAATTTTTTTTAATACAAGGATTAATTAATTCTATAAATATTGGATATTTTTTTTTAAATTTCGTTGTCTTTTAAAATAATTGTCAAAAATTGTTTAAATTTTTTTTTAAATATAAGAGTAAAATTAGTTTAAAATGGTGACAATTTTTAAAAGTCGCAACTATATAAACATTTTAGTCAATAAAATTATTCTTGTAATGAATGAATATGGATGTGGCGGTGAAGGATAAGGGCCGTAAATATAGAGAACTTTAAGAAAAACAAAGATGGAGATATGGGGTAAAAAAAAAAAAAAATCAAGATAGAAAGTGATAATTGAGGAAACGGCCGTCGTCGACCCACATGCAGGTTCGTCAGCTAATGATAGCCAATAATTCAGATTTTATTTAAAAAAATTCATATGGCTTCCCATAACCTTTCTTCCACTTTTTAATTTTAAAATGAAAGAGATGCATGTCATGAATAACTATAATGAAGAAAAAGTATATTACAGTAATATAGAAGTGTATGTCTCTAGTGTGGAATTTCTCCAAAAAAAATATATAATCAGAGAATGAAAATATTAAATAATATGAATAATAAATATATCGAATGTTTATTTTACTAAATGTACAGATAATTATTTTAATATTAAAATTTAGATAATTTATTTAAAAATATAATATATTTTTATTTGATTAGTAATTATTTATATTATTCAAAATTACCATTATTTACCTAACACTTCCTTTCTCAAATAGGTGAATTGAATTTATTACAAACGACAAAAACATATAATATAAAATTTGGACACTGATTTTTATGTTTAAAAATTAAATATTTTTAGAGTTAAAATCAAATTCGATTGTTGTTTTTAAAAAATAAAAAATTAAAATCAGTCTCTTTGATTTTTGTTTTTAAAAAAAGTTTAAAATTAAAATTAAAATCTCTGATTTTATATTTTTTTTTTGCTTTCCATCGACAATAACAATTTAAAAAAAAATAATTCTATATTAAAAAAAATACCAACTCTTCTAATAATAATAAGGGCTAAGTATGATTTTGGTCCCTAACGTAGATGCTAAAAATTTATTTCGTTTTTGACTTTTTTTTTTCGCTACAAAATAGTCCCAAAAGATTAACTTAATTTTAAAATTGTCATTCAGACGAAAATACCCTTCCTCCTTCTTCCCCAAAATCCACCGAAAGCAGAACCACCACCACTGGCCACCACCCTTACTCTCATCAAATCCCAATAATCAGATTTAAAATTATTCAAATGCAAAAATTAACAATATCAAATTCAACAACAAAATTAACGCACAACAATAATAAAATCAAAAAAATAACAAATCAAAATTAGAATAAAAAATAGAATCAGAAGTTGAAGCAAAGCAGAATTGGAAGCAGAAGCAGAAGCAGAAACAGCCAAACGAGGAGCGGAGTCGGATCACAGGCGGCGGGACAGCGGGACGGCGGTGCGGCTTCCCTCCCCCCTTCTTCCCTCCCCTGGTTTCTCACTTCCCCTTTCTTTCTTCCCCCGATTCTCTTTCTGCGAAACGGCGAGCGGAGCAGTGGCGGATCACAGGCGGCGGGACGGTGTTGCGGCGGTGCGGTGGTGCGGCGATGTGGCTTCCCTCCCCACCCCTGGTTTCTCACTTCCCCTTTCTTTCTCCCCCCGATTCTCTTTTTGCGAAACGGCGAGCGGAACAATGGCAGATCACAGGCGGCGGGGCGCCGTTGCGGCTTCTCTCCCCCCTTCTTCCCTCCCCTCCCCCCGGTTTCTCACGCCCCGCTTCTTTCTCTTTCTCCTCTCTCATAGCGTTTCTTTCTTTTTTTATTTATTTTATTTTATAATTTTTTTAATGAAGGATAATTTAGTAATAAAAAAATAAAATTGGTAAAAAGAACGATTTTAAAACAAATTGAAACTTTTGTGACCATTTTATAGCGAAAAAAAGGTCAGAGATGAAATAAATTTTCAGCCTTTATGTTAGAAACCAAAATCATACTTATCCGTAATAATAATAATACATGTCACATCATTTTTATCCATATAAAAAATCTCTTTTTTCTTTTTATATTGTTTTATAAATTATAATTGTTATGGCCCAACTCAACTAGCACTCTGCCTAATTCGACCCGATCGGTCAGTTTGGCGAGTGTCTATATTAAGTGTATATTTAAAATTAGTTACCTGCCTAATAAACTGTCTATATTAAGTGTATATTAAAATTAGTTATTAATATTAATTATTAATATAAAATATATATTAAAAATAAATTAAACTATATATATATTTTAATGACTAATTTTAATATAAAAATAATAATTTTTCGTAAAATAATATATGATATGTTGATGGGTTTTGCGTTGTGCTTCACTAGGTCAACAACAATGTTCCCCTTTCTGATTCTTTTGAGTTGCACATTATTCTATTCATTTTTTAAATTTAATAGTGACTTCTTAATAATTAATTAAGCCCTATATTTTATGGATTATGGGAAGGTCTTACAAGAAGCTAAAAGAAAAAGCAATAAGAAAAGTGCACATACTTAAGAGAGAGGGGTTTGCATTGCATCACAGCGTTTGTTACCTCCAATTGTGCTTTAGCTTTATAAAAGATTGGTGTATTAATAAGTATTAACATATTTATAAATTTTTTATTTGATAAATATATAGTAATAACTAATGTAATGCAGTTCATTAAATATTTTTTAGTTTATATAAAAAGTTATGAACTACTCAAATCATACAAATAACAAAATAATTTTTTATAAATTATATTAATAAAAAATTTTAAAAAAAATAAAATTCGTATATCAATTTTCTTCTAATTTTCATTTTCATTTTCATTATAATGAATATTAAAAATACTATTTATATATATTAAAATTAGTCATTATATATTTATATATAAATATATATTTTTTAATTTATTTTTAATTTATATTTTATATTTTAATATATATTTTATATAAATAACTGATTTTAATTATTAATTCTAGTATACACTTAATATAAATAAATACATATATACATGATGACATACATGAGTAAGATAAAGTTTAATGCTTTAATTTGTTCGTTCCCTTTCTTTTTCTTTTCTTCTTTTTTCCGTTTTTCTTTTTGGCTTTTGATTATTTAAAATTAAGAAGCTAATCAAAACAGAACATTTTATTTCTCGGTTTAATTAGTTGTCACATGGGGCATTCCGCGTAGATAGATCATATAATTTTCCTTTTCATCAATTCTCTAATATAGAAAATAAACATTGATAATGATATATATATATAATTTAGCCAAATCAGTAATAAGTAGCATTGTCATCGCAAATTCATAATTGAGTAAGCAAAACTTTTATTAATTATCTCTGTTACAAGATGATTATTAATGAGTAAAACGTTTTGGTCAATGGGCTTTTATTTGCACCGTCGTAGTTTGATCACAAAAATATAATAATACATTAATACCTGTCCTATTAACAACTTTTAACCGACAAATACAACAATCCATAAGATAAGATATGGATGCTTCCGCGATTATGTTTCATTCTTTTGTCAAAAACATTTTTCAGTTAAAATAAAATAATATCTTTTATAATCATAAAATTATTTATTTTAAAAATTTAAATTGATAAAAAAATAATATAAATATTATATTTCTAACATTTTATAAATAAAATCTTTTTGAGTTTATTTATTTTTCGTATAAACTTTTTTTTTTGTTTGTCTTTTGAATATAAAGTTCTGAAACCATATCATACAATTATTTATTTTAAAAGGTAAAACTGTTAAAAAGAGACAACATAAATTATTATATCTCTAATATCTACATGGATTAATCTCTACATATAAGTGTTTTGCACTTATAAGCTTTACAAGTTTAAAGAGAACAAAATCCTTAAAAGCACTGCTTATGTTACGTATCTCTTTAACAGACTTTTAAATTAATCCAAATCAATTAACACGTGAATATATAATTTCCATTTTTCAAAAGATTTTGTTTCCTTTTTTTAAGTTTTTTGACAAATTTGTTCGATCTCCTTCGTGCATTCTCTCTTTGCCTTTGATCTCCTTCTGTTTTTTTCGATTTTCATGATTTCTGAAATCAAGTTTTGAAATTGTTTTGAAGATAATGGAACTTCAGAAACACACCCAAACGATTACAGAAATACATCCAAAGGATTACAGAAATACACCCAAACGGTTACAGAAATAAACCAAATGATTACAAAAATACACCCAAAGTATTTAAGAAATACACCCAATATCAAGGGGAGACAGTATATTTCTTCTTGAAATCTTTTAATGTTTTGCTGGTTAAGGATGAGACACATGGTAGAGACAATTTAGAAAAAAAACTAGAAGAACAGTAAAATAGTACCTTGAATAATGTTTTTTCGTTTTTTCTGTCGCTTGAATCTTGACGGTTTGCGTTTTGATCGAGGAAGAAGAGGAAGTGTGCGGCATAATGAACGTGTTGTAAGCGCGTGCGTTGGACGCTCAATTTAAAAAAGTGGTGCGCGTGTTTTTTTCTTAGACTTGGGTCAACTTGTATAGCTTGTAAGCAAAAAAAGTTTGTATGTGTAGCAGACCTCTATTTACATATATACTTATATAAATTTTTACAAATATTTTTTTAATTACTGTTATAAGTTTTCTCAGAATCTTACAAGAGTAGCGTCTCAGAAAAATTAATTTATACCTTTCGGTTAATAAATTTTATTCATATATTTACCTATTTAACTGTGTTCACTTGTACAAGTCTATATATTATAAGATTAATTCATTATTTTTCTTCATCTTACAAGCATTTAACAGTTTCAAATTTGAATAAGATTTAACGCTAATTAATCAAAGAAGTACTAGCAAGGAAATTTAGTCATATGTTAAAAGAAATGTTGCACATGTGTCATGACCATACATGCCGGTGGGATGGTTGTGAAGTTAATGACATTAATAAACTCATTGACAAATTATTATTATTAAGTGATGAATCAACTAATGCGCCCAAATTGTTAGTTGTCCACAATTAAAGCTTTCCTTAATAACGTGGTAGTTTAATTATTATTGATAAAAATGATAGTACTATAGCTAGCTAGATTAACCCTATCTATAATGATATTTCAAAAACGGTTAGGGCATGATAATAAGTAACAGAAAATTTTCCATACCTTGCATCTATCGGCTACTATGTGTGCGTGTCAACTTAACCAATTTGGTCACATATTATTTTGAATAATTTAGTAGCATTAATTATTATTACTTCATATAGTAACAAAGCTTTAATAATCATTTAACCGCATTTAGACAATAAAAGACTTGCATTGCTGACCCAAGCTATCACCTTAGGGGTGTGGTGTTCATTCGGTTCGAAATCTGGTGCGAATTCAAAATGGTAAAAATTCAGGTGCTGTTGACTTCATGTAAAGTTGATAACTAAGAGTTGTTAGATGATTTGACTGTTTTGACTAAATTTTCATCTAACGACTCTCAACTATCAATTTTACATGAAATCGACTGCACCTGAGTTTTCACCATTCAAAATATATTTTGTATATTTTATAATAAAATTAAAAATAAAATAATATATTTTATGGAGGTTCAAATCTAATATCTCAAAAAAAAAAAATCATAATCACTAAAGATGTGTATGAATCAGAATGAATTGAATTTTGTTACTCCAAAATAAATTAGGATAAATTGAGTTGACTAGACATGTAATTAATATATATAATTTTATAAATTTTATATAACAAATTAATAAATATTATATATATTTATATCAAAATAAACTATTTTAAAAATAAAATATTATTATATAATATAAAAACTATTATTTGAAAAGACAAATAACAACCTAAGAAGTAAAAAGGTGCTACATTAATTGTCCAAGAAAATAATGAAAATTATTATATTGTGCATTATTTGTTTTTGGATTAAAAGAAAGAAAAAAAAAAAAGAAGAAATATATGGTTGTTTGTTTCCACGTAATGATGGAACTTTTCAAAGAAATAATGACATGGATGAATTTTGCACATAAAGGTCGAAGAGTAAAGAATACATAGAATCCCACTTTATTTTTCTTCTTCCTCTTTTATTATTTCTCTCAGGACACGAGTTTCAGCACTAAGCACTAACCAAAGCGGAGTATTCCAATTCCACTTTTCACAGACATGAAGAATGGCCAGAAATTCTTGTGTCTGCTACTCTGGCTAGTAACATATAATTTGAATTTTTACGTTTTATAATAACTCATTTGAATGAATGAATATTGGATGCTTCAGTTAGAAGCATATAGTATGGATTATTTGATTTTATAATATGAATGAAAATTGATGGTCCACCATCCTTATAAGAGACATGAATGTACTACTGTTTATTAACCCCATTCTCACACAAAATGAACCTTCCCTAATTTAATTTCACCGGTTCCAATTTTACTATGAGATTAAATGATTAATTAGTATAAGGAGGGTCATTGACTAAGACTTATTTTGATGGGTCCATACTCCATAGTTATATTATTTATTTCAACTCCTTTTCTTAGCTGCCACTTTCATTTTCTTTGCCTTCACTTCATTCATAGTTGAAGGAATAATAATGGGAAGACACTCTTGCTGTTACAAGCAGAAGCTTCGGAAGGGTCTATGGTCTCCTGAAGAGGATGAAAAGCTTCTCAGACATATCACTAAGTACGGTCATGGATGTTGGAGCTCTGTTCCTAAGCAAGCAGGTTAGTAGTTAGTACTCATAATATGATACATAATACATGTTGTTAAGGTTTGTTGTTAATGTTGTTGTTGTTGGTGACAGGTTTGCAGAGGTGTGGTAAGAGTTGCAGGCTTAGGTGGATTAATTACTTAAGGCCTGATTTAAAGAGAGGTACATTTTCTCAGGAGGAAGAAAATCTCATCATTGAACTTCATGCTGTGTTAGGGAATAGGTAATAATTGTAACTAAATTTACAACAATCTATATCTCCTGAGTCCTTGTTTGTTTTCTGTTAATTTGTTGTGTTCCATGCATGTATCAGATGGTCTCAGATTGCGGCGCAGCTTCCGGGGAGGACAGACAATGAAATCAAGAATCTGTGGAATTCATGCTTGAAGAAGAAGCTGAGGCAAAGAGGCATAGACCCTGTTACACACAAGCCATTATCTGAGATTGAGAATGGATTGTCAGAGGAGAAAGAGAAAGCATTGTCCAATGATAATGAATTGAACTTGTTGAGATCAGAGAGTTCCAATAAGTCTGATGGAGCTTCTTCCTATGATCATCAACAACAACAACAACAAGGATTTGTTCCAACAACAACAGAGATGGAAGGTTCTTCTTCCACTAACAAGGACATGTTCCTTGACACTACAAGGTTCATGGCTAACACTTGCTCAGATTTTATGGGAAATTACAACATGAGTTATGCATCATCATCTTCCAATGTCACTGTCACCGACAACAACAATTGGTTCACACAAACATCAAGGCCTTCTTTTGATATCAACTCAGATTTCCTACCTGCTTCCTTTTGCTACAAGCCAGAATCTCTCAAGAACACCAACATGCTTTCTTCTTCTTCTTCTTCATGGGGATTGATCACAGATTGCAGCATGGAAGAAGCAGAAGAGGCAAAGTGGTCTGACTATCTTCACAATCAAATGTTGATGCTTGCAGCTGTTCAGAACAACAACAGCAACAACAACCAAGCTTCTTTATGCAATGAGATAAAGCCTCTTCCTTCAACCACCACAGTAACAACACCACCACCACCACATTTGGTTCCTGATACTTTAGGGGCTATCATGTTACCTCATTCCAAGAATCAACATCACCATACATCACAAACTTCTTCTACCACCACCTTTTCCAAGGATATCCAGAACCTAACAGCAGCCTTTGGACATATATAATCATATCACCCTCCTCTCCTCTTCTTAATTTTACACAAACACACAGAAAAAGAAAAAGAAGATTCCATTGGGTTGGTGGTTAATTTCTTAGTACAGGTTTGTGTGTGCAACCACAGATTTTTGGATTTGTACATAGGTTCTGTCACAAAACAAAAAAGAAAGAACATTTCTTTCTTATCTTTCACCCTCTTCTTCAACTTGGTAATATTTGTGAGCCAAAACCAATTTGTCTTTCTTTCTTTCTTTTTTAACTTGTGGGGTGGTGTGGGTAGAAATTTGAGGAATAAGGATTGCTCTGCTTCTTCTTTCTACTCTTTTGTTTTCATACACTGTAAGTGCATTATTATATATATATTACAATGCTTCATTTCCATATCTATGCCATCACAAATGTTTATTGCTGCAAGGCAAGTTTTCAGTTTTCTTTCCATTCTTTGGGACAGATATTAGTTATTTTTGCTCATAGAATTTTTCTTTCTTTCTGTTTTTTTTTTTTTTTTTTTTTTTAACTGTGTCTCTATGTGATATTTTTATCTTATCACTAACACACCTGACTTTGATCCTACTGAAAATGAAACTAAAAACTAAACTTTTGCTGCCAATCATTTTCATCACACAAGAATAATTTATTCATGGCAATAATAGCCTTCCCACTTTCCCTTCTATGCAAGTTTCTTGCTGTTACATACATTACATGCTTCTCTTCTTGATGAAATTAACTAACTCTATCATATTAAAAATGATATGGGTAAGGATTAAACTTTAGAAAATAAGATGTCCCTAGAGATAAATAAAATTTAATCTTTTGGTATGAGTCGTTTCATGATATGATATCAGAGTGTTATATTTAATTAATAAATTTCGAAAGTAAAATAAATAGTATAAGACAAATAAAAGAAGAAAAAAATTTACACAAAAATCAAGTAAACTTATAAAAAGAGACTTTTGTTTGAGAGAGAGTGTTAGAGATATGATTATTGACATTAGCTCTTTTTATCAACTTAAACTTTTTGGACTCTTTTTATAAGCTTAAAACTTTGGGACGAGTGATTTCATGGCAAGAATGAAGGTGAAAGGAGTGTGAGAAAGCATTGACATGAACATGTGCGTGAGAGTTAAGTGGCAGAGGTAGAGACCACATCAAATGAAAATTGAAAGAAAAACTCAAAGTTGCTGAATTACGGTCCGTACAATAAGACAAGGACCCTTAATGGAATGAGGACCATACGTGCATATCTACCCCTCTTTCCCTCGTCTTCTAGCTCACACAATAATAAAACATTATCTTGAATTCAAATAAGTAAGTAACCCCATTGCAAACAGGAGAAGAAGAAAGAAACTTCCTCCATTGTATTCTGTATCATACATACATAGTTTCATAAAGTGCTTTATTATGGTTCCCTTGGACTCATCCTTGCCACAGGTGGCTACATCAAAAACAATAAATATCGCTTTGGATCTTTCCTTCTTCACCCATTTTAATTATATCATACTCAACACTTTATGTTTTCCTTCGTCTATATTAAAAAAATTTACTAATAATTAAGAAAAACAAAATAATAAAATTAATGTATTATTTTCAAACTATGATGCCAAATACTATTCAAAAAATAATTCATCTAATACCTAGTTAACTTAGAATGTCGGAAAAAAGACTATTATAAACAGTAAAAACCAAAAAAATCAAAAGGGAATTTTATGAATGACTTGAGCATTATTAAGCTTAGTATTATTTAATTAGTTTAGAGGAAGATACGCGTGGATGATTGAAATCCATCAACATTATCTGGTGAGAGTATAAGGCAATTCAAATGTTGAAGGGCAAGTAAAAAATGTTATATTTATGAAAAAAAAATTAATTTTTAAAATAATTATTATATATTTATATATAAATATATGTTATATATTTTAAAATATATTTTATATTATAATATATATTTTATTCGAGTGTCTAATTTTTTTATATACACATAATTTGAATTGGTTAAACGTTATGTTTCATGTTTAATTATTAAGAGCAATAGTATATGCACTAAATTTAATTTTTTATTTTTGATATTCAAGTGGTCACGATGTTTTTTTGAAATCGTTTAATCAGAGGAGTAAAAATCAGATCATCTAAAATAAATTTATTAGATTAAGGTATTATTCTCAAATGAATTTACTAGATTAGAGATTAGTGTTGACTTACCTGAAAATACTCAAGAATTTGCCCGTAATTACCTAAAAAAATTTTATTACGAGATCAAATGCAAGTTTCATGAAATAAGCACAGTACGTTAATATTATATATTATGATGATGGGTATGCTTTTGGTAAAATTCTCTGAGTGAGTGAAAGATAAACCGTACTTCAATCCAAGCCAGACAAGTACTTCAAATTGGAGTTAACGGGCAGGTGAACTTTGAAAATCAACAATGAACACCACTGCAATTATTGCTTTACATCAATGCAAATTAAATTTAGATAATCAATAGGAGCCAATATTTCATTTTCCAAATACGCCAATTTTAGAGTTACGTAACAATACGTCAAACACGATGTTATTACGTTGAATTGAACCCAGCAGAAGAAAAGTTCTGTACGAACAATTAGTTAAGGAGGAGAAAAGAAATTCTTGTGCGCGATTTGTGTTACATAACATCACAACATAATAGGATTAAGACTTTTAATTTATATACTATTGTAAAATTTTAAGAAACATAATTTAATTTTGATGCATTGTTAATGTAAAATAATTTTATATGTGCATTTAATGATATAACATCACATTAATAAAAGTAATTGTTTTTTGTATTGACCATAAATAGTCACAAAAAAATCGAATATAATTATACCACATAATATAAAATATTTTACATATCAATTCATCAAAATTAAACTTATTTTTTAAACCCTGTTGGGAGCCAATAATGAAACAACCAACATCACCCAACAAGAATATTTATTTACCATTTTCTTTTTTAAAATTATTCTTTTATCTCTTTCTTATTTTTTTTCCTTCCCTCCTCATCACCAGCCACCTACCACCACCGCCAGCTGCCACCATCAGTTGGTCACTTGCCGACGTCTCCAAACACCCTAAATCTTAAATTTTAAATTCTAAATTTTAAAACCTAAATCATAAATACTAAATTCTAAATCTTCCAAAAAATAAGAGTTTAAAAAATAATTTTACAATGAAAAAAAATGATTAATGGTAACTAATTAAAATTTAGTTTTATTACTTAAGTTTTTGACGTTCTTATTGTTTTTAATTCCGCGTGTTTCTTTATTTTAATTGTTAGCTGAATTTAAAATTAATTGGTTGAATTATTGGCTCTCCAAACCTTTTTTTTTAAATTAAAAAAAAAAGAGTTGAAAGGTGAGTTATGACTTATGAGTACTTAGCATGAGAGAAAAAAAAACATGAATTTATCAATATGTTGATAACTCCCTCTTTTTTTTTTTTGGTCAGAGTAAGAGATTAGAGATTTTTTTTGATAACTTCCTTTACATATGCAGTGTAGAAAGAAAATGTGTTCTCTCTTTCCATTTTTATGTTTTTTTGGGTAATGACGTTCCTCACTTGCGTGTTATGTCTTGGATTGGTTCACATCCTCCAATCAAGAAGCCCAAAATAGGTGGATCAACAAACATAAAAATATTCCTTTGAATATTAATTTTTATGATTTCTTAGAAAAATCTAGAAATTTGCAAGAAGTAAAAGGTATATTTGACCAAAAACCGGGATCAAGAACGTTAGCGTTGCATATAATTAGGAAATTAAGGACTGAATTAAACTCACGGCCCATTGGGCTACTTCATACTCCTTCTAAGCCCGTATAAGAATGCATAGTTGCATAGTATCAACACCAAAGAAAAAAAAGGGTAAAAAACCCAAATAAACTAAGGGGAGCTCATTTTTACCCAAATTCGCCAAAACAAATTTTGATACATCAATCCACCAGAACACATTTTTATATAATTCGAATCAATAGGATTCGAATTAGCTTTGCACATAATTCGAATTGATTCAATTCGAATTATGATCAAATACTCTTCTCACGTAGTTCGAATCAATTAGATTCAAATTAGGCATGCAAGGTTCGAATTATATCAATTCGAATTACATGGAGTACGTGGCTTAGGGGAGTTCGAATCGAGTTGATTCGAATTACAAGTGAATTTCCTATAAAAAGGAGTTCGAATTAAATTAAATTAAATTAATATTTAAATTGAATTTCCTGTAAAATTTTAATAATTTTAATATTTAAATTAAATTTTAATTTAATTTTTAATATTTATTTTTTTTTTCAATTTTAAATAAATTTAGTATTATTTCAAAGTTAAATGTGACATAATAACTAGTATATTTAAAAATTAATATAATATTTAATTTTAGTACGTAAATAAAATTGATCTATTAATAATTATTAATATAAAAGTTTCTTATTAATTATTTAAATTAGATTTAATAGTAAAATAATATTAAATCTGTTTAAAATTTTTTAAAATTAAAATAGGCTATTTAAATTATTAAAAAATAAATTAAAAAATTAATTTAAATATTAAAAATTAAAATAATACTTTATCCTATAATGTATTATTTATACTCTCTATTTTTTTCTATAAAGTATTATTTTAATTTTTAATATTAAAATTTTTTTTTTCAATTTTAAATGAATTTAGTATTATTTCAAAGTTAAATGTGACATAATAATTAGTATATTTAAAAATTAATATAATATTTAATTTTAGTACGTAAATAAAATTGATCTATTAATAATTATTAATATAAAAGTTTCTTATTAATTATTTAAATTAGATTTAATAGTAAAATAATATTAAATCTGTTTAAAATTTTTTAAAATTAAAATAGGCTATTTAAAATATTAAAAAATAAATTAAAAAATTAATTTAAATATTAAAAATTAAAATAATACTTTATTCTATAATGTATTATTTATACTCTCTATCTTTCTCCTATAAAGTATTATTTTAATTTTTAATATTTAATTTTTTTTCAATTTTAAATGAATTTAGTATTATTTCAAAGTTAAATGTGACATAATAACTAGTATATTTAAAAATTAATATAGTATTTAATTTTAGTACGTAAATAAAATTGATCTATTAATAATTATTAATATAAAAGTTTCTTATTAATTATTTAAATTAGATTTAATAGTAAAATAATATTAAATCTGTTTAAAATTTTTTAAAATTAAAATAGCCTATTTTAATTTTAAAAAATTTTAAACAGATTTAATATTATTTTACTATTAAATCTAATTTAAATAATTAATAAGAAACTTTTATATTAATAATTATTAATAGATCAATTTTATTTACGTACTAAAATTAAATACTATATTAATTTTTAAATATACTAGTTATTATGTCACATTTAACTTTGAAATAATACTAAATTCATTTAAAATTGAAAAAAAATTAAATATTAAAAATTAAATTAAAATTTAATTTAAATATTAAAATTATTAGAATTTTACAGGGAATTCAATTTAAATATTAATTTAATTTAATTTAATTCGAACTCCTTTTTATAGGGAATTCACTTGTAATTCGAATCAACTCGATTTGAACTCCCATAAGCCACGTACTCCATGTAATTCGAATTGATATAATTCGAACCTTGCATGCATAATTCGAATCTAATTGATTCGAACTACGTGAGAAGAGTATTTGGTCATAATTCGAATTGAATCAATTCGAATTATGTGCAAAGCTAATTCGAATCCTATTGATTCGAATTATATAAAGATGTGTTCTGGTGGATTGATGTATCAAAATTTGTTTTGGCGAATTTGGGTAAAAATGAGCTCCCCTTGGCTTATTTGAGTTTTTTACCCAAAAAAAAAAGGTAAGAAGCTTCTAGTGATGTTTCAGCTGAAACACCTTGATATTTTAATTATTTTCATAATTAGATTATAATTGCGGATACACTAATAAATAATGGTATCGTGTATGTCTAGTAAGTAGTAATAAATACTTATAAAACTTAATTAACTTTCTTTTGAAAAAAGAGGTTAAATAACAAATATTTATATTAAAAAAAGAATAATAAAAAATATATATTTTTTAATTTTTTTATAAACACTTAAATAAATTTTTAAAAAATTATAATTTAATTTTAAAAATTACACTTAATATTAATTCTATAATTTTTTTTAAATTAAAAATAAAAAAGGTTACGAACTGGCCCTTAAGTCAGATAGGTCAATGAACATGCAACATTAACTTATACCAAGAGACTAATGCTAGATCAGAAATTAAAGCGCCATTTGTTTATTTTAATTTTCCTTTTTTTTTTTGAAAGAAATTGTTAGTGTGACTTGTAGCTTTATGACGGCACCACAAAAAAAAAAAAAAAAAAAGAAAAGCATATTGGTTTGAATGTTTGATTCGCGGAATGGTAAAGATAAGACCAAACTTAGAACAATTAAAGGACTTGGTCATTGGAATTTTTTATTTTTCTTTTCTCTTACCACAAGGCTAGGGACACGAGGACATTCGAGATCACACATAATTATTATTTATATTAATTAATATTAATATGTCAATATCATCATCAATTCCATGACCAACTTAGCTTCAGCTTACTAGTTACTACTATATATAATATTCCCCAGTAGATATGACTTTTAATCTTTTATATTAATCTGATCTTCATGTCGCAAATGAGGATCATACGGTGTGCACTTTCCTTCACCGTCCTAGAACCTTTACGCCATTTTTTAAACATTTATTTATGGAGTTTATAAACTTGAAACAATTATAAAATAAAAAGATAAAAAAAACGAAGGTCTTGTAATTAAAGTTGCTAATTGGTGGATGGATTTGAAGCACATTTTATCAGGTAATTGGTGGAGGAGTAGATGATTTGTAATTACGACCATTTTAACATCATTTTTATTATATTCTTCTCATCTTATAAGCAATCAATGCTAGAAAATTTTATCCTATTTTGTGGCTATATACATCATAAACAAGTAGAATCATATTTTATTTTATATTTTAATTTCGGTGATAATACATGTACAAAAGCCTTTTTTTAATTAAACTGACACAAGTCTTATAAAAAAAATGTACACATTAGTCATAATTTTTTTTGCACATCTACGGTACATAAATTTTTCATGGAAAACACAAAAATTTATTAATATAATTAAAAAAATTGTACACATAATATTTGTATACACATAACACATAAATATTTGTATATAATACATAAACTTTTATTATAAATATATTTTATTAGTTAGATGAGTTAATGTTTTAGATATGTAGTTCTCCAAAAATTTTTGTACTATACATAAAAACTTTGTGTTATGCACTAAGATTATTGTATTGTATACCAAAATTTATGTGTTGTACATATTTTATTAGTTGAATGTCAATATTTGGAGTATGTGATTTTTTAAAAAATTTTATGTTGGGCCCTAAAATTTTTGTGTAATGTGTATTTTATTAGTTAGATATTAATGTTTTAGAGTAAATACCCTTTCCGGCCCCTATCCTTTTTGAAAATTGACTAGCCGCACCCTAACATTTAAAAATTGACGAATCGGCCCCTGTCTATTCGCTCCGTTAGGCAAGTCGACCCTTCCGTGGCCCCATCGGTTAAAACTCGATGGAAAACGCTGACATGTAACGGTGAGCATGTGATCTGGCATGTACACGTCACCTTAATTTGTTAAGACAGTTAGGCCCTTGCCTAGTCATCAAAACAGCGTCGTTTGAAGGAAGGAGAGACGCGCGTTTTAGTGACCCTCTCCCCCTTCGTTCCCCTCTTCGAACCCTAATTCAAGTAGCAACCATGAGTGACGCAGAGCTATCCTCAGCCACTCAGACCCGTGGTGGTTGGAGGAAGGGTTGGATCGGTTCGAGTAATGCTAGTGGAGGAAAGAAGTTGAAGTTTCAACACCCTAAATGCAAGTGTGGAAGTTATGCAATCATGCAAGGATCTGCAACTGCCAAGAACCCAGAGAGGATCTTCCTCGGTTGTTGTCACTATCGTGTAAGTGTTCCTCCAGGCTTGGTTATTGTAGTTAGTTTGCCTTTGTGCTTGAATGAATGATCTTCATGATAACTGTAATTACAGACAGAACGGCCTCACTGCAACTACTTCATGTGGCTGGATGAGCTGATTTTCTGTCATTTTGCACATGAGGAAGACATTGATGTACATGGAAGAATGTTGATGCTAGAGAACAAGTTTGAGCAGTTGGAGCAGAAAGTGGATTTGGCAATTGAAGGAAATTCAAAGAAATGGAGTATTGGGTTTAGGTTCAATGTCATGGTAGCCATGTTGATTGTATTAGTAGCAGTGAAATACATTGTAGTGTAAGACATAAATTGTATGTTGTTGCAGATGTATGGTTAATGTTAATTTATGGAAAGTTTGCTTTTGGTTATGTAGTTACTATGTTCTACATGGATGGATTGTGATTTTCTTGTATCAATGATAATCCAGTTTTGTGTTATTGTCTATGAATCCATGAAATCCTGGACATTGTGATCTATATCCAAAAGTAAAGGAATTTCATTCATAAAAGCTATACACATAGACATAGCTAAGTCTGCTGATGTATCAACTGGAAACAAAATACTTGGAGTTATTGAGCTAAATGTTTACTCCCTAAACAAAAGGTCACTAGTAGTTTGTTACATACTTTAATTCATCAAACAACAGGTCCCAGCCTTTAATACATTGTGCATCCAAAATAACCAAAAAAAGACAAAAAGACACCAATCCTATGCTGCTCAACCAAGTGTATGATTTGGTCACTTCATCGCGGGTGGCCTTAAGCAATATCTCCTCTTGGATACAGTAGACTTTCTCAGTCTAGGTGTGGGGATAAACTTGAAGGTGGGTGCAGTTCCTCAACCAGTCTCAGCAGTAATATTCTGTTGTTCCGGATCTTGTCTTGTTGTGTTGCTAGTCACATCCATTGTTTGCACCGTTTTGGATTGTGCTCATGGTTGACATGGTTTGAGTTACTTGGCACTGAAGGTCCAGCATTGGCATCATTTTCCTAATGAAAAACAAAGAAATAGCATATTCATAATTGGAATACTTGGGTAACAATTTGTTATATTGCAATACTTGTTTGACAAATAAAAATACCTCTGGTTGTAGTGGTGCAGACTGTGAAAGTGGGATCTCCACTCTTGGTTCTTGGAGTTGTGTGGGGGTGGTCCTCACCTTGGAAACTTTTTTCTTCTGTTTTTTTGCCTTAGCCTAATAGGGACAATAAAAAAAGAAGTATTTTTCAAGTGGGGGAGTCACTCCATATCAGTTTACTACCCAACAAAAAAACTAAATCTAGAAGTTGACAGCAAAAAGGGTTACCACTGGGTCTAGGGGTGTCACAGCCACATTGGTGATTCCACTTGGTTCAACTCCATCCAAATTCTGTTCAACACAAAAAAAAATTGCTTGACCCATTTAGATTCAGCCAGGCAAAAAAATAAGGCACATAAATTTTGATTTACCAAAATTTACAAGATGACCTGTTCTGGAGTTACATTTGTAGGATTTGATTGCTGTCCACTTTGTTGTTGCTTTGGCTTCTTTCTCTTTGGTTTTCAATTAGGGTTTGCTGGTGCACCTTTACATGTCCTATGATAGTGCCCCTTCTGTCCACACTTGCTGCATGTCACCTGGAAGGTCTTCCTCACCTTGTGTCCTTGTTCTCTCATCTGAGCCTCTGCCACCACATCAACACTCCTCTTCTTAGTTGGTCTTCCAGGGGGTCTCTTAATGTTTGGTGCCTCAGGTTGGAGCCTATTAGTTTCTTCCCAGAACTCCTCAGAATTAACTGGTTTGATTGAATCCCCATAAGTAGCTCTAATGGCATCCATTGTTAGCCACTTATGTGCAAAATCCTCTGGCCTTAGTTTCTGTCTCCTCAGTTTTGCTATGGCGACAACAGCATGTTTACAAGGTAACCCTGATAGTTATGCAGTGAACAGCATGTGATATTGCATTAGATTCAACCTTAAATAAATTATAAACTGAATGACAAGTTTAGTTACCTGTTAATTGCCAAACATTGCAGGCACAAGTTTGTCTCTGCAAGTTGACAGCAACTCTAGTTTGGTGTCTTTGCACTTCAAACAACACTCTAGCATCATCTCCAGCCCATTCTGCAGTCTATTTGTTGCTCTCTGGTATAATATACTCATCCAATCTTAATTGTTGAACTGGAGCCAACTTCCCAGTGCACCTGCTTAATCTGTGTTTATGCCCTGCCATCTTGCGCATAATGTAGCTCCTAAGCTCTTCACACATACTTAAAATAGGTTTGTCCCTGTACTCGACAATTTTTGCGTTCCAAACTTCGCACATGTTGTTCGTGATGTTGTCGGCCTTAGGTCCATGACTAAAATATGCCTTGCTCCATGCACTTGCTTCGAACTTGTTTAGATACTCATAGGCTGCATTGTTCACCTTCTTGATAAGCTCCATTGACCTTCTGAAGTCATTCATTGTTGTGCTCCGAGCAGCCTTCCAGACCAGCCCCTTAGTATGCTTGTCTTTAAAATGCTTGATGAAATTTTTCCATATGTGGAGCATGCAATTTCTGTGGTGTGCTTGCGACATAGCTTCATGCAATGCATTAGCTAGTCCCTTTAAGAAGATACACACATTGAAATTTTAGATAAAACCAGCCAATCTAACATAATGAAACAGTTGATAAGAGGAAACTTAATACCTTTTGTTGATCGGACATAAAGTTCCATCCATGCTCACTGACTGGCCCGATATCATCTTGCAATATGTTCAAAAACCATCTCCAAGAGTCAGTGTTTTCAGATTCAACCACATCAAAGGATATTACGAAAAAGTGGTTGTTCACGTCCTGTGCAACAGCAGATAGTAGGTGTCCACCAAAGTAGCCTTTTAAGAAACAACCGTCCAACCCAATCAGAGGCCGACAACCAGTCTTAAATCCCTTCTTACAAGCGTCAAGAGATATGTATAACCTATTAAAAAGTGGACGCCCTTCTGGTGTGGGATTACATCAACCATTCCTGTTGACCCCGGATTGCTTCTATGAATTTCGTTCAGATAATCATGAAGCTTGCCATACTGTTCTCGCTCTTTACCAACTGTCTCCTCTCTTGCAGCCTTTAAAGCTCGATAAATCATGTTGTAGTTAACGTGGACATTATAGTCCTGTTTCATATGCTCCAATGCCTCTTTTGGTGTCATAAGTGGTTGGGTTAGCAGCCTCTTAACCAGTTTGCTTGTGACCCAAGCTCTTGTTGCCATATTACTGCTCAAATTTCTTCCATAGTTGTGCTCTCCATACAGTGTCTTAATCTGATAGCAAAGACTCTGGCTGTTATAGGAACACAGCACAAGCCAGGGACAATCCTCCTCAGCACATTTAGCTCTAACTCTCTTCGGCTCATTCTTCAAATATTGCAGCTCCTTACCCTCAAACACAAAAAAGTCTTTCAATGCTTGCTTAAACTGCTCCATAGTAGTGAATTGCTGGCCTATTTGGAACTCAACCTCACCATACTCAGCTTCCTCATTAAAATCAGGATATCTTGGTCTATCCTCATCCTCTTCACTAGAAATGGGAGAGTTAAATGCCTCAGATTCATATTCATATGGCTTGTCAATGTCTGAGTCCACCTCCTCATTACCAGGCTCTGAACTGGGCCTACCACTTGCCTCTGGAGTTGGATCCACCCCACCTGGCCCATTACCTGCTTCAGTGTTAGGCCCACTACTTGGTCCATTACCTCCTCCTTCTTGAGACAATATATGTTTTCTGACTCTTCCAACATATCTTTTTGCCCTTTTCTTCTTAGTCCTAGGAGACAATTTCTTGTCATCAATACCACCAGGTGGCGCATTACTCTTCTTCTTAGGGGTATGTGGCTTCCCAACATTCCTCTTCTTAGCAGACTTGTGTTCCACACTCTTTCCACCATTTTTACTCTTCTTGGCCTTACCTTCTTCACTGCTACTGCTACTACTAGATTCAAAATCAGGTGGAGGGGGTTTGTACGGCTCATCTTCAGTGGTCTCATATCCATCGTCAGAAGAGGAAGACTCAACTTCAACAGCTTCATCCACTGTCCTGCCTACAGCAACATAATCTGGCTTGCTAACATTGTGTTCAAAATATATCACAAGCAAATTAGACTCCATATCCTCCATCTTTTTGTCACACATCTGGTTAATCTCCTTATCTCCCTTAAGAAAATGCAATCCAAATTCCAAGTCAGGGGTAGTACCATCATACCAATAAACCTCTTTGTAGCTGCTATACCCTAAACTCGTAAACATTTCTACCAAATCCTTAAAGTTAACATAGTCTATATCTAACGGAGGAAATGTTTCCACCTTTCCATCAGAGTAGTGCAACACTCCATGAGAATCCCTTTCGAACCAATCCCCATGGTGACACAGGAACAATTTCATATGACATCTGCCAGAAGAAAAATGTGCAACACCTTTGATTAACTAGCTACTATATTCATCCACACCAATCATAACCAACGAAAGTGACTAAGGGTATGAAAAAAAGATTACGAAAACCCAGCTTTACAAAGTACAACCTAGTCAGAAAGTAGCAAACGAATATTACCACACTAACCTTTGTAGCGCCGTCAAGTCTCTGTCAACAAAGCATTTGCCACTTCCTCGCTGGAACTCTTAGTCAGCTTGTTGAAGGAGGAAAACGTCTCACTTTGCTAGGGTTTGTATGTAATTTTGTGTTTGAAGTGTGGGTGTTTTCCCCACTGAAGCTACATGTAAGGAACGAAGGGGGAGAGGGTCACAAACGCGCGTCTCTCTTTCCTTCAAACGACGCTGTTTTGATGACTAGGCAAGGGCCTAATTGTCTTAACAAATTAAGGTAACGTGTACATGTCAGATCACATGCTCACCGTTACATGTCAGCGTTTTCCGTCGAGTTTTAACCGATGGAGCCACAGAAGGATCGATTTGCCTAACGGAGCGAATAGACAGGGGCCGATTCGTCAATTTTTAAATGTTAGGGTGCGTCTAGTCAATTTTCAAAAAGGACAGGGGCCGAAAAGAGTATTTACTCAATGTTCTACCAACACAAGTTGGCACAGATGGATGAGGGTCTGTGTCTCTTAACCATCTCTCCCGAGTTCGATACTTACTGGAGGATGGGAATGGAGCTTGCTTGCTTGGGAGGGTCGTCCACTTTGTGTACCTCTGCATATGATTTTTCAAAAATTTTTGTATTATATGCTAAAATTTTTGTATCGTACACCAAAATTTATGTATTGTACTTCACAATTTTTATGTTCTAATTTTTTGAACATATATTAAAAAAGAAAAAGATGAAGATATTGAGTACAATGATAATGATAATAATAAATGAGGATAAGAAAAAAAAAACGAAAGAAAAAAAATTAGACAACAAAAAAAAAAAAGAAGACAACTGTGAGGACAACAACAATGATAATTTGGTTAAAAATTTGGTTTAAAAAATATTTAGAGGTCTAATTTTATTATTTTGATTTATATATCTAAGAATCTCATTGTTAGTTTAAATAATAAAAAATCAAAATTATTTATTGATTTTGACTTTAATAAAAATAAAATCAAATACTATTCTATTTTATTTGATCTTCGTCTCAAATAAGAATTTAGTTATAATATAGAGCTTTATGTATTGACTCCAAAATATCATCACTTTGTATCCTTTACCTATAATAAAGATTCGAAATATTTTAGTTGAAAAAAGAAAACATAAAACATAACAAATTAAAATGGTGATAAAAAATTGTGTCAAGTTAACAATAAAATTTTTTAATTATGATCAAATTTAAATATATTTTTGTTCTTAGATATCTTTCTTAAAATAAATGGCCTTAAAATTAAAAAAAAATAAATCTAAGAACTTACAATTATAAATTAATATAAAGTTCTCCCTCGCGCGCGGGTATTGAAAATTAACAAGATTATTAGATAACTAATAAATTGGTTAAATATCATATTCAACTTGGTGTTCTTCTAGAAATAAAGGGGAAAAATTAAGAAGGAATTTGTGGCAATTCATTCAATAAATAGTGAAATAGTCATTTTAGTTTTACGAATTATGAATTTGACAGCCTTGACTATTGGAATATTTGGTGCTCCCATCACTAGGGTCCCACATTTGAGTTGTGTGCTTCTCAAAATTAAGCACCTAGCTTTCCTCTTTATTTATAAATTACATAGCACCACATAAAATATTTATCTTTCAATTTTCGGTCAATTATTCTCTCCATCGATCTAGCTAGCTACTTACCACGCCCAATTCTGTCGCCTTAATCACCTATCATCACAAGTCCATATCTATCTATTATTATTATTATAATGACCAATATTGTTATTTAGATATGAAGATCAAAATAAAATATAAAATTTTAAAGAAGACATAACTTGAAGAAGGTTTATATAAAAAATTAATTGGGTCTAATTTATTTCAAAAATTAGTTTAACAGATAAAAATTATCTCATATTTATTGAGATTATAAAGTTTTTAATTATAGACAATATAAAATTTAATAATTTAAATACACAATAAAAAAATCTTATATATATATATATATATATATATATATATATATTTACCGATAGAAATTTACATGTAATTATTTTTGTGTGAAATTATTAGTTGAGAGTCGTTAAATAATAATTTAATCAAATAAATAATTTAATAATTTTTAACTAACAACTTCATATAAAAATATCTGTATGTGAATTTTTATCATATATATTTACTATTTCAAGATGCTTTTATAGTTTTTTTTTTTTGTCAATAATAACACTTATTATTGTGTCCTCATTTTATATCAAATTCTTGGTGTTATGTATAATAATTATAATTATATATGGTGTAGAATAATAGTAAATGTGACATAATTATTGTTATGAAGGGAAGTATTATACAATGAGTGATGAAATGTCATGGTTAAAGGAAAGTATTGTCGTTTTCTGTGTATGGCTTTGAAAGTTCGAGTGTTTTCATCCGCGCGCGGTTGCTACATGGTGCTATATATATAGGAATAATTGAAAGAAGCATAGTGATGATATAATTTTCTTGAAAAGAAAATGCGTACTGCCAAATTAAATAAGAGACATCAAAGTCAAAAGGCAAAGAAACATGCATGTGTATTGTGAAACGTGACAATACTTAGATTCCTTTAGGCACCTACCTTGATATTTTGGACCAAAGATATCAAATGAAGCGTGAAAACTATTTCCAGTAGTAAGTAGCTAGCATATATAATAGAGTTGAGTGAGAGATTTTCATAACTATATTTTTTATCACTGCATTATATTATATTAATTTAAACCACAATTTTCCTTTATGTTTATCATTTTCAGAAATTTTAATTTATAATAAGAATATTATTTCTTTTTTCCAGCTATATATTACAAGGACAATACTGAACAAGTTGCCATTGTTTTTTATTTCATAAAATTTAAACTTTATCATGTTAGAAAATTATTTAATTTCCTAATTTGTTTGTGTGCGATATATATATCAATTATAATTATAAATTATGTTATTTTAAATTAAATGACCTATATAACGATAATCTCATTTATTGTTATAAATACTAAATTGAATAAATCATAATTACTTTTGATTTAGAATTAAATGAAAATAAAATCAGATATTATCTTTCGCGTTTTAGATACTATTTTTATTTGAATTTTAAAGTTTAATAGGTATCATGCTCAAATATAAATAGTAACTTCAGGATCTCGATTCTCAATATACTAAAGTCGCCTCAGCAACTCTTTTTCCATCAAATAAGTTGCAATTCAGCCACCCTATTAAAGATATAGAAGAGGTTTTGGTTGAAAAAAATTGAAACAACTCTTTCATTAATTTTTATTTTATTTTATATGAGTAAAGATACGCATTATAATATATATAATTTTGGTGGTTTAATATGAATAATCTATATTATAAAATAATTTTTTCCAATAATATCATCCATGCATGCAAACATAATGTATAGTGATGCTCCTCGTTAACTTTTTTTCTGCACTCGTCTAATTAATATAATTCTCTTTAATTAATATAAAGAAAAGAAAAATTACTCTTGTGTTATATCATTTTAAAAAAGCATGTGCTAAAAATAATTGTTATACAAACTTTTATTCTTAATTGATTGATCTAACCCTAAAGAAATTAAAGATCGACTACTAGACGAATTTGATATTAATAAGAAATTTACACAGCACTTGTATATTATTGTTATGCAATCTGTGAACATTATTTCTTATAAGGGAAAATGTAATGACTAAGTAAAACAACATGAGTGAGTGACCATGAAATTTGGTGTGATAGTGTTATCAATGATCTTCAATAATGTATTGCATTGCATTGTGCATGTCACGTCTTAGTTGCCACACACAATATCTCGGACCCATCAAACGGTGATTTTGACAAATAAATTAAAGCACGTGTTAATTAATTAATTAGTTCATCTTGGTAATTAATTTGATTAGTTTACAAATTGTATATATAATTATAATTTTAATGAAATATATAATAGAAAATGGATGAGCCAGCACTCTAGTTAAAATGTTGGATCATTTTAGTTCCTTTGGAGGCTCTATCTTTCTAGCAAATCATAATGTGGAAAATGCTTAATTATAATATGAGTAGTTTAATTTTACTTGATTACTTCATTGTAATAAATGACAAACTCAAAAAATGCCGATATTACCAAAGGTTTTCACAATAGCTGTGTCCAAAGATAGTGATTAGTGAAATGAGACTTTTCATCCTATTTAAAAAATGGTTACTAAACACAAAATAAGATTGGATCAAATGAAACTTAGTGTATAAATTTATGACGTGTAAACAATCTAATGGCAGAAACCTATCCACACCAACCGTCCGGCCCCCTTTCTTAAAAACAAATCATCATTAATCACTAAATCAACGGTCGGTGAGCCTCCCAGGATTTCTAAACTTCATCCCACCAAAAAAATTCATTTTAAAAAATACAATTTTTTTCCTAAATGTATTAACATTTGTCAACTTCTCCTTATAATTAAGTGGTAGAGAAGAATAAAATGAAGGCTAATCTCAATTTCAAGCCGTTACATTGTTGACATGATGACAATTATTTATATTTAGAAGAGAAAAAAAAAAGAAAAGAAAAAGAAGTGGGTGGCTGATGAAAACCAAAACCTAGAAAATGAAGAATATAAATATGAGGGGCCAGTGGCCTGCAAGAGTGAATGGAAGGGTCCCACTCTCGCAATCAAATGAATGAAATACAATAATTATTAAGCGTTGGATCCCCCTCTTAATAGCCACGTGGTTCATAATACTTCATCTAAGAAGCTTCTAACAATCTACTAATTAACTACCTCTGCCTCTTCTCTTTTAAGCTTTAACTTCGTTATGAATGGATATGTATCATCAATTAAATCGGATTAATTAATTTGTAGTAAAAAAAATTTAATATGAACATACAATTTCCTTTTTGTTGGCTTAATTTTATGAAAAATTTTTCACATACAAGTATTTTTTTATACAAATCTTTATAAATGCACATTCTTCTTTTTCTTGCGCACGTTCTTTTTCTTCCTCCTCTTCTTTTTTTTCTTTTCTTTTGTTTCTTATCTTCTCTTTCTCCTTCTTCAACTATTACTGTACGTTTTCACTGCACCTTCTTCTTCTTCTTGCTCTTCTTCTTCTTTTTTTCGTTTCTTGCCTTCTCTTTCTCCTTTTTCAACCGTTACTGCACGTTTTCACTGCACCTTTTTCTTCTTCTTCTTCTTGCTGCACGTTCTTCTTCTTCTCTTCTTCTTCTTATTCTTTTCTTTCGTTTCTTGTCTTCTCTTTCTCCTTATTCATTTACGTACTTTTCTCTTTGTTTTCTTTTTTCGTTATTCTCGATTTCTATTATTTTTTGACATCAAGCTCTGAAATCGTTTTTGAAGAAGAAAAAGCAGCAGAAGATGAGGAAGAGAAAGAGAAAGAGTTCTGAATTATATATAAGGTGTATTTCAACGAATTTTGGGTGTATTTCTTAAATCCTTTGGGTGTAGTTTTTGTAATCCTTTGGGTGTATTTCTATAATCGTTTAGGTGAATTCCTATAACCGTTTGGGTGTATTTCTGTAATTCTTTGGGTGTATTTCTGTAATCGTTTGAGTGTATTCTGTAATCGTTTGGGTGTATTTCTAAAGTTCCATAATCTTCAAATTTGGCAAGAAATTCGTTTTCATGGAAGAAGAAGAAGAAGAGTCGTTTATAATGCATAGTGAGTAGCGCGCTTTAGAAATAGGAAGTGGTTGAATAACGTGTGTTTATTTACTCTTGAATGCAAGAGTGTAATATATATTTTTTATTGAACTTGTACTAAGTTATAAAACTTGTAAGTCAAAAAAATTTGTACGTGTAACAGATCTCTTAATTTTATATATTGCTTTTGAATAATGTGATATCCTTGTTTTATTGTTGCTGTTTGTCCGATTTAGAAGGCACTGAATCGGGGTCATATTCATGCATATAATAAGATAAATTCAATGAAAAATGTGAAAGGAAAAGCGTAATAAAATGCGGACAGGTGTCTTTAAAATTGAAATAGGCTATTTATCTGTTGTGGTAGGAAACAGGAAAAAGAGCAAAGTTCCATCAGCAAAGTTGCACGTGGAGAGTATTCTCAATCTTATGGTTATGGTTAAATAATAAAAAATAAATAAACGAAACCCGTGGAAAAGGGTAAGGTAGAGAGAGAGCAAGAATGGAGTGTGTTACTGTTCTCATCATAAACCAAACAGTCATACTCATACCGTCTCTCATAATAATAACTTTCAAGTCTTATCCTTTTTGTGGATACCAAGGTTATATAATTCCAAAACCATAAAATGTTGCTTCGTTAAAAATATTATAGAGAAAAATATAAATTAATAAAAAAATTACGTGTAATTACTTTATATAAAATTAATAGTTATTAATTATTACATATTAATTTAGTCAAATATATTAAATTATTCGACGATTTTTTACTATTAATTTTATATAAATATAATTGTACATAAATTTTTTTCGATAAATTAGTAAAGACTCGCCAAACTTTTTTCGTGAATTTTGCATTCTTTCTATTATTTTTTATAATTTTTGCAAAATTATATTAAACTTGTAAAATGCTAAATATAAAAAATTAATGAACAAATAAATTTTTATATAAAATCATTTACACATATTCTGTAAGGTATCAGATTCTTGAAGAAAGAGAAGAGATAAGAGCTTTGAGAGCTCAGAGAAGGAAGATGAGAGAAGGGTGTAGAAGAGAGTGGAAGAGAACAATACTGTTATTGATTACTTGATTGTGAAAAAGGGAAAGAATGAGGAGCTAATGGAATATTTGTACAATATATACAATGGATGTTTATGGAGTATTAGAGATATAAGAATTAGTGTTACCTTTTTCCATTAGTTGAAACTTTTGGGATGAGTGGTATCATGACATTGTATTAGAATGCTTGATTCGAAAGGTCAAGAGTTCGAAACTTGGTGAATTCCAAATTTAGTTTAAGTTTTTGGAAAGATGTTTATTATCCCTAATACTCGGATGGTTATTCTAGATAGTATGGGAGATGTTCATTTTATAACTCAATAACACATTGTACAAATAGTCCATTGTCTCCCTAGCAAGATTCTTGTGAAAAACTGATCATTAAGGAGGTACAGTGAAGATATTTATAAGGTGTGATTATAGATTGTTGAGGCTAGGAGCAACTAACTATGGGTGAGTGTAATTGATTAAGTGTAACTGATTGCTGAGTTGTCATTAACAGCTTCTAACTGCTTAACAGTTTTGTAACTGCTTTTGGAGTTATCTGGCTATATACACTTACATGCCCCCTGAAACCAAGGGCCACCTTAGGTGCTCCAGACATTAAGGTGTTGCTTCAAACACCCTTAATGAATCCCTAAACCTCAGGAAAGCAGCTGCTGGGAGAGGCTTTGTTAGAGTATCTGCTAGTTGATCCTGAGTTGGAATGTGCTGCACAAAGATTTCCTTTTTAGTGACAAGATCTCTGACAAACGACTGACTTAGTGAAAAATATTTGGATTTGTTCCGTAGAATTGGATTTGCTGATAATAGAATAGCGCTCTGATTGTCACAGTAGACTACAGGCTTGGTAGAACAAGAGAGTTTTATTTCTCCTAGCAAATTTTGTAACCAAATGATCTCACTTACAGCATCTGAGATGCCCCTGAATTCTGCTTCAGTGCTGCTTTTGGATACTGCAGTTTGTTTTCTGCTCGCCCATGATACTAAGTTTGGTCCCAAGTAAATTGCATAGCCATTTGTTGACTTTCGGTCATCAATATCACTGGCCCAGTTTGAATCACAGAATCCATATATTCTGAGGTTGGTGAATTTGCTGAATCGCAGCCCGTGGTGTATGGTTCCTGCTAGATATCTGAGAATCCACTTGACAGCCTTCCAATGGGATTCAAGGGGATTATAAAGAAACTGTGCTACTTTGTTTATTGAGAATGAGATTTCTGATCTGGTTATTGTGGCATATTGTAGGCCATCAACAATTGACCTATACACTGTGAGGTTGGTAAATGTAGTGTCACCAAAGGCAGAGAGTTTTAGGGAGGAGGTCATAGGGGTTGGGACGGATTTTGCATTGCTCATATCAGCTTTCTTTAGTAGGTCTCTAATGTATTTGGTTTGTTTTACTATGCTTAACATGATTCTAACCGTCGCAGGTCTCACTACTGGACTGAAGATCTGATCATAGTCCACTCCTTGCTTCTGATGAAACCCCTTTGCCACAAGTTTGGCCTTGTATTTCTGGATGCTGTCGTCTGGATTCTTTTTGACTCGGAACACCCATTTGCAGCCTATGGGAGCTGAGTGAGCTGGAGGATCGACAAGCCGTCAGGTACGGTTCTTTTGTAAGGCTGAGAATTCCTCTTCCATGGCTTCTCTCCAATGTGGGGTACTAAGGGCTTGTTCTATTGACTTTGGTAGGGTCTGATCTTCACATTTCTTCGCAGCTGAGGCTAAGGTAGTTGTGAACACTCGTGGCTTAAAGTTGCCATTTTTGCTTCTAGTCACCATTGCATGCGTGTTTTGGGTGGCTGGTGCTGGAGGGATTCTTTCTATGACTGCCTGCAATAGAGGGTTAGAGGAATCTGCAGTGGCAGAAGAGTCAGTGGCTGCATTGTACTCAGTGACTACAACAAATGCATCAGGTAATAAATTAGATACAATATTGATATTATTGGAAGGTGTATCATGAATGTCTATGCATGCAGGTGAGGGAGAGGGATTAGGGGAGGGCTGGGGTTGGGGGATTTGGCAAAATGTGAAGGTTGAGGGTGGGGAGATGACTGGGTTGGTTGGTTTAGGTGGTGGGGTTTTGAATAAAGTTGGGTAAGAAAATTCATGCTCCCAGAAAATTACGTTTCTTGACATATAAACTCTGCCAGATGGGGATAGGCACTTGTTGCCTTTGTGGTCTGAATTGTACCCTATGAAGATGCATTTATGAGATTTGTAATCAAATTTGTGTTTGTTGTATGGTTTTAACAAGGGATAACATGTGCACCCGAAAGATCTTAGGTGCTGATAGTCAGGTTTGGTGTGGAAGAGGGTTTCAAGAGGAGTTTTAAAGTTGAGGACTTGGGTGGGTAAGCGATTTATCAGGAAGGTTGCAGTTTGGATGGCTTCATCCCAAAATGAGAGATGTAGAGAGGCTTGAGAGAGTAGGGTGAGACAGATTTCGGTTAGATGTCAGTGTTTTCGCTCAACACATCCATTTTGCTGGTGTGTGTGAGGGCAAGTGAGTCGGTGTTGAATTCCTTGGTTTGCAAGGTGCTGGGTGAAAGGTTTTGAAAGGTATTCGCCACCATTGTCTATTTGAAGAGCTTTGATTTTGTGGCCAGTTTTGGTTTCAATCATGGTTTGAAATTGACAAAAGGCTGAGAAGGTTTGGGACTTGATTTGTAGTAGATAGGTACATGTGTATCTGCTGAATGCATCTATGAAACATGCATAGTATCTGTAACCAAAGTTACTGGGCATTGGGGCAGGCCCCTAAAGGTCGGAGTAGATAAGTTCTAAGGGTATGGTGTATTGTGTTTGGGAGGGAGGGAATGGGAGTTGGTGTATTTTGCTGGTGCAGCAAGGTGCACAGGTTGTAGTAATGGGAGTGCTGTCCTGGGGTGAGTGAATGTTGAGGCTGGCCAAAACGGTTTTGGTGACTTTGGTGGAGGGATGACTAAGTTGTTTGTGCCAAAGGTCTAGGGAGTTGTTGGTATTGGTGCTTGTGATTTGGTTGAGTGGGGTTTCGGTTGTTGTTTTGGTAGTGACAGTGGTATGTGTGATTTGATTAGGTGAGGTTTTGGCTGGGTAAGTGTTATGGTAAGGGGAATTGGCTAGGTGATTGCCATGAGTATGTGGAGCATTACTTGAGTTTGTTGTTATTTCCCAAGAATTCAATGCAGCATCAGTTGGAGGTTTGTCATGGCAGTCATTGTTCATTGTAGTATTGGAATCAGATGCACAATGATTTAAAAATGCAGTAGTACAGTTAAGAGTGTTGGAAAAAGTGTTTCTATTGAATTGGGAAGAAATTGTATCAAAGTTTGCATTTATATTTGAGTCTTCATGGACATTCTTATTAACACTAATTTGGACACTAGAGCTGGTTGTATTATTGGCACTTTCTATTGACTTGCTGCAACTTGTTTTTTTGTTTTTTTTTTTCATTTTTCTTTTCTTTCAACTCATGACACCAGACCACATGTTTTTCTTCTTTTTCACTTGGTACAGCTTTTTCTTTTTCAACTTTGCAACTTGGTCTTTGAACCTGAATGTCATCAAATCTATATAGTCTATTCCTAAGTCTGCCTTGCAGTAGAACTTTCTTGAATTTCTGACATTTTACAGCACATAGGTAAGACCAAAATTCAAAAAATACTCCATTATCTAATGCAAACTTTGATACACTGATTAGATTTTTTGAAATTGTGGGAACATGAAGCAAATTCTAAAGTTTGAAGATTTTGTTTGACATAGATGCATGAATGATAGATCTTCCAATATTATCAATCCTCATACCTTTTTCATTACCTCTAAATACCTGTTCCGGTCCCTGATATTTTGAGTTGTTGATCAGATTCAATTGATCGAATGTGATGTGGTGAAAGGCTCCTGAATTCGGATACCATCCTGGATCTGAGCTGGTGGCTGGAGTGGTGAGCAGTGCTTGAGGATTTTGGTTTGTTTGCTGAGGTTGTTAAGGTGGCTGCCTGTATGGTTGAGCATGTGGGCTTTGGGGTTGGTAATAGAGCTGGGCTGGTTGGTTGGGTTGGTGATAGGGCTAGACCATTTGGTTTTGTTGGTGAAATCCATCATTTGGTGGTGGAGGTCCAGTGTTGGGGTGTTGGAGTTGTGGATTCTGGTAATTCGGATTGAATCTATGATAGCACTGCCACACAGTATGACCTATCCTCTCACACAGTTGGCATTGGGTCTATTCTTCTGCCACCACGATCTGCCTGATCTGAAAGAGTTTATTCCTCTGCCTCTTCGACCTGTTTGACCTCTGCCATACTCTCTTGGGTAACTCTCATACGGTGCTTCAGTTTGATATTCCACTGCTTCCTTACTTGAATCAAGTTTCTTGTGCACTAGATTTGCATGCACCATATTCAGATTTGCTTTGCGAAATCTCTCATTCACTTCTTCCTACGCTAGCAGTTGTGATTCTAACTCATTGATGGACATATGATCGGATCTTCCATTAACCATAGTGATAAAGGCACTGAATTCTTCATCTAATCTTTCGAGTATGTATTCAAAATATTCTTCTTTCGTTAACGGAGCCCCAAGAGCAGAGAGAGTGTTTGCTACCTTATTAATCTTTGTGATGAACTCTGCAGCGGATGAACCGTGCTTCTTGATTGATTTCAGCTGAGCTTTCAGCAACTTGATCTTTGATTTTATTCTGACTGCAAAGTGTTCTTCAAGAACTTCCCAGATTTCGTGAGCATATTGACATTCAACTACTTTGTTTACAAAGAATTCGTCCATTGTAGACAGTATCCATGCTACAAGGCATTCATCTCTTTGCTCTCATTCTTCAAATTCTGGAGTCACCTATTCTGCTTCTTGATCTTCCACTGAGTTGTATTTTCTTGGCATTGAGCGTGCTGAGATATGGCTTTGTAATCGATTTGCTTTTATGCAGGCTAGGGTTTGTCTATTCCAGGCTTTGAAATTGTCTTCATCTAACTTGATTGTTGCAGGAAAGTTTGCAATTGCAGCCATAGGTGAAGTTGAACGAGCTTGCGTTGCGAAAAAGTTGGGTAGAACCATAGATTAGAATCAAAACTCTGATACCATGTAAGGTATCAGATTCTTGAAGAAGGAGAAGAGATAAGAGCTTTGAGAGCTTAGAGAAGGAAGATGAGAGAAGAATATAGAAGAGAGTGGAAGAGAACAATACTGTTATTGATTACTTGATTGTGAAAAACTAATCATTAAAGAAGTACAATGAAAATATTTATAAGGTATGATTAGAGATTGTTGAGATTGGGAACAACTAACTAAAGGTGAGTGTAATTGATTAAGTGTAACTGATGATTGAGCTGTCATTAACAATTTTTATCTGCTTAACAGTTTTATAATTGCTTTTGGAGTTATCTGGCTATATACACTTACATATTTAACATATATTTTATATTTTAAAATATATTTTATTTAAATAACTAAGTCGGTGATTATTTTAGTGTAAACAGGACATAAGTTATAGTTATTTATTTGCTCGTCATTTAATTTGTTATTCTTTTTATATCGGTAGATTTCAATTTTTATTGTATGTATCATTATTAAGCCCCTGATATTTAATTGAACTAATTTAATATCAGAGAAATCAATGCATTTAGAGAAATCAATGCATTTAGCAGATAAAAGTAAATTTTTACAACATATTTACATAGAGATCAAAATATCATCATTTTATTAGGATTTAATATGTCAGAAATATTTAATAATTAAAATAAATTAATAAAAAATAATCAAAATTTATTTATTTAATATTTATTAAGTTATAATTATAATAACTAATGAATATTAAATAAAATAAATTTTGACTTTTTTTTTGTTATTTCTTTAACATTATCGTTAATATGTTTTAACAGTAGTTTTAATTTCTTAAGGTTACAGTACTTTTGTCCCCATGAATGCATATATACATAAACTTTAGAATTTTACATTGTATTACTTGTCATATATTTTAATTCCGTGTTGATAAGTAATGTTACATATACACTAAAATTAATCACTAAAATCAGTTTCTAATATGAAATATATGTTAAAATATAAATATATAAATAAAATAAATTAAATCACATATGTATTTATACATAAATATATTGATAGCTGATTTTAGTGGCTAATTTTAATGTATAAATAGCATTTTTATTTTAATTTTGACTGAATTCCGCGTACACTGCGCGTGTGAAAATATAAAAATATTTGCTTAATTTATTCATATACAATTACGTAGGGGGGGATGTGTGATCAACTGTCGATACATAAATTGGAAATTTGGAATGAGTTTAGAAATAAACCAGAGAGGTTGTAACTGTAACTAATCCCGAAACTAAGATGATGATAGTATTATTATTTTAAAATAGTAAGCATATGAATTGCGATGTGTGACCAAGAAAATAAAAAATAAAAAAGAGAAAAGAAAGTAATAAAGGGAAAGGGGCCGGTGATGGAGAATGAAGGAGGTAAAAGCATAAATAGGGTGCTCCATCCAACCTGATTCTCTACTATTATTCAAACCACGCTACTTAGCTTTACTGCACCATAATAACAACCTTTCTTTCTTTCTTTCTGAGCCACACACACACACACACACACTTCACTTCTCTCACTCACTCATCATGTCTACATGTCACTCTTGGATGCAAGACCTGGAGGAGGAGGAGGACGACGATGGCGGATTATTCTATCATCACCCTCACAACTTGTCGAGGTTGTCCGTTTGTACCACCAGCAGCTCCATGTGCGGTGTGGAGGATGATGCCATGATGATGTCACGCTTGTCCATAGAAGACTACGAAGACGACGGGGACGAGGCAGATGGAGAACTCTCAGGAGAAGAAGAAGAAGGATTATTACTATCCTCTGCCTCTGAAAAAGAAGACTTTCCATCATCAATTGGTAGCAGCTGCTGTTGCTCTCTGCCAAATACGCCTCCAGCAGCAAGAAGAAGGAAGAACAAGGTGTTTGGGGTGAAAGAGAAGGAGAAGGAATATGCAAGTGACAATGGGCCTGGTGATCGTGACGGGGTGGTTCTCATAACCAGGCCCAAGGGTGGCAACAAGACACTGTGTATGGGTTTGGAAGAGGTGAAGGCTTGCAGGGAACTTGGCTTCGAGTTGGAACTTCCTCCTTCACTGGAAACCAGCAGCAGCGGTGCCAACTCCCCCATCGCCAATTGGCGCATCTCTAGCCCCGGTGATGATCCACGAGAAGTGAAGGCAAGGCTCAAAGTGTGGGCGCAGGCTGTAGCACTAGCATCTGCCTCCAAATACGCCACATAACAAACTCATTCCTTCATTCTCCCTTTCTCTTCTTCTTTTTTGGCCATTCAGTACATATATATGCTTTTGATTACATACTTTCAATGTACTAGTCTTCATCTTCAATTTTTCCAATCATGAGCCTTGCCTTCTCTTCTCACTTTTATCACTGCTTGTTACTTTTTCTCTCTATAAATAATACAATAGTGTTTGATCATCATGGAAAAGGCGAAAAGCTATGATCTACTCTTCACTATACTGTACAAGTGTGAACAGTCCCTGCAAAAGTGCAAGTCTTTTAGATGTTCCATCTTTTATAATGTAACATTTGTATAATTTTTTTCGACTACGCTCTCCTCTAGTTAGTTTTTAATTTCCACTGGAGCTACCTCAACTCTTTTCAACTAATATCCTAGCAATATTTTTCACTTAAAATTGATCATTAAAAAGAAATCTGCAAAACTAACAAGAGCAAAAGCATCTAAAATTCAAGTAAAAAATATTTAAGTGAAATAAAGTAAAACCAATTTAGAGTTTAAAATTTATACTTGAGGATTTATGATCTATAATTTAGGGTGGCTAACCGCTAGTGATGGATGAAATTGTAGTTTTTTTTTTTCATAATTTTTAGTTGAGTATAGGGATACTATGCTATTTGAACTATAGCTCTTTCGAAATGAATTTGTCGTCTTGCCCGGAAGAAGAAGAAATAAAAAATAATAATTTTAGAAAAATGATGAATAAATGAATTTTTTTATGTATTTTATTGGACATTTTGGTCCGTTCAATATTTGTAGGCTAAATTGTTGACCGAATGGTATTAGTTCTCTAGCATTATTGTTTGATAAATATAAAATCTAAAGCTAAAATCAACTCAACTTTAAAACTTAAATTTAAATGATAACGAATTTATTGTGTATCTCCAACCCCTTAATCTAGGCCATTTGATTGAAAAGTATTCTTGTACTAACATTTTTCTGAATGCTAATGTAAAATGATTAGTACTGTCAAATTCAAATCATAACAAGTAAACCCTTTCCTAATTTTCATGTGATTACTATTCCAGAATTGAGGTTTAATCAATATAAGATCTTCGAAATGTGAAACACAGAACAGCATCATAAATTTATCCAACTGAAAACCAGACCCACTAAATATGAGTTTAGTTCGTTCACATGTTGAACTTCTTTCTACCTTACATATGTACACGTTAAGCGTGGTTGCATACAAGCTCCTCAAACATGTGCTTGATACTGATAGACGTGTTGGAAAACTAAGAAAATAGACGCATATAATAATGGTATGGCACTTAAGTTATAGGGCAGATTGTTGACTAGAGCAACTAACTTATGGCGGTTGATTTATTTCATGTACTTATCATATTTATGTTGTTGATGTTAACACGTCCTGAACTTGCAACAACATTATTTTCTTTTAGCCCTGCAGTTCTGTAAGTAGTAATTGACTGTGTAGCTTTAATTTGTTAGGCACATTATTTCTGATTTTTTCATCAGAACTACTAGTACTCCTTGTGCAAGGGATCCAAAGTCCAAACTAGCCTTTCAGAAAAGTAGTTGAGAATTTCATTACATCCTCCTTCTTTAATATCATTTCCCATCAATGATGCATGCTCACATATATGATTTATCATAGGCATGCATATCGGTATGTATCAAGATATGGAAAATGAGTCAAGAATCCCAAGATACATTTTTGGTTCATATTAATAGAACAGATGACTCTTAGTAGGTACAGATATTGAGCCCAATTTGGTAAATCTTTCCCCGGTCTGCTACAGAGGCCCATCCAAGTTATAAATTTTCAGATCATGCTTATGTTAGTCCCTAGTGCCTACTAATAATACAGTTACAGATACAGTTAATAGTTGGTGCTGATTGAAGCATGGACAAACAAACCTTCCCAATTATGTGGAATGGCTAAAGAATCTTGATAGTACTTCTACTCTAAGGTGCAGTAGGAACATGGAAGTGGGAAACAAAGCACTTAGTAGGTATAGAGCAGGAAAAGTCAACCTGGAGGACTGAGAGGAATATATCATGGTGGTGGTGGTGGATGTGTCATCACTTTCACTGCAAAGGAAAGGAGGGGAGACACATGAGACTTTCCAGTTCCACTTGAGCAGGAATTGCAAACATGGCATTCACAAATTAAAGGCCTTGTTTGGTAATTTTCTTGACAAGTCACAAAATATGTTTGGAGAAAGAGACAACTTTTCTAAGACACTCAACTGTGTGAATTGGAATTTTGGAAGAAAAGAGACGAAAATGAAGAGTTTGAAGGGTAAAAATGGACTTCATTTTACACTTGAAACCTTACACAAAATATCAGTTTACCAAACACAGCCAAAGCTAGGGAACAGGGAAGGAGTGGTAAGTGAAATAAGAGAGATAACCTTATATACTGGGAGTCAACCACGGTAGATCTACCAACACTGCAGGAAGCAGAAAAATGTGAACTAGTCTCACATAGCAATTGGAAAAAACACACAAAAAAGGGTTCACATTCTTGGTGCACTTAAAATGGTGTGCTTGTCTTTTGTTGGTTGGGAGAAACTTAAGGGGAATGTCATAGACTGAACATAACAAAACAACAGCTGAAATCTAGCCCATGCTTCCAGTTTCCTACCCATGACATGTAATATGATGACTTAGATGACCAGTATAAGTCCTATATTTGAACCTTATCATGAATACAATCCCATTGATAAAGAGATATCACAACTCAAGCCCCTTCATGGGGCACCTTTCAAGTCGGATCATACTTCGATATTTTCTTTCTTTTTCAGTGTGCAATGCCAATGTATCGTTTATAATTGTTTGTAATATGACATCTTCACATGGTGGCAACAGAAGCATGAATGAACAATTTTGACATTTTTGGATATTTCAAGCCAATTAAATCTTATTGACAAGATTCATTACTTGATATAATGATATATATCTAATTAATTGTATCTCCATAAATATAACAATTGAAGAATGTTAAATGCACAATTATGGCAATCACAATGATGAACTTGTAAATACCAAACTACCACATGAGGAAGCAATAAGCGCTTGACTCACTTGAAGACCAGATTATGGCAGGTTGTGTCACAGGGATAAGCACAATCAATAGCTTTGATAGTTTTTCGATCAAAAAACCAGTCTCCAACAGCAATCGCCACAGGCTGCACAATTAAAAGTGGGCTAACCAGTTAGTTGATTACTTTCTCAGAACAATAAATCCAAAAGGGGGAGGGGGTTGAAGCTTAGTGTAAAGCAATAAAATCACTTGTCCTAGAGTCAGCAAACTCAACTCTCTAATTAAAAGGCCAAACTACTGTTTTTTCAAGGTTTACCTGCCATGAAATAGTTGGCATTTGATGCATTTACCTTGACCTCACAAGGCATGCAAGTTTTCTTTATTAAAAATATATTAGCTTTTAAGTGAAGGGTTCTGCTAATAAGTGTTTTAAGGCACTAAGATTCTAGGCAAATTTAAAGTGATATTACAAAATGAACCATTTTATAAGCACGGAAATCCAAATCAGGCATACCATGTCGTTGATAAGTGGAGAGTCATCAGCAAACCATGTATCTTGTCTCTCAGACTGGCAATGAGCAAAACAAGAATTTATGAACAATCCAGTTGGAGATGACTTTGAGAAGTCTTTCACATCATTTAGCAGTTGATTTCTGAAGTCTGATTCAAAGAAGAAGCACAATGAAAGGAAATTAGACCGTTGTAGATCGATATACGTAGTGTAATTTACATAAATAGAGATCAAAATCACCTTGGAAGAACTGTATTTGAGATGAGTTACACCTTGCATGATTTGCTTTACAATCATTCCAAGAACCACTTGGATCTGCTGAATGGGGGGCTAGACTTTCTTGCACCTGATGAGGAAACAATTACAACAGATGTGTAACCTTGTAAGACATAACTAATTACACAAATCGTTAACAAAAAATTTCAGGAGAACAGTGAAACAGTGTATTAACTAATATTACCTGCCATGCATCATAAGCTGCATTGAGAAGAAACAATGGAGTTTGAACATGCTGGATCAAGTTTTGAGGAAAGAAGCACTGCAAAGAGAGTTTTCATGTTCAAAATATGCAACTCTAGCAATTTCAATTTAGGAAAGGAATGACATCCAAACTAATAAAATTACCGAAGTTGGATCCAGTTGGTTGAGACAACTTTTTGGTAAGTTTTTTTGTACTTCCTACAACATAAAAAAAGTCAAGAGATAACATATTTATGCAAGTTTTCTGAACCTTGTATCATCATGTAAGTAGAAGCACTGAGAAAAGAATTTATACAACGTCAAACTCAATGACTTTTAAAATTGAGATTAGATCTAGTAAATCAACAAATATTATATGCAGATTTTTTGAAACTATTCTAGATACTACCTGTAATGTAACTACACCTCCAAACATATTCCTCAGTGTGTGCCCCCCAGACACATCAACTCTACATGACCGAACAAATAACCAATCATATCTATAATTTTTTGTGAGGGTCTGTGCTAGGAGAAATAACATAAAACAATTATATATATTACTTACGCATCAAGAAAAAATCCTGCATCACTCAAACATTTCACTTTGGTAGATTTTGGAAACATGCTTCCGAATTCATCACAATGTATTATAGATGCCAGACCACCTGCAGAGCATCCAGACAAAAGTGCCTGATATACAGTTTCGTCAATTAGCATCATGCACATTGACAGTTAAAACTAACAACATGAAGAGACATGGGAAACCTGGTTGGCTTTTTGCATTCCTTTGGACATTAATTCCTCGATTGCAGCTAGCCATATTTTCTGCCCTCGAAATTGAAGCTGATTAGCCTGAAAAGAAGTATAAATTAAGAAATCAATAGAACAATAAATTTGAAATTCAGGAATCCCTCAATAAAATCTCTTTCGGTAGAAAAGACATGTATGAGATTGAAAGTAGAGTGCATAGTTTACTTTAGAGTAATTTTCTATGTAGCTATCATTGTTCAAACATATCTAAACTTATATGTACATGAAAGGGGAAGCATGTATATGTGGTGTCATATTTTACTGACCTCATTTTGACTGTCTCCGGCGAAAGATGCTCCATCACAGTAACGAATTTTAACTCTGTTCCAGTTAAAGAAATCTGTTCACAATAGATATGATGAGAATACAGAGTTAACACACGTTGCAACCTGCATAAGTATAACTAGTATGCATGTGGAGGGTAAAAGAAAAAACCAGGGTTTTCTTCAGGTTTATTGCTCAATATCCCCGTGAATGGCAGTGTCTTTTCCATGAACTTAAGGGAACCACGCCGAGTCGTCTTCCTAAAAACACAATTTCTGATGGTATTACACCATCCTCCTCCCTGAACCAAGACAAATTACTTGCACATATTGAAATATTGAAACAGAGACACTATAAGTATATATGTTTTAAATGTACCTCTAAGTGAATGAGCCAACTATTGGCTCCTGATCCGGATCCAGGATGAAAGTGATAGGCAGGCGATGTTCCATCCAAACATACTGCAAATGTAGCACAAGAAAATACAAAGCTTACTAATCAATTTTGAAGTTCACAACAAAGAGAGAGAGGAAGCAGTAGGTACCAGCTCCTTTGGCAGCAGCTCCATTGATAACAGTAATGGGCACCATGAGAGGTTGTGGCTGGGAAGGCTGCTTGCTTGAAACTGATGAGAATAAAGCATCGTTTACAAACTCAGATAGCTGAGCCTGATGCTCAGATCCATCAATGACGGAAACTAGAGACACAAAAGCAAGTGCGGCTATCACAAACACCTTCATTCTCATCGTTTCTCAGAGCTCAAAAACCTCTTTCTCTCTCCTCTCTCTGTCTTACTTTACTTATAGTGTGCACGCACCATTACTGTTTGATGCCATTATTGATTTATAAATTATAATTATATTTTACGGATATGGTAATATGTTATTGTTGTTTAATAATATTTATTTTTGTGAGACTGTGATATGATAGGAGATAACGAGAATCTTAACTTGATTTCTTGCCGTTGCGTACGAAATAGAAGCAAACCAGACATGCTCTTGCTCTCTCTCTTTCCCTTTCGCCAATGCATTGCATGTCACCAAAAGATTCACCTATAATGCCCTTGTCGGTGCTTTTATTCCTTTTATATATTAAATATTACTAATTTGGAAACTTTATCATTTTTCAATTTTATTAATTAAATTCGTTTGAAGCAATTCTATTTATCCATTTAAACATGGATTGTGGATATACATACGTGATGAAATATGATCACTTTGTTTGATTATATAGCTCACTCCACTTAATGCAAGAGTATGTGTCACTTTGTTGTTATTGTTTTTAAATAGAATTTAATTATGGAGTGAATTTTTAGTCGATATCAATAATTTTTTTAATTTTAAAATTATTTTATTATTTTAAAGAGTAAAGTATCGTTTTTATTTCTAATGTTTGAATAAGTCTTAAAGTTGTCCCTAACGTTTGAATCGTCCTGTTCAAGTCCTTGATGTTTTAAAATTGATTCAATGTTGTCCTGCTGTTAGAAATATGTTAATAGAATTGACGGTGGAACAAAATTAAGACGATTTTGAAATGTTAGGGACTTAAATAGGATGAACACGTTGGAGACAAAAATGATACATAGAAATAAATTTTAATTTTATCCTTCAATAATTATCAATTTTTTATGGTACATTGTTATTCAATTATTTTTTAATCACATTTAAGTAAGTTACACTTAATCTCATTAATTTTATTCTAAATAATTTTTTTTTTTATAATTTTACTCTTCAAAATTTTTACTCGTCATAAAATATTTGTAGAATGACTAGTACCTAAACTTATGGAAAAAAAATGATACATATACAATAAAGTAATGTGATTTTAGTCATTTTGCAAATATTTCATTATGAGTAAAAATTTTAAGAGTAAAATTATAAAAAAATAAATTTATTTAGAATCAAAGTAATGTGATTAAGTATGATTTACTTAAATGTAATTAAAAATAGTTGAATAATTATGTACAGTAAAAGATTGATATTAGTGAAGGATAAAATAAAAATTTATTTCTATGTATCGTTTTTGTGCCCAACATTTTTGTCCTATTTAACTTCTTAACGTTTCAAAATCGTCTCAATTTTGTCCCGCCGTCAATTCTGTTAACAGATTCCTAACGGTAGGACAACATTGAGTCAATTTTAAATCGTTAGTGACTCAAATAGAACGATTTAAATGTTAGGGACAACTTTGAGACTTACCCCAAATATTGGAAACAAAAATAATACTTTACTCTACTTTAAATTTTAAATTTTAAATTTCGGACCAGACACTTTAGCCCCCAACTAAAATTAATCACTCGATTGGTCCCTAACAATTAATTCCGTCAGTCACATAGGTCTTTGGCTCCGTCAACTCTAAGGAAAGACAAAATGGTCCCTGGCAATTCTAATAGGGGACAAAATGATCCTTGACAACTCTAACAGGGGACAAAATGATCCCTGACCCCTTTGTTCGAAAATGACACTGTTCTTTCTCAATTTTCATCGTATCTCGCATAACCCTAACATTTATACTCTCTTTCTTCACCTTCACAATATTTTTTTTCCATCTTTTCCTTCCTCTTCTTCAACTTCAAGATCAAGCCATTGTGTAATTGCCACGCGTGTCGCACCTACCTCAACATGTCATGGACCACACACTTCCTAAATCTGTGACCGGTACACCCACCTCCTTCGCACCTCACCCACCAGAAGCATCCACTTACACATCCTCAATAACAACATCACCTCCAACCCCGACAACGTCCACCACATCTTCAAGACCAAATTCCACAACTACTCCAAGGGTACGCCTTTCTCCACTTTCCAGCAAGTAATATAGATTGTTGGACATTAGGACATCATGAGAAGATATTCTCCTTCGACATCATATGCAAATTCTCATTTGAAATGAATCTCGAGTGTTTTTCATTCCTTTCCCGCCGAAGTCCAAGTTGACAGACTATTTTGACCTTGCATCCAAACTATCCGTACAACGAGCAATGTTGTCGTTGCCGCTCATATAAAAACTGAAGTGATTACTGATCATTGGTTCGGAGAAGAAGTTGAAGGAAGCAATCGGAATGGTGAACAATGTGGTCATGAAGATGATAGGGCAGAGGAGGAGGGAGATGACGACAACGACTGATCTTAACAAGTCAGACTTGCTGTCTAGATTCATGGGATCCACTGAAGACGATAAGTACTTGAGAGACATAGTCATTAGTTTCCTGAGTATGAATTAGTTGAGAACAAGTTAAGGATTTTTCTTCTTGTGAATATTGAAGTTGCAGAGTGTGCATTGTGTAGCTTGAAGTTATAGTGTTAGATTGTTAGTGTTATGCGAAATATGATGGAAATTGAGAGATAACAGTATCGTTTTCGAACATAGGAGGTCAGAGACTGATTTTATTCTCTGTTAGAGTTGTTAGGGACTATTTTGTTCTCTGTTAGAGTTGATGGAATAAAAGACCTAAGTGACTGACAAAATTAATTGTTAAAGACCAATTGAATAATTAATTTTAATTGAAGATTAAAGTGCCTAGTCTAAATTTCTTTAAAGATCAAAATAAATAAATACTTTTTAAATTTTTAAAAATAAAAAAATAATTTTATAATTAAAATAGTTAATATTAACTAGTCAAAAACTAATATATATATTTTTTATTTTTTAGATATTTTAAACAATTGATTTTATTTTAATAATTTTCACATTAATTTATATTTTTTAAGATAAATGTTATAGTGCCTATCACTTTGTACCTAAGTTATTAAATAAATAAATAAATAAATAATATTTAATAAATTTTATATAATTTATTTTTTATTTTAAATATTTTATTTTTTACTTTAAAAAGAAATTAGACAATTTAAACATCATAGAACTCACAATTTTTCAGTTGTAGCGTCAGTATCAAATCAGCGGGTAGCAGGCACGAGGGTAATGGACTAATGGTCCCTCCCTGGGAGTTTCTATATCGCATTGTCCACTGATTGAGGATTTGGGATTTGGCTCCTCTGAAGTTGTTCATTTACTTTAGAGAGAAAAGTAACTGCAATCTAAGCCATTGATAACATAAACGGTTTTGATCACCTTAAATAAATAAATGATAAATAAATACATTAAAAGAATTAAAACGTTAACTATTAAAAAACTAAAAAGAAAAAAAAAACGCGCCACTTTACAAAGATAGCGCGCAGAATTAAATTTCTGCAAAACTGAATGCCTGAGTAAAAAATGATGAAGAGAACCATACAAACATTGAAAACACTAGTAGATACTGAACAAAAAAATGGTAATTACACAGATGACGGAATTATTAAGTGAAACAAGTATGCTGGTTCCATCTATGGATACTACGATGATGGTGTCCCCAATAGAGACGAACAAGCCAAACATGGAGGTGTTACTTCCTGAAACTAAAACGGTAAATTTATCAGAAGAAACAAATGAGTTGATGATCACAATGATACCACCATGGAAAGGTAATTTTTTTTATTAAATAATTTTAAATTTCACCGCAATATATTTGATAATATTTTACTCAATATATTATTTTTTTTTATATTTGCAGAAGATTGTCAATTGATTTCTCAAAACGTAGAAAAAACCCAAATTGTACAACACAATTCTGCATTAATTACTTTTTCCAGGTATGTTTATAACAATTATATTTGTACTCTTATTTTAGTACTCTTATTTTTGTATGTTTATAACAATTATATTTAGAATTTTATTATTTATTTTTATTCAGGCCAATTATAGCAAAAAAAATACCAAAATTAGGCATGAAATTTGACACAGTACTAGAAGCTAAAGACTTCTGGAAAAGTTATGGTGGAATGATGGGTTTTGATATTCGACAATTGTATGCAAATAAATGCAAGCTTGATAATTCTGTAAGTAGTTTTAGACTTGTTTGTGCAAAGGAAGGCCAACGAAGACCAGATAAACGGGATCATTTAACAAAGCAACCTCGCGCCGAGACTAGAACAAGTTGTCAAGTAAGAATGTCACTCAAGTTTGCTCGAGATATTAAAAAATATGTGATTTGTGACCTTGAGTTAAATCACAATCATATTTTGCAAATTCCGAAAACCAGTCATATGATGCCATCACAAAGAAAGATTTCAGAAGTACAAGCATTGCAAATAGATTTGGCAGATGAAGCTGGCATAAGACCAAAGGAAACACATGAACTAACAAGTTTACAAGCTGGTGGTAAAGATGTCCTTGGATATACCAAACAAGACCAAAAGAACTATCTTCGAAGCAAACGAAAGCGAGACTTGGCCTATGGTGAAGCAGGTAGTTTATTAAAGTATTTTCATCGGCAACTACTTGATAATCCCTCATTTCAATATGCTATACAGTTAGATAACGAAGAGAAAATAACAAATATTTTCTGGGCTGATGCAAGAATGGTTATTGATTATGCTATCTTTGGTGATGTAATCACATTTGACACTACATACTGCACAAACAAAGAAAATAGAACATTGGGTGTTTTTTGTGGATTCAATCACCATCGAGAAATAGTAATATTTGGCGCTGCTCTTTTGTATGACGAATCAAAAGAATCTTTTATGTGGTTATTTGAATCATTTTTGGAAGCTCACATGCAAAAAAAGCCTAAAACTATTTTCACTGATCAAGATCCTGCTATGGCAAGTGCTTTGGTAGAAAAAATGCCTGAAACATATCATGGATTATGTGTCTGGCATATTATGCAAAATGCTATTCGACATTTAGGGAATAAGTTGAAAGATGGTTCTTTTATCTTGAGAGATTTCAAAGCTTGTATGTATAATTCTGAAGATCAGTTTCAATTTCAAGAGACATGGGATGCATTGCTTCAAAGATACAAAGTGGAAGACAATTCTTGGTTGAAGAGTATTTATAAAGTGAAGGAAAAATGGGCTCATTGGTATATGAAGAAGGTGTATACTATTGGAATGCGAAGTACTCAACTTAGTGAAAGTTTTAACAGTGATTTGAAAGATTTTATGCGGTCAAATTTAGACATAATACATTTTCTCAAACAGTTTGAGCGAGCTGTTGGTGGCAAGCGATACAAAGAGCTACAAGCTGAATACAATGCAAGACAAAAGCTTCCTAGACTTAAGATGATTCATTCGCCGTTATTGAAGCATGCTGCACAGGTATATACTCCTAATGCATTTGATTTATTTTAAAATGAGTTTGATTGGAGTTCTGCTGCATATATTGTTTCTCGTACAGAGAACAATCAAATGTCTGAATATCAAGTTGCTATTTTTGATAAAGATGGAGAATACACTGTATCCGGCAATATGAAAGATATAATTATTTCTTGTAGTTGTGGAATGTTCGAAACAATGGGATTCTTATGTTGTCATTGTTTAAAAGTTTTAAATGTTTGGGATGTGAAGCAAATTCCGGCTCAATACATTATGAAAAGATGGACTAGAGAAGTAAGAAAGATGATTGTTCATGACTCAGATGGAAAAGTTGTTCAAAGTGATACTAGAGCGGATGCTACAGCACGGTACAAGAATATATGTTTCAAAGCAATCAAATTAGCTGCTCGATCATCAGATTTTGAAGTAACATCTAATTTTGTTGAGCAAGTTATAGAGGAGGCATATAAGAAAGTAGATTCTTTTTGTAGACACAATCAAGATGATGATGTTTCAAATATTTTGAATGCAAAAGAAATGGTTAATAGCTGTTCAGATGAAGATGCGTTAGAAAGATTACTTGAAAATGTGAAAGGATTGAAAAAGAAGGAAGGACGAAAAGGTAGAAAAAGACTCAAGAGCTGGGTTGAAAAACAATCAAACAAGAGAATGGCGTCAATAAAAAAAATTTCACCCAAAATTGTGAGGTTTGTAATATTTTTCATTTCTTATTATCATTTTTTTAATATTTTTAAAACTTATTGAAGTTCCTCTGTATTATTATTTTTCTTATAATAGTGTTTATATTGCAGGTTGAAATTTTCACTTCAAATATTGAAAATCAAGCTATTTTGCCACTTCAATCATGGAATCAAGTTACAACACCAAATTTAGATAATTAAATGATAGAATGAAAAACTATTTATTTAAACTTTGTAATTTTTTTTTTTTGAATTTATAATGAATGACTTTAAGAAATTTGAGATGATTGTTTTGTTTATATTTTTTATTATTTGTTTATTCTGATGATAATATATTTTTTTTAACGAGTCATACATTTAAATTTAAACTACAACATTAGACATGAAACAAGCATCATAAACATATAAAAACACATAAAAATATAAATAAATTAATTTAATGTATATCAATATAAATTTAGTAGAGATCTATTAAACCAACATCACATCATTAGTTATTCTAAACACTCTTTAGTTTGTTCTCAATTAGATTCTTATTTTAAGTATAAATAAAAAAATTGAGTACATTTATCTAAAAAAATTTAGTACATTTACATGAGTATTTTTTTATATTAAAATAAAAAATAAAAAATTATTTTTGATCCAATTTAAATTAATTAATTTTATTTTTTTATTAAATTTTTCAAAAAATTATTCAGAATTCAAAAAAGATGAAAGATTAAAATCGCGCAGTTTTGGAAACTGCTGCTTGCATGATTTTCAAGGTTCTTTTAATGTATTTATTTATTATTTATTTATTTAAGATGATCAAAACCGTTTATGTTATCAATGGCTTATATTGCGTTACTTTTCTCTCTAAAGTAAATAAACAACTTCAGAGGAGCCAAATCCGAGGATTTGAGTGCTGTTTCTTTTCGACTTAATTTCAACACAAAAGGTTATAAATACATTAAAATTAATTATTATATATTTGTGTATAAATTTATATTTTTTAATTTATTTTAAAAAATAAATAATATTTTTATCATAAAAAATTTTGACACAAATAAAATTGACTATGACTAATTTAAATAAACAGTATATCAATAAATAATTATATCTATTTGATAATTTTATGGGAAGTTAGTCTATGAATAATTCTATTAATTTTTAATCCAACGTGATTATTGATTAGTAATGTCAATCAAACATTTTTTTTTAAAGACTGTAGTTCTTTTGTTCATCTTTTTCTTTTTATTGAAATCTCTAAACCTCAATTTATAAAGATAAAATTAGACAAATTTAGTGAGAGGCATAGATAATTTTAAAGAAAAAATACAAGCGTCCACCGATAAATTTACCAGCATCGAATCGAATGTGAGTTTGAATGTAGCTTAAAAAAGTTATTGACAGTGTTTTTTTTATTAAAGATAGGAGACTCGAACTCACAATCTCTTAATTGAGTATGGAAAAATTATGTCATTTGAACTATTACTCATTAGTTATTGACAGTGCTTTTGCTGTTGAATGTAGTGTCAGGAAAATCTGGCACATTGATAAATTTTAGAAGAAGCTTTATTCATTGTCAATTATCAGCCGTAAGATTGGATAGCATTTAGGAACATTTTGGCTTATATCAACGAAGAATCAAGGCTTTTCAGTTTTCATTCTACCCAATCAGGTAACACGTCGTATATTAACATCCTATGCAATGAGTGACCAATGACGAAACTTGAAATAAAATTTTGGAGGGGCCAAATAAAAAATAATTGTTAATATGTTTTTGATATGGATTTCATTTAAGATAAGCTCGTCTAATTCTATCTCTCTGATTTGGGTGATATTACCAAATTTGAAGCTTTTTTCAGGGTCTCGTTTCAAAAAATTAAGGTCAAACTAATTAAATGCAACTCTTTGAATTTTTGAAGGTTGTATCTCACTTTTTTCGTAATTCATTAAAATAGAAGAACTATCTACAGGTGTTGATATTGTAAAAGTTATATGTTCTCCTTCTTAAATATTAACCTTCCTCTTAAAAAATGCATCAAATCTTTGATTTTTCATGATTATTTTATATAAAAATTTGAATATATATGCTGTAAAATATGTAAAAAAGAAGTTAGAACGACAAATATTAAAATTTATAATATTTATTGATTTTTTTATCAATTTATACAAATACGATAGTACCAATACTTATTAAATATTCTAATATTTTTTATCATATAAAAATTAAATTAAATAAATAGTCAAATATAAAATAATATTAAATTATATAAATAAAAAATATCTAATTTTTTATATTTGAATTCAAAAGTAGAGGGAGTGGTTCTTATTGAATGGAAAGTTGCGAAATACGAATACATTTAATTTAATCTAAATCCAACATGTTTTGAATGTTTAAAACTAAAATTATTGTACAATAAAAATAAGAGATGAAGATTAAATTTTGGTATTTTAAATTATAATAAAATATTTAAGTTAACTTAACTATTTTTTTATTTTTTAAAAAAATATTACTAATTTTTTTAATAAAAATTTAAAAAGACCATAACCCCCTCTTATCTGAACTAAGTTCTACCTCTGTGAGCGACATATTCTTATCTCATGTTATGGTGTGCATTCTACAGCAAAGTTCTGAATCTTTTGAATGCATTGTTGGATTTGCTAACGATGTTGGTATCGGCTTTTATAATTGGGCATAATAATCCACCTCCAACCACTTCTAAGTTAAACAGATCTGTTGATTTGCCTGTTAAGGAAGAAATTGGGAATGTGGGGGTCTCAGATTGGTCAATGTGCCAAATTCCATCAATACCACGTTCAACCTGTAAAAGTATTTTCCATGGACCTTCTCATTCTTTCTCTTTATAAGTGAATTTTCGACAACACTAAAACTTGCATTTAATACTGATAAATTCATTATTGAATATTCTCCTTACCGCTAATCTATGTTGTTTTTTATTGTTTTAAATACTAATTATTAATTATATATTAAAAATGTATAATAGTATATTATTTTAGTTTTATACTCACTTATATTTAAATTAATTATATTTTTTAATATTCATAATTATTAATATAAATATAATTAAATATGTATAAATAAAAAATATCAATATTTTTATTAATTATAATATAATTATTTTTTTATGATTATATGATATTTATTAATATTATTTTTTAATAAAAATATATAATATATAATAATATAATAAATATAAACTAATTAGTTAGTTATTAAAATAAAAAATATTTATTTTAATATAAAAATAAAATTAAAAATATTATGAAAAATACTAGAATTTTACTTATTTAATAATAATAATCAGATTATAATTTATTGATTATAATTTGTTGAAACTTGATTATTTTTAAAATATTAGTGAAGATATATATATATATTTATTTAAAATTTTAATTTTAGATTTTTAAACTATTTTATATTTTTTATTTACGTGAAACTGATTTTGCTAGTTCAACAAGTAACTCATCGGTTGAACCAATAAACCAATTACTTAATCGATTTGATTACTGGTTCGGTTTTGACAGCTATGAATATAATCATTTATGGGCACAATGTTTATTTAAATTATTCATAGTCAGTTTTGTCAACGTCTAAATTTTTCATGGTAAAAAATACTATTTATTCTTATTTTTAATGTATATTTTATACTTCAATATATATTTTTATATTAGTAACTAGGTGTACATGTAGCATGATTATTTCAACACACTACATATTAGAGTAAAATATATTTTTTATCCTTAACATTTGCAATTTCTTTTAAAATATCACTAAATTTTGTCTTTAATATTTTTAATTTTTTAAATTATCCCTGAATATTAACTCTGTATAAAATATTAAAGATAAAATTAAAAAATTTTAAAAATAATGTTTAATACAAATAAAAAATATTAAAAACAAAATTAAATGAAACGAAAACAATCCTTATTTTTAGCTCACTAACACAATACACAATACACATGGTAAAAATGCTAAGGCCTTTGCATCTCATATTGTGTCGTGCAAAGATACGCAGCTATTAGCACTGGGTATCATGGTGAATGAAGACAATCTTTCCATGGAGGATGTAGAGGACCATTCACCGGTTCCGGAGAACTGTTGGTATCATGAGGAGGAAGAAGTTCTCAAAGGCGATAAACCCTTTGATCCATGTCCTAAAATTTCAGTCTCTAAAGAAGAGTTTGATGAATGGTGCAAATTCTGTCATACAGCTCTTATTGTCAAAGTTCTTGGCAAAATAGTTGGGATTAGGGTTCTTAGAACGTCTCAATAGAGATTGGGTGAAAAAAAGTAAGATTAATGTTATTGATATGGATCGTGACTATTTTTTTGTTCATTTTTCAAATGAGGAAGACTACTCTTACGCGCTTCTTGGTGGACCATAGATGATTGCGGAAAATTATTTAATCGTTCAGAGGTGGAGACCCTTCTTCCTTGAATCGGAAAATGAGGTTAAGAAGATTGTTGCTTGGATATGGATTCCTATTCTGCCCATTGAGTTGTATAATCATAAATTTCTTTGAAGGGTTGGTTCTGTTAGTGGTAGCCTGCTAAAATTCCAAAGCAAAGAGCTAACCTTATTCAATTGACAAATTTATAAATCATTATGGGTTTACCATTTTCCCATTATAATATCTCTTTTTTTTGTCACCTAAACCACACATGCCAACATGCATTGGAGATTTGGAGTAATAATTAAAATACCACTAAAAGGCACCTCCTAAGTCCTATTTAGTGGGTGGAAATTTTAATCATAATGCTGGAAATCAAGTAAATGTCAAAGATGATGACCACATAACCACTTCAAAAGTTTGCAATGAACCAACTTTGCACATTCACATTAGTAATATACATTTATAAATTGCTTCTGTGAGCCACTAACATGTTCCTACATCACAGGTGCTACACTTAGAACACTCTAGTACACATTATTGTTTCCTTTCTTTTCTTTTTTCTTTTTTTCCCCCCGCTGGATTTGGATCTTCTCATGCTATTGTCTTTTCATGTTGTTAGTCATGTTTCAATCCTTGGCATTGGTTAAAACATAGAGAAAAATGATTTCTCAAGAAAAAGACAACACTATCTCCTCTATAGGAATTTGGCTCTGATCTACTAATACAAAACAAGAGTGTTGTCTCTCTGGTCTTAATGGCATCCGATTCAGTAGTGATAATGATAATTCAAACACACAAACATGATTCATAAGATTAGGAAGAAAATAATTTGTACTGACTACCGTAAGTCGGAGAAAATGTGCCGGAATTCCTCACAAGAATCAACCATCTAAAGGAAGCTCACCGCAGTTAACAATTCTGCAAGGCTTCCGAGGGATATCCATTCTGCTTGTCTCTTGGGATTCAAGTGTCTTCACAACATCCATTCCATCAATGACGTGTCCAAACACCACGTGACGATTGTCTAGCCAAGGAGTCTGCATCAATCATGAAATTACTGAATATATCAACTTGAACTGGAAAATAATTATATATGAAGAAATATGTTCCAGATTGATATTCAAAAGCTTTTGTTATGAAAGCTTATACTGCGAAACAAGGGAAGACCGGCATGTATCTGTTTCATTCACTATCAAACTATAGATACTGATGTTATGCTTATCACTATTTTGGTTCTTTTACTTTCATTGAAGTTAACAGATTAGTAATTTGCTAAAATAAGGAGGACAGTGTATGTCTCTCACCTTTACCGTGCAGATAAAAAATTGACTACTATTGGTGTTAGGACCAGCATTTGCCATGCTCAAAACCCCAGGACCAACATGCTTCACTGCAAAATATGTTGAAAGGAGAATCTCCATAAGGTTAACTAAAATTGGAAAAAGGTTAAATCTAAACTTGAAGTACCAATCACTATAAAAAAAAACTGAAACTAAGTGCAACAAAGACATACAGGCAAAACTCTCATCTTTAAAACTGGGACCATAGATGCTAATTCCACCAGTTCCCTGAAGCCAATAAAAAGCACATTGAGACATTGTTGCATCTCAGTGATGCATATCCATGGCAATGTAAAAGTAAATGCATTCATCATCATAAATATATGCAGGCATAGAAACAAATATAACAGCGCTCACATCTCCTTCAGTAAAATCCCCTCCTTGAATCATGAATTCTTTGATTATACGATGGAAGGAGCATCCTTTATAGCCATACCCTTTCTCTCCTGCAAAAAGATTATTATTCAAGTAGATTTATCTATCGAGTATCATGTAGAACAACCATTTGATAACACCAGTCTAACTACAACAAAAATGGTGCTGCAGAAAAACTTGATTGCTTGCCTGTGCACAAAGCACGGAAGTTCTCAACTGTTTTAGGAGCGATCTCTCCAAATAGGCCCAAAACAATCCTGCCGACAGGTTCACCCCCAACTTCTACATCAAAGTAGCACTTGTTTGTCACTTTGGCTTGCAGCTCTACAACCTACAAGTAACAGAATTGGGTGAGATAATAAGCAAAATGGAAATCTGCTATTGGGGATTGACAGCATATAAATATGATTCTAACAAGGAAACGAAACAATCAACAACAGAAACAATAAATGATTCTACAATTAAGAATTGGTCTAAATTTCAGGAATAAGTTGTTCCTAGGAATAACTAATTTAGTACCAAGTATATAGTGCACCTTTCTCCTACTGCCCAGTTAGGCAAAAAATAAGCAGAAATAAAGAAGTTTGAGATCCCCCCTTAGGTGTTATCTTTCAAAAACCACAAGTTTTAAATGAGATACTCACATTGTTTTCTGTAGCATTGACACAGACCATGGTCCTGTATCTGATCGATTTTGGATCGGATTGTTGCAAAACAGAAAACCTTAGGGCATAACGTGATCTTGATGCCAATCCTTTGCTATGACCAAGCTGTAATCCGCTACTGCTACCTACCATACTAGGCCTAAGAACCTTAGCCACATCTTGGCTATAATTACCCTGGAAAGCAAACAAAAAAAAGAAATAAACTTTTACCATTACTTAATGTAAACAAAGTCACAAACGGTTGCCATGCTTCATGCTTGGAACCCAAACATCTCATATGATCATAAAGGCATATACTTAATCACTCACTACCATTTTGTGTACTCAATTCTTTTAAGGGGAAAAAAAAATCCCCTTTCAGACATCATATTGAATAGAAGCTATGTGGGTGGTTCCAAAGGCAATAAAATTTTGATTTTTAGCAATGTACCTGATATCATAGCACCTGTCCCTCAAGTTAAGGCACGATTTTTAACAAAACTTGCAGTTCAGAAGTGAAAGAACATTTTAGAGTTGAAAAACAGGGGAAGTTTGCAGAGATTAAAAAAAGGAGTGAAAGTTAGTAAGAAAGTAAACCTGGATATGGCGAAACCATGGAAGACGGTTGTGGGTATGGATCAACTGCATTGAAAATGAAGAAGCCATAGCTTAACACAGTCGATGGAGCAGAAAAAAAGAAAGAGCTTTGTGTGGGGGAAATGGCGAAGGTGTTAGCCTTTCACAACGTTCATCGAATCGTTACATAGATGGATTAAGCTCATTAAATTAAAACTTATTACAGGGCAAGGAATTTGATTAAGGGTCCATTAACAAAATATATTTTTTAAATTTTTTAAAAATTGTTAAATATTTTTTATTTAATTTTAATTATAAATGAATTTTTTATATATTATTTAATTATAAAATTTATTAGCTATTTAGCAAAAAAAAAATTTTAAGATTTAACAATTATATAAAATAAGAGTATAAAAATTTTTTGATGACAATGATAATGATGGTGATATTGATGTGAAGATGAGTGTTTATTCATTGTAACTGAAAATTTATGATGTTTGACAGATCTAGTTAGTAGCCATATTTTTTTTCATCATAATTTTAAAGTTTTTAGCTGAAATAATTAGTTTTAACATAGTATTTTGGTATTGATTGATCACTTTAAATTCTACTTTATAATATTTATCTAATTTGGAGTAGGTATTGATGAGATGGGAGAAAATGAAGAGAGAAATTTTTTTATTTTAGAACGAGAAGAGAGGTTTTACAAAAATAGAGGAGTTATGTTAAAAAAGAGAAGGCTGAATACGGAAAATAGTCAACTTTTGTTTATAGACAATGATGGAAAAAAGAGAAATAAAAATAAGAAATAAATAAAGGAAAGAAAGAAGAAAAGAGAGGGGAGAATGACAGAAGAGAAGAGAGAGAAAGAAAATGAGGAGAGAGATGAGAGAAAAGAGGGATTTTTTATATTTAAAATAAATATATTTAATATTTATAAAAAATTCAAAATATATTATTTATAGAATATTTATTAATTTAAATATGTGCTTACATTTCGGGTACTAAGATATAAAAATAATAAAAAACATAATTTGGTGATTTATCAGTATTCGGGATAAATAATTATAGGAATTTAATTAAAAAAATATATAAAATATAATTAAAAATTTGGTGAAATTATAAAGACTAATAAAATAATTAAATTTAAATTATAATAATTTTCTTAAAGTTTATGTCAAAAAGAATAACTTTTATTTTATCAAATTTAACATGTAATAATAATTATGTTATTAAATTAGTTTAGTTAGTCTTTGATTTTTATAGTTTTATTTTTACCAAATTTGCAATTATGTCTCTATATATATTTTTTTTGAATTATATGTCTACACTATTTTTAATTTTATAATTAGGTCCTTCATAGTGTAAACAAATATTAGAGTTAACTGAATTTTTTTTTATAAATTAAAAGTATTCATAATTAAAAATTTAATTAAATATTTGACCTCATGTATTTTAAGAGAAATATTCTATTAATTTTGACTTTTTTAATATGAAAACGATCTAATTTTAAAATTAAAACTTAAAAATAGTGTAGAAATTTAATTAAAAAAATAAATATAAAGACCTAATTAAAAATTTAATAAAATTATATAGACTAACATAAAGTAATTAAACCTATTAAATTTGATTTAGTATAAAAATTATAAATAAATAAATAATCTCAATAAAATGACTAATAAGTGATGATAATATATTTTGGGAAGCTAGCTAACTAGGGAAAAAAAATAATGAATTTATTAGTGGCTTTCTTCTTTTAAAAATTGGCTAAGATAAGAGTGAATATTATCTATTACTTAATTAATATTTTTATTTTAAAATGATGTATGATTTCTTTTTACTTTAACTCTTAAATAATGGTTTTACTTGAATAACTATTTTAGTTAAAAAAAGATATACCATAAATATTGTAACAAGTGGAGTTTCCATTAAAATAGTAGGAGGTAGTGGATACTTGGATAATTGTAATAAATAATATAATAACGTTTAGGGGGGGTTTGCTGGCTAAATCACACATATAAATTAAATGGAGCTCAAAATTACACAATTTTACTAAAAGAAAAAACGTTATAAGAATTACTAGAAAGATAATTTTGTATAATTCGAATCAGTCTCATTTAAATTGCCCATTCCAACACTAATTCGAATCATACCAATTCGAATTAATAGAGATACACACAAATCGAATTGGTCATATTTATGTAATTCGAAACAGTATGAGTCGATTTATGCATGCATGTGAAGTTCTTACTAATTCGAAACAAGCTGTTTCGATTTACCCGAATTTTGTTCTTATATAATTTAAATAGGACTGATTCGAATTACTATGCATCAACTATTACAAATTTTTACAGCGTCCCTAATATTTTTTAAGTCATTTTTTAAATTGTTTTGTATGGAATAAATTTTTTTATGGTATAATTTAAATAAATTTATTAAAAAATTTATTAAAAATTATGTTTACTCAAATTTCAAATATAATACTCTTTTACATAATTAATAATTTAAAAATTTAAAAATTATTTTATTTCATGCGAAGCAATTAAAAAAATTAAATTTAAATATAAATATTCATGTATGTACTCAAATTTTAAATAAAATATTCTACATAATCAATAATAATTTAAAAGATTAAAAGAATTAGTTTATTCCATTCAAAACCATTTAAAAAGAAAAAATGAGCTAACAAACTATTTAATTATGAGACTTTTTAAAAATATTCATGAGCTATCAAGAATGGGTTAAAGAGTATTGTATAGAATTCGAATTGATAGGTAGCTTATAAATATTTTAAAAAAGTCTCATAATTAAATATTTTGTTAGTTTTTTTTTATGCATGGAATAAAATATATTTTGTTTTATTTCTAAATTATTAATTTTTTTAATAAATTTATTTAAATTATATCACAAAAAAATATTTTATTCCATGCAAAATAATTTTAAAAAATGGCTTAAAAGATGTTAGGAGTACTATTAAAATTTGTAATTTTCTAGTGACTTAAGTAAATACATGCATGTACTCAAATTTTAAATAAAATACACTATATAGTCCATAATAATTTAAAAATTAAAAAATATATATTTTTATCATTTACTTACCTAAGTTATTGGGACATTACAAATTTTTTCAGTATTTCTAACATTTTTAAGCCATTTTTTTTGAATTACTTTGCATGGAATAAAATATTTTTTTAATTTTTAAATTATTATTGATTATGTAGAATATTTTATTTAAAATTTGAGTACATACATAAATATTTGTATTTAAATTTAATCTTTTTTTTAATTATTTCGCATGAAATGAAATAATTTTTTAATTTTTAAATTATTAATTATGTAAAAGAGTATTATTATATTTAAAACTTGAGTAAATATATTTTTTAATAAATTTATTTAAATTATACCACAAAAATATTTTATTCCATACAAAATAATTTTAAAAAATGGCTTAAAAAATATTAAAGGTACTGTACAAATTTGAAATAGCTTGATGCATAGTAATTCGAATCAGCCCTATTCAAATTATATAAGAACAAAATCAGGGAGTAAATGGAAACACCCTTATTTCAAATTAGTAGAGACTACACATGCATGCATAAATCCTCATGTTTCAAATTACATAAACCAATGTGTATCTCTAGTAATTCGAATTAGTCTAATTCAAATTAGTGTTGAAATGAATAATTTAAATCAGGCTGATTCGAATTAATTATATAAAATTGTCCTTTTGTATATTTTTGTAACGTTTTTTTAATAGAATTGTGTAATCTTAAGCTCTATTTGGTTTATATGTGTGATTTGCTGTGTTTTACTCGCAGGGCACATATTAAAATTGTGATTAATAGAGATTTTTAATTTTATTTTAGTAAATGTCTAGTAAATATATTAAAAATTTATATTTTATATAATTTTTACAAAAAATAATTTCATGTATAATTTTAATATGTGTCTTTGGACACATATTAATTAAATCTTTTTATTTAAGAATAAAGAATTTAATTTTATTATATTGATAATGCAAACTTTTTTATATAATTATTTAATTATATTCAATTTTTAAATACTATTTATGTAGTGGGTGTAAAAAGTTTTTTTTTTTTATGCAACAATAATTAATAATTGAATAGATGTATAAAAATTTGATAAATTATTGATAGTGTACTAGAAGTAAATTAAAAAACATATAAAAATAATATTAATTAGGTTAAAGATAAAGAAAAAAAATAGTAACTTCAACTTTTATTATTTTAGATTAATATACTTTTCATACGTAGATCTGGTAATTTTTACCTCCCTAATACTTGGATATAATTTTAGTTTTAAGATATAAATATATCAATGTTCGAAAAAAAAATATTCTAATATACTTTTATCCTCAATATTAAAGTTTTTTTTAGGTCCACCGTACCACTGATTGAGCAAACACCAAAGTATGTAAATGAATTTAGCCAACATAAAAATACATGTTAAGATTATCTAATAAAATAAATTATTAAAAAATTTTCTAAGTGTATTTGTTATATATTTATTAAAATAAAATATTTTAAATTTTTATTAATAATGATTTAACACATATCTTTACAACATTATATTAATTAAAGTTTAGAGAAATTATCTAAATTTATTATTAAAAATTTTAATATTAAACACTTTAGTCTTTCAAATTTTTAAATATACAAAATAATTTTTAATATTTATCTCCATTATACAATACAATCTCCTCCAAATTAATTCTTTTAATCGAAATGTAAGTTTTGGAATTTTTAAATTTTCGTAAGGATTATTTTGAGATTTTTTTTAATTTTCAGAGATTGTTTTGTAATTCACTCTTTAAATCAAATTGGAAGGGACTGTATTGTTCGACAAAGATAAACATCGAAAAATATTTTATATATTTTAAAATTTAGAAGACTAAAATATCTGATTTTAATAAAAACCTCAAACTGATTTAGCTAATTATTCTAAATTTTATACGTGTATAAAGGAAGAAGAATAAATGTTTAATTATTCTGTTGGTCTTTATAGTATCATTAAATTTTTAATTAAGTTTCTATATATATATTTTTTAATTGGACTGCTTTTAATTGTATAACAAGTATAATTACCCGTGCCATGCACGTGATAAGATTGAAATTATAATTTTAAATTATTTTTTTGAAATTAATTTGAATTATAATAATTTAATTAATAAAAAGTAACATGTTATGTATTGTTTGTTTGTTTGTTTTTTTTTAATCTAGTGTTAATTGGATTAAGTCTAAAATAATTATTAATCAATTTTAATAATCTACTTTCTTTAATAAATCACAAATATATACTGAATGTGATCATAAATAATATAGTATCAGTTAAATCTATCAACAAATATATTAGGTATTATCACACTATAAAACAAATTAAATATAAAAGCTATCAGCACTTATAAATCTATAAAATCGTACTGTCTTTGATTCGTGTAAGGGTTTACTTATCAAATAAACATAAAATATAAACAAAAAAATTTATAAAATGGACCTAGCATCACTTGAAAGAATCATAGAAAATAATCAACATACCTTATCATCTATGAAAACCATTTCTATGTAAGTCGTCTTATTCTTGTCAAATTTGAATGGGACTTTCCATAACCTTATAATTCTTGCCTTTATTTTTCAAATTTTTTTATTACATAATCTATCATAGGTAACACTATTGATAGAATTGCAGTTAGTAGCCCTTAAGTATGAAAAATAATAAACAGAAGAAGATCTATATCTGAAGTATGAATTTTCTGGATGATAAATAATTGTAATAATTCACTATTACCCCTTATTTATATATATATATATATATATATATATATATATATATATATATATATATATATATATATATCCACACATATACACAAATTATATGCGGTAATAATTAGTAAATATTTTCAATGGAGATACTTGCTATAATTAAGTGAAATTTATGTCATTATATTTTATTAACCTTTATGATTAATTCAATAGAGATACTTACTCAATATATATATTATCTACATAAATTATATGCCAATATTTTTAGAAAAGAGCTAAAAGAGGAGATATATAAATATATATAATTTTATTGCTATATAAAAAAACATACATAAATTGCTATATTTTTTTATTATACTATACAACTTAAAATTATAGTATCATGTTATTATTAATTCTAGATACTTACTATAATTATATCAATTTTAATTATGACTCTAAATAAATAAAATAGATAACATTCAATATTATTTTTTTCTTTTTTACATTCAATATTTACAGTAAATATAAAAATTAAAAAAAATTAATGAAAAATATGAGAAAAAAACATATTAATTAAAATTCAATTTGTTATCTAATTAATCTTGTGTACATACGATATAACTTTACGAAAATGTTATGAATCACAATTTTTTTTATTCTAAAAAAAATACTATATATAGCCTTTAGTAGTACAAAAATAAGGATAAGAATTAATTATTGATATTGATATTAATCACAATTGATTATTGATACTCTAATTTTTTTAAAGTATATTTTACCTTTTTAAAATATAATACATGTACCGTGTAGACCTTTATTATTATCATCCACAAATTGATATCAAATTAAATAAGTCACTATTAATGTGTGCATCAAATATCTTCTAATAAAATTATTACACTTGAATGAGAATTAGAACTATATCAATTGATATAATTAGAATGATTAAAAATATCAATGATTAATAAGTAGTTTAATAACGCATTAAATATTGATTTCATATAATTATAATGAAGATATTTTTTTAAATTAATATAATCATGCATTATTCATGAGTTAATCTTAATATAATTAGAATAAATTTATTTGAGAGAAAAAAAAGAGTTCATGTGTAATTTATAAAAATTATAATAATTTTTTATTTATATATACATATATATTAATTTTGTTAAATAATTCTATATATATATATATATATATATATATATATATATATTATGGTAGTTTTTTTAATATGTATACATATACATAAATAATTCTATACATATACATAAATAAAAAAATATATGAATTTTATTTTATTAAACTCCATGTTACCAATTATTAAAAATATTTAAATTACATATATTAATTATTTTTTTGTTATAATTATTTCATTATATATATGATTATTTTTTATTTTACAATCGTGCAATAATTTTTTATTTTTTATATCCATATATATTCCTCAATTCTGGCCCTATTCATACGCATATTAATAGTTTTTTTTTAATAGTGATGTTTTAATTTTTCGTTTTCTTTTTTCACGTATCTTTTTTTTTTTAAATAGTGATGTTTTAATATTTCTTTTTTTAGATACTTTTTTAATAATTACATTAATAATCTGAAATATAAAATGAGAAAAAAAAGGTGATACATATATCCAAGAAAGAAAATAAACTTAAAAATCAGAAAAAAAAGAAATTTTATATTAAAAAATATAAAAATAATATATTCAATAAGAATAGTCGTAATATATAAATTGAGTGAACAATTTAAATTTTTCTAAAACTAATTTAATCAAATACCAATATTAGAAATAGATTATTTAAATAATATTTAATCTATTCTAGTCCTTAGACACGTATAGATTAGAGTCATTCTCGTAACGACAACCAACTGAAACAACATCATAAGTTCGAACATTTATAATTTGTGCAAATTCAGACCATTCCCTTGTTCTTTGAAAACCTTTCGTATCTCTGATAGAGTTGAATCGCAATTCCTTTTATAGAAAAAGAGTTACGGAGGTGACTTTGATGTGTTGGAGACCAAAATTCAGAAGTCACTATTTAATTTATATTTGAGTGTGACACCCATTAAACCCTAAAGGTCAAATAAAATAGCGTCTCTGATTTTATTCTCATTTAATTCTAAATAAAAAATAATAATAACTTATTTAATTCAGCATTTATGATAATAAATGAGATGACCATTATATAAGTCATTTAATGTAAAATAGCTTAATTTGCGATTAAAATTATTATATGTATTGCCCATAAATAGATTATGAAATAATAATTTCATAACAAAATAATCATTCAATTTGAATTATAATTAATTGATTGATAGAAATTATAATAAATTAAATTTAATGAGTTAAAAGAAATAAATTGAAAAATACCATCAGAAACATGCCACGACAGTTTTATTATTAAGTGCAAAATTTAATTTTTATATAATAGAATAGATATTTACATATTATTATATTAAACACAGACTAAAAAAATATACTAAATAAAATAAAAGTATCAATGATAAAATATAACCTAAAAAATTACTTAAATTAAAAAAAATCTGTGATGAATTATAATAAATCTATATATGAGAAGTAAAATTAAAATAAACAATTAAAAATAAAGTAAAAAGAACAATTAACAAAAAAAGAAGATAGAAAAGATAATGTGTGGAGTAGATAAAAAATATATTGCAATAGAAGATTAATATAATTAATTAATATAAAGGATTAAAGAGAAAAATCAAAATACGATCTTATTAAAAAATTTAAAAAAATATTTTGAAGAAGAACCTATTAATCAACTTTTATAAAAGAGTAAAGTACTAAATTGGTCCCCTACGTTTGGGCGTAATCTTGTTTTGGTCCTTAAAGCTTAAAGTGTCATATTTAAATCCAAAAAAGTTTCATTTAGCTTCAATTTAGTCCCACCGTGGGATCAAAATTAAATAATTAATGAAATGTCCTACATGACAGCAGTATAAGAACAAGGTTGATAATCTGAAGAATAAGTACAAGCTCCAGAGGCTCAAAATCAACCATGGATGCATCAATACATTTATTTATCATTTTTTATAATTTAAATGAAATATTTTCTATAAAACTAAGAAAAATGATAAATACATGTATTGATGCATCCACGGTTAATTTTGTGTCTCGTACTTATTCTCCAGATTATCGACCTTGTTCTTATACTGTTGTCATGTAGGACATTTCGTTAATTATTTAACTTATACCTCACGATGAGACTAAATTAAAGCTAAATAAAACTTTTTTGGATTTAAATAGGACACTTTAAACCTTAAGGATCAAAATAGGATTACGTCCAAACATAGGGGACCAATTTAATACTTTATCCTTTATAAAAATACTATAAAAAATTTAAATTATCTTTAAATAAAATAATAATATCCTTAAGAATTATTAATCAAAATAAATAAAAAGAATTAATATAAGACAAAATAATAGAAAAATATTAGTAAAATTAAGATAAAAAAATAAAAATAAAAAATTACAAAATATTTTATTTGAAGTACAAAATAGAGAGAGAGAAAAGAGATATATAAAATAATAAGATAATAAATTGAATGAATTGAGTTTATTTATTTCATTGCTTTATATATTATTTATTAAATAATCTAATATTTATCTCGATGAAATTAAATAATAAATTAGTTATAATTAATTTGGTTTCATGAATCAAATAAAATTTAAAATAATTTGATATTTACTCTAATTAAATTAAATATTTGAAGTTATGATTAATATAATTTAATGAATCAAATAAAATATTAAATAATAAAATATTTATCCTAATCAAATCAAATTACATAATTGATTAGTTATAATTAATATAATTGAATGAATCAAACACATTAAATTAAAAAATAATTTAGTTAATTTGTGTCTTAAGGATACATTTTAAAAATATTTATTTTTCAACAATTTTTATAAAATATTTTTATAATATTTTTAACCTATGGTCTAAAGGAATAGCTATAATAATGACCTATTAAAAAGTATTTAATTAGCTAATATAAATAATTAGTATAATTGATTTAGTTCAATAAATTAAAAAAAATAAATGTAAAAGAAAGAGATAAAGGGAAAGTGAAATTATAAAAACGTGTAACATTTAAAAAATAATAAAAAAGTCCATTTTAGTTTGTTTTTTATTAATTATTAATTTATTATAGTTAATTTCACAACATTTATTATACATTATTCATTTTACAAATTAATACAATCAATTAATTGATATCAATTATCGATAATTAATTATAATTGATATAACTCATTTCGCTATACTTTCTAAATAAATAATTAAAAATGCACGGCTCAATTTTTTGTAAAAGTAGAATAAAATAAAATACATAAATTGAGTAGATAAAAATCTGAAAATTATAAAATTTTATTAACAAATCAAATAAATTAGTACCATAAAACTAAATTTAATGTCTATTTTAAAAATAATTACTGACCTTTTATTCTTTTAATTATTAATAATTTAAATAAATAATATCCTATAATTTATTTTGTTAGTTATTTTAAGTAATTACTAATATTCTATTTTTCTAATTAATTGCTTGTCTTATTTATTATTTATGCTTTCAATCAATTATATTAATAAACTAAATTAACTCCGGTTATACTTGAACTATTTAACAATTTAACATAATCTTTTTAATTTGAGATTAACTACTAACGATAAAAAATAAAAAATTTAGAGTAATTTAATATTATGAACATTAATTATTATTATGAAATAACCTAAAATTATAATACAATTTATTTTTAAAAAAATAATCAAGTATTATTGTTAATTATAAAATAACCTAAAATCATAATACATTTTATTTTTAAAGAAACAATAATCTATTGATATATATAAATAGAAACTATCGTCAAAATGCTTTGATTACAAATATGAAGGGTTAATTACTATTCATTATTAATAATATATCGATTATATCAAAAAATAAAAATATAATTATCCGCGTTTACACCATTAGAAGAATTACCATCATGAGTAAAATTTTGTCAAAAAAAATAAAAAATAAAATTACATGGGTCACATACATACACTCTAAATTGTCACGATATTTCAAATAAAAAGAGGATCAATATAGAGAAATCAATTAATATAACTAAGATAAAGAGCAACAAAGAGACACACACAAAAAATAATAATAAAGAGAATCAATAAAAACATTAACATATAAACCACATACACGAACAATGTATATATTAATTGTGAATCACAAAAAAAAAAGATAATATATATATGAATTGAAGTACACATGACAAAATAGAATATTACAAAACAAAATTATAGTAAGATTATTTAAAAATAACGTAAAGATGATACATTTTTTTTGTTAATCAGAAGTTTAAAGAAAAAAAGTATGCACGTATAAATAAAGATAAAAAAAATAAAAATTAAATAAATTACAAAAATTGTGCCCTAAATATGAGAGAGGGGGAGGGAGGGAGAGAGAGAGTGAAAAGAGAGCGAATGGGTAAAAAACATTTGATCTTGTATAAATAGATGGTATTAAAAAAATAAACTAATTAAATTAATTCATATATTTCGTTATCATATTTATTATTTATTAAATAATTTGATATTTATTCCAATCAAATCAAATAATTAATATAATTAACCAAATTAATTAATTGATATAATTAATTATAATTAATAAATTCATATAAATTATAATAAATGGTGAGATTTGAATGTTGTAGCGACTTTCAGTTTTAAAAATATAAATATAAATAAGTTATAATTTATTTTATAAAATTAGAATTTTTTATTTTTAGAAAAATTATTTTTATTATAAATAATTAAACTAATTTTATAATAATTTAAATTTAATCAAATTTATATTATTATTATTATTATTATTATTATTATTATTATTATACTTACCGTAAGTATTAAATTGCATTATAAATTTATATATATATATATTATTATTATTATATATACTTACCGTAAGTATTAAATTGCATTATAATTTTATTATCATATTCATTGCATTACTATTATTATTATTATTATTACGTTTATTATTATTATTATTATTACATGACCATCATTACTATCGCTAGTATTATTATTATTATTATTAGCTATAAAACATAGGAGATAAAAGGAAGTTTAAACTTTGCATCAGGTTACATATATATTGTTATTATCATTATGCATTAGGTTACGTGTTATATATATATATATATATATATATATATATATATATATATATATATATATATATGCATCTATATAATAGAAAAACCAAGGCGGTTTATACATAATAAAAAAAAAGTCAAGACGGTCATATATATATATATACACACACGTGAATATCGTAATAGAGAGAGGGGAGAACGTAACCAAGAGAAAAAACGTAAACTCTTCCGAATTTTCGGCTTCGATTTCTGGAAATCTGTAACTCCAATCAAAAATCTAATCCGGTAAGAGTATTCGTAACCTCCTCCTCTACACGTTGGCACCATTTTTGATTAGTGAAAGTTGACAATGACGTAGCTCCTCTTTCCTTTGGGGTTTGGCCAACGAGAATTTTAGGAGGCATAGACGATTCTGGACATTTACTTCTTCGATAGCTCGGTTAGAAAGCTTCTCCAGAGCTTTGAATATTTTGATTCCGTACGAAGGTATGGTTTTGGTTTCTCGTAGTTAATGTTTAATGTCACGTGAAAACTTAGGCTAGAAGACCTTAAGATAGGAATGAACTGAGTGAATAATTGATGGATTGTGTATATGGTATAAAATGTGAGGTTTAGCTGTTGTCAATAATTTGCTATTGAAGTTGGTCGGTTTGGAAAAAGATTTAATATTGGTATTTGTTTGATTATGAAATAATTTGTTACTGGAATTGATTTGAGTGACTGAGAGGTGTTTGGTTTGATAGTTGGGACCCTTGAAGGGTGGCAGAAATTTGAGTCTTAGAGGAGATATTGCCAAAGTTTCTTTAAGAATTTGAGTTTTGATTTGAGGTAATATTTTTAAAAGGGAAGGAGATTATTATGTGACTTGTGTATCTGAGACTATTTGTTGACCCTCTGTCGCAAGATGTGACCGGGCACTTTAACTCCCCGGATTCCTCCATGGGCATGCATATAAATATGAATATTGAATATTATTGAGCTTGGAGTTTAACTCCATGGAATACTATATTATTGAGCTTGGAGTTTAACTCAATGGAATACTATACTATTGAGCTTGGAGTGTGACTCCATGGAATATTATATTTGAGCTTGGAGTTTAACTCCATGGAATATTATTGAGCTTGGGGATGCGCGCACAGAGGGACTGTCTAATGGTTAACTACCAGGACTTGTCGGGTTGGCTGTATAACCGACAGATGAGACTCATCAGCCATAGGACAGGCATACATGATATGCATTTTTTTGTTTGCTTGAGTGTGCATTGTTTTGGTTTGCTTAACTGTTTAAAACTGCTTATCCGCTACTTGTTCTATTTGCTGTAAATGCTTCTCTATCTGTGTTTTCCTTGTTTGAACTGTATGTGTATGTTTTCTTAGAAATTCCTCTTGACGAAGGTGTGAGGAGAGAGGGTTGTTCCGCCAATATCTCGGAGGATTGGAGGAGTCAGAAAGTGAAGTATTAAGTTAAAGTTAGATTCAGAACTAGAATACCTTAGATAGCTTACCTAATTTTTGGTTTAGTTTATTTTCCTTAAGAATGATTCTGAGTGTCGAAGTTCTAGGAATGCCTCTAGCTTTCCCGAGACCTTTTATATTAACTATGCGGGCACCTTTACCATACTGAGAACCTCCGATTCTCATTCCATACTATGTTGTTATTTTTCAGATACAGGTCGAAAGGTATCTCATTAGGCGTCTGGACACTTGAAGCAAAGTGGTTACTGGGTTATTTTGGTGTGTAGTGATGTATATATACGTACTTAGCTTTCTCTCCGCATAACTCATACTTTTTGATCCTCCTAGAGGCTTATGGAGAGGCAGGGTTTTGTTTATGTACATTTTGGATTTTGGATATGTATATATATATATATATATGTAAATATTCTCCGTCCAGCCTTGACTTCGCGAACTGAGTGAGGAGCTTGTTATTTTGTACCTTTGGCTTTCTATTCATACTTTTATTATCTTACGTTTGATAGTTATAGTTTGACTCACACGTAAGTTGTTCCATTTCCGGAGCGTGGCGCTTTTCATTTTGCGATTTTGTTTTACCCATTTTTCAAGGCTCCTAGTCTATTATCTTCTTTCTACTACTATAAGTATGTATTTTATTTTTTTTTAGAAGTCGTAATACCTCGCCACCTCTGCTTTACGACTTAAGCGTAAGGCTTTGTGTGGTAGGGTGTTACATTATGGTATCAGAGCAGTTCGTTCCTATAGAGCCTGAGGGATGAATTGATTATGCTTCTGGGCATACTCTGGGTGTGTGTATGTGCTATTAGGATATCTGATTGATATATGTAGCATAAATGTTCATGAGCATGCATTTGGAACTTGAAGCATTAAACTTGCGATATTGAGACTGATCAACTTAATATCACTTGTTTGGTGTGAACAGGGACCAAATGTCGTCTCGTGGATCCGAACGAGACATACGGAGAGGAAATCCCGAGGTTGAACCAGTGCAAGGACATCGAGGTGGAAACCCTAGTGCTAGTACGAATAACATAAGTCGATACTATAGGTCAATGACCCTTACTGATTTTCTCAAGAATGGTCCACCTCGGTTTAACGGAAACGCCAATGCCCTGGAGGCTGATCAATGGTTTCGAGAAGTGGAGAGGTTTTTGTACACTCAGCATGTTCCTGAAGTACAGTCAGTGGAGATAGTGACTCATATGTTGGAGGGAGATGCTCAGAATTGGTGGCAAGAGTTGTGTCATACCTTGCAGGTGGAGTTAACGGATGTCCCTTGGAATAGATTCAAGACAGAGTTTTATGGGAGATATTTCTTGCATGCGTTTTGCATTGCAAAGGAATTGGAGTTAATGCAGCTGAAGCAAAAGGATATGTCCGTTGTCGACTATATCCGTGAATTCAACAATCTGTGCCGTTTCTCAAAAACTTGTCAAGGAAATCCAGCCGATTATGAGGAATGGAAGTGTGCTTAGTATGAGAAAGGACTAAGGAGAGATATCTTTAATTACGTGTATCCACAAAAGCTAACAAATTTCACTGAGTTGGTTAAGAAGAGCCAGCTCGCTGAGGATTGCTCCATGAAGTGGACACTGCTACAGGAAGGCTTTGGTGAGACCACCCCAGAAGAGCCGCATAGGTACGGACTGGGAATGTGTTTTCGATGTGGAGCACCGGGACATATGTCTAGGGATTGTTCGCGTGGGAGAGCCGCAGATGCGGGTTGGCCACGACAGGATCGAGGTAAGTATGATACCGAATGCGTAGAATGGATTTGTTCTGTGTAGAGCTAGGACCCCGCTTTCATTTAGGTTACATAATCGAATTGAGAAGTTTAGGACTGGAAAGACTGGACGTAGTTTTGGACTTGGACACGGACTAGGAATTTAGGCCGATAGAAATATCTCTTTGATAACCAGTTAGGTGTCGAGAGAAAAAGTAAGTTGTGATAGGTTTAGTGTTAGAGGCTGAACCAGTTTTGATAGTATTACGTATGATGACACCATTAGAATCAGCAGGACTTAGGAGCTAGATGACGCGAATATTAGAAACGATAAACCCGTCGTTCTAATACCAACCTGCCTTATAACTTTTCTGCATCGAATCTATCTTGTATCTTCCGCTTTGCGTAGACTTTTAAGTTATAAGAATATCCTGGATTTGCCAACTAAGCATGTCAAATCTTTCTGTTTTTCTTTGACATGTTTAAGAAATAAAGTTACGTTAGTATGAATCTTTTCTAATTTTATATCGATTTTCGAGGGCGAAAATTTTTGTAAGGTGGGTAGAATGTAGCGACCTTCAGTTTTAAAAATATAAATATAAATAAGTTATAATTTATTTTATAAAATTAGAATTCTTTATTTTTAGAAAAATTATTTTTATTATAAATAATTAAACTAATTTTATAATAATTTAAATTTAATCAAATTTATATTATTATTATTATTATTATTATTATTATTATTATTATATACTTACCGTAAGTATTAAATTGCATTATAAGTATATATATATATATATATATATATATATATATATATATATATATATATATATATATATATATATATCATATTCATTGCATTATTATTATTATTATGTTTATTATTATTATTATTATTACATGACCATCATTACTATCGCTAGTATTATTATTATTATTATTAGCTATAAAGCATAGGAGATAAAAGGTGGTTTAAACTTTGCATCAGGTTACATATATATTGTTATTATCATTATGCATTAGGTTACGTGTTATATATATATATATATATATATATATATATATATATATATATATATATATATATATATATATATATATATATGTGGCATCTATATAATAGAGAAACCAAGGCGGTTTATACATAATAATAATAATAAAAAAAAAGCTAAGACGGTCATATATATATATATACATATATACGTGAATATCGTAATAGAGAGAGGGGAGAACGTAACGAAGAGAAAAAACGTAAACTCTTCCAAACTTCCGGCTTCGATTTCTGGAAATCTGTAACTCCAATCAAAAATCTAATCCGGTAAGAATATTCGTAACCTCCTCCTCTACACGTTGGCACCATTTTTGATTAGTGGAAGTTGACAATGACGTAACTCCTCTTTCCTTTGGGGTTTGGCCAACGAGAGTTTTAGGAGGCATAGACGATTCTGGACATTTACTTCTTCGATAGCTCGGTTAGAAAGCTTCTCCAGAGTTTTGAATATTTTGATTCCGTACGAAGGTATGGTTTTGGTTTCTCGTAGTTAATGTTTAATGTCACGTGAAAACTTAGGCTAGAAGACCTTAAGATAGGAATGAACTGAGTGAATAATTGATGGATTGTGTATATGGTATAAAATGTGAGGTTTAGCTGTTGTCAATAATTTGCTATTGAAGTTGGTCGGTTTGGAAAAAGATTTAATATTGGTATTTGTTTGATTATGAAATAATTTGTTACTGAAATTGATTTGAGTGACTGAGAGGTATTTGGTTTGATAGTTGGGACCCTTGAAGGGTGGCAGAAATTTGAGTCTTAGAGGAGATATTGCCAAAGTTTCTTTAAGAATTGGAGTTTTGATTTGAGGTAATATTTTTAAAAGGGAAGGAGATTATTATGTGACTTGTGTATCTGAGACTATTTGTTGACCCTCTGTCGCAAGATGTGACCGGGCACTTTAACTCCCCGGATTCCTCCATGGGCATGCATATAAATATGAATATTGAATATTATTGAGCTTGGAGTTTAACTCCATGGAATACTATATTATTGAGCTTGGAGTTTAACTCCATGGAATACTATACTATTGAGCTTGGAGTGTGACTCCATGGAATATTATATTTGAGCTTGGAGTTTAACTCCATAGAATATTATTGAGCTTGGGGATGCGCGCACAGAGGGACTGTCCAATGGTTAACTACCAGGACTTGTCGGGTTGGCTGTATAACCGACAGATGAGACTCATCAGCCATAGGACAGGCATACATCATATGCATTTGTTTGTTTGCTTGAGTGTGCATTGTTTTGGTTTTCTTAACTGTTTAAAACTGCTTATCCGCTACTTGTTCTATTTGCTGTAAATGCTTCTCTATCTGTGTTTTCCTTGTTTGAATTGTATGTGTATGTTTTCTTAGAAATTCCTCTTGACGAAGGTGTGAGGAGAGAGGGTTGTTCCACCAATATCTCGGAGGATTGGAGGAGTCAGAAAGTGAAGTATTAAGTTAAAGTTAGATTCAGAACTAGAATACCTTAGATAGCTTACCTAATTTTTGGTTTAGTTTATTTTCCTTAAGAATGATTCTGAGTGTCGAAGTTCTAGGAATGCCTCTAGCTTTTCCGAGACCTTTTATATTAACTATGCGGGCACCTTTACCATACTGAGAACCTCCGGTTCTCATTCCATACTATGTTGTTATTTTTCAGATGCAGGTCGAAAGGTATCTCATTAGGCGTCTGGACACTTGAAGCGAAGTGGTTACTGGGTTATTTTGGTGTGTAGTGATGTATATATACGTACTTAGCTTTCTCTCCGCATAACTCATACTTTTTGATCCTCCTAGAGGCTTATGGAGAGGCAGGGTTTTGTTTATGTACATTTTGGATTTTGGATATGTATATATATATGTAAATATTCTCCGTCCAGCCTTGACTTTGCGAACTGAGTGAGGAGCTTGTTATTTTGTACCTTTGGCTTTCTATTCATACTTTTATTATCTTACGTTTGATAGTTATAGTTTGACTCACACGCAAGTTGTTCCATTTCCGGAGCGTGGCGCTTTTCATTTTGCGATTTTGTTTTACCCATTTTTCAAGACTCCTAGTCTATTATCTTCTTTCTACTACTATAAGTATGTATTTTATTTTTTTTAGAAGTCGTAATACCTCGCCACCTCTGCTTTACGACTTAAGCGTAAGGCTCTGTGTGGTAGGGTGTTACAAATGTCTAATCAAATTAATTAATTGATATAATTAATTAATTATAATTATTTTGTTTTAACAAATTAAATGAAATAGATCAGGAAACACTTTAACAGCATGCTACATCATTTCCATCATTATGTGCAAAAATCTAATTTTTATATAATAGAATAGATAGAATAGATAGATAATAAAGATATTTTCTTAAATTAGTATAATTATACATTATTCATTAAATATTAATTATAATATTGTGATATAATTATAATAAAGATATTTTCCTAAAATAAATTTATTTAGAGAAATATAAATTAGTTATTAATAATCGGTGCCATTATCATATAATTATCATTATTCCTATCAATATAATTAAAATAATTAAAAATATTTTCAATTGATAATTGATAAATAGTTTAATAATGTATTAAATATTGATTTTATATAACTATAATAAAAATATTTTTTTAAATTAGTATAATTATGTATTATTACTTAAATGCTAATTATAATATAATTATAATAAAGATATTTTTATAAAATAAATTTAGAAGAGAAAATAGTGAATTTATTTTGGCGAAAAAATGGAATAACGAGGAATCGACACCTCACTTCCATTAGTTAGGGGAAAACCCAGTTTTAGTATATTAAGTAAATAAATTAGATCCTTGCCAATATAAAAAAAAATAGAGTTAGTGGAATATTTTTTCATAAATTAAAGGTATCTACAATTAAGGACCTATTTCGTTCAAATTTTAAGATTTTTTATACGAAAAAGATCTAATTACAAAATTAAAAATAGCATAGTGATCTAACTAAAAAAATATAAAAATTTAATTATAAATTTAATAAAATTATAAAAATTAATAAAATAATTAAACTAAAAATAAATACTAATAAAAAATAACATTAATTGAAGGTCAACAGAACAAAAGGAATGGATATTAATGGATGAGGGAGATAAATTAAATATTAGTCCTAGAGTAATTTAATATCTACTATTATGCTATAAAAGAGAGTTGTTACATTCATCATGGATATATCATTTCTTCTATCTTTTCATTTCTATAACATACAATTATCTCATTTTGACTTAGCTTCATTAGTTTTATGTCATCCTGAATTCCTGATTATTTTGAAATGAAGATCAAAACGATGACAACAAGCATCATGAGCTTGCTGGCTCTTATCATGCTGTTGAGCAATGAATTCATGGTTTTAGGTAGCAGACAAAACTTGTTAGAACACAAGTTTAGCAATAAATTTTTTCTGGAAGAAGCAGGTCCATCCCCTAGAGGAGAGGGACATGATGCACCTGGACATAAAGGTCCACCACCTACAAAAAATTTTCAGAAACAAACTCATGAATTTTCAATTGAAGGATCAGGTCCATCCGACGGAGGAGAGGGACATAAACTTCCACCTGGCCATGGAGGTCCACCACATAGCTAGCCATGGAGGAGGTCCACCACCTTCAAATCTATACTTTAATTAAAAGAATATTAATAAAAAATAATAAAATGTGTAGGAGATCCGCCATCTTCAAATCATATCAAAGTATAATTGGTTGATGCATGTAGTTATGTTGTTGATAATAATAAAATAAAAGTTTTATTTTTATTAGTCACGGTTCTACAATAATTATTTTTTTAAATATATATTTAACGCTTATGAGTATCATTATATTAGTTTAGATCCAATATAATTCAATTAAAATTACTATTTTAGCATTGATCAAATTAAAAATCAAATTTGCAAATAAAAATTTTCATAAATCGAGTAAAATCGGATTTGTTTTGATCCGGCATCCTAAATTTCACCTAATCTATTTTTAATACCATGCATAAATATTAAGTTCAACTACATATAAAAACTATTGTCGTGCTTTTATTAAATTGTTTAACTTTATTAACATATTAATTTTATAATAACTAATATCAAAACTTTTATAACGAAAATTTTAGGATTTAAAATAGATAATTTCACAACAAAGGGGACATAAATAGTAAAAAAAAATGTTATCCAATTCTTTTTATTAGATTTGTATTTGTGAAAAAAAATCAAAAGTCGAGTTATTTGATATGAAGTGGAGTAAATATTGGTACTAAGTAGCAAGATAATCGTGCATTGCACGAACAAGATAAATGAAGACTATAATAACATGAATATAAAATGTATTTGGGATATTGTTTAGTGTAAAAAATAAAAGAATATCGTTATAATTTGGATAACTATATGTAAATTTTTAAACAAAAAAATTATTAAAAAAAAGGAATAGGCAGAAAATATGTTATTTAATTTTTATGAGTGATATTGTGAAGATATAAATTATAGTTTGAAATATTTTTCATTTATTTTTATCATTGAAATTAACTAAGGTTTGATTTGTATTAAATATGAATAATAAAAAATAATTTTAACGGAAGAAATGATGGTTTATGCACTGAAATAATAATAATTGTGAAGTAATAATTAATAGATACTAACAATTGAAATGAAATTTTCACAGTGTAATACATATAAAAAAGATATAAATTTGATTCAGTTATGTTACACATCTATGTATTAAAGTTGGCCCAAGCTCAAATAGAGCCACGCGCATTAATGACAAGTAAAAACACACGTCCAAAAACCTTTTATTACTTCACGCTCGTTATGAAAAAATGTTACTTCTTCCTCAACACAAAATCACTACACGAAACTGCTCCTTCTCTTCGAATCTCTCTCAAAATTACTCAAATTTCGGTCACGTTCTCTGCGAAAACCACTACTAGAGAAGAATAGCGACAATATTTCGCCACAAACAAGCAAAAACGAACTAAAACAACAACAGAGACTAACAAAGGTATGAGAAATTTGATTGATATTTAGTGTGTTCAGAGTTTAGGGTCTATTCTGATTGCATTTTTACAGTATAACTAGGGCTTTGAATCAAATTTGTTCTTATTTTCATTCAATTCAGTGGATAATGTATGTGAATAGATAATAGATAGTGTAACTAGTCTAGCTAATTCATTATTTATCATGTTTTATTCAGTGAGCTGGGACATTTTAATTGATTTGATTAAGATATGTATGCTTGTGCTTGTTAGTGTATTGAGTGAAGTATTGACCAAATTTTTTCATTACAGCAAAACACAACAAGACAATGCTGACAAAAATGGAGAAGCCACACTATAACGCAAGCACATTAAATATATTTATTCGCTTTCGTTCAAATAATATCTATTTTGTATTATGAATATCATAGTTATCAGAATCGAACCGGCAATCGACCCAGCCAAATTTCTGGGTCACTAGGTTATTGGTTCAATCGGTGGATCACAGGTTCAACCTGTTAACCCAGTCATAATTAAATAATTATATAAAATTTATTTTTTTATATCAAATTAACTTATTTTCTAATTCATTAATTAATTAGTATCTATTACATTATTTAAATATATGTTAAAAAATATTAATATTAATAGATGTCATATAATTATCAATAACAAAAATATGTCATGATTAATAAAAAATTTTTGCTTATCTTTTTTTAATTTATAGATATTTAACAAAGTTTAATTTTTATTTTAATAATAATATAATTAAAAAATAATTAATTTGAGAAAGAGTAAATATAAAACAAAAATAAATTAAATTAATATAAACAATATTCATTAGAATAAAAAGATAAAAATATCTTAAATTTGCATAACTAAAAGGATTAATACATAAGTTATTAATTAGGACATATCTAATAGTTAATAATATATTTATTAAAAGATAGAACAAAAGACCAAAAGTAACCTTGTCCCAGTGGTGGCATGCTTTTTTTTAAAACTTGAATGTTTCAAGTTCAAACCCCAGCGCGAGCAAATGCTCCAAATTCAGATTTGAGTGTGCGCATGCTGACGTCAGCGGGTCAACTGGTCCGGTTCAATCTTCAGTTTAGACCGGGTTTGATTGGATTTTCCAGATTTGACTGGTTTCTATGTTTATCCGGTTAGATTATTAACCCAAATCGATCTAAGGTCCAGTTCACCGATTTTTTGGTCGAACCGGTCGGTTTGGTCTGAGTTTGATAACTATGATAAATATATCCTCACATTCTGTTTTAAAATTTGTAGAAGACTCATGATTGCAGATGCCAAACAAAGGCAATAGCTCAAGAAAAGAAAGATATAGTTGAACAAATGGGATTTGGTGCCCTAACACATGTCCCGAAAATGAATGTCTCTCACAAATGGGATTTGGTGTCCTAACACATGTCTCGAAAATGAATGTCTCTCACGCCCTCTTGAGAGAATTGATTGATTGCTTTGATGACTATAAGGGATGCTTGAAAACTCTTCAGTGAAAAATATACATAACTATTCGCATGGCGGTAATACACTTTCCACTTCCTACTTACTTTCGGCTCATTGGTGTACAGAAAATTAAACTGAGCCTTTTTTGCTGATTTTTTGCTATTAAAATATTGTAAGAAATCGTTTTGATGAAAAAGTTGATTACACCAAACTGAATCCAGAAGATAAGGCGATATTTGACAGCGTCAAAAATACTACGTTGGCGACTTTGACAAGGTCTGTTCTGGATATAAGTGTTGAAGGGGAGGAGAACCGGCAAAAATTCAAGAGGACTTTTGTCGTCTTTGTACAAAAGTGCTTCTTAGTGCCAACGACGGTAAGCGTGGCCTCCCCAATCCATAAGCCGCCTATCTTTCATGTGGATAACATCCGAGAGTGGGATTGGGCAAAACATGTGCTCAACTTCTTGATGAAAGGAATTGAAAACAAGAGAAAGGGAACGAAATAGTCCGTTGATGACTGTGTTTTTGTTCTGATGTTGATATACTTCCATGAAACCAAGTTTCCTCGCTCGTTTGGACCTGATGCTCCCCCAGTACCATGGGTGGCCCATTGGACAAAGCAAATGATGTTCGACCGAATTTCGAAGGAAGCAACAGACCCATTGGTAAATTAAACAAAAAATTCCCCTAAAATTTCGTTTCAAATACTTCTAAAATACTCTGCTAACTAAATAAACTTGTGTTTTAGGTTATAATTAATTTATTTCTCCTACTTGCAATTGTTAGTGTTTTCATTTGAATCTTTGTGCATTCAGAAATATTTTTCTTGATGATTAAATATTTGTCACGCTTTATTCACCATATGAATCTTGTTCGGTTCGGTTGGCTTGCTCCATTTGGTTCACCTGATTGTTAGTGTGTTCATTTGAATCCTTTGCATTAAGAAATATTTTTCTTGATTATTAAATATTTGTCACGTTTTATTCACCATATGAATCTTGTTCGGTTTAGTGGGTTTGCTCCCTTTGGTTCATCTGATTGTTAGTGTGTTCAATTGAATCCTTGTGCATGCAAAAATATTTTTTGGATTATTAAATAATTATCACGTTTTATGGCGTTTTATTCAGCACATTACTATCGTTCGATTCAGTGGGTTGCTCATGTTGATTCAGCTGATTGTTACTGTATTTCTCATTAAATAAATTTTTGTTTTAGGGATATCTGTATAGAAAGAAAATAAAGAAGGAAAAAGCAACAACAAAGAAGTTAGATAAGAAAGAAAAAGGAAAGAAAGAAAAAAGAAAATTGTTGATATGGATTCTTCTTCGGAAGAAGAAAGATTTTCCGAATCTGAATATGAATCCAAATCTGACAAAACACCAACAGCAAAGAGAACAAGACAAAAGAAGATGGTTAAAAAACAAAAGCTTGTTGAGACGGATTTAGAAAAAACAAGTGAAACTAAAAGCAGTCCAACGGATTCAGAAAGCAAAAGTGAATCCGAAAACCAGTAAGTTTGATCTTCATATTGATTTCATTTAACTTGTATTTTCTTAAAGTTGTTCTTATGCGCTTGTTCTTATGTATTGCAGAGAAGAAGAAATTGAAAAAACTGTCACAAAGAAAAGAAAACAACCACAGAAGGTGGTTAAAAAATAAAACAAAAAAGGAAGCCTGCGGTGACAGATTCAGAAGGCACAAGCAAATCTAAAAGCCAGTAAATATTGGGTGATGTTCATTTATATGATTGTATGATATTCATATGATTTAGTTTTGCATTTTCTTGCTGAAATTTTTTTATGTATGCTAGTTAAGTAAATTACAAATGTGATATTGTTTAGTGGAGTTGCTCAAGTTGAGCTCTTTTTAATCCAGAAATATTTTTCTTGATGATTGAATGAGTATCACATTTTGTTCAGCATATGAATTGCTTTCGGTTCAGTAGTCTTTCTAAATTCGATGTGTTTGTCTGTCTTGTAGAGAAAAAAAATCGAAAAAACACCCATAGTAAAAAGAAAATAACCGCAGAGGGTGGCAAAAAGACAAACCAAATCTGACAAGGAATAAGTTTCTCGAATCATATTTTCTTTTACTTTATTGATACTTTTGTTTTAGGTTCCTTGGTACTTATTTTATGAACTTTCAGAACTAAACAAGAAAAAGATAGCGCTGCGGAAAGAAAAAGACAAGCGTTGGAGACGATAGGAGAAAAGAGATCAAAGAAAAGAAATGATGGAGCTCAGACAGCAAACGTTGTTCCAGATCAGTTTGACTCGATGGATGCGCAAAATGATTTCTCTGAGACGTAAGATTTAGTTTCTTATACCAAGTTATTTTTCTTTCTTTGCTAATTTTTGCTAGATCCTTTTCTAATTCCTCTGGATTCAATTACTAATCTGGATTGCCGATTGTAAATCTGGATTTAATTACTACCATCTCCGATCTCTCCAGTCTAAAGAGGTCGGAGATGGTAGTGAGAGCGCTTGAAGTGCCTTCAGTCTAACCCATTTACACACAATGGAAACGTGTATTTCATAAGAACAAAAAAATATTATTTTAATTATCAGTTTCTTGATGAAAAATTGTGTCTAATCAATCATATAATTCTTTTTTTATAATAGCATACTTATATATTACAAAAATTGTGTCTAATCAATCATATAATTCTATTTAAACGATATATGAAAAAATAAAATTGAAAATAGTGCATCTAAGATATTAAAAATTTTAAATTAAAAAAGAGAAAAAACTGGTGAAGGAACTAGTTTGATGCACAACATTCAATTTTAGGGACTAAAATGAGTCACTTAATGCAAAGTGAGTAAATAATTTAGTGCATGTATAATGATGACATAATGGGCGACACGTGAACGAATATTGTTGTGACTAGGGGTGTCCATGGCCCGGCCCGACCCGACCTGAAGACCTGGTCTGGCCTTGAACCTTTTAGGAGATAATTTGGTGTGATTTCACCGGGTTTAGAGTTGGGTAAGGGTCTCAAAAATAGATCCAGTCATTATTTTGGGTCGGGTCCGGGCCATATCTCAGGTCAACCAAACTCGGTCCGGTGGCCCGGTCATCATACACAATTAATATTTTGTGTTATTAGAGATGGATGATGGCTATTCTTTTGTGGAATTTAAGTATTGTAAATCTTAATATTTTGTGTTATTAGTCATTATAAGACTATAAGTTGATGTTTTATATTTAAAATGCATAAGACTTTAGACTAATGCATAATATTGTGTTATTTGTATTGATTTAAATATTTGATGTTATTAGACAATATTAGTATTGATTGTGGTGATGCTTTAATTTTAGGAAAATGTTGGTTCTTGTTATATTTTTCTAAGTGAATTTTACGATGTTAAATAATGATTCGAGTCTTGAAAATTTGGATATTTTCACATGCTAGCTTATAAGAAGGTAATGTTAACGGCGCAGTTTTCACCTATTTTTTACCTAGTATAATCGTGACCTGAAAATGTATAGGTTTCATCGGGTCTAAGACCTTGTTCGCATCTAATAAATAGACCCAGTATATATTTTGGGCCGGGTCTGTGTCACATCAAACTCGGTTTCACCCGACCCATGAACATCCCTAGTTGTGACACGTGGCCAAATAATATTGTGACATGTGGCACAACCATCCACATCAGAATGCCATGTGTCACTGATCACCACATCGTCATACTTTTATATGTGGCCAAATCATGGAGTGACGCGTGTCACTAATAGCCCACGTTATCAAGCCATGTCATCACGTCGTTAATGAAAAATAAGTCAAGGACTAACTTAGTGCACTTTTACCAAATTTAGAGATATAATTAATGCAATTAAAATTTTAAAGACGATTTTAATGCATGACTGCCAATCTCATGAACAATTTTAAGATTTAACTCGCTTGTAATTATCAATCTAGTACCATTGGAAAGTCCTAATGCATCCAACCTTTAGTTTCAATTTGTGATTTGTCCTGAAAATTTAATTGTAGCTAAGATTTCTGGTATATGCATGCTCTAAATTTCATTGTGATTTTCTTCTATCAAACATTTATTGGAACTAATGTATATTGGAACTAATGTAGATGTTTTCTTCATGTATAATTTGATTACAAAAATATTAATATAAATTTATTAAAAAAGTAAATTTACATAATATATATATAAGTAGATTAAATAATTATTATCTTTTGTTATATTAATACTTAATCTAGTTAAAAAATATAAAATATAAAATTTGGAGTGATTAATTTTCTAATATATTAATTAACATTAATTTATATTTTTTTATAATTTTTTTTCAATGGTTAAACATTAGAGCACGTTTTGACTAAATTTATAAAATGTAAATAAATAAATTTACTAATTATGTAAAGGTGAAAAAATTATTAAAATTGTTTCTCTTTATACATTAATAGACTATCATATAAAAGTGTGAGTAAATCACCTAAAGAAATGGTTAGAGATCTAATATTTCCTAAATGTCCTAAAGCAAAGAGTGTTACGTAAGTGTCTTTATACTATGTAAATTAAACTCATTTCATTTGATTTTAAGCCTCCTTATGTAAATTGAATTGATTAAGTTCGATTTACCACTAATCATAGTAAATTGAAGGGATAAGTACTTTTTTCGTCTCTAAGATTTGGGATCAAAATCAATTTCGTCTTTAATCTTTTTTGTTATTAAAATAATTATCAAAATTACAAAACATTATAAAATTATCCTTTTCTACATCAATTTTATTTTTTTGACTAAATTACCCTTAACAAATAATAAAGATAATATTAAAAAATAATAACAAAAAACAAAAACACCCCCACCCCACCCACACTCGCCCCCACCCCTACCTGAACTCCCCATTTTCCAAACTCCAATTCTTCTTCTCAAACTTAAACAAAACACCCTCCCCTTTTAGCCAATTCAGTAACAACAACAACAACCACAAAACAAAAAAACCCTCCAACCCTGCCTCTGCTCTCGATATCTCTTTCCTGTTCTCTCTCCATTCTGTTTCTGCTACTCTCTTCGAATTCCCCCTTCTCCAAATCTCAATTCTTCTTCTCAGCTTAAACAAAAAACCTTTCCCCTTTAGCTAATTCAGCAACAACAACAACCACAAAATAAATTTCAAGGGTTAAGTACTTTACATTTAGCAACAACAAATTTAGCATTTTCAGCTAATTCAACAAGCATAAAATAAATCAACAGAAACTTTAGATTTAACAATTCAACAATCATCATCAGCTACAACTTCAGATCAAAATCAGCAATAATAGAAATTTTTTATGTTCTTCAAAAATTAAAAAAAGGAAGAACGAAAAGAGGAAGAAAGTGACAAAAATAAAAAATTCCTCCTACTGCTGCTGGCACTGGCACTGTCGCAGCTGTGGATGATGGAGCTCGACGCTGATAACAAGAGCTTTCTCTGCAAACCCAAACTTGATCCGGTCAACGGCCCGTGTGATCTTGCGCGTGGTTGAAGAGGATGCGGTTGCATGTGAAGATACCGTAGATCTCGTAGTGGCAGAGATGTGGGAGCGCACGGCCTCTAGAAGGCAGAGGGCCAGGGCTGAAAGTTTCAATCTTGGTGCCGAAAGTGAGTCTGTGAAGGTGATAGATGGGAACGAAGCAAGATAAGCATGTGCGGAGGGAGGAATCGGAGGGAGCGAAGAAGCAGAGAAAAAGGGACCCACCGCCACCGTCTTCATAACCCACGGATTTGGCTCCGACACTGGTTGGCTCTTCCAGAAGATCTACATCCTAGGCCATGGCCCCTTCGATAGTGAACGGGCTTGATCTTCTCTGCACCGCATGGAAGTGAAGACGAAGAAGATGAAGGGTTGTTGTTGTGAATGAGAAGAAGAAGAAGAAAGAAGATATGAGAAGAAGAAGATGAAAGGTGGAAACTAATGATGATGATGGGATGGGATGTGATTTGGGGTGGAGGGTCAGAGAGTAGGAGGAAGGGAAATTGGGGGTGGGTTTGGGGTGGGGGGAGAGATGAAGAGATGCTGGGTGTGGATGGGGTGGGGTTTTATTTTTTAATATTATTTTTATTAATAGTTTAGGGTAATTTAGTCCAAAAAATAGAAAAGGACGATTTTATAACGTTTTGTAATGTTGGGGATGATTTTAATAAGAAAAAAAAAATTGGGGACGATTTGATTTTAACCTCAAACCTTAGGGACGAAAAAGTACTTATCCCTAAATTGAATTGATTAAGTTCGATTTACCACTAACCATAGTAAATTGAATTAATATGCTTCGAACTAGGGCACGTATAGTAAATCGAAACTAATAGCTTGGATTTAGTAGTAGAATCACGTTGGGAAGTTGCATGCCTAGGTAAATCGAATGAAACTGTTTCAATTTATGTTGAATTAGTGAAACCAAGTAAATCAAGTCCAAAGAAATCGATTTGCCACTGAAGATGAGCATACTTAAATCAAATTTTATTAATTCAACTTAGTTATGAGCCCAACCTATATATATATGAATAAAACATTAATTCTTTATTATAGTGACACTCACTATGGCTAATGAAGATATTTTTTTAGTTATTGTGCACTACAAAGGGATGGTTAAAAAAAATATGAGAGGGAATAAAATTCACTGATAAGGATTCGTTGAGTGTCTTTATCAATCCTTCGACAAGTTTTGTCGAGTTTCAGAGTTTTATAATCCAAAAATTGGGACTGCATTGTATGAAACGAGTCGAGAAGTTATTTTATTGAATTTTGATTTCTGTTGTTCGAGATGGTGTGAACTGTGAAGTACGAATCCTTTGTAGTAGACAGTGACGAACGTTTACAATTGTTATTTCACTATCATCATCAGTTTTTCGAAATGAGAATCCCTGAGATATTGACCAAATTTGGAGATGTGGTCAGTAGTTCAGACGAATCAAATCAAAATATTCAATCTGTAACAATGCCAGGAGTCTCAAGTTCAATGCCTGTTGGCTCGTCATCATTTGTTCCTGTCATTGCACTTGAACCAGGGTTGGTGGCATCTTCGTCATTCCCAGCTAATCTAAATTGCGGTGACGATAGAGAAATAGGTGATAATTGATCCTTCGGTCAACTTGCTAGTGTGATGACGGGTACTCCTATCATGATCCCGGGTTCAGGGGATGTGGACAACCAGATGCCATCAAAGATGTACTGCAGGATGACGATGATGTGGAGTCCGCTATGATTAATGATGATAGCGATGATGATCAAGGGAGGAATATTCCAGTCCAGACTTGTGAAGCATCGAGTTTGGGAAGTCAGCAATATCCCCCGCACTTTTTGACTTTACACTTGGAGGCCATGACACAACAAGGGTTCCGGATGTAGAATCCAGATTTGGGGCATGGGATACACAAGATACATCATGTCTAGCTAAGTTTCAAGTTGGTCAACAGTTTCAGAATATAGAGCATGTCATCTTAAGTATGAAGACTTATAGCATCTGCCGTGTGGTTGAGTACAAAGTACTAGAATCATATCATGTCAAGTACCATGAAAAGTTTAACGAGTTTGGAAACGGTTGCAGGTGATTAATTCGAATCACTGTTTGTCAGTGGAAGGAAATTTCGAAGGTAAGAAGGTCTAATGGGCTGCATACATGTTTGGCCACGTCGGTATCTAGTGATCATACGAAACTTGATTATCATATTATATCTGCTTTCATACTTCCTATGATCAGAGCTGATGCAGCAGTATCGATCAAGATATTGCAGAATGCAACTGAGGCTCACTTTGGATTTAGATTGACTTATAGGAGGATTTGGATGGTTAAGGAAAAGGTTGTGGCGCAAATTTATGGGGATTGAAAAGAGTCATACAATGAGTTGCCGAGATGGATACTAAGTGTGCAGATAACAATGCTAGGTAGTGTTACAGTGTTGAAGATGAGTCCTGTGCAATTTGGAGGCCAAGTTGACGAGTCATCTACTTATTTTCATTGGCTTTTTTAGACATTCTCACCTTGTATTGAGGCCATCAATTTAGGCATTGTAATCTATTGGCTAGCATTGATGGGACTCACTTGTACGACATATAGATGGACATTTGATGGTTGCAATTGCTCAGGATGGGAACTCTAATATCATTCATATTGCCTTCACACTTGTAGAGGGTGAGAATACCGAGTCATGGTCATTTTTCCTATCTCATTTTCGTCAGCACGTAACGCCTCAGCCAGGTATTCTAGTCATATTGAATAGGCACATTAGAATCAAGGCCACATTGGAGGCCCCTGATGGCGGATGGCTTCCTCTGACTGCATATCATACATTTTGTATCCGACACGTTGCCGCAAATTTTGCACTGAGTTTTAAGGGCAAGGATGCAAGGAGCTTCTTGGTGAACACTGCTTACGCCAAGACTAGGGTGGAGTTTGAGTATTGGTTTGACATCCTCTGAAGCAAAGCCCCAGCAATGTATGACTGGACTCAGCACCGAGACGAAAGTCATAGGTTCGGACACATGACAACTAATATCTTCGAGTGTGTTAACTCCATCCAAAAAGGTGTCAGGAACCTCCCGGTTTGTTCGATGGTGAAGTCTACTTATGGGAAGTTGGCAGAGGTCTTTGTTCGTAAAGGGAAGAGAGGCAGAGGCATAGTTAAGAATATGGAAGTAGTTTAGTTAGCATCTTATGGAGGCAATAGAAGCTAATTTGAAGGCATCAAGGTGCTTCATGATGAATTTGTATGATAGGCTAATTCTAAGTTCAATGTGGCAGAGACTACTCCAACGGGTAACTTCTCACTAAGCTCTTACAGAGTTTCACTGAAGGATCAGACATGCGACTGCAGGTACTTTCAGGCACTTCATTATCCATGTCACCATGCATTGGCTTGCTGTGCATACTCATGCTTGAGTTGGGCAACCTATGTCCATGACGTCTATTGCATTAGCACGGTATTCGATGTTTACCGAATGGTATTCAATCCTCTAATACTAAAAGGGTTTTGGCCACCATATGATGGTCCCACAGTCATCTCCGATCCCATTAGGAGACGTGCATCTGAAGGTTGCCCGAGGACTACTAGGATACATACTAGCATGGATGAGGTGGATCCAAATAGGCCGAAGTAATGTGGGCTTTACAAACAACCTAACCATAATAGAAGGAGGTGTTCACCGGGAGGAGTAAACCTGAATCCTAGGGCTGGAGGCAATGCATAGGGCTAGTTTATGTTTAGATTTATGTACTCGTTCTGTTTCAAGTTGTTTATGTCTACTTTGTGTAATGTTCAATTGTTTAAGTTTAGGGTACTCTTTGTGTAATTTTTGGTTTTTTAGGTTTATGTCTTCTTCATGTAATCTTCACTTTGTGTAATACTCTATTTACATATGAGGTGAACGTTTCAATTGTTTCTTTCATACATTAGTCACAAATTAGTTTCATTAATGCATAATATTGAACTTAACGTGAACCATACATTAGCAAAGTAAAAAATATGACAACGTACATAAGTCCCACATATTCATTGGTCATCTCAAAAGCAAAGTACAAAATATAATAACGTGCATCCTACTAAATGTAACACACAACATCAAAAGAGGTGGAACCCTGTAAAATAACGCTTACGACGCTTGATCCTATGCTCTTTCTGAGCTAAAGGTACCTCATCCTCATCTCCATTTGGGGTAGGTGGTGTAGGGGGATTTGTGGCAACTGCAGAGGGGGCGTCCCACCTAAAGCAAAAGGATCATATACTGGTCCACTCGGTGGCTCATTCAGATCAACTGTATCGTGTGGCTGGGAACTGGTGAGATGAGATTTGGCACACTCCGTGTCATCCTCCAATAGCATCACATGTAAGTCATCAAAGAACTGTAAACCTCCAAACCCCCTCTCCAACTCCATAGAACTAATGACATCTGAAAACGGCTGACCCGGGATTATATATGATTGGCTGGTCCCTCCTGCTGCATAAGCACTCGATCCCTGAACAAAATACACACCCTGATTGTCACCACCACCTCTAGTACCACGATCATCACCGTCACCTACACCACCATCGTCACCACTATCAACACCACCACCATCTACACTACCACTACCACCACCATCAGCACCTTTACCTTGATCATCGCCTCTGCCAGCACGACCACTTCTACCTCCACGCTTATCACGATCCCTACGTCGCCTAGGGTGTTGACCCCTCATCTCCATCGCGACAATCTCATCGTCGATCCACCTTCACTCATGATCACTTCCTCGTGTACCAACGCACACTCGCCACTCAACACGACGTTTGTCTGGGATATCAGGGACCTGGTCCATGGGAGGTGCCTGTCCTGGACCTCTCTTTGTAGCCTCTGCCAAAATTGGTACACCTTTGGGGTCACCGAGGAAGACCTCCGGCGACAAGAACCTACGCCCATGTGCATACCACCAGTCCAGGAACCCCTATAATTGCTCGGGGTTGGCGACAACATCAAACCAGAGAACATGTTGGGCTCTGTTAGCCCAGTGGAAGTGCCAAGACTATAAGGTGTGAGGAAACCAACGGTCACCGCTTTCCGTCCTTCGCCATCAAGAAATTTATGTTCAACACTGCACGAGGTCGATGCTTAACTCCTTTAAGCTATGGTAAGACCCTGTTCACCTAATACCACTCTATTACCGTAAAGTATATAAATGCAGTTATCGCTCTCCATAACTAAGTATGTTGAAGCTCTAGTATCTCAGGATGCACTACCTAAACTACTTCGGCTGAGCTATAGGGCATCAATAAGAACTATAAAAGGAAAATAATAATACACATCATTACTTAAGCATAAAATCATCATAGGTAAAAATTTTATATTCATGCTTAACTAACACTTACATCTTACAGTAAGTCTATCCTCTGCTGCTAATATTGCACTCTAGTCCCTTTCTCGCGCAATGATGGTTGATATCCTAACCATCTGCCATCAAATACATTATTTTAATAATAGCACACTAGTCGAACTATTATTAACCAACATAACAAACATAAGTACTCGAGGCCAACGGCCAATAAAATGCATCAAACCCGGGAGCCCTGAAAGCCGGGAAACGTCAAAAGATCTATGACTAAAGTAGCTGCAACGAACCAGCCAACTTAACGACGTGCCTGTTAGCAACATGTCACATACATCGATATAACCATGAAAGCGCGGCAGAACCTCAGCTATATCTATCCAAGTTCTTTAATCCAGCTATGTAGGGTAGCCACCGGATGTGAAGACGTGTCCCAGACTTGTCCCCAAACAGCTAATTCAACAACAACATCATGATGTATGCCCTCACATACCTCCTAACAGTCTCCTCATCTGCACCCTGAGGCAGCTCACTGAATATCTCCTGCATCCATGTGCATTTCATAGTGAACTTATCAATATAATTCGCCAAAGGTAACACTCTGAGTAGCTCTTCAAACCAAGTCCACGGAGGTCGACCACCCTCAATATAGGTCTCAAAATCTATCAAACATCCACTGACGTACTCATCGTAAATCTGAAGGCCTAACTCGTACACCACATCTTGTAACATAATGGTGCACTCTCTAAATGACATATGAAAAGTGTGCGTCTCTGAACACTATCTCTCCATGAAACGCTGACTAATAGCTCATCTAGCCTAAAGCAGTGATCATTAAGCCTCACAAGATGATATAACCCCGCCATTTGTAAGTACGGTACGATTTGCTTGTCAAGAGGCATACCATGCTGCCTCTTCATATTAGTAGTACATCGGGTCGGCTACCATTATAATAAAAAAGGTTTAACAAAACATAATATTATATTTTATTATATTAAAAAAGTTCTTAATCTAAAATTACCTCAAAAAGTTAACACCCAATCTAAATATATACATCTTGCTCTAATCTATTATTCATAGAAATCAAATCTTAACTAAATTTACGTTAAACTAACACTACCATTTCAAGGGGTAACAGTAATTATAGATCACTACTATCACTAACATTTCTAACTTAATAGCTCTAACAAAATTTATACTACTTACCGATCTAACATTTTTATTAAAATAATGCTCACTAAATATTAATAACAATTTAAAAGTAACTTAAAAAAAAAGAAGTTTCATTTATTTACATCTTTATTGATGTTACTAGTAACATAGGCAACTCCGTCCAAGCGATATATACGATCTGGATCATCTTCTATATCTGGAGTCAAGATTTTCTCAAAGAATTTGTAATTTTTGATGGAGTAGAGAATTGTAAATGTAATTCGCATCTAACAAATTTGAACTCTTTTATAGAGCTAGCCAATAGAAAATTGAAACAACTAGCATCAATTTACCTTGAGTAGCACCTCGTATAAATCGAAACAATGGGTGTCGATTTACCATGAGCCAACAAAACCACTAAATCGAAACAAGGTCATTTGATTTACCTAGGCATGCAACTTTCCAACGTGACACTGCTACTAAATCGAAGCCAATAAATTTGATTTACTATGAATGCCCTAGTTCGAATTCACTCAATTCGATTTACCATGGTAGTTGGTAAATCGAATTCACTCAATTCGATTTATATTGGGAGTCCTTAAATCAATATCGTTTCATTCGATTTATATTGAATTAGAATACCAACATAACACTCTTTATTTTAGGACATTCATATAATATTCAATATCAATCCATTTTTTTAGGTGATTTACCCTAAAAGTGTCAACTAGATGAATAATTTCTTAGTAAAAGAACAACATATTTTAATAAATATTATTATTTGAATCTAAATTACACATATATTTTACAAAGGAAAAATAGACAAAAGTACACCCGGATTTTTACATGGTGAACAGATGTACTCTTCAAATTTTTTAATAAGTCATTTGCAAACACGAATACAAAATTTCGTTGTCAATTCTATCCTTCCGTAACCTGAGTAATTTTTTCGGCAGTGGTGGAGGTCAGGTGGCACGGTCTTGTGTGATGTGGCCAATTTAGGGTGACACAGTGGAAAATAGAATTATTACATTATTAAATTTATTGAAATAAATATAAAAAAAGGGCACAATGAAACCACTGTTCATCCTCTTCCTTCTCCAATTTCTTCGAACCCTAACACAGAGTGGAAAAAAATTCTCCCTTCATTCTCTTCATTTTCCTCTATACATCTTCTTCCTGTCTGTCGTAATAGGGGTTTATAAACTCTAATGTATCAAAATGTCACACTCTCAACGAAGGAAGAATATACATCATGCTTGTGCCAATGGTTGTGGTGGCTCGTCTTCTGTCCCAAAAAATAGAAAGAAGAAGAAGTTCAACTACAATAATGGCAAGTGTCTCCATGGACTTGACGCAGTGGTGTTTGAGTCTGTTACAGAGTGGAACCCTGGAAGATTGTTTCTTCGTTGAGGTATGTGAATTCTGATTTTGTTTATGAATCAGAGAAATCAGGCTCCACACGAGGAATAAAGATCTTTGGTGCCTCATTCATTTCTCCTTGCACAAACCTTTGACCAGTTGGTACTGGCCTCTTATTCGATGCTCTTCTGTCCTTCTGACTGTTCTTAGATTGCTAGGTGGGCACTTCATTCTGACCTTATTGTTGGAAACTATTAGGAGGTGGGACTTCTACTTCACTTTGCTGTTGGGTCGTATTTCGGTTGACGTTTGGGATTTCTGGTTGTGGTATTAATTGAGTTGTAGGAGCAGGATTGGGAGATGCTGGCTTATGAGTTTGATTGCAACTTTGGTTGATTTTTTTCCACCCTGTGGTAGGGTTCGTAGGAATTGGAGAAGGAAGAGAATGAACAGAGATTCCATTATGTCTTTTTTTTATAAATATTTTCATAATGTAATATTTCTATTTTTCACTATGTCACCCCAAATTGGCCATATCACACAATACTGTGCCACCTGACCTTCACCATCGCCAGAAAAATTACTTAGGCCACGAAAGGGTAGAATTGACAACAGAATTTTATATTCGTGTGTACAAATGACTCATTAAAAAATTGAGTACATCTATCCACCGTGTGAAAATTCGAGTGTACTTTTGTCTATTTTTCCTTTTATAAAACAATAATTCAATCTAAAAAGGTTTACAACTTTCATAAAAAAAAATCACAAGTTTTGTAAATAACAGTAGTTATACCTAATAAAATTTTAAGTTTTAAACAATGGTATTTAGATATGAATCCTGTTAGGGAGCCAAGGAAAAATTTTGACAATGTGTATAATGGGCTAGTTATTTAGCCCAATAAGAATAAATAATAAAAACCCTTCCACCGATTACTCTAAATTCAAAAACTCCCATTTAGTTATTTTACATCAAATTTCAAATTTCAAATCTCCCAATTTTAAATTTCAAATTTAAAAAAAATTCAATTAATTATTTAAAAAAAATAACCATTCAAAATCCTAATTCTTTTTCAACCGACGGTCACCCTACCTTCATCAATAACCATCCCGCTTCATATTAGCTGCTTGGCTTGCCACACGTCAATCACCCTTAGTAAAAATAACTATCCATTTAAGAAAAAAAATAATCATCTGCATACCTAATGAATTGAACATCCAACATATTTTAATTATATATAACTAAACCCAATCCAGTCAAAATAATCATCTATATAAAAATTAAAATAACATACCTACTAAAATGACCATCCTAAATTGACCGTTAGATACGTTAAAATATCACATTTACATTAAGAATAAACATCTCATTTACATAAAAAATAAACATCTACACGCATATATAAAACTTCCGTCTCTCAACATCGATCTGCACATTCAGCATCGATCTTCCGATGATTCATACGCTTCTTCGATGATGCTGCTATCGCCACCATCATGCTTGTCGCCGTTTCATGCCAATGATGCGTCCGACTAAAAGTGCAAAAAATTTTACTGTCAGACGTTGTTCAACTAACTACGTCAGAACTGATCCTCCATTGTTGGAGCTGGTCCTCCATCATGGAATGAAATTCTTTGATTCTGTTCTGTTCAATCTTAGTGGTTGGAATTAGAAAAAGCCGTACAAAATAAGTTGATTGAAAGGCACACATGGATTTCATATATTAATGGATTATGGTCATGGATATATATCTCATATATACATGCAGAAATAACGAGTATAAACCAAATCTACAATTTCGACACATGAAATCTATGCAATAGAAGAAACTCAAGAATAATAGACCTGTGGTAGGTTTTGGTGACCAGATCTCGTGGCTCGTGTGTCTCGCTTTTTTTTTTTTCACCAAGAGATTCATCGAGTCCGGTCTTAGAAACCGTGTTGCATACCAATTCGTCTCATTTTTTGAAACTTTTTCGCTGGAATTAGGATACAGCTTGGTCTTTAGTAGAGTGCTTCTCGCGCTGAGGATCTCGTCGGTTTCAGCGGCACCGATGAGAGGACGGAGAGGGAGAGAGAGAAGAAGAGGGAGACCAATTGGAGGTGTTCGTAACTGTTTGGAATATTTATTTGCTTTGAATTTAAAATTGAAAATAATTTTGTAATTAATTAATTTAATTATCATTTAATGTTAATTTCAAAAATATCCCATTGTAGATATTGTACACTAATTACATTGACTCCTCATACTTTTTCTTTAGATATTTATGATGAAAAACTTTTGAGGCCAGTAATTTTTAGTATTTTTAGCCATCATTTGAGCTATATAAATACTAAATTATCATTAATAAATAAATTTTATTAAATTATGTGTGTAAATTCTAAAAAATGTGGGTACAAATTGTATTAATTCATATTTGCAAAATCTAGTAAATATAAGTGTAAATTATATGATTTTTATGTGCAAAATTCCTGTAAATATGGGTAAAAATTATTACTAATAAAAAATAATAATATTTATTGATCATATAGCATTGTTCATATATAATTACAAATAAATTTAAGCTTCTTTATAAAGAAATAACTCAATTTAAAGTATTTTAAAATTGATAAATATATGGTTCCATAATTATTTATGTTTCATATATAATTATCAGTAGTTCAATTAGAAGAAAACAATAATATGTAATACTTTTAGAATTGATAAATATAGTTCTACAGTTATTTAATATTTTATAACTTAACACTATGTTAAGTTTTGATCCATTTAAAGATTCATATATTTAGTTTGGTCAAAGGAATTGATCTTTTATAAATTATAATATGTACAAACAATATGTTAGATACAAAACTTTTTTATTGTGACCAAAATCTCAAAAGAATCAGATTAGTATAATTATTATAAATAAAAATAATTTTTTTGCAGAGTTTTATTTCATCAAATTTAAAACCTTATAAGATATTATCAAACATGGTTATAAATTATTTAATATTTTAATTATAGTTGTGTGTACTTTAATCCTATGAGCAATCAATTAAGTGCCATGATTAGACTCGCTATAAACACGAAGATTTTCACTGTTATCTAAAAAAAAAAACCATTTTTTTCATAAATAACAGTGATCATTAGTAGTTGTGGTAATTATATATAAGAACAATTTGTAAACGTTTACTGTGAATATTGAACACATCAAATCAATTTGTAAATAATGTGCTTGCATGATATTTCTTTTTATAAATAAGGAGTTGTCATTGAGATTTCTTTTTTATTAAACTATACCCATATGTTTAATAAGCAAGAAACTAAACAAATAGAACACAGCTAGATTTGCAACCCGATAATTCAATTGATATGATGTTTGATGCTACATGGCAATATAGATATTGTTGGTTTTTTGTATTTCTGATCCATGGGTCACTTTTTTTTTTTTTTTTTTTTTTATCAAATACAGGAAGACTTGAACCTATGATTTTTAGAGAAGTACGAAAAAATTATGTCATTTAAGTTATAGTTCGTTTAGTATCTATGAATCACCTAAAACTTGTAGTTTTAATTAACAAAATTAATATCATATTTTAATTTGCTAAGTAATATCTTCTTTTTTTTGGTGACTAAGTAATATCTTCTTTGGTTACATTTAACATGTTTTTCTAATTTTAAATAATGATTTGAACATTTTGCAAATTATATAGTCAAACATAAATGAAAAAACTGTTAATAGAAAAAGTGTTTTATATTCATCTAATTTCTCCTAGTTGAAATCAGTAAGAGATTGATATTATTTTTCTAAGTTTAATAGTAAATGTCTTGACATCAAATCTTTATTTTTTAACTTCTTCATGAATTCTACTAAAATTTGTGGATATCAAATCTTCCGCTTTAGTTTATCTTTGTGAAAGAATTCATCTAATGTTTGGCATATCACTTCCGGGCTCCGGCACCTATTATAAACAAACAAAATTTTTAGTTTCAAAAAATATTTAGGTCGAATATTTTTTTATTAATTCAAATTTTAATATGTATAATTAGAAGAGTTTAGAAATTTTCATTTAATTTAGTCTTTTCCTCCGTAAGTTTTGGCTCTAGGTTTTTTCCCGAACAACTTACAAATATATTTAGGAGTAAATTAAAATGTCATATATAATCAAATAGCTAATAACTTTATTAGAATTATAATTTTTATAAGAATTTGTATGAATCGAGTAAAATTAAATTTGTTTTGATGCGAATCTGACCTTAAATATTCACCAAATCTATTTTTAATACCTTAAATATTAGGTACAATTAAATATGAATACACGTAATTTTGTTAAATTGTTTAACTTTATTAAAAAAATAATTTTATAATAATTAATATCAAAATTTTTATAACAAAAGTTTTAGGATTTAGAGGAAATAATTTCACAACAAAGGGGACATAAATAGTAAAAAAATAATATTATCTTCCTTTTGTTTACTAAATATTTATTTGTGGAAAAAAAATAAAAAAGTTGAGTTATTTGATATGGAGTAGTAGAGTAAATATTAGTACCAATTATTCTATAATTAAACTCCAATTTTTAATTTATTATTTTAATATTTATTTCGTTTACTTATTGCAAAGGCAGAAGAAACCCCAAATTTCCTCTTTCTGCTGCGTCTTGTCTTCTCTTATTTTCTCTTCTCGTCTCTCGCGTTGCTTTCCTCATTAGTCAAACCGCATACTCCTCCATTTCACACCTCTTCCCCCTCTTAACTTCTTCCATTATAATCCTCACTCGCTCTCTCCCTCTGAACCTCCGCCATTCAATTTCTGCACTCCAACACTGTTCCCTCCATAAAGTTTATATTTTTCGGCTAAAAATAGAAACAAAGAACAAGAAAAAAACATGATTTTCAAAATGGGACCGGGGCGTTTGTTTCTGATGTCTTCAATTCACTGTGTTTAGTGCTCTTAGATCCGTTTGCAAGTGTGCCCCGATCCACAACTTCATTCATGTGGAGTGCCCACAAGGTTAGATCGTTAACATTCTTGTGCAAAAACCTGACTTTGCTGCTTTAAGTATTCACTCGATGGTGTTCTTTCGTTTGATTCATACCCACTTCGCAAGATAGTGTTTTGGCTTCTTTTTATGCTAGCTTTTTCCCAAACATCACATGGGTTGCATCGCTCTCAGCTTAGGAATTTGATGGTTATGATGATGTTGATGATTACAATGATGGTGCATGGTCACCTGTGTAATCACAGCAATAAAGGGTTTATGCTGTTTTTGAGAAGTGGCTTTCTTGTTTGTGTATCTGTTTGCTAATGTTGCTAAGGTACAGAAACATTGTATTGGCCTCTCTGTGTATCAGGGGTGTTTGCATTTGCAATAATGGGTAATGGAACTTCTCGCGTTTTTAGCTGTTTGGTGCCATATAACGGCAAGAATGGGGTTGATTTGGAGTTTTTGGAGCCATTAGATGAAGGTTTAGGCCACTCCTTTTGTTATGTGAGGCCATCCATTTTTGAATCTCCTGCTATTACCCCATCAAATTCTGAGAGGTTTACACTAGATTCTAGCACCCTTGATTCGGAGACATTGAGTGGGTCATTTAGGAATGATGGCATTGAAGATTCTTCTGCCACACACAAGCCAGGGAAGAACTTACCTGAGACCACATTCAAAACAATCTCAGGGGCTTCGGTCAGTGCCAATGTTTCAACTGCCAGGACCGGTAACCAGAATGCACTACTTGCTAGTAATTTTCTAGAACCTGCTGCGTCGTTTGAGGGAACTGCCTCATTTGCTGCAATCCCTTTGCAGCCTGTTCCCCGTGGCTCTGGACCTTTGAATGGCTTCATGTCTGGACCTTTGGAGAGGGGTTTTGCCTCTGGTCCTTTGGATAAGGGTGGTGGCTTCATGTCTGGGCCAATGGAGAAGGGGGTTATGTCTGGTCCTCTTGATGCCACTGACAAATCCAACTTCTCCGCACCACTTGCTCGTGGTCGCCGAAGGCCACACCTCCACCGCCTGATGAGAAGTGTAAGTGGACCTATGAGAAACTCTCTTTCTCGGACTTTCTCTAAGCATTCGATGGGTGGTAGTTGGATGCAACGGTTATTCCTTCACCCCGTGACTCAACTAGCTTGGAATTCCAAAGAGGCAAAGTTTCGGCCTGAAGTCTCAAGAGATTGTGTTGAATTTGAGTATAAACAAACCCACAATTTGCAGTGGGCTCATGGCAAGGCTGGTGAAGATAGGGTGCATGTTGTACTTTCTGAAGAACAAGGGTGGCTGTTTATTGGGATATATGACGGTTTTAGTGGACCAGATGCACCTGATTTTCTGATGAGCAATCTTTATAGATTTATAGACAAGGAATTAGAGGGATTGCTCTGGCATTATGAATATAATACTGTCAATCCACTTGAACCCGAAGTCCATAAAAGAGTGAATGCAATGGTTCCTCCAGAATGCAAAAGAGAGGAAATATCGGAAAGTTCTTGCTGTTTGGAAGATTCTTGTCCAGCTAAGGTCAAGGATCAATCATCTAACAGTGAGATAGTGGAGGAAAACACTGACGTTAAGGTGAAGGTGGAACAGCTTAATTGTGGAAGTCCTAGTATCTCCCGATTGGATGGTCAAGGTAGAAAAAGCATGAAACTTTATGAGTTACTTCAGATGGAATCTTGGGACGAACAGGGTTTTCTGTCAGTCTCAGAGCAAGGTAAGGATTCTTCCATTGCTAGGGAAATAAGACAAGAAGATAGACCTAGACATCAGGATGAAGGCCCTACTACATCGGGAGAAAATGGAGGCACTGGGTTTAGTTCAAACAACCAAGTTCCTGTTGCTTCTTTTTCTGTTAAAGGACAAAGGCAGGATCCGAGAAAATCGTATATCAGTATGAAAATCAGAAACATGTACAGGAAGCAGAAGTCCTTGCGCAAAAACCTCTTTCCATGGAATTATGATTGGCATAGGGAAGAAGCCTGTGTTGACAAGAAAATAGTAGAAACCTTGGGGCCTATTAGAAAATGCAAGTCTGGCGTAGATCATAGTGCAGTTTTAAGAGCAATGGCACAAGCTCTTGAAAGAACAGAAGAAGCATACATGGACATGGTTGAGAATAATCTAGATAAAAATCCAGAGCTTGCCTTAATGGGATCTTGTGTTTTAGTGATGTTAATGAAGGATCAGGATGTTTATGTAATGAATGTTGGAGACAGCCGTGTAATTTTGGCGCAAGAAAGACCAAATGATCGTCATCCCAATCCAAGCTTCATCAAGGATGACGTGAGGCATAGAAATCGATCTAGAGAGTCATTAGTTGGCATGGAGCTGGATAGAATTTCAGAGGAGTCTCCAATGCACAACATAAACAGTCGTCTTAACATGATGAACAAAAATAGAGAGATATCCCTTTGTGGACTGAAAATGAAGGCTGTTCAGCTTTCAACAGATCACAGCACAAGTATTGAAGAGGTGTGTTTCCTTCTTTTTTTCAGAAAAAGAAATGTTTTTGTTGATCAATGAAGTAAATAACAAATGATATTTATTTTGAGAAGCTAAGGAATTGTGGTCACATCTTGAAATTCTGAAATGTGATCCACTAGACATACATTAGTTATTGAATTGCGTTCTACTTCTTGGTGCTTGCATGTGTATGTGTGAGTTGTTCATGTCCCTGCACACGTATTTTCAACAATTTATTCATATTTGTTTACACATGGGGGGATTTTGAATTTGACCTTTCAAACACTGAAATTCTTGCTTCTGGGAGATACTGAGGAGAACATTTTCCATGATTAGCTGCAGCTATATGGATCAGAAGTAATTGTTAATTTGTCATTTGGATTTCCCTGTTATTCAATAGACAGTTATATACTATAACAAAAATTTGGAGAAGCCTTTCATTTGTAGACAATATGATCTATATTATGTATGGAATTTGAATAATTTTGTTTATGTTTCAGTTTTTTCTGTCTCATTGGCTTTTATTCATATTTCATCATCATAATATTTTTTACTATCTCCTTTTTTGTGAGCAATGTCTGCATATCTTTATATCCATGATTTACACGTGCAACACATATTGCAGTCAAGAACAAGATTGACCTTATTATTTAGACTAGATAGTTTGATTGAAACTTCTAAAAATCGATAAGAGTAAATTAAAAGGAAAAGTTTGTGTGGTGCTATATATGAACATGATTAATTATAAGCCTTTACTAGAAAGAAAAGTTTTCATATTTTTAAGATGTTGGTTTTATTCCTTTGCTGATTATTTTTTTTCAATTTCTCTTGCAGGAAGTGTTTAGAATAAGAGCAGAACACCCAGATGATAATCAAGCCATATTCAATGATAGAGTGAAAGGACAATTAAAAGTCACCAGAGCATTTGGTGCTGGATTCCTGAAGAGGGTCAGTTGATCTTCTGACTTTGGCTATCTGAAATTTAGTTTGCTGTACTCCTTTTGTCTATAGCTTATTGGTATGGAGTCTATTTGTGTGCATCCTTTATATATATAATTTACGTCCCTCATAACTTAATTAAGGATAATGGTATATTAAATAATGATTTTTGAGTGTGCTAATTGTTCATTACAATGCTGCCTATATGTTGCTGGCTATAGGTTGCTTTGAGGAATATGCATAGTTCTTCAAACCTTTTTACTAACTTGAATCGTATTATTTAGCCATCTTTCAATGAACCTCTACTGGAGATGTTTCGAGTTGATTATGTGGGCAATGCTCCTTACCTAAGTTGCACATCTTCCGTTGTTCATCATCGGCTTTGCTCAAGTGATCGGTTCTTGGTACTATCCTCCGATGGGCTTTACCAATATTTCAGCAATGAAGAGGTAGTTGCCCATGTTACGTGGTTCATGGAAAATGTCCCCGGTGGCGATCCTGCTCAATATCTTATCGCGGAGCTTCTTCTCCGTGCTGCCAAGAAGAATGGTCAGTTTTTTACACACTTTGAAGCTTCTTATCTTGAATATCAGAAATAACAATAGATACCTAATTTTAGGTTCTCATGTGCTAACCAAAAAAGGATACCTAATTTGTTAACTAAAGTTTGGTTGGGAATAGTCGTATGGTAATTAAAATATAGTTTTCACTCGGTAGTTAATCAGATCTAACGTAGCTTCTACATGAGGACTTTTCCTGTAACAAATACTATGACATTAAACTATCTGTTGGGTTTAGTGTCAGAAGCATTTCAAGTATTCCAAAAATATCGGTGTTCCAGTAGTTTTAGCTATTGATCTCAATCATAAAATATATACATGATTGAAATCAATGGTTAAAACCACGAGAGTACTTGAAAATTTCCCTAGCTGTTATGCCAATATGACAAAATTTTGTGAGAGAATAAATTATTCTTGGCTCAATTGATTTGGTTCTTATATATCTATATATTTATTGTTAAATTTTGTAGGAATGGATTTTCATGAATTGCTTGATATTCCTCATGGAGATAGGCGTAAATATCATGATGATGTATCTGTTATGGTGGTTTCTTTGGAGGGAAGGATATGGAGATCATCGGGATAATTTTTTTCTCTTCTCTTTTTTGCTCCAATCATTTTGAATAATTATTATCTATTTAATTCTTGGCTAGCTGCCTTCAAATTTGCTTGGTGCCTGTGATAATGAATGTAGCAATTTTGGGTTACAAGTAAAATGACTTGACAAATCAAATCTAGGTTATGAAAAAGTGTTTTAACGGAGAATAGAAAAGGAAAAAAAATGGTCGGTGATACTATATTTTAGAAAATTTTCTTATTGAAAATGTCAATTAAATTTCCGAGCCGTAAAATATGGTTATGTCTGCAGTTGACTTGGGATTGAATAGATTGGACAAAAATGGTTGTTACTAGGTTCTTTCTAAACCAAATCAATAATATGGAAGTTCCACTCGGGATGGAGTTCATTAAATTACACTTTCCTCATTGAAAATCGGACACGTAAAGTAATACAAAACCAAAGTAAAATGTTGAAACTTGAAAGCAACATATATATATATATTTTACCCGTAATAATATTATAGAAATATAAATTTTTTAAAATTACAGTTTATTTTGTTCTGACAGTATAGATTATGTAGGTATAAAAGATTTATAAAATCAAATTATTTTGCAAAATAAAGTCGTGAGTTGACAAAAGTTTCTGACTAAGAAGACCAAGATATCTGTAGATAAAAAATCAAATAATACGATTTTTAATTATTAATTTTATATGAAAAGTCTAATTTTTTATTAATAATTAATTTTAACATTCATAAACTAAAATTTAAAACAATTTAACGTGTATACTTTTATATTTAATTAGGTTTAATGGTTAAGTCTGTTGTACAAATAAAAATAATTAATTTTTATATTTGTTATTTAAAAATAATATTTTTTCTCTCTATGTATATAAAAATATAATTAGATATTAGTATCAAAAAATTTATACGAATAGCTATAAAATTAACTCATAATTATTTTTTAAAACAATTGAATCTTGATTCTAATTTTTAGTTATAACATTAGTATTTTCTCCAAATTATATGTAATAAATATTTGAAAGAGGAGAAATGAAAATATAGATTAGAAAGATAAGCGGTGAAAATTTAAAACTAAATAAAAAATTAAAAAATTATGTATATAATAACAATAATAATAATATTTTTTATTTGAATTATATTATTTTGTTAATTTTGTTTTCTGTAGAAGAGAAAGATAGAAAAATCGAGAATGAGAGAAAAGAGAGAGAAAGATAAAGATGAAGAATGAGAATGAGAATAAGAGTGAGAGTTTGTTAATTTTGAAAGAAAAAATTTTATTTTAATTGTAAAAAAATATGGGATGATATATTTTGATTTCTCAAATTACTAATATAAAATACAAATTATATATAGAGTAAAAATAGTAGAGAGAAATAGAAAAATACAGAGAGGTAGATGAGAGAATTTAGGGAGTTTATTAATTTTAAAAAAAAAATTCTCACAATTTTAATAAGAGAGTGTCATGTTACACATTTGATTATTAAATTAGATAGTAATATATGATACATAATATAGGTATATTTCAATTTCAATTTCAATTTTAATATTTTAATTTTAATTTTAATGCAATTAAAGAATGTTGCACATTTTGATTGTCAAATTAGTAATTAGTCATTGATATTGATAATTGATAATGATATATAAAATAGATAGAGTGGCTGAAGGAATGAAAGAAATAGAGAAAGGAAGAGGGAGCAGGGAGAAATTCTTTAATTTTTGAGGAAAATATTTGATTTCAATTGCAATGACCAATGAGGGAGTGACATGTGGTACATTTTAGTTGTAAAACTAGTGTATGAACCTGTGCTCGTCACGAAAAAATTTATAAAAGTAAAAAAAAATTATATGTTTGGATATTTTTAAAAAAACACAAAATAATTATTATGTTAAATAACTATACACTTTTTAGTGAGTAATAATCAAAGTTTAACTTAAAAATAGTGAGTAATAATCATTTTATAAAATTTTTTTAAGTAAAATAATTATACACTGATACAGAATTTAAAATAAAATTAAAATATTTATATTAGAATCCTATTTTTTTAAAGACTTCTTTATAAATAACATTGATAGGTGAATTTGCAGACATTCCTACATGATTCATAAGTAAAACTTTTAAACCTCTCTTACTCTTAATTCTTGAAAGTGCCACATATAGTTGGCCATGTGTAAAAACTGGTTTGGGCAAGTGCAATCCAACATGAGATAAAGTTTGTCCCTGAGACTTATTAATTGTCATGGTAAACGATACTATTATGGGAAATTGTCTTCGTTGGATCTAACTGTGACGGTTTCATTTGTTGGTACCATATTCATTCATGGAATAAAAGCAATATGACCAACATTGTTACCCGTTAAGACTTCACATTCTATGATATGATTTCCAAGCTTCCTAACTTGTAGCCTTGTACCATTACAAAGACCACTGGATTGATGAATATTCCTCAGTAACATCACCGGAACACCAACCTTGAATATTAATTTATGTGGAGGCAAAAGAGCAATTTATGCTATTCAGTAATTCAGGGTGGTCTTCGACCTTCAATCCAATGGGAGTTACTTTTCTTTTTATCTCATCCCATTCAGGGTTACAGGTCATAGTGATAAAATAGATAGGATATCCTGTATATCTGCAAATTGCAAATGCATCTTTACAATTATTCATCATGTACCTAGATCTACCAGTAAAAGCAATGGGAAGAATGATTCTTTTGCCAAGCCTTGCAGCATCTACATCCCCGTTTATAAGATTTTCATGCAAACATTTGTATTTATCAACCCTCAACTGTAGTTATTTACACCTAAAGAATTTTAACCTCTCTGATTTTACCATTGTGTAGGCATCTACCAGAAACTGTTAGAATAATTTTTTTGATCTCAGAATTAACGGAGATTCACCCGTCCTTTTTTGTATGTAGTTGAAAAGCAAAGAATTGTCGCAAAGTGATTGTTTTATTTTTCTTTGTAGGTCTAGCGGATATAGAATCTGATGTTGCAATACCCAAACGAAATTCATCTTCCCCATACGGAAACAACAATGGATATTGCAAGGTTAAATAGGATGGGTGAAAACATCAATCTGTTGGAGCTTTCTAATTTGACTCTCTATAATATTATCTCTATCTTTACTTAGTTGTTCGACATCGCCAATAATCAATGCAACCACTTCAGATGCAGATGGCAAGTTGTATGTCTTGTCATCTGTAGTCATTTTACTAATCAATTTAAACTTTATGTTTGTGCAATTTTTCTGTTAGTACGTATCTCTTGCATAGCGAAAACTCTTTGTCAAACTATTATATTTGTTTAGTATGTTTTTTAATATTGCCACAATTTTTTTATCCCGCTCATTTATAGCTTCATTAAAACTGCACACACAAAAATAATAAATTTTATGTTATTTTCTCTCACAGATAAAAAATAACTAAAATATTTGACTGGTTGCATGAAAATTGCCGAAGTGTGCGTATCCGATTATCAATCTCATTTTCTATGTCATAGATATATAGCTGGGCAAATGTTGGTCATAGACTATCCGGAGAAAATAAGCTACCAACGCTATGGTAGTTTTGACCCCCAGGCTTAAAAATTGGAGGAGCAGTTCCATTGTTCACCCCACGGTCAATTTTTTCGGCCAATAATGTAAAATAAAACATTGAATTAAATGTCTTTATATTTTTTAGGAAATGAATACCTCTTTGATCTCCTCCAGTATGAAGTTAAATGAGCTCATCAGGAGGCACAGAAAGTAGAGGAAGTTCGATCTTTCCTTCCATACAACATAATGAAATTTTGGTTGGGACGACTATTTGAATTTAGCAAGCCTTTCTTCAGACCACATCCATGCTTTACAGTGTTGACATTGATAAATAGGATTTTCTATATCCCACACATCTGTCGAATGAACTCTTTTTAGATACTCAGTTGTCATACTGATGCAATTTAGTCCATGATGTACACAAAGATGCAAATAAACATACAGATAAAATTTTTACATACCGTCTAAAGTTTCTGAGGATGGTATAAAATTATCTTCTATATTCACATCCGACATTAAATCATCATAACCATTCAAATGGTTTCAACAAAAGAAACTACATACATTCAACTCTTTCACCATCTCAGTACAGGTCCATCCAAATAGAGATGCGGCCTCCTTATCGAACACAATAAAAGTTGTTGTAGCAATACCATAAAAAACCAACAAATTCAACTTATACCTGCTTTTTTTATTCAAAAACATCAATTAACACTTGTATGTCACCCTTTAGTTACAATAAATTCATAAAAATTATATTAAACACAATTTAAATGCTCAAACACAATTTTTTTTAGGTTTATCAGTTTTCTAGACTTTAGTCTAGTAGAGGAGACTTTGGTATAAAATTATTGTAGGTATATAAATTTTTTCTATGCACACTATCTCATGTTGCCATTTTTTGTGGATAGACAATATTTCCATTAATCAAAGCAGTTTTTGTTTTTAATAAGTTGTTCTTTTATTATCTACTAATTGTTGGTATTAAGCTAGATATTGCTAAATAAATTAAAAAGAGACATAATCAATTACATAACTCTATTACTTTTTTATGAAAAGATTGCACAAATAAGTCCAATTAGAGTCATACCTATCGACCACATTATTCACGTCCTTATTACAGCCATCACAGAAGTATGTATCCGCATTAGCTTCTGCCTTCATGCTGCAAACACAAGATTTATACCACCAACTTAGAATGGGTTCAACATCAAGAACAGTGACCAGAACAACATAGAATCCAACCTACATAGGAACAGTTTGAAAGTAAAAAAAAAAATAAACAATGAACCAAACATAAAAAAATAGTTTTCTATAAGGCACTCACATCTGCAGCCGCACGTAACTCCTTTATTGTCTTCCTCTCAATGGAATATAAAACTTCATCTTCATTAACATACGCCGGTTTCTCAGAAAGCACAAACAGGTACTGCGAGATCTCTCTATAGTACACGCTACTTATCAATCACAACGCCATAAAAATACAGTCAATATACACAACCATAAATAATTCACAATATTGGTACAATACCTTTTTCGAAGCATCACAGCCTCAAGAACATCTGGATTTATCAAGAGATTGGTACCTTACATAATGTTCTGTAAAATATTGGTACATATGTACAATAATTATTGCTTAAATAAGTTGTACAATTATACATAACAGAAAAATTATCGAATGAAAAGTAACCAAAAGTGTCCTTAGATTTAAAAAAACAACTATAATCTACTGTGAACCAATTAATTAGTAAAATTTTTTATTTTAACAATGAGCTATACAAAAAACATTTATTGCAAATATAAAATAATAAAAAATATTATATAATAACAAAAATATAGCTTGAAATTATATATTGATTAATTAATTGTTGAGTAATTCAACATAGAATTTACAATAAAAAATAAAAAACTGGTGATACAATTTATCTACATGTATATAATAATATTTTTTATCACTTCAAATTTTAATTTCTAGAACGCCAGCCATTTGTCGGAATTATTACTGTTTTCTATATTTTCACTTGTAATTTCACATGATCAAAAGTATTAAAACACAAAACACAGTACTTATAATTTTACTTCCACAACATGTAGTATCACACTCTAAAATTTAAAAACAAAAAAATTACTATTATATATAACATCACACCATAAAATTTTAAAACTAAAAATACCTATTGAATTACATCCCAATAATTAGTAGAAATAGCCACAATAAGATATAACCATTCGATAGTGGTCAAATCCTCATATACCTCGAAAATTCTTTACTCTTGCAAATTGAAAAATAACTACTGGTAGCTGTTGCTCATCCGCTGCCACAAGACCCTTGATCCGGTCCACCATCTTTCCGAGAACAGTGATATCAAGCTTTAAACTACAGAGAAAACGTAAATTATTTAGAAAATAAAAAATTACAAATATAAATATATTGAGTGTTGAGTAAGGGCATCGAAAAAATGCATCCGTCATTCTCAATATGAATGACCAACATGTCAATAAGTTTGACATCCTTCACATATTTTCTCTCACCCTCTACACTGGTCATAATTTTAGCAACGTCTAAAATAAATATCAAACAAAAAATTGTGCACAAATCACCCGTCTTAGTGATATTTTGTCATAAAAACAAAAGAAAAATCAACTTATGTACTTGTCATAAATGATACACTTACCAACCAAAAAATGATATTAAGGAGAGTATCTCATAATTTTTCTAAAAGGGACTAACTTAATACCATATAACGGTATTACATCACAGAAAGAGGGTAAGACAGTAGTTCTTTTTTGAAAAAATAATCGAAAATGATGTGATGTTGTGCAGTACAACTCACAATTGTTACTAACTCCAAATATGTAAAAGTATACACTGCTCCCTTTGATATCAATGATTTGAACACAGATATCAGTTCCTTACCTACAAAAGTATGTATAGTTGTTCCTATTTTCTCACAAAAATAAAATATTTTATTATTTACTTTCTACACGCAGTACCAATAAGGTTCAACTAAATAAACAAACAAAATTTATATAAAATATTTCTTTCAACAAAAATAACTGAAGAAATTAAAAATAGGATTTAATTCTAAAATATTAAGTATTAAGTATTAACTAACGGATTTATATTCACCCAAAAGGAAGAATATACGTATAATGGATTCAAATATTTAATACTTTAATGTATACTATCATTATATTTTATACAAAAATTTAATTATATATTAACACAATAATAAAAATATTTAATTTAAAACGACTAATTTTATTGTTTAGTGACTTTCACTTGAGTATAAAATTTTTGTACTTGATTTTTTTCACGCAACTCATATGAAAAACAGGTCGAGAAAACTTTTGATTTATTTTTTTTAACCATAGGTATTAAAAAGAAAACATTTGTGATGATAATCATGCATGATAATTAAGTGTTATGTAGAAGAGGATTAAGATTAAGACAATTATATATATGCATTAGTGATGCTCTTATTTTTTTCTCTTTTTTTTTTCTCTCCATATGCATCTTTGTTTAATGTGATTGATTTAGTCTAAAATATTGAATGTTAAATCAGTGGAGGCTATACTGCTTGGTTCCCAACAGTCAATACTACTTGAAGATGCTTGGCACAAACTTTTTTAATACAAACCTCTCTTGTTAGTTGTCATCCATACGAGAGGAGAAAATTTAAGTCTTCAAGATGAGAATAATAAACAAAGAAGTAAGGAATAATCTGATTCTCAATTTTATTATGATGTGCTTGTTATTTCTTATCAAAGATATACATTATACTTTTTTAGAATGTGAAAGCAAGAGTGACTCAAATTTTGTTATTTTTGGTTGGCATAAACTCTTATATCCAATCTGCATTATTTAGTGATTATGTATCTTGGCATTAGTGCATGTCTTTACAAGCTAAAATTTATAATTTTATATAACTGTCTATGAAAATCTTGCTAAAAGTCCCCAAATCCCTTTCTTTATTGGCTAAATACAACATGAGCTATATATTAAGTCTGTTTTTGATTGTAGAATCTTTTTTTTTATGATGAAAAGCTTATATTTTCTTGCAGGAAAATACAGAACTGGGTTTTGTTCTTGTTCTGCTTTTGAATGAATAGTCCCAAGATAAGCAGAAACTGTTGAGGTTGAAATTATGACAATTATGAGGTGAGGATCGTACAAATATGGGACTAAGTATATGTAAACAGAGAAACAATTATGTGTATGAATAAAATTAGAAGTACTTGTTCATCCATCAACACCATTTCAATGGAGCTGATGGATTTGGGGTCTTTGAATTTTGGTAAAGACCAAAGTCTGATTACTCTGACATGAATCTTCCAACATTCTTTTGGCGGTGCAATTATCTCCAACAAATCATATCGCCTAACCATTTTTTCTCTAGTGAAAAAATAAGAGCAAATGTAAATTCTAACAAGTACGTATGGTAAGATTGTAGGACCACACCTCTTAGGCTTTTATAGCAACTAAGAAGAGGTATATTTTTGAGTAAATCGTTTTAAAATCGGAGTGCATCCAAAATCACATATCCTCCATAATCCAAAAGATGAAAAAATCTATCTTGATTATTTAAAAAATGAAAAAAGATTTGAATTGAAAATAAAATACTTATTCTACATCATAAATACTGGCAAATCAAAATGTACTGAGTAAAAAAAGGGTTATGAAAATAAGATCTGAATCCATGCATTTCTTGCAGTAGCTTACCTCCATTAGTTACAGATAAGGAGCATCCCAGTGCGACGGCGATCTGAACGACAACAACATCAGTGATAGTCTCTTCTTGTCGGTCCGCTATCTAACCTCTCTGGTCACATTAGCATATTCGATCGTTGTCGACCTCCTCGCCGGCACAACCCTGTCATCATCCCGTCGTCGTATGAGCAACCAGTCTTCTCATCTTTTCCGTTCTGAAGTTGCCAGTGCCAAGATGCTGTTATCTATTGCTGGCGTATATGCTTGCTTGCTGGGAGAGAGAAGACTCAAAAAGACTAAAAGGGGACTTTGGGTGCGGGTTAAAATTAATTGTATGAGATTCGGATAGGTTTTCTATCTGTCTAGCTTGGAGTCAGAATTAGTCTCCGTAGGCCCATGTTTTGTTAAAATGCAATGGAGGCAAGCAAACCAACATGGTATGGACCCTACTTTTTTATTCCTTTTTTTTTTTTTTATCACAATTCACAAGTTCTATGCTCTGTTTGATTATTGTATAAATCATGGATCTACATTGGGCCGCCTAGAAAATCAATTTATTTTGCTTACGTTTTAGAATGAGTTTAATTAATAATTTGTTATATAAAATTATTTTATATTTTTAATAAATCAAATCTAACGATATTAGTTAATAATACATAGAATAATTCCGTTTAGAATGAAAAGTTTTTTGCCTTATATTACTTTTGCTTACGGAAATATAAAACTTAAAACTTAACAATCCATGGAATATAAAAGGCAAAGAAAATAAGGTGATTTATAAATTATTTTTAATTTATATATAATATAATTAAATTTAATGAATTCAATTAGAATAAACAATAAATTATTTATTTTATTTCAGACTTTATAAAAGAATAAACCAATTAAATAATATAAAGAATTACAATTAATGTAGTAAAATTAATCAAGTATTATATACTATAATAAATTATATTGATATTTAAATATTTAATCAAATCAATTAGCTGATATAATTAAGTCATATCAAAACACTTAAAAATACACTGATCTTAATTAAGTACTATCTATACCATATAAACCACATTTAAATCCATTTTCTCGTGTGTATATAATTTAAAGTAATTTACAATTTATTTGATTGAATATTATAATATAAAATAATTTAAATAAATTAACGTTAATTCATATATAAAATATAATTAAATTTAATGAATTTAATTAGAATAAACAATAATTTTTTTATTTTATTTTAGATTTCATAAATAAAAAAACCAATTCACTAATATAACGAATTACAATTAATGTAATATAATTAATTAAATAATATAAAGTATAATAAATTATATTGATATTTAAATATTTAATCAAATTAATTAGTTGAAATAATTAAGTCATTGCAATAAATTGTATTGAATGAGTTAAAATAATTAAATCAGAAAACACTCTTCGAAGTATGTCACGTCAGTTCCATCATTAAGTGCAGAAACCCAATTTTTATATAATAGAATAGATTAGTAAGAAAGATGGAAGAATGCTTTAATTTTGGAGGAAAAGATTTAATTTCAATTACAATAAGAGAGTGCCACAAATGAAAAAGTGACATGTGACACATTTTTGTTGTAAAATTAGTAAGAAGGAGAGAAAAATTTCTTAATTTTAAAAGGAAAGATTTGATTCTAATTGCAATAAAAAGTAACATGTGACATATTTTGGTTATAAAATTAGAGATATATAATAGATAAATATATATTTCGTCAAGAGCAAATTAATAGGGTGAAATTGGTCTCTAAAAAAATCTCAAGTCAATTATCAATTATGTTTACTAAATAACGAAATTATACCATTTTTACGTAACTCACTTTAATATTGAAATTAAAAGGTGGAATTGGGTATCACATACTTATTTACCCCTTTAATTATAGAGGCCTGCTACACATACAAGCCTTTTTAATTTACAAGTCTTACAAGTTGGCACAAGTCTAACAAAACACATGCGCATTACTCCCACATTCAAGAGTAAATATACGCGCATTATTCAACCACTTCCTTTTTCCAAAGCGCGCTACTCACCATGCATTATGAACGTCTCTTCTTCTTTTTCCTCCATGAAAACGAGTTTCTTGCCAAATTTGTTCGATCTCCTTCATGCGTTCTATAACACCCTAAGTTAAATTCCACCCTCGAAGGCCTTTAAATAGGATGTCACACTTGATAGGAAACCAATGAACTCAATCGTTATGCAAGAAGGGAAAGAAAAGTACGCGCAAAGTTTTGAGTAGAAAATCGAAGAGCACTGAAACTCGAAATTGAATACACTCAAAGAGGTTCAAGCAAACATAACAAAATTTCCATGAGTACGGTTCTAAAGAAGATAGTGTTTAAAGATAACTATAACGAAAAAAGAAACTAATGCATCCTAACTGATTTCATCGAAGAAACTCTCATCCTTGAGTCATGACCTATTCTTGGCCCGGACCCTTCAGTTTTTCACAAATCGAGGTACTAGAAATCTTCCTCCAACACTCTTTTACACAATGAAGATCTGATTTTGTTGTGTGGGATGAATCAAGGTCCGATGAGGCGGCGAAGTGGGGAAATAGGGCACGTACTCCACTTTTGGACTTTTGCAAGAGGTCAACTCCTCCTTGGGATCCTCCTCCATTGTGTCCTCCACCTGGCTAGGATTGTCAGATTTTTCTTCCTCTGTCTCAAAATCTGATTCGAGATATACCACCTCGGATGACCGTTTTCTGGGTGCTGAAGCGCTCGTGTCTAGAAAGGTTACAATGGACAGCTGGGGTCTCTTTCTACGAAATCACGACCTAAGTAGATAGTTTAGAGCACGTTAGTAGTGGTCGTAATTACCCACGCATCTTTTGATGGGTCATATTCAGAAGTTATCCTCGAGAGGCGCTGCGTTGTATCTATCCGCTGTGCCATATTCCTCTGGAGATAGTATGGGAAAAAAAGGAAGGGATGAGAACTTAAAGTCTCAGTAGGAGTGCTATATAACACCTCCATATCTATCCCCAGTCCACGTGCGGGATTTTAAAAAAGGTCGTACATGGCATGAAATATGGACTTCTTGTAAAGCGTAAAACATATAGGCAAAAAAGAAAAGCATATAGGCAAGTCAAAGAGAAAGGGTAGTAACTCATGAAACATCACATAAATAAATCTTAAAAACATAGTTATAATCAAACTTTCAATCATACTTCCTCCTTTCTTTACTTGTAGCTTTTTATGGAAGGTATTGAGTTCAAACCGGTATAAAAGGTAGGAGTCCCCTTCCCTTACCGAAGATTCTTATCCCAAACATTTTGGCGATCACCTTCCCTTACCGAAGGATTATCTCGATCGATCACCTTCCCTTACCGAAGGATCATATCGATATCTTGTCTTTGGGGGTCACCTTCCCTTACCGAAGAATCATTCCCTCAGTTTAATTTCCAATCAAGGTTATTTAGACATATCAACAAACATATATTATTATATAAGATTGATGGGATAGTCTCTTTCCCTTACCGAAGGTTCTTATCCCAAAGGTTTGATCACCTTCCCTTACCGAAGGATCATATCGATTCGATCACCTTCCCTTACTGAAGGATCATCTCGATTATCTTGTCTTTTGGGGTCACATTTTCTTACCGAAAGATCATTTCCTCAGTTTAATTTACAATTAAGGTTGTTTAGGTATACGCGAGAAGAGATTCATGCAAGAGGAAGGACATATACCAAGATAAAATGAGCATGTTGAATAAGATGTTATAAGAAAGTAGGTACTCTCTGCCCTAGAGGGATATTAATAATATAATGTATAAAATATCATATAAATGTTCATTATATAAAAAAATAGGATATTTTAAATAGTTGAATAAAATAGTTATAAGGGAGCATGTACTCTTAACTCAAAGAAATATTATTAATCCAATGGTATAAAAGTTAATATAATTCCACGTAATAAAATAGGGGATATTAATTAGTTGAATAAAACAATTATAAGAAAACATGTACTCTTGACCCTAAGGAGATATTAGTAATATAATATATAAAATATAATCTTAATGCACATAGTAAGAATGAAGTATATTAAATACAATTATAAGAAAGCATGCACCCTTTACCTTAAATTAAAGGAGTAATAATAACATAATGATATAAGAGGTCATTTAGTTGCACATAACAGAATAGGATACAAGCATGTACTCTCAACATTAAAGGGATAATAATAATATAATGATATAAAAGGTCATGTAAATACACATAGTAAAAATTAGGGTATGTTAAATAATTAAATAAAACATTATAAAGGGGTATGTACTCTCAACATTAAAGGAATAATAATATGATAGTGTTAAAGGTCATGTAAATGCACATAGAAAAATATGGGATATGAATCAAGAGGGCATGAATGATATAATAGATAATCATGACCAATGTGGATGAGAGATAAGTAAAGGACAATTAATGCCATAAAACACATGAAAGATGGTAGCCATGTATGGAGGGAAAGGAAATAAAATAGAGCATACTACATGCCAACATAAGAGTAAGAAAAACATAATTCCCTACTCTTTTTCTAACACCTCTTTTATTGTCTATGAGCTTGCCTGTTGTGTTTGCACACAGAATATTTTTGTAGAGGGAGAAGGGGAAAGATTAGTGTTTGAGAGGAGTGATATTCTACCTATGGGTGTACCCCTATTTATATACTTTCAGTGGTAAGGTGGTTGGGATAATTTTAAATTCAAAAGAAGGACGATTATTAGATTCCTATCCATAATTCAAAATTCTAAACCCATCTCCTACCTGACTTTCAAATTTTGAATTTGATTTTGTTTCTAGAAGGGGTGAAGGGAGGTTGTTACACGTTCTCTTTTTGCCTTTTCATTTGTTGTTTTACCTGCGTTTATTATTGGTATTCTTGCTTCGTTTTTTTTTTCAATTTTCATGATTTCTGAAATCAAGCTTTGAAATCGTTTTGAAGATAATGAAACTTCAGAAATACACCCAAACAATTACAGAAATACACCCAAAGAATTACAGAAATACACCCAAACGGTTATAGGAATTCATCCAAACGATTATAGAAATACACCAAAAGGATTACAGAAATACACCTAAAGAATTACAAAAATACACCCAAAATTCGTTCAAGTACACCTTATGCATAATTCATAACTCTTTCTCTTTCTCCTCTTCATCTTGTGCTGCTTCTTCTTCTTTAATTTCTTATTTCATATTCTCATAATTCTTTTTGGAGAAAAAATCAAACAAAAAAGAAAAAAATACATAATGTTGTAAAATCAAAAGAAGAACGAGGAGAAACACGACGATGAAGATGAAACACTTCAAAAACAATTTCAGAGCTTGATATCAAAAAACAATGGAAATCGAAAATAACGAAGAAAGAAAACAGAGAGAAAAGCACGTAAAGAAGAAGGAGAAAGAGAAGGCAAGAAATTCGAAAAAGGAAATGGAATCCTTTCAAAAATTAAAAATCTGTTAGAGACACGCGTTTGAGCGTAATATCAATTAGAGGACTTGTAAGACTTATATAGTAAAATCACTTGTATGTAGAAATTAATCCTTAATTATATTTGTTAAATAGGAAATTTAAAGGCTCTAAAATTTATTTATTTAATATACTAAAATCGAATTTTTTTCCCAACTAATGATAGTGAAATGTCAATTTTTTATAAATTTATTTTTTCTCCAAAATAAAAGCACTATTTTCTCTTTTAAATTTATTTTAGAAAAATATTTTTATGATAATTATATTATAATTAGTATTTAATGATAATGCATGATTATATTAATTTAAAAATATCTTTATTATAATTATATAAAATTAATATTTAATAGATTATCAACTAATGAAAGTGAGGTATCAATTCTTCATAAATTTATTTTCTCTCCAAATGAGAGCACTATTCTTTCTTCTAAGTTTATTTTAGAAAAATATCTTTATTATAATTATATTACAATATTACAATTATATTACAATTAGCATTTAATGAATAATACATAATTATACTAATTTAAAAAATATTTTTATTATAATTATATAAAATTAATATTTAATACATTATTAAACTAATTATCAATTAAGAATATTTTTAATTATTTTAATTATATTGATACAATTATAATTCTCAACCATTATGCAATAATTTTATTAGTAGCAAGTTGTTATGTTAATGATAACCCATTTATATTAATATCTATTGATAATAATAATAATAATAATAATAATAATAATAATAATAATAATAATAATAAAATAGTAAAATAATTGTCAAATATTGTCTACCTAGCTTTAATTAGTTAACAAATTTAATTTTAGTTGCTACGTTTTATTTTCTATATAATTATGTTAATTGTCAATAATTTTTTTATAATTATACATATATCAGCATTTAATACATAATTATGTTAATTGTCAATAATTTTAATTTTCAATCATTGTAATATAATTTTAAATTAATCCTAATTTCTGGTAAGTTGATATTGATATCTACCTTAAAAAATTAAAACAAAAATATATGATTCTAGTCATGATAAAAATGTATATAATATGATAATGCCTTATTCAATCACGGCAAATATAAGATGTATAATATAAATAATAAAAAATTAACTTAATAATAACTAATTTATATAATTATTTTTATTCTAATAAACGCTATATATAATGGTTTTTTTCGTGAGTCTAGATCTGAGAGCCGTGAGTCTAGATCTGAGAGTCAATTCATTTTTGTTAATTTATTATTCTTCCTTGACTACTTTATAGAATAAGAATATATTCTTCATTTTTCATCAAAGTTAATCATTTTAAAGTACAATTTATAATTTTTTAGAGTATTTTTTTATATATTCATTCTATTATATTATTCTTTTGATAATTTAATTATTGTTCTTACTTCAATTTATTCTTTTCGTCTAATGTTCCAGTGCAATTGTCTTTTGCCACAATCGTTTACAATGCACTACATCCATATCAAATACCATCTCAAGTTGTATTCACTGATTCGGGTTCTAATTACATGGATATAAGCGTCTAACGAAGGGACAATAAACTCTATTTTACCGAAGGATAATTGAATTTACTCACATATTATGACAAACCTAATGGAATGTGCCTAAAGTTAGTTTTCTTGGGAGGAGCTCGATTTTTTATTGAAAAATTGTTTTCACGGAGCTTTGTATGTCAAGTTCAAGTTTCATCCTCTCCATGCTTTTTAGTCTGTTCGGAAGTCTTTGAAGTGTCGCACATAATGAGATTGAATTTCCTCAATTTAAGTTTAGTTTTGGTAAATTCGTGTCAAACTCAGAGATGCAATTTCAACAATTGAAAATATATTCAAATTTTCTTATTTTGAGCTTTTCATAATTAAAATAATTTTATAACATATTGTGAGTTTTTTTTTCAAAAATTACCCACCTTCTTTTGCATCAATGCAATGCCATTGAGGGGAATAAATGCCAGTTTAGTTTTTGGTGTGGCAATTCTATACCTTGCCAGATTGCATGAATAGCGGATAATGAAGCTTATTTAACAAATGGATGGTCTGAATTTGTACAAATTTTAAATGTTCGAATTTATGATGTTGTTTCAGTTGGTTGTCGTTACGAGAATGATTATAATCTATACGTGTCTAAGAACTATAATAGATTAAATATTATTTAAATAATTTATTTCTAATATTGGTATTTGATTAAATCAGTTATAGAGAAATTTAAATTGTTGCCTCAATTTATATATTACGACTATTCTTCTTGGATATGTTATTTTTTAATATAATTTTTTTTCTGATTTGTAAGTTTATTTTCTTTCTTGGATATATGTATCACCTTTTTTTATTTCAGATTAGTAATGTAATTATTAAAAAAAGTGTAATTCATCAATAGATTAGAGTGATTAAAAGTTTAATTATATTGTGTGGACACAAGATTGATTAATTAAGATTAAGGCGTGATAAAAGAAAAAGAGTCACAATACGTGATTTTATTTTTCTTGCTAACATATAAAGATACGTGAAAGAAAAGAAAAATTAAAACATCACTAGAAATAAAAATTAGAGAATATACATGGATATAAAAAATAAAAAATTATTGCACGATTGTAGAATAAAAAATAATCATATATATATATATATAATCATAATAAAAAGTAATTAATATATATGATTTAAATATTTTTATGTATAACTAATATATATGTATGCATAAATAAAAAATTATTTAAAATTATTTAACAAAATTAATATATACATATACATAAATAAAAAATTATTGTAATTTTTGAAGATTACACATACGATGATATTAATAATAAAGAATAAAAAAATTATTGAATGATTGTAGGTTTAAAAAAATAATCATCATCAGAAAATAATTAATATATGGGACTTAAATATGTTTGCATACAATTAATATATATGTATAAACTAAATAAGAAAATATTAAAATTATTTAACAAAATAAATATATTCTGAAAATAAAAATTTTTTAACTAAACAATTAATATATACATATACATAAATAAAAAAATTACTATGATTTATTAAGATTATTACGCATATAATGATATTAATGGAATAACAAAATTATTGAATAATTGTAGGCTCAAAAAAAATTTATACTCAAAAAAATAAAAAATAATTAACATATGTGACTTTATATATATGTATACTTAAATAAAAAAAATTTAAAATTATTTAAACAAAATAAATAAATATATCCTACAAATAACAAAACTATTGGCTAAACGATCAATATATATACGGATAGCATAAATAAGAAAACCATTGAATAAAAAAGAAATAGTATGTTTTTAATTTTGGAAATAAAACATAAATAATTATAATATAATGATTTGTTTAATTATAATATTTATATTTGTTCTTTTAATTATAAATTTAGAAAAAGAAAGTAGATTAACAAAAATGATTAATAACTACATTAGAATTGATACACTTAATACCAAATTAAAAAAAATAAACGCATGCTACTTTTTATTAATAAAATTAGTACAATTCAAATTAATTTTAATAAAATAATTTAAAATTATAATTTTAACATTATCATGTGCATGGTACGAGTTATTAAAAAATTTATTATCACATGCATGACACGAATTATTAAACAATTTCTCGTGTGTTCTTTTTCCTCCAAAATAAAAATACTATTTTTACTCATAATTATTATTCTTTATCAATTTTTTATTTCTATTTCTCATACTTAATTTGTTAAATATATCTTTTTAATCATTGTTATTTGATTTACATATTTTAGATATTATTTATTAAAATTTATTGGACAATATACAATAAAAATAATTAAAAAATTATTAATCAATCTCATTACAAAGGAATAAATTTTAATTAAATGCTAAAATAATTATCAAATGTTATTTATTTTCAATCATTTAATAAGTTTAATTTTAATTGATGTGGTTGATTTTCTACTCATATTTCTCTTTATCGAAAAAGAACTTATATCATAGTCAAAAATAGAGAGAAGTGGCCAATACATTGTGGTTGATGTTCATGATTTGCAATATATAAAATTTTAATATTTCACAATGAGATTTTTTTGTAACAATTATTTTGTTATGTAAATTTTTTTATCTTTTTCATTACATATTACTATTTATATCTCTTAATTTTTGCTTTCATTTAGAAATGAAAGAAAAAAGATGCACACTGTGAGATCAATCTGCAACCCATACTCAATCATCTACGTGATCACCAAGCAACCGATTACATAATTATTCTCCAATTTAAAAAATTTTAAAAAGGCATTAGTAAGCATATTAGTTTAACCTTTTACTTATTTAATTTATTTATGTTATATTTGTAATCATATTATATCTATTTTTACAAATATATCTTTTTTAATACTCTTAGTATTAACACATTATATATTAAATAAATATTTTAAAAATAACTATAACCTACGATAAAAATAAAAAAGAAATTAAATAGATATTACAAAAAATAATTCTATATGTTCTGTTGTGCTGTGCTATATACTTAACTAAGTTATCTGGGTGCTTTTTCATTTTGGGTCCCTTTGTAATTATTTACAGAAGAGTTTTTTAGTCCACTTCAACTATCAATTTAACAATTGCTACCCGTTATCACCAAATTTATAAACAACCCTAAACCAAATAAGTGGTCAATTATCTGTTGCATTATCAAGAGTAAAGATGATTTGCGAGTACTGCTGCAAGATCACGGATACTTATAATATAACTGTACGATAAATGTATTATATAGAGAAGTTTTTGAGAGTTTATAATAAGAAGATAATTTCTAAATCTCTTAGTCAAATTTATTAAAATTTATTACTATCAATTAAAAAAATGAAAAAAAATTATAAGTGCTAATTAGTAATACATTCTTATTCTACATTTATATCTTGAGAATTATCGTAATGTTATTTTAGGTACATATTTTGCAGACATCAAAGGGGAGTATTAAGTTATTTTTTAGTGATTTTAAATTATTTAATGTTTATTAAAAAATTTGTGCATTTGAATTCTCTACTAATTTATTATTGTTTATTTTGAGCTAATTTTTATATATTTTTACTTCACAGTAAAACAACATATAAATATTTGTTGGTGAGTATAAAAAAATAAATTAATAAAAATGATTAATAATTACATTAGAATTGATACACTTAATACCAGATTAAAAAAATGTTACTTTTTTGTTAATCAAAATATTATAATTTAAATTAATTTTAATAAAACAACTTTATTATAATTTCAACTTTATCACGTGCATGGCACGTGTTATTACACTTGTAATAATAAAAACAGAGATGCTACATATCCAAATATTTTTTCATCCAAGTAGGCCCAATACCAACAAAAACTACTCTCATTAAAAGAGCGTGATTACATGCGCACCGTCATTTTTTTTGTTGTTGCTGCTGTATTTTTTTTCTTTTCCTCCTTCTCTTCTTGGTGAAGAAGTAGTAGAAGGTGAGAAAGAAGAATTTTGAATTGTGTAGAACAGAAATGAACAAAAATTATATTCAGAATGAACCAAAATTATATTTAGAATGAACCAAAATTATATTTAAAATGAACCGAAAATTAAATTTAGAATATAAACTCGTTTCAAAATAAGTACAGACTAAATGCACCTTATTTAAATTCAGAATGAATCGAAATTACTTAATAGTTGCGACGCACAAACTTAATTAAAAAGAACGCAAACAAAATTGAATCATAAACAAAAACACATCCAAATCCATCAAATGATTTTGCAACAATATGTGTTTTTTCTTCTTTTTTGATTAGATGAACAAGACAAGAAAAGAAAAATATGATGAGAAGTTTTGAAGAATTTTTTCTTCTTGTTTCTTCTTTTTTGTTTGATTTTTCTTCTCTTTTTCTTGGTTTTATTCCTCCCAATATAGTGAAACAAGAAGAATCATATCAAAATAATTCACTTGATAATGAACCTAAATTATATTTAGAATGAACCAAAATTATATTTAAAATTAACAAAAAATTAAATTCATAATGTAAACTCGTTGCAAAACAAGCACAGACTAAATACCATGGTTTTGAAAATCGAACCGGATCGACCGGTTCAACCGGGATAATCAGGAACCAGTAAGGTAGCCAGTCCGGACAAGCCTAGAAACCGTCTAACAAAAAACCGGTAAAAAACTGGTGAACCAGCGGTTAACCAGTGAACTGGTAGAACCGTCCAGTTTTTTAGAGGGTTTTCGGTTCGGAAATACACCTTCTAAAATGTCGCCGTTTTGTGTATAAAAATTAAAAAAAAAAAAAAAAAGAAGAAAGGCAAGTGTTGAAGTGAAGTCTGAACCCTAAATCACCAATTCAAGCCACTCATCTCTCCTCTCTTCTCTGAGAAGTGAGAACCATTGTAGCCACCACCACCAATCGAGCAGCCCACCGCCACCGCGTCCCACAGCCACCGCGTCCCGCAGTCTCCGCGTCTCACAGCCACAGCAGCGATGGGTTTGACCAGCGCAGCCTCCATCGTATCCCACAGCCGGTAAGTAATAATCTGTTATTCTATTTCTCATCGCCGCCTTCTGATTTTCTGTTTCATGATTTTCTGATTTATTTATTTTCTGTTTCATGATTTTTTTATTTTCTGAGGTTATTTGTTCATGATTTATTTGTTTACTGGACTTCATGATTTTGGTTGCTGAATTTATGATTTTCTGAGATTATTTTGGATTCATGATTTGCTATTTTCTGAGGTTATTTTGGTTGCTGAATTTATTTGTTTGTAAATTTGTATGTTACAGATGGAACAATCACAAAGTAACCCACAACCACAAGATAATCCTGTTCAAGATTCTCAAACTGGTTCTTCTAGTGGTAAATCTGATCCAGTTTGGCAATATTTTACAGTGAAGTATGACAAAAATAACAAGGCTCAATATACATGTATTTTCTGCTTGAATACTTACAATGGAGGGGGGATATATAGAATAAAATATCATCTTGCAAAAATTTCTGGACAAATTAAAGTTTGTAACAAAGTATCTGAAGATGGTGGCTTTGGATTACCTGTTTATGACGGATATATTGAAACACTTAATGATGATTATGATTTTTGATGAGTTGCACCTTTGATTATTTGAAAACTTGCTAGTAATTATTTTTGAACGTAGAACATTATGGGTTTGTCATTATGTACTTTTTTTGTTTTTAGTTACAAACTTTGATGTTTGAAGTTGTTTGTGAACCTCTAATATTAAGTTATGGATAATTTATTATGTAAAATTTTAAATTTTATAAAGTTAGAAATTATTGAATTTATATATTTAAAATTATTTTTAGGTTTTTTAATAATTTTATTTAATATTTAATTAAACCGGTTGAACCTCAGTCGAACCAGTGAACCATTGAACCAGTGATCCCACCGGTTTATTGACCGGTCCAATTCTTGCAACCTTGCTAAATACACCTTATTTAAATCCAGAATGAACCAAAATTACTTAATGATTGTGACACACAAACTTAATTCGAAAACAAACACTCAAACAAAATTGAATTATGAACAAAAACATATCCAAATCCATCAAGTGATTTGCAGCATTATGTGTTTCTTCTTCTTTATTTGATTAGATGAACAAAACAAGAAACAGAAGAATATGATGAGAAGTTTTGAGGATTTTTTTTCTTTTTTTGTTTGATTTTTCTTCTCTTTTTTTGGTTTTATTTCTCTCAAGATTGTGAAACAAGAAGAATTATAACAAAATAATTCATTCATAAATGAATCAAAATTATATTTAGAATGAATTGAAAATTAAATTCAGAATGTAAAATCGTTTCAAAACAAGCACAGATCAAGTGCACCTTATTTAAATACAGGATGAACCGAAATTTTTAATGATTGCGACACACAAACTCAATTAAAAAACAAGCACATAAATAAAAATTGAATCATGAACAAAAAATGATAAAAGAAGTAGAAAGAGGAGGAAGAGGAGGAGAAAGTGGTGGTGGTGGTGGTGGTAACGACGGTCATGAAAGTGAAAAATAATAAAAATTAAAAAAGGAGGAGAAGAAGAAGACGTAGTATCATGAATGAAGAAGAAGAACATATGTGTGAATCTAAAAGAAAACGGAAAAAAAAGCGCATGAAGGAACCCAAAAATATAAGAAAAAGAATATGTCTAATACTTGACTAGCTAAATTAATTCTAACATTTTTGTCACAATAAAGACTTAGTTACAAAATAAATCTGATATAGTATATGGACCAATTAAAAAAAAACATAAAAACCTAATTAAAAATTCGATAAAACTAAAGGACTGATAGAGTAATTAAACCTTATTACTTCGCAGTTATTATTCCAACGCATAAATCAACATAATATCTTTTGCTTGTTTTTTTTAATAAAATTCTTTTCTCTTTGCTTAAAAACTTACAGATAGTTCTCCAAATTATAACAATATTTTTTTTAATTTCTAACTCAAATAATATCCCAAATATATTTTACATTCGTGTTATTATAGTCTTCATTTATCTTGTCCGTATATTACGCAAATATCTTATCATTAACTTAACTTTTGATTTTTTTTCATAAATAAATATTTAATAAAAAGAATCGGATAATATTATTTTTTTACTATTTATGTCCTTCTTAATTTGTTTTGCAATTATCTCTTCTAAATCCTAAAATGTTTGTTATAAAAAAATTGATATTAATTATTATAAAATTAATTTTTTAATCATATTAAACAATTTAATAAAAGTACATGAATAGTTTTCATATGTAGATGTACCTAATATTTAAAATATTAAAAATAGATTTGATGAATTATTAATGGATAATTTAAATATACATAAAAATTCTATATTATCACTAGCATTAAGGTCACATGGCAAATAATTTTTTTTAGTTTTTGTGTGAAGTCTGGTATATTTACAAAGTTATTTTCTTGTTATACTGTTATAGTTATTTGTTTGTCGGTATTAGATATTAGAGTATGTTTTGATACTATGTAAAAAATAAATTATTTCAACCTACTTTTCTATTACTCATAAACACATACACATACATATATATTGATATAAAACTATATCAAATCTTTTTTATCTTAAAAGGCATAATTTTCTATTCTAATAATAAATATACAAGAGAGTACTCAAACGAGAATACTCTTTGAATATTATATCTATACTTAATTATAAAAATATGATTGATATAATATATATATATATATATATATATATATATATATATATATATAAATTATCCATTAATACTAATATTTAAAGTTGGATTTGAACCAAAACAAATTCGATTTTATACAACCTATAAAAATTCTTATTTACAAGTTTGATTTTCAATTTGATCAATACTAAAATAGCAATTTTAATTGAATATATATTTGATCCAAACTAATATAATAACACAATAAGCGTTAAACATATATGAAAGAAAATAATTATGATAGAATTGTAACTAAATATAACATTTTTATTCTGTTATTATTATCAACAACACATCTACATGCATCAACGAATTATACTTTGATATGATGCTAGGTGAAAATGAAATATTTTTTATTAATATTCTTTTAATTAAAGTATAGATTTAAAGACGGTGGACCTCCTCCATGGCTAGGTGGAAGTTTACGTCCCTCTCCTCATATAGATAGACTTAATTCTTCCGTAGAAAATTTATGAGTTTGTTTCTGGAAATTTCTTGAATTTTTTAAGTTTGAAAACACTCCAAAGTTCTCATCAAAGTACAAAACTAAAGGTGGTGGACCTTTATGTTTAGGTGGAGTACTATGTCCCCTTCTTCTATGGGATGGATCTGATCCTTCGAGAAAAAATTTATAAATTTTTCTTTGAAAATATTTAAACTTGCTGAATTTTAAAACCCTCCAAAATTTTTATTAACATCGCTGGTAAATTTGTGTTCTAACAAGTTTTTTCTTCTACACAAAACCATAAATGCATCGTTCCAACAGCATGATAAGAGCTAAGAAACTCATGATGCTTGTTGTCATTGTTTTTATCTTCATTTTAAAATAACCGGGATGAACGAAGCTAATTCAAGATGAGATAATTGTATCTTTGTATGTTACAGAAATGAAAAGACAAAAGAAATGATATATGCATGATGAATGTAACAACTTTCTTTTATTATAGCATAAATGCATAATAGTGGATACTAAATTCCTGTAGGACTAATATTTCTCCCACTCATCCATTAATATCCATTATTCCATTTGTTCTGTTCATTGTCCGTTAATGTTATTTTTTATTAGTATTTATTTTTGGTTTAATTATTTGCGAGATTTTTATAATTTTATTAAATTTGTAATTAAATTTTTATATATTTTTTAATTAAATTTTTACATTATTTTTTATTTTATAGTTCGATTTTTTTATTAAAAATATTAAAATTAATAAAATATTTTTCTCAAGAAATAAGTGATCAAAGATTTAATTAAATTTTTAATTATGAATATTTTTAATTTGCAAAAAATATTACCAAGAAAAAAAGAGGAAAAAGATACGTATAGTCGTTTCACTACGTATCTAAGTTCAGAGGAGCGGCCAATGAGTAATAGCTCAAATGGCATAGTCTCCCCATACTCAATTAAGAGGTTGCGGGTGTTAGCTCTCATTTTTTATTATGACAAAAACATAATTACAAAATTAAAAATAGTGTATGAATTCAATTAAAAAAATAAAAATCTAATTAAAAATTTAATGATATTACAGAGATTAGCATAATAATTAAAATTTATTCTTCTTGTATAGAATTTAGAATAATAACCCAACTCAGTGTTTAATGTTTTTAAAGTCGAATATTTTAGTCATCTAGATTTTAAAATACACAAAATAATTTTCTGCATTTATTTTTGTCGGATAATAGTAAACTAAAAAAGTAAACTAAAAAATAGTCTATTTTTTTTAAATCTCAAAATAATCTTTACAAAAATTTAAAAATTCCAAATTAAATTGTAAAAGACCGTATTGTCTAACGAAAATAAACATTAGAAATTGTTTTGTGTATCTACAAGTCTAAAAGACTAAAAATAATTACATAAATCAACCCATAAAATTTTTAAAATCGAACACGTTGGTTTTTTCGTTTTTAAAATACACAAAATAATCCTTAATGTTTACTTTTAAAATTTACATTTAGTTCTCTAAAGGGGAATGCTAGGAGGACAATGCTTTTATTGAACAATATGAACAACTACCAATCAAATTAAAACACACAACATTTCTAAATTAACCCTCTAAATTTTAATATTAAAATAACCATCCGTACACTAGTAAAATGAACATCCGATATATTTATTGTTTAGATTGTTTAATATTTTCATTGTTTACCTATACTTTTCCTTCTCTAAATTATAATGACACTTTTTTATTTTCTACACCAAACAATATCCCAAATACGGTTTACATTCACGTCATCGTCATTATAGTCTTTACTTGTCTTATTCCTACATTACACCGATATCTTTCCAGTTGGTACTAATATTTACTCCACTCCATATCAAATAACTTAACTTTTGATTTTTTTTACAAATAAATATTTAATAAAAAATTGGATAATATTATTTTTTTATTATTTATGTCCTCTTTTGTTGTGAAATTATCTTTTATAAATCCTAAAAATTTTTGTTATAAAATATTTGATATTAATTATTATAAAATTAATTTTTTAATAATGTTAAGCAATTTAATAAAAGTACGTGAATAGTTATTTTATGTAGATGTACCTAATATTTAAGATATTAAAAATAAATTTGATAAATATTCAGAGTTGAATTTGGACTAAAACAAATCCGTTTTTATTCCAACTCTAAAAGTTCTTATTTGCAAGTTTGATTTTCAATTTGATCAATGCTGAAATGACAATTTTAATTGAATTATATTTGATCGCAACTAATATATATATAATAACACCGGTAGGCATAACATATGTGAAAGAAAATAATTATTGTAAAATTGTAAGTTTGTAACTAAAGATAAAATTTTTATTTTATTATCATTGTCAACAACATAACTACATGCATCAATCAATTATACTTTAATATGATGCAGGATGAAAATGAAATATCTTTTATTAATATCCTTTTAATTAAAGTATAGATTTAAAGGTGATGAACCTCCTCCATAGCTAGGTGGAAGTTTATGTCCCTTTTCTTCTGCCAAATAGACCTGATTCTTTGGTTGAAATTTCATGAGTTTGTTGTTGGAAACTTCTTGAATCTTCTAAGTTTGAAAATACTCCAAAATTCTCATCAAAGTACAAATCTGAAGGCGGTGGATCTTTATGTTTAGGTGGAGTACTATGTCCCTTTCCTCTATGGGATGGACCTGCTCCTTTGCGGAAAAACTTACAAGTTTTTCTTTGAAAATTATTTAAACCTGCTGAATTTTGAAACCCTCCAAAATTCTCATTAACATCGTTGGTAAACTTGTATTCTAACAAGTTTTCTCTGCTACCTAAAACCACGAATACATTGTTCAACAGCATGATAGAAGCTAACAAGCTCATGATACTTGTTGTCATCGTTTTCATCTTCATTTCAAAATAATCAAGATGACATAAAACTAATGAAGCTAATTTAAGATGAGATAATGGTATGTTATAGAAATGAAAAGATAGAAGAAATGATGATATATGCATGATGAATAACGTAAAAACTTTCTTTTATAGCATAATAATGGATACTAAATTCATGTAGGACTAATATTTCTCCCAGTCATCCATTAATATCCATTATTTCGTTTGTTCTGTTCACTGTCGATTAATGTTATTTTTTATTAGTATTTATTTTTAGTTTAATTATTTGCTAGTTTTTTATAATTTTATTAAATTTATAATTAAATTTTTATATATTTTTTTAATTAAATTTTTATATTATTTTTTATTTTGTAGAAGAGTGTAAAAATTTAATTAAAAAATATATAAAAACTTAATTATAAATTTAGTGATATTACAGAGATTAGCAAAATAATTAAAATTTATTCTTCCTATATAGAATTTAAAATAATGACCCAACTTTTAAAGTCGAATATTTTAATCATCTAGATTTTAAAATACACAAAATAATTCTCCACATTTATTTTTGTCGGACAATATAATCATCCTCCAATTTAATCCAAAAAGTAAACAAAAAACGGTCTCTAAATTTTTTTGAAAAATCTCAAAATAATCCTTACAAAAGTTAAAAAATTTTAAAATAGACAAAAGAATTAAATTGAAGGAGACTATATTCTCTAACAAAGATAAGCATTAGAAATTGTTTTGTATATCTACAAGCCTAAAAGACTAAAAATAATTACATAAATCAACCCATAAAATTTTTAAAATTAAACATTTTAGTTTCTCAGTTTTTAAAATACACAAAATAATCCTTAACACTTGCCTTTTTTAAAATTTATATATGGTTCTCTAAATCATAATGATACTTTTTATTTTCTACACCAAAAAATATTTCATATACGGTTTACATTCATGTCATCATCATTATAGTCTTCATTTGTCTTGTTCCTACATTGTACCAATATCTTGCTAGTTGGTACTAATGTTTACTCTTTTGATTTTTTTCCACAAATAAATATTTAATAAAAAAAAATTGAATAATATTATTTTTTTATTATTTATGTCCTCATTTGTTGTGAAATTACAACTTATAAATCCTAAAATTTTTGTTATAAAAAATTTGATATTAATTATTATAAAATTAATTTTTTAATAATGTTAAACAATTTAATAAAAGTATGTGAATAGTTTTTTTTATGTAGATGTACCTAATATTTAAGGTATTAAAATAAATTTGATAAATATTTAGGGTTAAATTTAGAGCAAAACAAATTCGATTTTATTTTACTTATAAAAATTTTTATCCTCAAGTTTGATTTTTAATTTGATCAATAATGCTAAAATAGCAATTTTAATTGAATTATATTTGATCGAAACTGATATATAATAACACCTGTAAGCGTTAAACATATATGAAAGAAAATAATTATTGTAGAATTGTAACTAAAGATAAAATTTTTATTTTATTATTATTATTATTATCAACAACAGAACTATATGCATCAATCAATTATACTTATCATGATGCAGGGTGAAAATGAAATATTTTTTGGTTTCCAAAATGAAATATTTTTTATTAATATTCTTTTAATTAAAGTATAGATTTGAAGATGGTGGACCTCCTCCATGGCCAGGTGGAAGTTTATGCCCTCTCTTCTACCAAATGGACTGATTCTTTGGTTGAAAATTCCTGAGTTTGTTTCTGAAACTTCTTGAATCTAAAGGCGGTGGATCTTTATGTTTAGGTAGAGTACTATGTTCCCTTTCTCTATGGGATGGACCTGATCCTTCGATAAAAATTTTATAAGTTTTTTTCTTAAAAAAATTATTTAAACCTGTTGAATTTTAAAGCCCTACAAAGTTTTAACAAGTTTTTTCTGCTACCTAAAATCACGACTACATTGTTCAACAGCATGATAGGAGCTAACAAGCTGGATACTAAATTTTCGTAGGACTAATATGAAGAGTACTAGGGACTAGTAGAATTTGTGATGTTTAATTATTAATTTGCCATCATTAATATTTTTAATGGTGTAAGATGGCATCTAATGATATAGGATTAACCATTTTTTTGATGGTTAAGTATGGGCTAAATTTTAACAAAAGTGCTGACTCCCTAGACTTTTTCGACTAATATTTCTTCCACTCATCTATTAATATCCATTATTCCGTTTTGTCTGTTGACCGTCAATTAATGTTTTTTTATTAGTATCTCCATCTTCGCCTCCATATTTGCTCCCCGTCCTCATCTCTATTCTCCATCGTGGGAGAATATTGCTCCCCATCTCCATTCTCCATAGGTCTTCATTCTCTGCGGAGACCCATTCTCCATTTATCTGATAGTTCTAACTAATTATTAATTTCTATATGAATAGAGATGCAAGTATCCATCCTATATAAAAATAACAAGATTTTATACAAGCACTCTAAACGAGGTGGACCAGATGGGAGACGCGACAACAAAAGGGAGAATGGACACGACGGCAGAATTACATAAAGAAACGCTGCAAACAGAGAGCACAACGTGGTGAGAATGATGGCACGGTGAGGTATGACGATACGGTGAAAAGGGAGAGTGGCGAGGGGTGGCTACAGAGAGGTTGAATGGAGTATGGACAATGTTAGAGATCTCTGAATTGAAGAAGGGTTATGGAAATGAGGATTAGGAATTTTGGGTTTATATATATATATATGTTTTGGGTTTCGGGGATTAGTGGGGACGGGGCGGGGCTCGGGTCCTCGCGCCTGTCTTAGAGGAATTTTGTCCCCCGTCTCCATTTTTACGGAAAAAATTCTCTACAGTTGGATCTCCATTAGGAGCAGTCCCCGCAGGGATCTCCGCGTCTCGGAGAGTTTTGCCATCCCTAGTTCTCATCATAGTTAGAAGCTCCAGCTCCGTATCAAGGTCACGGTCGATATCGTCACTATCATCAATATCGTCACTATCATCAATATCGTCACTATCATCAAAAAGAAAACTCTTAGGCTTGTTATCCAGGAACTTGTTCAGAAATACTGTAATGAAAGGAACATAGGAGTTTGTCGCTAGGTATTTGACCAAATAGGATCGTCAATACTTTTAATTTACAAAAAATAGTACGTTAACTCTAATTTTTTATACTGGCAAAGACATAATTACAAAATTAAAAGCAGTGTAGGAATCCAATTAAAAAAAATATAGAAACCTTATTGAAAATTTAGTGATACTACAAAAATTAGCAGAGTAATTAAATATTTATTCTTTTTCCTTTCTACGTATAGAATTTAGAATAATGACCCAAATCAGTGTTTAATATTTTTTAAGTCGAATATTTTAGTTATTTATATTTTAAAATATATAAAATAATTATTTTAGAAATTATTTTGTGTATCTACAAACCAAAAAGACTAAAAGAGTAAAAGTAATTACATAAGTTAATCCTTCAAATTTTTTAAAATTGGACACTTTAGTTTCTTAGTTTTTAAAATACACAAAATAATCCCTAATATTTGCTTCAATAATTCAATTAGACAATACAATCTCTCTTTGTTAGTCATTAATGGTGACAGCTGACGCGGATCGAAACGTTGACTCGCACATATAACTATCAAGTGTGCATGATATGGACAAATCAATCCCTATAGAATAAAGTACAAAACAGTCATAAGAATTTAAAAAATATCAAAACAATCTATAAAAAAATAAAAAAATTTTAAAATAGTTATTTCAAATTATTTATATATAATTATTTTTAAATTAATAAATTTTAATTTCTAAAATTTTTAAGCTCTTTATCTCAAATTTATTTATTTATATATGTAATTTTTTATATATGAATATATATATCTAAATAGATTTTTAAAAAATTTTGAATCAAACATTTTCGGTCCTTACAAAAATTTTATTATGTTAAAATTCTTGAACTTTATAAAAATAAAATATATAGATTCTTTTGTCATATTTTTGAGATTTTATTTATCTAAATAAAAATAATAGAATTAACTAAAATAAAAATTTATATATTTTATTTTTATAAAATTAGAGATCTTGATATAATAAAATTTTTTAATAAATTAAAAATTAATTATCCTTTTTCTTTTGAAAATTGGACACGTAAAGTAATACAAAACAAAGTAAAATGTTGAAAGCAACAACTAAAGCTGCTGGTGTCACAGCTTCACCGAAAGCGTCCCTCTATATATGTATATATTAATTATTCTTCGTATACAAGTGTTTTATTCATAGAAATTATATAAGTTTATATATTTTATTTCACGTTAGATGCGTCTCTTTTAGCATGTCGATTTTACGCGTCTCTTAATTTGACAGATTTTTAAATCAATGCGCGCATATTCTTCTTTGTGCCGTTACTGTCTCTTTTTTCTTCTTCTCTTTCGTTATCATAGTCACTAACACCACCACCTCCTCCTCCTCTTCCTCCTCCTCCTACTCTTCTTCTTTTTTTTTATTGGAATTTTTTCTCCTCCTTCATTTTTCTCCTTCTCTTCCTTATCTCGTTATTGAAAATAATGAATAATTTAAGTTCAGATTATCAATTGAACCAAAACAAAATTAATTATTGTTTTGAATCCAATCAAGTAACTAAGGTGTGGTTCGATCCTAATTAATTTTTTTGTTAGTAGTTTATGATTTGTAGGTGAATAATATTTTATTGTTGATTGTTTGAATTGAATGTAATGTAAAAGTTTTTGCATTAAAAAAATAGTTTTCTGTATTTACAATAAATTTGAGTGTAAAACAAAGAAATTTGGGTGTATTCTTTAAAAATTTTCGGTGTATGTGTGCTGATAAATTATGCATAATTCAAAATTTTTCTTCTCCCTCCTCTTCATCTTCTGCTACTTCTTCTTCTTTTTTATCATCATCATTATCTTTTTCTTTTTTTTCTTAATCATCTTTTTTTTTTCTTGTTTTATCTTTTCAAGATTCTTCTTATTTTACTCTTTTAATCAGAATAAAAAAAATTAAATAAAGAAAAAGAAAAAGCACATAATAATACAAAATTACTTGAAAGAAGATGAATTTACATTCGTTTAACTAAAAGAAAGAAAGAAATAAGAAAAAGAAGAAGAAGAAAAAAATGCAGCATTAGAGAAAATATTTTTCTGTATTTGCAGCAATTTGGGTGTAACACGAAGATATTTGAGTATAATACAAAAATACTTGGGTGTATTGTTTAAGAATTTTCGGTGTATGTGTGCTAATAAGTTCTGTATAATTCAAAACTCTTCCTCTTTCTCCTCCTCATCTTCTGCTGCTGCTTCTTCTTTTTCTCATCATCATCACCATCTTCTTCTTTTCTTATTAATATTTTCCTTTTTGTTTTACCTTCTCAAGTTTCTTCTTGTTTTACTCTCTCACCAACACCACTTCCTCTTCTTTCTCCTTTTTTTTTTTCATTAAAATTTCTTCTCCCCCTTCCTTTTCCTCCTTCTCCTCCATCATCAGTTATCTCGTTGTTGAAGATAATGAATAATTCAAGTTCAGATTGTCAATTAAACTAGAACGAAATTGATTATCTTGAATCCAATCAAGTGGCTGAGATGTAGTTCGATTCTAGTTAATATTTTTGTTAGTAGTGTATGATTCTGTAAGTGAATAATATTTTTGTTTGTGAAAATTATTGTTCATCGTTGATGGTTTGAATTGAATGTAATATAAAGGTTCTGCATTAAAGAAAATATTTTTCTGTATTTGGGTGTAACACGAAGATATTTAGGTGTATTGTTTAAGAATTTTCTGTGTATGTATGCTGATAATTAAATTCTACACAATTCAAAACTCTTATTCTCCCTCTTCCTCGTCTTCTACTGCTTCTTCTTCTTTTTTTTCATTGTCATCGTCATCATCTTCTTTTTTTTCTTATTCATCTTTTTTTTCTTGTTTTATCTTCTCAAGTTTCTTCTTGTTTTACTCTTTTAATAAGAATAAAAATAAATAAATCAAATAAAGAAGAAGAAGAAACGCATAATGATACAAAATTACTTGAAAAATGATGATCTTACATTCGTTCAAGTAAAAGAAAGAAAGAAATAAGGAAAAAAAAGAACAAAAAAATGCAGCATTAGAGAAATATTTTTCTGTATTTGCATCAAATTTGGGTGTATAACACAAAGATATTTGAGTGTATTGTTTAATTATTTTTGGTGTATGTGTGCTGATAATAAGTTCTGCATAATTCAAAACTCTTCCTTTTCCTCCTCTTCATCTTCGGTTGCTTTTTCTTCTTCATCTTCTTATTTCATGTTCTCAAAATTCTTCTTAAGAGGAAAAAATTAAACAAAGAAAAAAAATAAAAAAATACATAATGTTACAAAATTAATAGAAAGAGGAGGGAAAAAAATGCAGCAACAACAACAACATTAAAAAAATAATGTTGGAGATGAAACACGCAAAAAAAAATGAGAAGAAAAAGAAAGAGGAGGAGGAGAAACGCGAAATCCGATATGAAAACTGTTGAGTAGCGTTCGTTTTAACACGCTCGTATGACTTGTAAACAAAAATGACTTGTATATATAACACTTCTGATATATATATATATATATATATATATATATAAACTCGGCCATCAGTTTTTTAAAATTTTGGCTATGATAAATACTAAATTTTAAAAAATATGGATATAAATTATGTTACGGTGGGTAACCGGAGATTGATGGACTGGGCGGAATTGGATGGCCCAATCGTCCGCGGATGGTGGCTTCCGAGCTAGTTTGCACGTTGGAGCCTCCTTCCGACTTGTGCTCGTAGATGAATGGGGGGTGGTACCTGCAAAGACACTCCGATGCCTAAGTTAGCAAGGGTGTGAGCAGGTCTAGAGAGTATTGGGGCCTTAGAGATACCTGAGGGGTGTCAGTGTATTTATAGTGGTGAGCCAATAACCACCGTTGGAGTAGTGCCATATCTTTAGGGTGTTAACCGTCCCATTATCTTAGGGAGGTTAAGATATGGCTTTATGAAGCGGTTAGAGAGATTTTAGGGGCAGTTACTGACAAACCCCAATTTGACGGTTTGTTTTGTATTGAATTTAGAGCATCTTGATAGCCTTTTGTCACATTTAGCCTAGGAATTAGCATGATTTCGCAATCTCTCCCGTATTTGTGCCTAAGTGTAAAAACATGCTTTTTAAGCCTTATTTTGATGAATTCTATTTCCTCTTTTGATTCCAAAAGATGCCTTGATGTGTTTGTTAGTAATCTCAGGATGAAATAGGCTAAGCATGGATCAGAAGAAGCAAGGAAGGAAGCATGCAAGTGGAGAGAAGCACAAAAAGTCAAAGAAGAAAAGTCAGCCAAGCACGCGCACGCGCACAAGGCGCTCGCGCGCACATTGCGAGATAGGCCAAGGACGCGCACGCGTACCATGCGCGCACGCGCCGATGATGGAACATGACCTCATTAAGGCAACACGTGCCTGGCGATTTTGGGAAGGTTTCAGCAACCAACTTTGGCGCCAAAATGCATATGAGAGCCAAGGATTGAAGGGGATTGACATGATATAAACACATTCACATCCATAGACTAAGGGGAGATCATTAGGTAGATATTTTTTAGTTAGTTACATTTGTAGAGAGAGAAACTCCAACTTCTCTCTAGGATTCATCTTCATTTTCTCAATTCTCAACCATTCTTTGGTGAGATCTATTGCCACTCTCAATTTACTTTGTTCATGTTGTAGATCCTTATCTCTACTCTCAATTAGTGTTTGTAATTGTTTAATTCTTGTAGATCTTAGAATTAGCTTTGTTGTTTTGGATTCTATTGATTCATTAAAGATCTCTTTTTCTTTGTTGTTCATTGTTGATTGTTGTTAATCTCTTGTGTTGAATTGCTTTGATTCTAAATCTCTTCTCAATTTTACTATGTCTTTCATTCTTGCCCTCCAAATGTTTGAGAAAATGCCAATTTTAGATATGGAGTAGTATTCCCTCACTTGGCCTAGTGGTTGAGTCATTGGAGACACTTGAATAATGGATGTCAATTGTTGATTAAGAATTGAGGATTGCTAATTGACTTAGAGTGCACTAAAGCTAGACTTCCCTAGGGTAAGACTAGGACTTGTGACTTGAGTTAATCACTTTTACTTGACTTTCCTCTATAATTAGGGGTTAACTAAGTGAAGCAACACGCCTTTGTTATCACAATTGAAGGAAGCTATAGTGATGGGACTTCCAATGTTCAACCTTGGCCAAGGCTTTTAATATTGATTGATTGTTGTTTTCTTTTATTCACACTTTTATGCCACACTCTTCAAACCACAAAAAGACCACTTAACCAATACATGCATCCTTGTAGCATTCCTAGGGAAGAACGACTCGGGACTAATACTCTCGATTATAGATTGTAGATTTGTTTGATAAATGGATTTTGCGTCGGTTTAGACTATACTACGATTGATCACTTGATAATTTCTATACCGGCAAAAATTCATTCGTCAAAATGGCACCGTTGCCGGGGAATGCGCATGAGTGCCATGTCTTTGGTTAATGTAAATATGTGAATATTGTGAATATGTTTGTCTTTTGTTTGTTTGTTAGTTTTTGTTAGTTTTAAGATTTCTATTGGTTTTGTTTCTATTTGCCACTATGAATTCTCGTCCTTGTGATTTTGGATATAACTATGACTATTTTGTAGGCGATGAAAACTTGAATGATGGCTCACATTATGGGAGAGATGAATCCTTAGGAGGGGAGCCATATCCATATGAGCAATCATCATGGCAACCTTCCCCTTCAAGTTACTATGATGGTAATCCTTCCTATAATGCATATCATTCCTATGGATATGATGACTCTTATCATGGTTATACCACTCAACCACCACCATTCTATGCACCATATTCTCAACCCACATCTTATTTCCACCAATTGCCTACATATGATCCAAATCTATATTCCCCCTATGCATACCCTTGTGACGATTATGAACAAGCAACCATTGAATCACCACCACTCCAACATTCTTACCCTCTAACCCAAGTCCCCATGGATGATGCACTTGGTATCATTCTTCAAGAGCAAGAAGAGCTCCAAACCACCTTCACTAGTTTCACCTCCACCCTTCAAGAATTTACATCCCGTATAATTTCACCCTCTACCAATAACCAAAATGACTTCCCACCTCAAAGCTTTGATGAATCTTCTTTCCAACCATATTATGATTTCTCCTCTCCGCCACAAACCTCCATGGAAGCATATCAATGTCCATTAATCCAAGAGCAATATGATCCTACTTATGTTAGTAAAGCGGAACAAGAATTAACGGATCACTTCAAGGAAGAAATGGATCGACTTCAAGCAACCATCCGTCAAAAGATAGATTCTTGGGATTCATATCACAAGCGAAATGAGTTCACGGATGATTGTGAGAAAGCAACCAAAGAGGAAGGTATGAGAGAGACTTTAGAGTCTCAAGTTAAGCACAAGGAAATGGAGTATGTGTTGCAACGAGCGGAGGAAATGAAGATCGTTGAAGATAAAGAAGTGGAAGAAGACCTAGAGGAGGTTGAACAAGAAGGAAGTTCCATCAACGAAAATAACTCTACATCAAGTGACAATGGTGATCTTGTTGAAGCTTCCCCCTGCGAATGTGAAGCCAATGTTGAGGAGGGTGCGCAACCTCCAACACATAACGATAAAGGTTTGAAGGAAGTTAGCAAACAAGAAGAATTTAAAAAGAGTTATCAAAAGATGGAAATCATCATGGAGGAGCCAAAGGAAGTGGAACCTACAATGTCAAGGCCATTGAGTATCTTCCTTGCTAAGTCGCTGTCCCAATCACAAATTGAGTGGGTAATCATCTCATCCTTTAATTTTCTTGGCCCATATCAATATGCGTTGTTAGAAACGGACGGTCAACTTAGAACCCTTTGTGGGTTAGAGAGTAAGAACGGATTAGATGTTGGTGGACAATGGGAAACAAGGCGCATAAAGGACGGAAGATCAAATTTTGAGTTTCAAAAGCCAAGCGAAGCCAAACTCGATGGGATTAAGATGATGAGTATGAGTTACAAGGAGAATTCAATAAGTTTGTCACCCTATTGGAAGCATGAGGATCAAGAAGAAAAGGGGTTGACAAACAAAGTATGGGACTCCGGAACATACATAGATCACTATCAACTTAGGGGCCTTGTTACTTGCTTAGGCACCCTTGACGGCCTTGTACGTTTAAATTGGGATCCCGGAGGCTATTGGAAGAGCAAACACTGGTGGGAATTCAAAGAAGAGTACAAACATAAGCCACCATGACAACAAGCATCTCAAAATGTCCAACTTAAGGACTTTAACTAAAAGTGCTAGGTGGGAGACACCCCACCATGGTAAACTCTTTCCATACTCTGTTAATTTGGTTTAATAAGTGATTTGAGTTACCATTGTAGGTAGTTTTTTTTCACTTCATAATTAGCTTGTTTGTGTACACTAGTTGCTAGCATATTAACATGTATGTTGTGCTTAGTAGAAATAGAATAAATCTCAAAACCAACTTGCATTTTAGAAAGTGTGTGATTTTGACTAAATAAGAAGTTGTAGGCACCATGGGGAGTCTTTGGGCAATTTAGAGCTTTTAGGCATTTTCTTGTTAAAAAAAAATAAAAAAAATAATAAAAGGGGAGGGTGGACGCGCACGCAAACCGTACGCGCACGCGTCCCTGTATGGATGCACCACGAGTCACACTCCCGAGAGTTGGGCTTCCCTTGGGCAAACATTATGCCTTGAGCCCAACACGATCCACGCGGACGCGTCCTACGGGCGTGCGCGCCGTTTATGAGGACATGGAAGTTCGCGCGGACACGCACCTGCCGCGTCCGCGCCGATTTGCTACTGCAAATGATTGAGCCAAACCCCAGAGAGTTGAGCCATTTCTGGGCTAGCTTCAGGCCCCAGGCCCAACTCGATCTGCGCGAGCGCACGCATCGCGCTAGCGCACCATATCACAATTCGTCCATGTACGCGGACGCGCACATACCGCGCGCGCGTCCTTGCGTGCTGCCACCAATCTAAGCCTCAGGCCCAATCTAATGTACGCGTGCGCGCACTGTACGCGCACGCGCCCCTACCTATTCTGCCATCCCGTGCTAGCGCGCATCGTACGCTCACGCGTGGATCTCCATTCCTCTCAATGCATGCGGACGCGTACATGCCGCGTGCGCGCAGATCTGGTGGCGCGACTCCCAGGCCATTCTCCAGAGAGTTAGGCCTGAGTTGGGCCAACTCTAAGCCCCTAGCCCAACTCCATGCATGCGTACGCGCACTGTACGCGCACGCGTCTCCTCCCATTTTGCTCAACATACGCTCAAGCGCGCTATACGCGCACGCGTAGATTCCAAGTTTCCTCACGGGACGCGGACGCGCAAGGTGCGCGCGCGCGCGTCGATTCAAAATTGGGATAACCCTAGCACGCGATGCACACTGCGCAGTCGCGCACCCTCTCACCCCCATCTTCATTTTCTTCTTCTCTTCTGCCATAACCGCCGGCAGCCACCATCGCTGCGGCCGCCCCTCCGGTTTAGCATCGAGGACGATGCTTGATTTTAAGTGTGGGGAGGGCACCGGTAGCATTATTTGGGAACCGGTGAACCTTTCGGCCTAGTTATCTTGTTTTGCACATCTTTGTATACATTTTGGATTTTAGATATTTTGATGCTTTTTGGATATTTTTTTTAGATGTTTTGGATGATAGATTCCATACTTTTAGTTGGATTCTTCTTTATAAATTTTGTTTATCTTTGTTTTTAGTTTGTAAGTTGTGATTAGAAATCATACTTTGAATTGCAAATACTTAGTCACCCTTTTTGCATAATATATTGGTTTTAAGTGAAAAAGGAAAGGGTGAACTAAGAAAATTTTTGAACTTTTCAATCACAACAATGCTTAGTCAAACATTGAGATTTTTCAAGAAGTTTAAATATAGGGCATTAACCCAATTGATTGAAAGAGAATTTTTGAAACTTGCTTGAATTTAATACCTTGTGAAGCATGTATTGAATTGAGAACACAAGCTTGTGAGACTTGAGCCTATTGATGTGGTTACATTTTATAACCACTTATTTTTCATTCTTGTGTGAAATTGTTCTCTTTCTATGATTATGATCCTTGATTTGCTTGATTCTATATATCCATCTATTTCTTGCATTTATGCATTTATATGATTGAGGCCATCACTTCATTAGCCACTTACCCAAAATAGCCAACCTTTTACTCTCCATTGTTAGCCAATTTTGAGCCTATGCTTAACCAATTTATTCTCAATTTAGCACATTACAAGCCCAAGGCGGAAAACCAATAAAAGTCCTTATTTGGATCTTTGATTAGCCTAAGCTAGTGAGAGTGTTTATTATTCAAAGTTGGTGAGGCTTGGGAACATTGGATGGGATAAAAGGGGTAGTACACTTTTATGTTTAGGAATTGGGTACATATTCTTGTATTGATTAAATGAATAGACCTTATGCATTGATGTTCTTGTATATAGTTTGAAAAAAAAAGAAAAAAGAGAGAGAGAAATGAAAAGAAAAAAAAGAAAAGGGAAATAAAAGTGAAAATAAGAAAAGAAAAAGAAAAAAAAAAGAAAAAGAAAGAAAATAATAAAAAGGGGACAAATTGCCCCAAAGTGAAGTCAATAAAAAGGAATCAATGCATAGGTGTTATGAATCAAATAAGAATGCATGAGTATGTAAGAAAAAAAAGTGAAGAATGGGTAGTTAGGATAGCTTGCATTTGTATAGGTCATTAAGTAGGTTAGGTGGGAAAGTCTATGTTAATCAAAGATTCAAATCCTAGTCCACTTAACCATAAATGATCCTACCTTGACCCTAACCCCATTACAACCTAAATGAAAGACCTCATGATGAATGTATGCATGCATTAAATAAGTGTTGATTGTTAGAAGAAAATCAAATTTTGGAAAACATGATTAGAAGAGAATTGAGTGAATTAACCCTTAAACACTTGAGTGAATAGAGCGGATACACATCCGGTGAGGGTTCAAAAGTTCAATCACATGTGTTCACCCATATTATTTATATTCTTGCAAGTTTGAACTCTTTTTGATAATTCAATACAATTGTGGTTTGGACTTAATTCCTGTTGCCTAGCTCTTGTGCTTACACATGCTCTCTTGAAAATTGATTTGTTTGAACTAAACATTTCCAATTGCTTTAGGTAGTTGCATGTAGATAGGACTCATATAGTTTAGTTGCATTCAATAAATGTCATAAACCTTAGTTCCTTCTTATTTTAGCATGAGGACATGCTAAGGCTTAAGTGTGGGGAGGTTGACAAACCCCAATTTGACGGTTTGTTTTGTATTGAATTTAGAGCATCTTGATAGCCTTTTGTCACATTTAGCCTAGGAATTAGCATGATTTCGCAATCTCTCCCGTATTTGTGCCTAAGTGTAAAAACATGCTTTTTAAGCCTTATTTTGATGAATTCTATTTCCTCTTTTGATTCCAAAAGATGCCTTGATGTGTTTGTTAGTAATCTCAGGATGAAATAGGCTAAGCATGGATCAGAAGAAGTAAGGAAGGAAGCATGCAAGTGGAGAGAAGCACAAAAAGTCAAAGAAGCAAAGTCAGCCAAGCACGCGCACGCGCACAAGGCGCTCGCGCGCACATTGCGAGATAGGCCAAGGACGCGCACGCGTACCATGCGCGCACGCGCCGATGATGGCACATGACCTCATTAAGGCAACACGTGCCTGGCGATTTTGGGAAGGTTTCAGCAACCAACTTTGGCGCCAAAATGCATATGAGAGCCAAGGATTGAAGGGGATTGACATGATATAAACACATTCACATCCATAGACTAAGGGGAGATCATTAGGTAGATATTTTTTAGTTAGTTACATTTGTAGAGAGAGAAACTCCAACTTCTCTCTAGGATTCATCTTCATTTTCTCAATTCTCAACCATTCTTTGGTGAGATCTATTGCCACTCTCAATTTACTTTGTTCATGTTGTAGATCCTTATCTCTACTCTCAATTAGTGTTTGTAATTGTTCAATTCTTGTAGATCTTAGAATTAGCTTTGTTGTTTTGGATTCTATTGATTCATTAAAGATCTCTTTTTCTTTGTTGTTCATTGTTGATTGTTGTTAATCTCTTGTGTTGAATTGCTTTGATTCTAAATCTCTTCTCAATTTTACTATGTCTTTCATTCTTGCCCTCCAAATGTTTGAGAAAATGCCAATTTTAGATATGGAGTAGTATTCCCTCACTTGGCCTAGTGGTTGAGTCATTGGAGACACTTGAATAATGGATGTCAATTGTTGATTAAGAATTGAGGATTGCTAATTGACTTAGAGTGCACTAAAGTTAGACTTCCCTAGGGTAAGACTAGGACTTGTGACTTGAGTTAATCACTTTTACTTGACTTTCCTCTATAATTAGGGGTTAACTAAGTGAAGCAACACTCCTTTGTTATCACAATTGAAGGAAGCTATAGTGATGGGACTTCCAATGTTCAACCTTGGCCAAGGCTTTTAATATTGATTGATTTTGTTTTCTTTTATTCACACTTTTATGCCACACTCTTCAAACCACAAAAAGACCACTTAACCAATACATGCATCCTTGTAGCATTCCTAGGGAAGAACGACTCGGGACTAATACTCTCGATTATAGATTGTAGATTTGTTTGATAAATGGATTTTGCGTCGGTTTAGATTATACTACGATTGATCACTTGATAATTTCTATACCGGCAAAAATTCATTCGTCAGTTACACATTTGAATGAGTGTTTATCTGCCAACTAATCTCGTGCCCGACTTCTTTAGAGTAGGTCGTGGTCAACACCGACTTCTAATATGAAGGCCGGTGCTTAGCTAGGCTTAATTCTTCGGATCAGGCCTTTTATTTGGACCTGGGCCCTTATTATTGGGCCATGGTATGAAGAGTGTCCCTACTTGAGTCCAAGATTCCTTTAGGGCTTGGGTTCAAGTATTTAACTCGGGTTCGTAGCCGACTTTCTCAGAGGAAACACGGGTTTTTAAACCGACGTGATTTTCGCGACCTTTTGTTTCTGACAGTTACGTCTATTCAAGCGTCGTGTCCGTTAGGGATGCACTTAGGGATTGATGGCTTTGGTAACGGTGCACTCTCATTAATGACTGCTCCGTTTTTACCATTATGCCCCTTAGCATGTTTTATAAATATTTTTCCTTTCTTTCATTTTTCCGTTTCTGCAATCTTTCAAATTTCTTTTCTCTTCGTTCGTGCTGCATTCTTGTGTTTGAAGTCTTCTGCTTCTTTCAACCTCCACCTTTTCAGATAAAGGTTAGCTTTTCTTCTTTTATGATACGCCTTGTGTTTGCATGCTTTTATTTTGCGGGTAGATAGGTTGGTTTGTAGATTTTGGCTTCGTGTCTCCTCCCTTTAGAGACCGTGTTTTTTTATTTTTCTTTTCTTTTTTCTTTTTGTAGGTTTCTGTCACCTTTTATAAGAAAAAAGAAAATGGCTTCCGTAGATGTTCTTTCTCAGTGGGTTGATGTTACGGTCCTGGGGGAGGAACCCTTGGTCGATGCTGAGTTTATTACTCATCTTCGTACTCACCACAGGGTTTGTACTTCGGAGGAGGACGAGCCAAAATATGAGTTGGTAATCCCGGGTCCGGAAGACCGGGTTTGTTTTGGGAGGGCCAATGAGGCGGCCCCTCATTTTTTCTTTATGTATGAATGTATGATCACCCGTTTGGGTGTTTTTCTTCCTTTTTTAGATTTTAAAATATCTGTTTTACACCACTGTTGAGTTGCCCCTACCCAACTTCACCCCAACTCTTGGGGTTTCTTGAAAATTTATCAGTTTATTAGCCATGCTTTGGACTTTCCGACCTCTTTGAGGATTTTTTTCTTTCTTTTTCACATGACTAAGCCCTTTAGTGGGCTAAATAATAAACAACAATGGGTTTCCTTCCAAGCCATACAAGGTCGGAGAATTTTTACCCTTTTTGACGAGTCCTTCCATGACTTTAAAAATTACTTTTTCAAAGTGCAAGCTGTAGAGGGTCACCACCCCTTTTTTCTGGACGACAACTCCTCTCCTCGCTTTCCTTTATACTGGCTGGAGGCTTCTCCTTGTGAGAAGTACAGCCTAGACGACCTGGACGAGGTGGAGGCGGCCATTGTGGGGTTTTTCCGAGAAGTGTGGGGGAGGGCCCCATACTTGGACACTAGGAAATTCCTCCAGGGATCGCCGACTTTTGTTCAGTCGCAACTAGGTAGTATATGTATTCCTTATTTCCGACTTGTATCTGCCGACTTTCGGTTTGCCGACTTGTAATCTTTGCTATTTGTTTCTTTTGCAGACATGGCAAGGAAGAATGCTCAGGAATCTTACCAGAGAGTTCAGGAGGCTAAGGCAAAGTCCCGGGCCAGGACAGGTGGTGCCAGGGCGATTATCTCTCGTCGTCCTCCTCCTCCTCCTCCCCAAAACGTGGGGACTCCCTCTCAGCCTATTGTGATTTCTTCAACTTTGTCTCGGCCACTCCCTTCCGCCCGACTTCTTCCTGAGCCGGAGAAGAAGAAGCGCAAGACTTTGGAGTCTGGCTCTTCTTTTGATGGTGGGGTTAAGGCGGATGCTCTCGCATTTGTCCGAAAGAACATCTATCCTCATATAAGTATGAATGATGTTTCTGTTCGAAACCACCTCACCGCTCTGGCTGAGGAGAGTTTTAGGGCGGCGGGTGTTTGTGGGAAGCTTTTGGACATTTTTGAGAAGACTCCTCTCAGCTCTTTGGGGGTAACCTCGAAGGTTGAAGAGTTGGAGGGGAGGCTTCTTTCTTACCAGGACCACGAGAGGGAGTTGAAGGAGGAGGTAGCTAAACTGAGGGCGGAGAGAGATAGCCTTCGGGAGAAGGAGAGCAAGCTGCAGGCCCAATGCAACATGGAGGCGAACTTGAGGAAGACAGCACAGGAGAGTTATCAGAGTTTATTTCAAGATCTTGTGTCTGTGAAGAAGGATTTGCTGAATTCTCGGAATGCATACGCCGAGTTGGAGGACTCTATCACTGATGGTGCCGAGGAGTCTTGGAGGATTTTCCTGGAGCAAGTCAGAGTTATCGCTCCCGACTTGGATCTTTCTCCTTTACATCCTGATAAAGTTGTCATTGATGGTGCTATCGTGAATCCTCCTGTCCCCGTGATTGTTTTCGAGTCAGAATTGAAGACTCGGGGGCAGAGGATCATTGAGTCCCCTCCTCGTTCTAAGGACACTCCGAGTTCTTCAGTTATTCCTCCGACTTCATCTTCCTCTCCTGTGGGTGCTTCTCTTACTGGTCCTGATGGCGCTCTTCCTGAAAAAATAACTTTTTTATGGCTATATGGGGGCTCGGCCTGTGAGTCCCCCCTTTTTAAAACTCTTTTATTTCTTGTTGGTTGGTTGAACAATTTCTTTTGGCCTTTTAAGGCCGTAAAAAAAATATTTTATAAGTACCCTTTTTTAATAAGGGTTTTAACTTAACAAGATAAATACCCTTTTTTGGATAAGGGTTTAAGTTACCTTATGCGCGTATGCCTTTTTGATTTTCTGAATTCCCCTTGACCTTTTCTTGAAAACCTTTCTTTTCTGGCTTTGTTTGTTTTTCTGATCTTTTTGTTTAAGGACTTTTGGGACAGCCTTTAAATTTCTTCCTAGGTTTTCCTATCTCTTTTCGTTATCCCTTATACTCAACTTTGTTTTAGCGAGTTCTTATGACTTAGGTTATTTTTGCGATGCGTTTTTCTTCTACTCGGTTCTACACTCCGATTTATGGATCGAACTGTTCCCGAGCTTTCCTACTCGGGATCTCGTTTCGACTTATGAGTCGGATTTGTTCCCGAGTTTTTACGATCGACTCATATAACCTCTTTACACCGACTTGTACCTCGTCGTTTTATCCTGACGACCACTTAGGTCGGTTCATGGGATTTTCACGTTTTGTCGAGCTTAAGTCGGCGCGTTTCGTAGAAAAACTTAGAAAAATAAAAAATAAAAAGGATTTTATAAGAGATATTGTAGATGAAAAGGATCTTTATTTATTGGGTGTGTACCTTCTTGCTACTAAGGGTTTTAATAGCCTATTTTCCCTTAGCCTCTACTATGATGCCTCGTTAAAAACCCTTCTCCAGAAAAAACCCTTTAATTTTGGGAAAAAATCATGAAGTTGGGAAAAGAGTACATCAGGGAGTAGAGTTCGCTTTTAACTGTAGTACCTTTTCATATTACAAGCATGCCACGACCTTGGTAACTTAGTGCCGTTCAGGTCGGTTACTTTGTAATAACCTTTTCCTAAAACTTCATTGACTTTGTATGGTCCCTTCCAATTTGCGGCGAGCTTTCCTTCTCCTGATTTGTTGACTCCAATGTCATTTCTGATTAAGACTAAGTCATTCGGGGTAAATGTTCTTCGAATGACTTTTTTGTTGTACCTTGTAGTCATCCTTTGTTTCAATGCTGCTTCTCTTATCTGGGCATCCTCTCGGACTTCGGGGAGTAAGTCGAGCTCCTCTTTGTGCCCCCGTATGTTTCCGACCTCGTCATGGAGAGTTACCCTTGGACTTTGCTCATTGATTTCTATTGGTATCATGGCTTCTACGCCATAAACTAGTCGGAAAGGTGTTTCTCCCGTGGCGGATTGGGGGGTTGTCCTGTAGGCCCATAGCACTTGAGGAAGCTCTTCAGCCCAAGCTCCTTTTGCTTCTTGCAATCTCCTTTTCAGCCCTGCCAGTATGACTTTGTTGGCTGCCTCGGCTTGCCCATTGGCTTGTGGGTGCTCCACCGAGGTGAACTGATGTTTGATTTTCATACTGGCTACTAAGCTTCTGAAGGTGGCGTCGGTGAATTGGGTTCCATTGTCTGTAGTAATGGAATAAGGTATCCCATATCTTGTGATGATATTTTTGTAGAGGAACCTGCGACTTCTTTGAGCGGTGATGGTGGCCAATGGTTCTGCTTCTATCCACTTTGTGAAGTAATCTATCCCCACGATCAGGTATTTGACTTGTCCTGGCGCTTGGGGAAAAGGACCTAACAAATCCATTCCCCATTTTGCAAAAGGCCATGGAGAAGTGATACTGATGAGCTCTTCTGGTGGAGCTACGTGGAAATTTGCATGCATCTGACATGATTGACACTTTTTCACAAATTCTGTGGCATCTTTCTGCAAGGTCGGCCAGTAGAATCCAGCTCGGATTACTTTCCTGGCTAGTGACCTTGCTCTGAGATGATTTCCGCAGATCCCACTATATACTTCCTCCAACACCTCGTCAGTTCTTGAGGTCGGTACACATTTTAATAGTGGTGTTGATATCCCCCTTCTGTAGAGGATATTTCTCACCAAGGTGTAGTGTTGTGCTTCCCTTCGGATCTTTTTGGCTTCTTTCTCCTCTTTAGGGAGGATGTCGAATTTCATGTATTCGACTAAGGGGTTCATCCATCCGAGGTTTAAACCGACTACCTCAAGTACTTCTTGTTTATCTTTTATTACTGAGGGTTCCTGGAGGGTTTCTTGGATCAGGCTTCTGTTGTTCCCTCCTGGTTTGGTACTTGCTAACTTGGATAGGGCGTCTGCTCTGCTGTTTAGATCCCGAGTTATGTGTTTAACCTCGGTTTCCTCAAAACGCCCAAGGTACTCCAAAGTTTTTTCCAAGTACCTCTTCATATTTGGGTCTTTTGCCTGATATTCTCCACTTATCTGGGAGGTCACCACTTGTGAGTCGCTGTATATCATCACCTTTGTAGCAACGACTTCTTCTGCTAGTTTTAGTCCGGCAATCAAGGCTTCATATTCGGCCTGATTATTTGAGGCTGGGAATTCAAATTTTAGAGAAACCTCTATCTGGGTTCCTCTTTCGTCTACCAATATTATGCCTGCGCCGCTTCCCGTTTTGTTGGAGGATCCATCTACATAGAGTTCCCATGTAGTTGGTTTTTCCTCTTGATCCCCTGCGTATTCTGCAACGAAGTCGGCGAGGCATTGAGCTTTGATCGCTGTCCGAGTTTCATATCTTAAGTCGAATTCGGAAAGCTCTATTGCCCATTGGACCATTCTCCCTACAACATCCGTCTTTTGGAGGATTTGCTTCATGGGTTGGTTCGTACGGACTCTTATTGTATGGGCCTGAAAGTAGGGTCGTAGCCTTCGTGAGGCTATTACTAAGGAGTAGGCAAACTTTTCTAGTTTGTGGTACCTTAGTTCAGGGCCTTGTAGAACTTTACTGCTGAAGTAGACTAGATGTTGTCCGACCTCGTCTTCTTTTATCAGGGATGATGAGACAGCCTTGTTTGCTACGGATAAGTACAGGACGAGGTCTTTCCCAGGTACTGGTCGTGTTAGAATAGGAGGTTGGCTTAAAAACTTTTTGAACTCCTGGAATGCCTCCTCGCATTCAGGAGTCCATTCGAACTGGCATCCCTTTCTTAATAAGGAGAATAGTGGCAGGGATTTCAATGCCGAGCCTGCCAAAAATCTGGAGAGAGCTGCAAGTCGGCCGTTTAGCTGCTGGACTTCTCTCAAACAAGTCGGACTTTTCATTTCTAGGATGGCTCTACACTTGTCGGGGTTAGCTTCGATCCCTCTTTGTGTTAGCATAAACCCTAGAAATTTCCCTGCTTCCACCGCAAAGGCGCACTTTGCAGGGTTTAGTCTCATCCCGTGCAGCCTTATAGTATCAAAGACTTGCGAGAGGTCTGTCAAGAGGTCGTCTTCTTTCTTTGTTTTTACCAACATGTCGTCGACGTATACCTTTATTAGGCTCCCCAGATGAGGGGAAAACACTTTATTCATCAACCTTTGATATGTGGCCCCCGCATTCTTTAGTCCGAATGGCATGACCACGTAGCAGAAGTTAGCTCTGGGTGTGATGAATGATGTTTTCTCCTGGTCTGGCTCATACATCGGGATTTGATTATATCCCGAGTAGGCGTCCATGAATGATAAGTATTGGTACCCCGAGCTGGAATCCACTAGGGTATCAATACTTGGTAGGGGATAAGGGTCCTTGGGACATGCCTTCTTTAGGTCGGTATAGTCGACACACATTCTCCATTTACCATTCTGTTTTTTGACTAGCACTACATTGGCTAGCCATGTTGGGTACTTGACCTCTCTAATAAAGCCGGCTTCCAGGAGCGCCTGTACTTGCTCTTCTACTATTAGGGCTCGTTCTGTGCCGAGCTTGCGTCTTTTTTGTTGTACAGGTCGGGACCCTGGATAAACCGAGAGTTTGTGGGACATGAGCTCGGGGTCAATCCCAGGCATGTCAGAAGCCTTCCAGGCGAAGAGGTCGGAATTATCTCTTAGGAGCTCGATCAATTTTTGTTTTAGGGTTTCCCCCAGGTTGGCTCCTACATGAGTGTTTTTTCCTTCCTCTTTACCGACCTGTATCTCTTCGGTTTTTTCTCCCGGTTGTGGTCGCAGCTCTTCTCTGGCCCTTGCGCCACCGAGCTCTATCGTGTGAACTTCTCTGCCTTTTCCTCTCAGATTTAGGCTTTCATTGTAGCATTTCCTCGCCAATTTTTGGTCTCCCCTTACCGTTGCTATTCCCGCTGAGGTTGGGAATTTCATGCAGAGGTGAGGAGTGGATACCACTGCTCCGAGCCGATTAAGGGTAGTTCTGCCGATTAAGGCATTATAGGCTGACCCCTCATCAATGACTATGAAGTCTATACTCAGAGTCTTTGATTTTTCCCCTTTTCCAAAAGTGGTGTGAAGGGGCAAAAATCCTAGTGGTTTTATTGGCGTGTCCCCTAATCCGTATAGGGTGTCGGGGTAGGCTCTTAATTCTTTCTCATCTAACCCTAGTTTGTCGAAAGCGGGCTTAAAAAGGATGTCCGCCGAGCTTCCTTGGTCTACTAGGGTTCTGTGGAGATGGGCATTTGCTAGAATCATGGTTATCACCATTGGATCATCATGTCCAGGGATTATTCCTTGCCCATCTTCTTTTGTGAATGAAATGGTGGGAAGGTCGGGTGTCTCCTCCCCGACCTGGTAGACTCTTTTGAGATGTCTTTTGCGAGAGGATTTGGTAAGTCCCCCTCCTGCAAACCCTCCTGAGATCATGTGGATATGCCTCTCTGGAGTCTGCGGTGGTGGGTCTCTTCTATCCATGTCGTCTCGCTTTCTCTTTCCGTGACCGTCCGACCTTTCTATGAGATATCTATCAAGCCGACCTTCTCTAGCCAGCTTTTCTATCACATTTTTAAGGTCGTAACAGTCGTTTGTGGAGTGACCATATATCTTATGGTACTCACAGTAATCGTTACGGCTTCCCCCTTTTTTATTTTTAATGGGTCTAGGGGGTGGTAATCTCTCAGTGTTACAAATCTCTCTATATACGTCCACTATAGAAACTTTCAGAGGAGTATAAGAGTGATATTGTCTTGGCCTTTCGAGACCGAGTTCTTCCTTTTTCTTGGTTTCCCTTTCCCTCTCTTTTGTTGAGGGAGGGGGCCCAGGTCGCCAACTTCAGGTCTCTTAGTTTGGCGTTTTTCTCCATATTGATGTACTTTTCAGCTCTTTCCTGTACATCACTTAGAGAAACGGGATGTCTTTTGGATATGGACTGCGAGAAGGGACATTCTCTGAGTCCATTGACTAATCCCATTATGACCGCCTCTGTGGGCAGGTCTTGAATCTCCAAACATGCTTTGTTGAATCTTTCCATATAGGCTCGCAAAGATTCTCCGATCTCCTGTTTTATTCCCAGGAGGCTCGGTGCGTGTTTCACTTTGTCTTTCTGGATTGGGAACCTCATCAAAAATTTCCTTGAGAGGTCTTCAAAGCTAGTAACTGACCTCGGGGGGAGGCTGTCGAACCACTTCATCGCTGCTTTTGATAGAGTGGTCGGAAAAGCTTTGCATCGCGTAGCGTCGGAACCGTCGGCCAGGTACATCCGACTTTTGAAGTTACTCAGGTGATGCTTTGGATCCGTGGTTCCATCGTAGAGGTCCATATCAGGGCTTTTAAAGTTCCTCGGAACTTTTGCTCTCATTATGTCCTCGCTAAAAGGATCCTCCCCATCTAAAGGTAGTTCTTCTTGTTCATCACAGGAGTTACGACCTTTGAGGGAGGATTCTAACTTTAAGAGTTTTCTTTCCAACTCTTTTCGTCGTTCCATCTCCTCTTTTAGGTTCTTTTCAGTTTTCTTTTGCCGCTCCCGCTCTTGTTCTAATTGTTCCAGGCGGCTGTGGACTAATCCCATGAGTTCAGTTACATGGGGTGGTCCTTCTTTTTCTGACTCGCGCCCTTCTGAGGAGTTTACCTTCGAATTCTTTATTTCGGAAGTGCCTTCCCTGTGTGGATTATCGATTTCTTGGTGGAGGGTGAGATCCACATCGTTGTTGCCTGTGTCCAGATTCTCTTATTCAGAATCTGTCTCCACATGGCCTTCTTCGTGGGATCTATCCGCCATCGATGGATGATCTCTCAGGTCCCCGGCAACGGCGCCAATGTTACGGTGGGTAACCGGAGATTGATGGACTGGGCGGAATTGGATGGCCCAATCGTCCGCGGATGGTGGCTTCCGAGCTAGTTTGCACGTTGGAGCCTCCTTCCGACTTGTGCTCGTAGATGAATGGGGGGTGGTACCTGCAAAGACACTCCGATGCCTAAGTTAGCAAGGGTGTGAGCAGGTCTAGAGAGTATTGGGGCCTTAGAGATACCTGAGGGGTATCAGTGTATTTATAGTGGTGAGCCAATAACCACCGTTGGAGTAGTGCCATATCTTTAGGGTGTTAACCGTCCCATTATCTTAGGGAGGTTAAGATATGGCTTTATGAAGCGGTTAGAGAGATTTTAGGGGCGGTTACACATTTGAATGAGTGTTTATCTGCCAACTAATCTCGTGCTCGACTTCTTTAGAGTAGGTCGTGGTCAACACCGACTTCTAATATGAAGGCCGGTGCTTAGCTAGGCTTAATTCTTCGGATCAGGCCTTTTATTTGGACCTGGGTCCTTATTATTGGGTCATGGTATGAACAAATTATATTAATTTATATGTATAAATTTTAATAAATATAAATATAAATTATATATTTTTTATATATAAATATTTATAAATATGAGTACCAATTATTATTATCATATATTAACTCAAAATCATATGTATAAATTTTATAAAATATGAGTAGAAATTATTATTGATTAAATAATAATAAAAAATAATAAATTTTAATAATTTTCTAATATTTCATCGTACTAATTCGTCAAGAGCAAATTGATAGAGTGAAATTGGTCTCCAATAAAATTTCAAGTGAATTATCAATTATGTTTACTAAATAACGAAATTATACCATTTTTACGTAACTTATATATTGAAATTAAAATATAAAATTGGTACCACATACTTATTTTTTCCTTTGATCATTTAAAAAAAATATTACTTATACTTTAAATTTTTAGTTTTTAGTCCATCTTTTCGTGTAAATAATATTATTTAATTAATTTAAATACTCATTTTATAAAAATTTATTTATTTTTATGAAAAATTATTTATTTTTTAGTTTTTTTCTCCTCTAAAAATTGAATAATAAACAATTTTCAAAGAATATCTAGTTGCACATCGCTGGTTAAAAAGAAAATTTAGAGGCTCTAAAATAATATTAAAAAGATGCTATATAAAATAGAAAAGTTGGTGAACTCTGTTTTAGTGATGTCCATGTCTTGCAAATCTTACACCAAAGCCTCCTTACCCTTCAACTAACTGATGGTTGGTTGGCATTTCCTCAGCACGCACCAAACTTATAGTCACGTGCAGTTGTGTTTACGTTCTCTTTTTCTGTGGTAAATATTCCAATGTTATTGTTACAAACTTGCAATTGCTTTGAATTAAAGTTGAAGGACTTTGCCAATATACTTGATCATCAAGATATATATACATATAAAGCAGATGGTTATTGCCATTATTATTATTCTCTTACCATATCCAACTCAAAAGCTTCCCATCCCTCTCTAGATCTTCTCCTAAGCCATTTATCGTCAATACAACCATGTCCCAATCAAAGACAATTGCAATTCTGGTAATCTTAATCAGCAGTGCCATCTCCTTTGCATTCGCTTCTGATCCAGACACACTTCAAGACTTTTGTGTTGCTCTTCCCTCTTCTTCAGAAACAGGTGTGAAGGTGAATGGATTTGCGTGCAAAGAATCATCAAACGTGACAGAATCTGATTTCTTCTTCAACGGATTAGCCAAGGCTGCATCAATCAACAACACAGTAGGGTCAGTGGTGACAGCAGCCAATGTGGAAAAGATTCCAGGGCTCAACACATTGGGTGTCTCTCTCTCAAGAATAGACTACAAACCCGGTGGCCTAAACCCGCCGCACACGCACCCACGCGCCACCGAGGTCGTGTTTGTGTTGGAAGGGGAATTGGAAGTTGGTTTTGTCACCACATCCAACAAGCTCATATCAAAAACCATAAAGGAAGGTGAAGTGTTTGTGTTCCCAAAAGGGTTGATACACTTTCAGAAGAACAACAATGGGGACAAGCCTGCTGCCGTTGTCTCCGCCTTCAACAGCCAACTCCCTGGCACGTTGTCCATCGCCGCCGCTTTGTTTGGCGCAACGCCGGCTGTTCCTGACGATGTTCTCGCTCTGGCATTCCAGATTGATGCCCAAGACGTTAGTAACATCAAGACCAATCTTTCCTCCAAGAAGTAAAGGGAAGATTGTTTCGTTTTCTTATATATATGAAACTATTCTTCTTTTTCCTGGCCTCCACCAAGTGATTCTTGATCTATACGTAAGATCATTTAGTGGTTGCATTTTTTCCATTTGAGTCCATTGAAACGAGGATAAGTGTACGTATAGAGAATTGAATAATAAGAAGTTTTTACTTTTTCTATATATAATAATATAATTGTGTCATTATCAGTTGCTACAAGGTTTTACATACCAGTGTCTTATCACATATAAACACAATAAATCAAAAACAAAAATAGAAGTTTTGGACACGGAAGTTTGGGTTGTCTTGAACTTCCATGAACATGGTGAGTGGAGCTAGGTTTTAGAAAATATGCATGGACATGAACATTGACATTTTTTATTTTTTTATTTTTAAAATATTTTGTTTTCGAACAAAGATTAATAGCATTTAATTGTCTTTTTGGTATATTATTGATTGATTTAGCTTCGATTGAAAGTAAAAACATGGACTTAAAAAAAGAGCCTGGCGCATATTATTTTCCTAACATATTTTTTTTATTATTTATTCATTTTTAAGTTTTAACAGACTTGAAAAATTACCATGGTAATATGATTACATCACAGACACTTATCGCTGAACAGGTCAAAATATAATACTCTTATCATATGGCTTTCTTGAGTAACAAGATTAATTAGTTGAACTGAATATTAGAGATGAAAGATTGGCCAAATTTCCAATTGGAGGGTGCTACGTTATAAGCAGTGAGGGTTCTTCCATCGGTGAGTTGAACTGTGAAGGACAAGCTCTGTCCATTGAGATAGCTTAAACTTTGCCAGTTAACACCCCAGTTCCTGCTCATTGCTTCCCAAACATTCTTCTTTGACCCTTTTACCCACACTTGCCCTATCTCCCCAACTCCACCTACATTGCTTATCGTCACTAATTCGAAATAATCCCTTCCATTGATGCTAAATCTTATTCCTCCACTCCTTCTGCACCCAACTCTGCATAATTAAATATATGTTAGGATTGGACTTTTTTTTTAATATATTTAACTAAATTATCAGGTAACGGACATACTTTCTGTACAGTATGGGTACGATGCCGGCCTTGTATTTGGCGATGGTTAGAAAGGAAGGTTGAGACATGTCGAAGTGTGGTCTTGGAGGATTACACCAACCGCCATTGTCATTAGGGAGTGCATAGTTTGGAGGACAAAAGTTTGTGGCAGTAACTGTGATGAAAGTGCCCTTAAGGCACCATTGCGGCACTTGGCTTGCATCACAAACTATCTGATAGCAACCGCCGCATGCCTTCCCGTCATTAAACAGAACGGTACTCAGAGCCGTCGTCTTCGTACCATAACCGTCTGTGTACAAATTCCCATAGCCACATGCACCACCTACAACAAGAACTCACAACGATGAGTTAATGAATCCGAACAAAAAATATATCAAGTTGAATAATCTTGATTATATAAGTTAGGTACCCATTGTTCCTGAGGCATCGGCTCCACCATAGAAAGTTGCATGAGCTTTCTGCCACAGTTCACATTCAACTCTATGTTGTGCAATGAATAACACTAAACACAATAATAAAAAGGTTCATTCTCTCTAGATATATCTCCGTTTAATTTGTCTAATCAAGCTAAGGAAATGTAACGTACTTGATTATTTTGCTGCATAAAATGGCAAAATCATATGGTAATTTATAGAAGCTCATGCTGCTTGTTGTCATTGTTTTTATCTTCATTTTAAAATAATCAGGAACATAAAACTAACGAAACTAATTCAAGATAAGATAATTGTATGTTACAGAAATGAAAAGACAAAAGAAATGATATATGCATGATGAATGTAACAACTTTCTTTTATTATAGCATAAATGCATAATAGTGGATATTAAATTAGAATAGGACTAATATTTCTCCCACTCATTCATTAATATCCATTATTCCGTTTGTTCTGTTCACCGTCAATTAATATTATTTTTTATTAGAATTTATTTTTGGTTTAATTATTTGTTATATTTTTATAATTTTATTAAATTATTAATTAAATTTTTATATATTTTTCAATGAAATTTTTATATTATTTTTAATTTTGTAGTTCAATTTTTTTGTATTAAAAATAATAAAATATTTTTCTTAAAAAATAAGTGATCAAAGATTTAATTAAATTTTTAATTGTGAGTACTTTTAATTTATAAAAAATATTAAGTTAACTCTAATTTTTTATACTGACAAAGATATAATTACAAAATTAAAAATAATGTAGGAATCTAATTAAAAAAATATAGACATTTAATTAAAAATTTGGTGATACTACAGAAAATATTTATTCTTCTTCCATTATACGTATAGAATTTAGAATAATGACACAAATCAGTGTTTGATGTTTTTAAAGTTAAATATTTTAGTCATCTAAATTTTAAAATATACAAAATAATTTTTTACACTTATTTTTTTCAGACAATATAATCCTCCTCCAATTTAATTCAAAAAGTAAACTAAAAAATAGTCTTTAATTTTTTTTAAAATCTCAACATATTTTTTACAAAAAATTTAAAAAGTTCAAAACAGACATTTCAATTAAAAGAATTAAATTGAAAAAGATTGTATTGTCTAACAGAAATAAACATTAGAAATTGTTTTGTGTACGTATCTACAAACCTAAAAAACTAAAAGTAATTACATAAATCAACCTATGAAAATTTAAAATCAAATCCTTTAATTTTTCAAATTTTAAAGTACAAAAAATAATCTTTAACATTTATTTTTTTTAATTTACACATAATTTTTTAAATCATAATGATTATTTTTTTTATTTTCTATACCAGACAATGTTCCAAATATGGTTTATATTCACGTCATTCTCATTGTAGTCTTGGTTTGTCTTGTTCTTACATTGTACCGATCTCTTCTTAGTTGGTACTAATATTTATTCCACTCCATATTAAATAACTTAACTTTTGATTTTTTTTTTCACAAATAAATATTTAATAAAAAATCGGATAATATTATATTTTTACTATTTATGTCTTCTTTTGTTGTGAAATTATCTCTTATAAATTCTAAAATTTATTATAAAAAATTTGATATTAATTATTATAAAATTTATTTTTTAATAATGTTAAACAATTTCATAAAAGTAGGTGAATAATTTTTTTGAATAAATAATCATTTGTATCCATGAAAGATAAAAACACTGATATATATACACACACTATATCGAAACTAAATTTGTACCCTAAACTCTAAACTCTAAATTTATACCCATACAAAATGCCTTGAGTGTGATAAAAGTACTCTATTTCTAGAGTGTTGGAGTGTCACGTAAAGTACTTTTATCATATGGACATTTTGTGTGAGTACAAATTTAATTTCGATCTAATATGAATATATATATCAATATTTTTATTTTTTATAAATACAAATGGTCATTTATTTATAATTTTTTTATGTAGATGTACCTAATATTTAAGGTATTAAAAAAATTTGGTAAATATTTAAAGTTGAATTTGGACCAAAACAAATCCGATTTTATTCCACCTATAAAAATTCTTATTTGCAAGTTTGATTTTCAATTGAATCAATGCTGAAATAGTAATTTTAATTGAATTATATTTGATAGAAACTAATATATATAATAATACCGTAAACGTTAAACATATACAAAAGAAAATAATTATTGTAGAACTGTAACTAAAGATAATTTTTTTTTATTTTATTATCATTATCAACCACATAACTACATGCATCAATCAATTATACTTTAATATGATTAATTAAAGTTTAAATTTGAAGATGGTGGACTTCCTCCATGGCCAGGTCGAAGTTTATGTCCCTCTCCTCCACTAGATGGAAAATTCATGAATTTGTTTCTAAAAACTTCGTCTAAGTTGAAAAACACTCCAAAGTTCTCATCAAAGTACAAATATGAACGCGGTGGATCTTTTATGTTTAGGTGGAGTACTATGTCCCTTTCTTCTATGGGATGGACATGATCTTTGGAAAAATTTTTTTTATGTTTTTCTTTAAAAACTATTTAAATTTGTTAAATTTTAAAATCCTCCAAAATTTTCATTAACATCGTTGATAAACTTGTGTTCTAACAAATTTTTTCTACTATCTAAAACCATCAATACATTGTTCAACAGCATGATAGGAGCTAACAAGCTCATGATGCTTGTTGTCATTGTTTTCATCTTCATTTTAAAATAATTAGGATGACATCAAATTAATGAAGCTAATTCAAGATGAGATAATGGTATGTTATATAAATGAAAAGATAGAAGAAATGATGATATATGCATGATGAATGTAACAACTTTCTTTTATAGCATAATAGTGGATACTAAATTACTGCAAAACTAATATTTTTTCTCCTCATTCAATAATAGGAGTGGCAATGGGGCGGATAGAGGCGGATTTTTGCTCTATTCAATTTAGTTCTGTCGTGCAACAATTCGCATAAAATTCGTCCCGTTTCTAGCTGCGGGTATTAAAATGTTGAATTCTAACTCGTTCCTGCAGGTATTCGCCCCGCTACTACTCGCCCCTATAATTATTAAAATTCAACAAATAAAATTAAATTTCAAAATTTATATAACTATCATCACATACATAATATAAATTAAAGTAAAAATTTAAATATGATACAATATTATTAATCATTTACTAATTATTTTATGTATATTATATATATTATATATATGCTGGGACGGTATTATCTAAACCCGCCCCGCCCCCGTCCCTCCTAAAAATCCGTCCCATTTAAAACCCGCTCCGGTGTGGGGCGGGTAATTATCCGCCTCCGAATGGGTAAGGACAGAATGGGTAACCGGGTTCGGTTGGTATTACCATCCTTATTCATTAATATCCATTATTCCGTTTTGTCTGTTGACCGTCAATTAATGTTATTTTTTATTAGTATTTATTTTTAGTTTAATTATTTTGGATTTTTATTATTTTATTAAATTTGTAATTAAAATTATATATATTAATTAGATCTTTACACTATTTTTAATTTTATAGTTCGATCTTTTTGTATTAAAAATATTAAAATTAATAAAATATTTCTCTCTAAAAATAAGTAATCAAAAATTTATTTAAGTTTTTAGTTGTGAATACTTGTAATTTGTAAAAAATATTAGGTTAACTCTAATTTTTTGTACTGACAAAGACATAATTATAAAATTAAAAATAGTATAGAAATCCGATTAAAAAAATATAAAAATTTAATTGAAAATTTGGTGATACTAAAAAAATTAGCCGAATAATTAATTATTTATTCTTCTTTCTTTATACGTATACAATTTAGAATAATGACCCAAATCAATGTTTAATATTTGTAAAGTCGAATATTTTAGTTATCTAAATTTTAAAATACCAAAATAATTCTCCACATTTATCTTTGTCGGATAATATAGTCTTCCTCCAATTTAATCCGAAAAGTAAACTAAAAAACAGTTTTTAATTTTTTTTAAAACTCTCAAAATAATCTTTACAAAAATTTAAAAATTCCAAAACAGACATTTGGATTAAAAGAATTAAATTAGAGAAGACCGTGTTGTTTAACGAAAATAAATATTATAAATTATTTTGTGTATCTATAAACCAAAATGACCAAAAATAATTACATAAATCAATCTTGAGATTTTTAAAATCAGATACTTTAGTTTCTCAACTTTTAAAATACACAAAATAATCTTTAATGTTTACTTCAATAATTTAATTAAACAATACAGTCTCTCTTTATTAGTCATTAACAGTGATGGTCAACGGAAATCGAAACGTTAACTCGCACATATAACCATTAAGTGTGCACGTATGTGATGTGGACAAACCAATCCCTATAAAATAAAGTATAAAACAGTCATAAGAATTTAAAAAATATCAAAACAGTCTATAAAAAATTAAAATTTTTTAAAATAATTCTTTCGAATTATTTATATATAATTATTTTTAAATTAATAAATTTTAATTTCTAAAATTTTTAATCTCTTTATCTCAAATTTATTTATTTATATATGTAATTTTGTATATATGTAAATATATACCTAAATAGATTCTTAAAAAATTTTGAATCAAATGTCTTCGATTCCTACAAAAATTTTATTACGTTGTAATCCTTGAATTTTATAAAAATAAAATATATAAGTCTTTTTGTCATATTGTTGAGAATATATTTATCTAAATAAAAATAATAGAATTGATTAAAATAAAAATTTATGTTTTATTTATTTTTATAAAATTAGATATCTCGATATAATAAAATATTTTAAAAAACTAAAATATTCAATACAAAATTTGTAAGAATCTATTTAAATATATATTTTTTTATATATATACATAATTATTTTCTACGTACAAGTGTTTTATCTATACAAATCAGAATTTGAATCCTCTAAATTTTGAATTTTATTTTAGAGGATAAAGTGTGATCTCTCACCATTTATTTCATAGGTGAGACCAAGAGAAAATACGAGAGAAAAATCATTTAAGAGTGAGAGATCACACTTTATTCTCTAAAGCAAAAATTTAAAGGTGAGAGATCACTTTAAACGCGCTTCTTCTAGTACATTGATTTTACGCGCCTCCTAATTTAACAGATTTTTCAATCAATGCACGCATATTCTTTGTTGTGCCGTTACTACACGTTCTTCTTCTTCTTCTCTTTTGTTATTGTGGTTACCAATACCTCCTCCTCCTCTTCTTCCTCCTTTTTTTATTAGAATTTCTTTTCCTCCTTCCTTTTCCTCCTTCTCCTCCTTATCTCGTTGTTAAAGATAATGAATAATTCAAATTTATATTATCAGTTGAACTTATTGATTTGAATCAAATCAAATAGCTTAGATGTGGTTCGATTCTAGTTAATTTTTTTGTTAGTAGTTTATGATTCTGTAGGTGAATAATGTTTTATCGTTGATGGTTTGAATTGAATGTAATGTAAAAGTTCTGTATTGAAAAAATATTTTTCTGTATTTGCGGTAAATTTGGGTGTAACACGAACATATTTGAGTGTATTCTTTAAGATTTTTCAGTGTATGTGTGCTGATAAATTTTACATAATTCAAAACTCTTATTCTCTATTCTCCTCATCTTCTACTGCTTATTCTTCTTTTTTTATCATTATCATCATCATCTTCTTCTTCTTCTTTTTCTTATATATCTTTTTTTTGTTTTATCTTCTCAAATTTTTTTTTGTTTTACTGTTTTAACAAGAATAAAAACAAAAATAATCAAACAAAGAAGTAGAAGAAACACATAATCTAAAATTACTTGAAAATAGATGAACTTATTTTTTCTTATTTTACTCTCTCACCAATACTACTTCTTATTCTTTTTTCCTTTTTTTTCACTGAAATTTCTTCTTTCCTTTTTCTCCTTCTCCTCCATCATCAGTTATTTTGTTGTTGAAAATAATAAATAATTCAAATTTAGATCGTGAATTGAACTAAAACGAAATTAATTGTTTTGAATCCAATATTATTTTCCTAACATATACTTTTTTATTATTTATTCATTTTTAATAGACTTGATAAATTACCACGGTAATATGATTACATCACAAACACTTATCGCTGAACAGGTCAAAATATAATACTCTTATCATATGCCTTTCTTGAGTGACAAGATTTGCTATATAGCTGTTATAGTCATCAAATACTGCACACAATGTTTGAATTGTTGAGCCTATTTGGATGGATACATGTGGATATGTATAGTGATTAATTAGTTGAACTGAACATTAGAGGTGAAAGATTGGCCAAATTTCCAATTGGAGGGTGCTACGTTATAAGCAGTGAGGGTTCTTCCATTGGTGAGTTGAACTGTGAAGGACAAGCTCTGTCCATTGAGATAGCTTAAACTTTGCCAGTTAACACCCCAGTTCCTGCTCATTGCTTCCCAAACATTCTTCTTTGACCCTTTTACCCACACTTGCCCTATCTCCCCAACTCCACCTACATTGCTTATCGTCACTAATTCGAAATAATCCCTTCCATTGATGCTAAATCTTATTCCTCCACTCCTTCTGCACCCAACTCTGCATAATTAAATATATGTTAGGATTGGATTTTTTTTAATATATTTGACTAAATTATCATATAACATATACGAATAACGACATACTTTCTATACAGTATGGGTACGATGCCGGCCTTGTATTTGGCGATGGTTAGAAAGGAAGGTTGAGACATGTCGAAGTGTGGTCTTGGAGGATTACACCAACCGCCATTGTCATTAGGGAGTGCATAGTTTGGAGGACAAAAGTTTGTGGCAGTAACTGTGATGAAAGTGCCCTTAAGGCACCATTGCGGCACTTGGCTTGCATCACAAACTATCTGATAGCAACCGCCGCATGCCTTCCCGTCATTAAACAGAACGGTACTCAGAGCCGCCGTCTTCGTACCGTAACCGTCTGTGTACAGATTCCCATAGCCACATGCACCACCTACAACAAGAACTCACAACGATGAGTTAATGAATCCGAACAAAAAATATATCAAGTTGAATAATCTTGATTATATAAGTTAGGTACCCATTGTTCCCGAGGCATCGGCTCCACCATAGAAAGTTGCATGAGCTTTCTGCCACGGTGCACATTCAATTCTATGTTGTGCAATGAATAACACCAAACACAATAATAAAAAGGAGAATGTTTTCATTCTCTCTATATATATCTCCGTTTAATTTGTCTAATCAAGCTAAGGAAATGTAACGTACTTGATTATTTTGCTGCATAAGATGGCAAAATCATATGGTAATTTATAGAAGCAGTTGGGACAGTGGAACGAACAACGAACTAGTTCGATAATCAAACGGGTTCAAAGTATTGAGAAATAAAAATAGTATCGAGAGTTGACTAAAAAAGTCAATTCTCGCTCTTATTTTAAAAATAATAGTGGATAACATGCCTTAAAGAAGTAGGGATAATGGTAGGTATAGATAATCACGAAATAAACTAATTAATTGGTTTGTATGCGCATAACATTAACACGTTTAATCATTTCTAGGATCCGTGGTACGTACAAATAGTCAAATACAATATAATCAATCAAATGTGGTTTCCACAACTTGCGGCGGTAAACCTAACATGCATTTATCCTATAGACCAACCCACTTGGATGATAGCTTATCCAACATATATTACAGAAATTAAATAAACAAGATGCTATTATTCCGTACTTATACGTAAATGGTACACGCAATAATGAAAGATAAAGAACGAAACTATGGGTACCTAGCAGGTACGTACATTGTAACATGCAATGTGTTATTATTATTGATATGTATTTGTAGTTGACTTATTATCTGTTTATCAAGAAATGGGCATTTTTTTTTAATGTTTATATAAGCAGCTATTGTAGAAGAGGGCTAAGCAACTGTTATTAATACATGTGTTGTGGCATGTTTCATGGAATTAGTTGGAGTCACAACTCACAAGGCACATGGCTGATGCCATCCCTTAACGCTATTTCCGGTTATACATACCACATTCTTCCATGTTCAAATGTCAGTTTCACATTGCACATTCTGCTTCTAAGGAATTTGGGATTAGTACTTAGTAGTATGATATAATCAATATTGTTAAACGTTTAAGCATTATTTTGATATTTTTATTTTCTTAATAATTAACACGCACATTTTTTAATTAAAAAGTAATTTAAACATAATTAATTAATAATAATCATATTTTTATTCGAATGTTTAGAGTGATTGGTGTATGTATCCATAGTGATATTATGGTTAAGAAAAAGTATTGAAAACAACCAATAAATCTGTCAATAATTGAACATTAAAAATTATGTGAAAACTTATGTGTAGTTATCTTCATATGAAGTTGTTAATTAAGAATCATTAAATGAGTTGACATATTTGACTAAATTATTATCAAATAGCTTTTATATATTAACTTTATATAAAAATAATGGTTTAATTATTCTATTGGTCCCTATAGTTTCACCAAATTTTCAATTAGATTCCTATATTTTTTTTTCTTTTAATTGGATCCATACACTGCTTTTAATTTTATAATTAGGTCTTTCCTAGTATAAAAAATATTAGAGTTAATTGAATATTTCTTCGCAAATTGAAGGTATTCATAATTAAAAACCTAACTAAATTTTTGATCGCATGTATTTTGGGAGAAATATTCTGTTAATTTTAACGTTTTTGATATGAACAGGACCTAATTATAAAATTAAAAGTAGTGTAGGGACTCAATTGAAAATAAAAAAGTATAAGAACCTAATTGAAAATTTGATAAAACTATAAGGATCAACATAGTAATTAAATTAAAAATAATTGTATGTGAATTTTTATTTAAAATTAAACATTTAAAACTAAAGAAACAAAAATATCTAAAACTCAATTAAAAATAACATTTGAACATGAGATAAAGCAAAATCAATTTAGGATATAATATTTAAGGTTTAGAATTTAAAATTTATAAAATGATAAACAAGGACAACAGGAGATGGTGAGTGATGACCGGTGACGGCTGACCACATTGGACGAGTGAAATTGTAGTGTTGGAAAGAAAGAGAAGAAGTGAAAGGATATTTTTTTATTAAAGTTGTGAGAAATTGGGTTTGTTTAGTTATTGGTTAAAGTTGATTTTCTTATTTTTTGGATTGTGTTGTTAATCAATAACTTTAAGTGATAGCTGATTCTTGTTAATTGGTCACAAACAGTTGACTGAAGCGAATAATTTTGGAACGAAAAATAACTATTTAATTCCAAAGCAGCCGTTTTTGGGATGCCGAATCCAAGAAAATGCATATTTTTTGGGCTGTCAAGGCAAATAACTTTGTTGTATATAAGAAAATTTTTGAAGAAGGCTTGGGCTACGAAAACTAAAATCCTTGTAGTGAACGAAGTAGCTAGGACATTCAGAAACTTATGACCCAATCAATTAGCACACAGCCATGAATTGCCCTAAATTAGACCAAATCTTAATACGTTGCATTCGGTTCCAATATATTGGTTATAATAGGAACGAATCCAAAAATATTATTGTGAGAGTCAATAATATATATAATATTAAAAAATTATACAAAAAATTTATATAATATAAAATATATTACAAAAATATACTGATAAAGAATATATTTTAAAATATAAAAAATATATATGTATTTTTTATTAATGAAGTAATCGATTTTTAGTATCATAAAATTTATTGATAATAGAATATGTGTCAAATTTTTTAGTAATTTTTTTTAATATAATTAAAAGACAATTAACAAGAAATTTATTTTTTATTTTATTTTTGAATTATTCTTCATAACATTCATAGCTAAAAAAGATATCTCAATTGTAGTAGTTGAAACATAAAGAATTAATACCAAATGAATCAAGAAGGACGTCCACAAAAAGAAAAAAATTCACTTTATAAGATTTGAAAAATTTTATTTAATTAAAAAATATTAGTAATAATATCTTTTCAAATTTTTTTAATATTGTTACTTACTTTTTAGATATTATAAATCATTAATATTTAACTTAGATTAGACTTTTATTTATATTAAACTAAATACTAAATATTTTTTTAAAATTAAATCATATTTAATAACTTATTACTATTAATCTTTTTTTAAAAAAGTTGGGCCGAGACCTCCACTTGCCCCGTATGTCCGTCCCTGGCTATAGTCAAATAGTAGATAGAATTTTTGTATGCGTGTGGGCGTAGTGTATGTAAATGTGGCCTAGGATTAAAAATTGTCTAATCCATTAGACTTAGAAAAAAAACACCAAATCTAAGCTGCATTACTCACTCCCACCTTAAAGTAAGCATAATTGCAGCTAAGGCTTAGTTCAGATAGTAAATCATGTATCTCTTAATATGCTGCATCCGGTTCGAATCTTGGTGTGGGCACCAAGTTGAAAAGGAATCCTTTAGTGTTGTGTGGGTGAGTATGTAGTGTGAGTATATAATGATACCTAAGATTGTGGGTTGTCCAATCCATCCGACCAAAAAAAAGTAAGCATAATTATAATTAATTTGGTTGGTTCAATAGTTGATTCATTAATCTGTTTAAAAAAATATTAAGAGATTTAAATTTTGTCTTGTACATATAGTAATCTATTAGTTAATAGTAAATTCTTAAACAGAATTTAATTCATGACAGATTAATCTTTTATATGCTAAATTAAGAAATATTGTGAGAAAAAAAAAACATAATTATAAAGTGTCATTTGAGCTTTTAGAAGTGTGTATTAATTACACTCAGCATGATTTTGGTAAAACTTTGTTTCACTTTATTTTTGGTAACCTAAATAGGGTTATCGAATTAAACTTCTATGAAGATCTTAATTTGGAGAACAGATACGATTTCTCTAAAAAAGAATAAGCTTCATCCGAAAATTATTTAGCGTAAATATCGAATCTGTATATGTCAAAATATTTGTGATAAATTACAAAACAATAACATAAATAAAGTGAAGTAAAAACTTGGAAATAAAATGCTTGAAAAAAAAAAACAATGTGAAGACAAAAATATCACGAAGAGAAAGAAATAAAATAAATAAGAACATTAAATAAAATCACAAATAAATTGAAATTTAAAATAAATAAAAAATTAAAATATCCGAAAAGAAATGAAAAGCAATAAAACAAAATAAACTGAAAATAAAAGGAAAAAAATCAAGAATAAAAGAAAATTGACTATAGACACTCACATACACTTGTACTTTATGGATTTCTTTGACGTCAATATGACTTTGGATGATTTTGTAGAGTTTTGTGTAATGGTGTAGTGTTCAGATTGAAGCCCTTTTTTTTTCTGCATTTTTTCTATTTATAGATCACAAGGATAAATTTGCAGAGTGTTTTCCTCTTCCTACGATCTAGCTTTCTCGTATTTTTCAGATCATAACACAGCGATACTATCTTGATAATGAAAAATCTTAACTCTCAAGTTTAACGTCTTAGGTCTTCTTTTATCCTAGTCTTCAGGTTTCATATTCCATAAAACGTTTTTGAATAAAATCTTCATATGATTATTTTATTTCAATTTTTTGAAGTCACCAACTCGACTCCTTTTATGATAAGTCGAATCCTTATGTTAACGTTCTTATGGAACAACTCATATATCGTAATACTTTGACTTACATTCTCATGGAATAACTCACGCGCTATAACATTTCAATTTACATATTATTGACTTACTTTTAGGTCAAACCATTAAAATCGCGCCATCTATAATGTCAAATTTTTATGCTAACAAAATTAAAAAGTTAAATGTTGAAATAAAAAATGTACACCAAACTTTAAGAATGATAAATAAACATTAACGAAAATACAATAATATAAATTATCAACGAACATTTTCTCTTTAGGTGAATAACTAAAAGTTACATGTACTGAAGATTTAAATTGTGAAAAGTATAGTCAAGCATGAAATAAGTTGTAGTCTTTTCAAGAGGAAAACTAATATCACAACCACTTCAACTAAAATATTTAATATACCATTGGAATTGTTAATAAGTCCAATTAAGCTCCATTGTTGGGACCAACCTTGGGTTCTTTTAGTGGATAATCTCAAAATTTGTTTTCCGAAATGATATCGAAACTATCTTCTAAGGCAAGGATAATGTAATGATGTTGGATACGTCTCCGGAACCCTAGATATATCAATCATGCATTATCCATGGAAATGGCATGTATTGTTTTAGGTAAAAAAAAAAAAAAAAAAGAGCACTCTTCTTATTTACGAGATACTTAATTAATATTTTCTTTATTTATAAAATATACATATTTATTTTTAAAAAATTAATAATATAAATTTTAGTCTATTTGACAAAAATACTTATCAATAATTATTATAATTATATACGTATATCAATAAAATAATTTAGTCAATTTAAATAATAATTAAAAAATATTATTATTGTAATAAATTTTATTTATTTTAATATTTATCTCATAATATAAAAAATTCAAACTTGGTATAAAAATATTTAATTTAAATTTTTTATATATTTATTTTATAATTAATAATAAGATGTGTAGAAAATTTTATTATGAATTGAATTATATAACATCATACAGTTGATAATTAAAAGTTGATGATTATTAGTATGAAAATTATTAATGGATGAATAGTAACCAATTAATAATGCAAAACAAATTATTATGAGAATGATGATATATATATGTATAGACGTACACATCACCATGCTTATCTTCCATGGAGTTCCTGTGGAGGATATGTTGTTTTCATTGGTTTCGTCCAATCACACGCCTTCATAAAAGTGGGACCAATTTATCAACCCAGCTGTATGTTATTGTTGGCAACCAGCATCTACTCCTATAAACTCTTTCTACAGTGTAAAAATCTCTTCATCTATGGTATACTTCTATCTACTATATAAAGGCTACAAGGGTTGCCCAATTTCTCTTCACTCTTCCATCCCCCTTCTAATTTTAAAAGCTTATGCTATTTTGCATTGTCACGTTCGTCTTTATCTTGTTAATTATTATTGCTCTTTGGTACGTACGTAATTCATTACTAGCTACTATATAGTTGCTTTTAATATATACTTATCGAATTAGAATATAGGCGCGAACACTTTCATGTATATATATATATATACACGTAGTCCATTAATTAAAATATTCCATGTATTAATATGTGTTAGTTTGCGTAGAATAATTAAAAAAAAAGCATTTCTATTTTATTTTATAGTTCAATTCCAATACACTAATAACAATTTTCTTATATATATACAAGAATTGAAATAGTGTGGATACAACTTAACCTTATTTATTTACTATAGTTTAACAAAATATGATTGGATAATTGATATAGCATTGAATTCTTAATTCTAGAGTTTAATTTAAGTTTTTTCTTATCTTCATAAAATAACAATATTATTATTATCAATGTTTGAAAGATAAGAATTTTCAGCTCAAAATTTTCCAATTTTAATTATATTTATGTCAATGTAATATATTCGCAATGATATATACCTCACGCGCGCATGCATATACAATTGACATTAATTGGATTAATAGCATATAATAATGTCTATTCATATTATTCTATTCCATTTTTAAAGTGACTATACGTTTATTTCTCCTGTAGTATACTCATGTATAATATTTAATTTGCATTCATAGTATCAAAAGAATATCTTTTATTTATTTTATAATCATTTACATATATGCTTATTTAGAAAATGAGTTATATATAATTCTCAATCTCAAAATTCTAAAATAGCACAACATAAGTTTTTTCAACTACATTGTGTATGTTTTATTCTTTTTTCGTGTTATAATTTTTTTAATTTATTGGTTTATATTTTATTTTTTTATACTCTGTATCACATTCTTGTTAAGTATAAACCAATTTAGCATTTTTCTTTTGTATTATTTAAAATTTTGTTTCATAATTTTTTAAAACTTTTATTTTTTCTTTTAACAGTCGTAGTAAAATTTATAAAAATATTTTAATTTAATATCTATCATTTCACGTATAACATCTATAATTTTATACTCATTACATTAATAATTTCATATATATAACGTCCTCAATTAAAATATTTTTTCAATTAATATTATCCAATCTTAATAATCCAACTATGTCTATAATTTTAGATAAATATCATTTATGATTTCATTCTCGTAACATTCATAATTTCATGCATATAAGATATGATGCACGGGTGGAAACTTGGTTGTGATTTTTGTGTTTGATTCCCATCAGAAGTAAGGAGTGAATGAGCACTATGAAGTGCAGGAGAGGTAGCAATGGATGTCTCAAAAACATGGTTTTGACAGCTTTTATGGTGGCCGTGGTTGTTGTCCAACTCCAACATGTGAGTTGCAACGGTGTTGGTGTTGGTGGCAATGGATTTGTTCAACGAAGTGGCACCAACTTTGTTGTGAATGGGAAACGTTTCTACTTCAATGGATTCAATGCTTACTGGCTCATGTACATGGGAACTGATCCATCTACAAGGTCCAAGGTCACAACCACTTTACAACAAGCCTCCATTCATGGCTTAAGGGTTGCAAGAACTTGGGCCTTCAATGATGGACCTAATTACAGAGCCCTCCAGATTTCTCCGGGCACCTATGACGAGAATGTGTTTAGAGTACGTATTACATAATATTGTAAATCATTAGATAATTTGATACGTTTGACTGAATTATTTATCAGATTGCAATATCAACGTCATGCGAAGACGTATTCATGAAAGTAGCCATCTTAATATATATTTTCTCTATTTTATTTTTTGATATCTGTCACTGTCAACTTTTGATACATGTATCTGTGTTTGTATAGGGATTGGATTTTGTAGTTTCAGAAGCGCGAAAATATGGGGTGCGGTTGATACTGAGCTTTGTGAACAATTGGAAAGATTTTGGTGGGAAGAATCAGTATGTGCAATGGGCAAGAGAGCATGGTGGCCAAAATGTTAACAATGAAGATGACTTCTTTAGTAACCCAGTTGCTAAGCAATACTACAAGAACCATATTAAGGCAGGTTACATTCATATTCATATATTATATACTTGAGACCATGCATGCAACACATAAAGTAGTCTCATATTTAATCATGATATATAATTAATTCGGTTATATAATAGACACTATTTTAATATTAGTATTTTTAACTTAAAATCATTTCAATATATAATTAGTTAACTTGTGCGTACTTCATAATTAAATTCTTTATGAGATTTTAACTGTACTATTTTGAGAGAATATATATTTTATAGGCCTCTTATAGTATAGCCTTGAGGAAAAAACACACACATATATATTATCCATATATTTGGTTTATGTGTTCCAAATTAAATTGTGGTCTAAACAACATGCTTTTTCATATATACTTATCTTCTAGTTAGTGGCACATAACATTATTTATTTGTAGGACATATCGGAAAGGTGGAAGGTTTAATTTGAGGACAAAGACAAATAACTTTCATCCCATGTTGGAAAGACGGAAATATTTTGTTCTCCTTTCTCTTGTCCCATCAATTAAATTTATTAATTTCACGAAAACAAAAATACTATAAATGCCTTAAATCATTTTTAATAATTTTTCAAATAAAAAATTGAACGGATACATGCACATATATATATACAGGCTGTGGTAGGAAGAAGAAACACGATAACAGGGGTGGCATATAAGGATGATCCAACCATTTTTGCGTGGGAATTGATGAACGAACCTCGTTCCCAAAGTGACTACTCAGGCAAAGTTATCAAGGTCATTTTCTTATAATTTCGCCATCATAGCTATACAACATTTTACAACTGGCTACAGTGCCAATCAATTAATTATATTAACAAGTATAGCCTAACTAGATAAATAAATAAAGAAAAAGCTTAATTAGGATAGGCCACCTAATTTTGGACATGATAATATATGAATGGGTGTTGGGTTTTTCAGGAATGGGTGATTGAGATGGCTGCTTATGTGAAATCCATTGATACAAATCATTTACTTGAAGTTGGACTTGAAGGCTTCTATGATGAAACCAGAAAACAATTCAATCCAGGATTTCAATTAGTTGGCACTGATTTCATTTCTAGCAACCAAGTTCCCCAAGTCGATTTTGCTACCATCCATCTCTATCCGGATGAATGGTATGTATATAAATATGTCTTTGTGTCAAAATAGAATTTAATTTTAATGCATTGATAGTATAAAATATTTTTTTAGATAATCATTTATGTGATAAATGAAAATGGTAATTACTTTTGATGATGTAACATTACATAATTTAATACATGTGTAAAACTATTTTATATTAACAGTACATCAAAATTAAATTCTATGAAAATAACATTAAGAATTATTATTTAATAATTTTCAACAATCATCTTCATATAAAGATATCTTTAAACGAGTGTTTATCTATACTATAATCTTATCATAAAAATAATGCAATTAATAATTGTCATGATACTACTTAAAATTTATTCTGATAAGAGGAGACACATAAATGGTTATATCTCTAATAAATTCTTTTAAGTAAGAACTTTTTTAATTTTAAATTGTTTGGATTTTTGCATATATTTTCTTTTTTTTTCTTAAAAAAAAAGTCTTATACATTTTTTTTTGGAATTTAACAAAGATCAAATTCTACACTTTTCAATTATAAAAGTTTTAATATTATATTATGATATTAGTTTTTTTAAAAATTTAAATTAATAGAAGAAAACATACAAATAATTACATCTCTAACAATAATTAATAATATTATGATATTATTTACTTAATTTTTTTATTAATACTTTATTATGGATATATAGGATGGCAGGGGCGAACGAAGTAGCAAAGGGTGAATTTGTAGACAAATGGATAAAAGGGCACATTGAAGACACACAGAACATTTTGAGAAAGCCCATTGTTGTTGGAGAGTTTGGCAAGTCTTCAAAGACACCAGGGTATAGTGTTGAAGAAAGGGACAGTTACATGAGAAAAATCTATGATGCAATATTCACCAGTGCTAGTAGTGGGGGACCTTGTGCTGGTGGGCTTTTTTGGCAGCTCATGGCCCAACAAATGGATGGCTTCCGAGATGGCAATGAAATTATCTTCCAAGAATCCCCTTCTACTACCAAAATTATCGACCAACAATCTTATAGAATGTCATCTATCTCCTAGTTACTAGTTACATACATACATACATCATATACCACCTCCAGCATTTCCCCTCAAATAAATATATATGTATATGTATATAATAGTAATACTTGTGGTGCATGCATGGTACGTAAGTGTAGAAGAATAAGATACTAGCTATTTAAGAGTTGGTTTCAATTGTAAGAGATTATAATGTGAAAAACAATACTATATGTTTAATTATTAATTCATGTGGAGCAGATATATCATATCAAAGAATAAGTGCAATAAAATTGAATGCGTCAATCGTCTCTCTCCATTCTCTAGTATTCACATTGAAAACAAAATTGATATTCGTGACCTATACGGCAATAAGAGAATACCTTGATTTTTAAGTTAGTAAGTACCAAAATAGAGCTCAGTGATCACAATTTAGGGCTAACAATACTATCCACACATGGATTTGAGTGTAACGTTGATTTTAATTTATTCGCTAAATTCACAATTTTAATATATAATGTGTAGGATGATAATAGTGATTCATGTGACATGAATTAGAGTGTGTAACAATTTTTTATTCCAAAATTGAAAGAGGATCTCAGTGTAGAATTAAAAAATTGAGAGAAAAAGGCAAAAGAAAACTCTGCATATTATTCAATCATACTATATTTACAATTCATATCAATTCTAATATATATATATATATATATATATATATATATATATATATATATGTATGTATGTATGTATGTATAGGTGAATTCTAATCAACTCTCTGTAAAATAACATGTAAATTATCCTTCATGATGTGTTACATTCTAGTTGGTCAGTATCTTAACTATAGTTAGATTATTTTGTAATTTATGGTTTGAGATGGGTAATGATATAATTTCTTAAAATATTAAAACTTCATTCCCATTAATTGAAGCATATCTTCACTCCTCCATTCTTTTTTCATCATGTAACTTCAGTCCTTTCAAGTATCGTCGTCGCCGCGGTGGTGACAAGAAGCAGCGCCGACGTCGTTGCGATCTACTGCCTTCTCACGCAATCTCTCTCTTCAATGCATCATTTCTTAATGACGTTGTTGAATTTCCATTGCCCGTTCTTCCCCGTCATCGCTATCTCCAGTCGTCTTCACTCTATCCTTCTTTCTGCCGTGGATCACTTCTTACCAACATAATTAAAGGTTAGTTTAGTTATTAAATTTTTTTCATTAAAAAAATATATTTTTATTTAATTATATGATGAAATATATATTCATAGATAAAATATAATATAATAAAATAAATCTATTTAAAATACTTGAAAGTATAATTAAAATAGTGAACATATAAATATAATAATTTGTATTTTAAACAAGTAAACATATTTGTTTATCATACATAAATTATTTAAAAATAAATATATTATTAAAATTAATAATACAAATTTAAAATGATAAAATCCGATTTTCTTACCGTATTCTTTTTATAGTATTTTTATTTTTTTAATTTTTAATTTATTAGTATTTTATTATTTAATTAATAATTAAAAAAATTATTTTTATGAGAAATTATTTTTTGTATTATCTTAAAGAAGAGACCAATACAATAATTTAAAAAAAAACTAAAAATGATATTTTAAAAGTATTTAATATTAAAATTTTTAAATACAAAAATAAATTGTATAAATATTTAAGAGATAGATATAAAATACATGCCTAAAATAAATAAAATAGATAAAATGAGAGTACTCATGAGAAATAACGAATTATTTTTGTCTATTTTATTTATTTTAGACATACTCACGAGAAATAAAAAATTATTTTTATCTGTTTTATTTATTTTAGACATGTATTTCATATTTATATCTTAAATATCTATACAATTTACTTTTGTATTTAAAATTTTTAATATTAACTATTTTTTATTTAAAATGTCATTTTTACATTATTTTTTAAATTGTTATATTGGTCTCTTTTCTAAGATAATACAAAAAATAATTTCTTATGAAAATAATTTGTTTAATCATTAATTAAATAATAAAGTACTAATAAATTAAAAATTAAAAGAATAAAATACTATAAAAAAATATTTGTGAGAAAGTCGAATTTTATCATTTTAAACTTGTGTTATTAATTTTAACAATTTATTTATTTTTTTAATAATTCATGTATGATAAAAGAAATATTTACTTGTTTAGAGTACAAATTTTATTATTATATTTGTATATTCCTGATTTTAATTATATTTTTAAGTACTCTAAATAGATTTATTTTATTATATTATATTTTACATATGAATATATGTTCTATCATGTAATTAAATAAAGATATATTTTTTAATGACAAAATTTAATAACCAAACTAACCATTCTACGATAGAAAGAGGGATTGAGTGAGAGGACCAGGAAATGACGTTGGCGCTGGTTATGTTGGGAAGGACGGCAAAGTTACGGACAAAGGAAATTCAACGACATCGTTAAGGATGATGCACTGAAGAAAGAGAAGAAATTGCGTGATAGAGCAGTAGATGACGACTGTCGCTTCTTGTCACAAACAAGGACGACATGCTTGCAAGAATTTGAAGCTACGTGATGAAGAAAGAATGGAGGAGTTAGAAGGGTGCTTCAACGGGAATAGAGTTTTTGATACTTTAAAAAATTATACCATTACTCATCTCAAATAGTAATTACAAGATAATCTAACTATAGTTAAGATAATGACCGATTAGAATATAACATATCATGAAGGGTAACTTACATGTTATTTTAGAGGGAATTGGATAGAATTCACCATATATATATATATATATAGTAACCCAAGTTAGCACAACAGTTTTCAACCATTTTGTAACTAACCAAGGATAACTCTACTGCCAATACTCCCCCCCTCCCCTCAAACTGAGGTACTTGGAAGTATGTACCCTCAGTTTGTCTCTGTATTTGCTGAAAGCTTGAACAGACAGGAGTTTAGTTAATGTATCAGCTATCAAATCCTGTGAAGGTATGTGTATGACATAGAGGTCTTTATTATTTACCAAATCCCGATTGAAATAAAGATCAAGTTCAAGATGTTTACAACGACTATGTAGTACTGAATTCGCAGATAGCAAACATGTACTTAGATTGTAGCAATAAATTTTTGGAGAAGTTGGTTGAGGTATCTTAAGTTCTACCAATAACTTTTGTATGGATATAATGTTAGAATTTTTATTTTAATTGTGATTCAATTTGTTAATATAGAAATTAGTTTGGGTGGTGTTGTAATTATTAATTAATTATATTGGCAGTTGGTCTGTTTTTTGATGGAAAGAACACGACTGTTGATAAACTTTATAAAGTTTGGGTCTCCAGTTTTGAAAACACAACAAAACAAACACATTTTGATTCTATATGGCTTTGTGATTCAAGAATTGGAAGTTCCAAATTAAATCAAAGAATTTATTCACAATGACTGGAGTTATGTAAATTACTGGTTTTATAAAATTTCTAACACATAATCTCAGATTTAGAAGCTGCAATCGTCCTATACTCTGCCTCAGTACTGCTCTGACTTACTTTTGTTTGCTTCACACTCCTCCATGAGACTAAATTGTTGCCAAAGTAAACACAAAATCCTGTAATAGACTTCCGATCGTCCAAGTCTCTACCCCAATCTGCATTTGCAAATGTAAGTAGTCTAAAATCAGTGGATTTTGTGAATAGCAGACCAAATTCTACTGTCCCTCGCACGTATCTTAGTATACGTTTGACACTCTTTCATTGTGAAATAGTTGAGTTGTGCATAAATTGTGATACACAATTTAATGCAAAACTGAGATCTGGACGAGTCATAGTAAGCCAAGTAAGGTATTGAAGTGCTCCCACTATGGTTCTATATTCTTTTGGATTATCATAAGCCTCTGAGTCATTTGATGCTAGTTTTGAATTTGAAACAATTGGTGTTGGTAATGGTTTTGATTGATCATACCACATTTCCTTAAGGGCTCACGAGCATAATTTGTTTGAGTAATCAAGAGCTGTCCTTTTGACAAGTAATATACCTCAAGCCCAAGGAAGTAGCTAAACTTCTCTAGATCTTTCAAAGGAAATACTGCATTGAGCTTCCTAATGAGAGAAGAGATTTATGATTTATTATTTTCTGCCACTATTATGTCATCTACATTTACGAGTAAATATATAGCATAAGAAGAAGCAATTTTCAAGAATAAAAACACATCAGACTTTGCATTAGTAAATCCAAATTGCTTCAGTGTTTGTGATAATCCATAAATTGCTTTATGCAAATCACAGACTAAAGAAGAGATAATATTGACATATCCTTCACGTTGTACCATATACACTTGTTTTTCCAATTTTTCATTTAAAAAGGTATTATTAAAATTGAATTGGCTAAGTTCCCAACCTAAAGAAACAACCAATGTCAAGATAATTCTAGGTGTAATCCTGTTTTGATTCTTAAGATTTAAAGTGTCTTATTTGAATAAAAAAAAAATTTATTTAATTTTAATTTAGTCCCACCATGAGGTCAAAGTTAAATAATTGATGAAATGTCCTACACGACAACAATGTAAGAACAAGGTCTATAATTTGGAGAATAAGTATAAGCTCCAGAGGCATAAAATCAACCGGGATGCATCTCGATAATCTGGAGAATAAGTACAAGCTCTAGATGCACAAAATCAACTGTGGATACATTAATACATTTATTTATCATTTTTTTTACAATTTAAATGAAATATTTTCTATAAAACTAAGGAGAATAAATGATAAATAAATGTATTGATGCATTCACGGTTGATTTTATGCCTCTGAAACTTGTACTTATTCTCCAAATTATCGACCATGTTCTTATATTACTGTCATGTAAGATATTTCGTTAATTATTTAATTTTGACCTCATGATATGATTATATTAAAGTTAAATAAAACTTTTTTTATTCAAATAGAACACTTTAAATCTTAAAAATCAAAACAGAATTATACCTAAATGAAAGAGTCCAATTGAATACTTTATCCAAAAAAAATTAAAATACGAATAGAACTTGAGTTTTAAACTTGTAAATAGCATTGGAGTGAAATTTAAACTTTACCCTTCTTTATCCATTACCACCCTAATCGCAATTAGCTTAATTTCCGTCATGATGACTTCATACTATACGTCCACATTTTAGCGGTTGATACATAAACATAAATCGAATTGACATATGCTTTTATTCTTCGGGCTGATGGCAATACTTCTCATAGCCCATTACAATATTAATCATACAATTAATATTCCATTTTGGCATATAATATAATGACGAAAAACTCTTGGGACCAGCACAATTTCTAGTATTTTTAGTATTATTTAATCAATATAAATATTAAATTATTTTTAATAAATAAATTTTATTAATTCATATTATAAATTCTGAAAAATATAAATATTATATATAAATTCTAATAAATATAGATATAAATTATATATTTTTTATATATAAAATATTTATAAATATAAATACAAATTATTGTTGGTTAAATGCTTCTTGGTCATACAGCATTATTCTATAATAACAGCTATATAAATAATCTCAACCAATATGATAAGAATTTTATTATTGCCCGCTGACTTTAATTTGTCGCCCTCTTTATTTGTTAACAAAAATATGTTGTGTCAAATGAATGTGTACATGCATTCTTGATTTTCCAAGATTGAAGAATCAAAATTTGATATACTTGATGAGCCCTTTTTCCAGGACTAAAGTTTGGAGATAGTGTATTACTATACCCTCCCAGCCATTTTGATGATGCTACATGTAATGCCATCACATACATGTTGATAAATGATAATCATCCATCCATCCATCCATCCATGCATGCAAGTATCACTAAATGATTGTGCCATTGGTTATGATAGCATCTTTCAAGATCACAGTGATTCCTGATCGAATATAAAACCCCTCAGTTGGTCTGTCACCTTCTTGCACATTCTGCACTCACACCACATTTTTCATCTAAGTTCAATTAAAAATAAGAGTTTAATTTTGATATAATGCCACTGTAACTTTTCACGCCGTTAATGTAAGAAGTAATTACTTTTACTAACAAGTTATTACATAATTGAATACACGTGTAAAATTGCTTTACACGGTCAAATGCATCAAAATTATATAAGTTTAATATCAATTAAAACAAACCTTACTCTGATTTATTCTCTATAAGTAAAACATTACTTACTTCTTTGTTTGAAATGATGACGTTGCTTCCAATTCTTGCATTTTTGTCAATTATACAATTCCTACACATAAATTACATTTGACAAGCATAACCAATTAAGAAAAAAACATTACTGAGAGAAAGAAATCTGAATAGTTTGTATGCATTTAAATTCATAAAACATAAGATGCCATACTCTTACAGGTTAACTTAAGAATTTTTGAGGTTTGGAGGATTCTTACACAATTTTGGTATCTTTCCCAATACCTACTGGAACATGCCCTGCTGCTAACATAGCTGCTCTTTCAACTTCTGTTTGGTAATAATCAGCACCCATCATCATAGTATCCTGTGATGAAAACATTCTAAAATTTAGCTATATGAAGAGGCATTGGAGGTTTCACTTTACTTCTAGTTAACAATGTTACCTTAAGGTGCACGCCAGAATCAAGTCTCGAGCGAATTCCCACAATGGAATGTTCAACATTGCACTCTCTTAAGAAACAACCATCTGAAATCAAAGAATTAACTACCTACAATGGAAATTATTGCAGAATCTGATTAGACACCCAAGATTGGTTATAGCAACTGACAATGACATGTTCCGAATTATAGTACCTGACAGTTCTCCATTTTAGTTGGTGGTAGGAACCTAGGACATGTGTAAATAGGCTTGCACTGATCATACAACTGAAACTTGGGACACTTCAAAATTGGAAGAAAAAATGCATTAGTCTGTGATTTATAAACTCATTGGAACTTTTTTTTTTATCGCTTAGAACTAGCAACTATGAATACTAAAATTCCTACCTGATCTGTAAGGGACAAGTTTGCATCAAAGAAGGATTTTATAGTCCCAATATCTTCCCAATAACCACTGAAAAGACATGCCTGTGATGATATAGTATACAAGGGCCAACCTTGATTATATTATATGCACTGAAAATGGAATATGATAACTAAATGCATTCATCAAAAACTGCACTGACACTAACTACTTCAGCTAAAACAACTAGTGTGATTAGTTCTTTACTCTGAGGAACTACCTGGACATTAAAATCTCTTGCAGCCATTGGAATGACTTCGGATCCAAAATCATTTGCATTAGGATAACATTCCCTGAAAAATTGTCATTAAAGGAAACATAAAGAGTCTTTTTTTTTTCCTTGTCCGACCGGGAAAAAAAAGGTTCTATGTTCATCCAACGATTTCAATATTGGACAATATAGTTCATGAAATGATGAGAAGCCAACAGCAAACAATATAGCATGATCAACCATATGGAAGTGTAAAGATTTCCAACAGTAAAAGTATAGAGAAAACTGCTAGTTTTACTATCCTTGTTTCTAAATTTTCTTTTTCGCTTATTATCTTACTGCTGCTTTTGGAACTATTTTTTCTCCCCCTATCTTTTGAATTTATAGATGAACTACCAACAATGGAAAACACAAACAGTTAATAAACTTAATTACCTTAGAAGTTTTAGTAGAGTGTCTATTTTAAACACATATATACCCATTGAGGCAATATATGGAAAATTCCTTGCTTCTTGAGCTGATAATCCAAGAGCACTTGTATCTACATGCTATGAGAACAAGTAATTCAATCAGTGAATTGTGACTTCAAATTGAACAACTATAGTTATAGTTATATGATTTCTTTTTAAGATATGTGAACTTGGAAGAGTAACAAGTAACAACCATAGATCTTAACAAGTCCCCCTTTGGCTTTTCCAAGAACTGGCGTATCCGGCCTCTTTCATCAACTCTAACTAGTCCAAAATCAGAGGCGCGACTACAGATAAATCAAGAAGAAAAATGCAAATATCTGAGTAAACCAATGTGAAAAATGGAAATGTAGGATAATATTGATCTTAGAAGAAACACCACCTAGAATACCTGCCATCAACTGGGAGACAAGACACCGATATATCAGCATGCGAATCAACATGTTTCTGCATATAAGAGATCACTGGTCAAATGAAAATGTTCACATGAGAAAGTGAATCAGCAAAGTTGAATTGAAATCTAAAACCAACCTGCACAAGTTCCATGTAGTCCATTCGATAGAGCTGATCGCCACACAATATCAAGATGTTCTCTATGTTTTTATGCTCAGCATCCTAAACAAGTTCCACAAAATCACTTCATGAACAACTGCAGCTATAATAGCATTCAAATCTTCTTGTTGAAAAAAGGACTACTCTGCCAAATGCACCATTTTATGAGCAGAAACAAAAAGGATATTTATGTCATTACCTCAAACAACCAGAGGAATTGTCTTACAGCATCAGCAGTACCCTGAAACCACTTCTTCCCTGATTCACCGGCCGTTTGAGTTGCTGCCAATACCTACCATAACAAACTTTTAGTCTGTGCATACCATGTGTAATAAGTGTTCATGTGAATCATGTCTTAGAGAAAGGTAAAAAGATAACCAAAAAAAAAGTCCTACCTCCACAAAACCCCCACCAAAGTTTATGCCACCTCCCAAATTATATGTTCTTGAAATGTGGCGGTTTAGGGACTGAGAATTAAATTGTGTAAGGACATAAATTTTGTTGATTCCGCTGTTAATACAATTACTCATTGGTATGTCTACTAGCCTGTAGCATCCTCCAATTGGAACCTGAGAATTTATATGAACCATACATAAAAGAAGCACTTATGACTTAACAAATGAATTACTCACTTCTATGTTCAAGATCTTACAGCAGGTTTAGCCCTTCTTTGAGTAAGAGGGAAAAGGCGCGTTCCGGCTCCACCGCCTAATATGATGGATGCAACAGTTTTTGGGTCAGCTTGTGGTCCTGCAACCATTGGTGATTGAAGTGCCTGAAAATCCAACATTCAATTATGCAGAGACATAGCTAAGTGGACTAATAAACATGACTATGATAACTTGAGTGAATACCATAAAATCATTTGCAACATCTGCAAGAGTAGAAGTAGCCAAGAATCTTTTTGTTGTGTTCCTCTGTGCAACACTCAAGAACTTGCCTAAGGGAAAACCTGATCCTACATTATTTGAATGCACCAGTTTTACTGTAGTACCATAGAATGAGGAACACAGAACTCTATGATCATGGTGGATGGACAGATTCTTTGAACCCAGAAACACCGGAAATGCATGCAACTCACTTGCCATCATCATTTTTTCTAAATTTCCATACACCACCACAATTATTTTCTTATATAAAATCTGGTCCTCAAAATGGCCTTAGGTTCTTCTCTCAAGAAACTGAACAAAGTTCAGTAGCACAATCCCGAGCTTAGTGCACTATATTGTATTATATTTATATACATTACACAAGATTACGTTAGAGCCTTATCAAATGTGCTTATTTAGAAGGGAAACATAAAAAAATGAAAAAAGGGAACATCTGAAAGACCTTGTTTATAAGCAATCAAGAAAGAAGGACAAAGAGGAATTGAGGAAGCAATAATAACATGGGTCGCCATTTTGATATTATTAGGTTTAGTTTTGCATGTAACATGTTTGTTATATCATATGATTATATTTATATTTAAAAGAATTAAAGCAAGATGGGTTTTCCTCAAGGTAGAGCAAGGAATGGCTTATTGACACAAAACCAACATGCAAAACCCACCGACTCTTTTTAATTAATTCCTTTTTTTTTTTCTCTTTTTTCTTCATTAGGATCTCAAATCTCTTGCACAACACAAACTCAGTCATAAGTTTTCTTAAGATTCTCCGCAGCTTACACTACACTAAAAGTAGAGAACCGAATCCATATTCCTCCATGCACGCTGTTTTTGTCGACCATTTTATGCTGTTTTTGCGTCCTATCTTTTTTTTTTTTTAAATTGAGGTTTGGGTCTATATTAGTTTAGAACAAATAGTTCACTTTTTCCAGATCAACTATCAACCCACTAAGCCTTTTAGTTTTTACGACTTTCAATCATAACATAATACTAATTTGGTGTATTCGAGGATTCCAGTTTTCTCTATTTTTAAGCTGGCTAGAGAAAGGTTATAGCGCAGCATGTCGTGCATTCTGTTTACTTGACAGCAGATCGTTAGATTAGTCACTAGTTTATACTTTATAGAATGTGATGTCCACATTGCCTACTCACAATTTAGCTTCTATTATAAGTTCAAAAAATAAAAAATTATAAAAAAGAAAAAATAAAAGACAGAAGAACCAGGGTTCAATAATAGCTCTAAAATCACTAGGAAGAAGAGGAAAAGAAAAAAAATGCAGCAACAATAAAATAATGACAATGAGAAGAAAACATATGAAGAAGGAATGTTAAGAAAGAGGAAGAACGCAAAGAAAAATGAGAAGAAAGAAGAGAATACGAACGTTTACATTAATAGGAATAATTTGGGCGTATATTGACGGCCTCACTAATGAAACTGATTTTTGTTGAATTTAGACCAACTTAGTTGGACTTAATTGCCATAAAACTCTTGAATGTGTAGCAAAACTGTTGTTGGAATATTCTGATGGGTTCATTTTTAAGCATTATCTTCAATGGTAAAAATCTACATATCACATAGTAAAGTAAAAGTTTTCAATTGAAGTAAGAGAGAGTTACAAATATATTGAAACTTCTGATTTTTGAAAGGAAATAATTTTAAGGTTAAAAAAGGCAATAATTTTAAGGTTAAAAAGGCAATGAAAAAGGGAACTTCGTCCCTCCCTTTACTGAATGAGGATAACTATAGTCTCTTCAAAATCATTTATCATGAAACACTTGATTGGACCCTTACGAAACAACCAAACAAAACCTCACGGAAATAACAATAAAATACAATCTATGGACGAGAGATGTAAGTAACACTCCTTAGTAGGGTAACCTAATGTCTAATGGGTTTTCACTTTCCACAATGAAGACTCTGTCCACCAAAATCTTCCCCTACATGCCAGACTTCTAAGCAATCAGATATTGCTCTTTTAAGCATTTTGATGATACCTTAACATACAAAGAGAAGCGAGGAACTAACTACATGATGCTGTTCTGCTCTGCCTGAAAGAGCAGTTTGCAAACCAGTAAGTGACTACTGCAATTAGAGGCGTCGTTACCAAAAATTAAGGCATTTGCGCGGCATGGGACAGAGAGATGGTGGACAAACTGTAACAGCAAATGCCAACTGTACATTAACAGAATTATGAGCATTGCTAATATACTACATTATTTTATTTGTCTATTCTTAGATTGTTACATAGATGACCAAGCTCTGGCCTAGCATCCATCCATGCAGAAAATTCCATGTCCGAAGGAGAGGTGCAGTAGAGGTAGGATCTGAATGTGATAAGGAAAAAATACCGCCTGCAGATGAAGTAAGGAGAAACAATAAGCATTACAAGATATTTCCAACACTAAACTGCAACATAAATAATAAACAATAATCATGCACCGTGAATAATTTCTTTTATTTTTCCCGACTTTATCAAAATGTTATAATTATTTACTTGATTCAGTTGTTTGGTGTGTTGGTGGATGTGCGCACAAGAAAGATGTTACCACTTATGTCAATATCAATCTTAGACTCATTCAATTTGAAAGTTTGTACCACGTAATACCATATCATATTCTATGACATGCATTATTTAAGCTGTAATAACCCTTTCAAAGACTCAAAACACCATTTGATTACATATTTAGTATTTTTAAAATTTCACCATAATGATTATGAATTTAAATAATAAATATAAGACAAAGGTAGAATTATAGCAAAATTATTTTTTATAAACCATTTTGGGGACTAAACAACGTCACATTATATCAATTCTTGAATTCGGGGCTCTAGCATCCTAATAATACAGATAACCTTTGCGAGTATCAATGAAACATTTCTGCAATTGTACAGTTGAAGGAATAATTTTACCTCAAAGCCTTGATACCCATGTCCATAAGATATGCACGTTTCTCATCATCATCGTCGGTGAACTTTTGAAATGCTTTACTGTAATGAAGAATATCATCTCGAATATGCCCTGCACCTGCACATCTATCGAATAAAAGAAAAAATGTTCAGTGCCTTCAATTAAACATCAACGAAGTCCTTATACTACTATATTGCCAAAAACAAATTTCTCCAATCATAAAATTATCAGGCTTTGGATGATAACCTTTCAATGACAACATCAACATCTGCTTTGCTTTGGGGACCATATATGAGGACTCTTGTAAGGCTCAAAATGTCACGATAGTCGCCCATCCTGAGTGCTGTTTCGTCAGAAGCTCGGGATGGCAGATTCTCTTCAGACACTGCACATATGTGGGGACCATATAATGGCTGTGGGACTGTGGATGCAAAGTTTGCCTCAGCACCAAGTCTACAACAGATGATGGCCATTGCATATGAAACTCCACCAAAACCTGTGTGTGATACAAAAAGATAACTCCCTGCAGAACTACAATCAGGAAGAGTTTAGAAGTATACTATTATATTAAATGAAAAAGTATTTTAAAATATTGATATACAAAGATTACAATTTCTAGACAGTTTGCATGTAAATGCAATTGGAAGTAGGGAGCATATTAAAGGCAATGCTGCTATTGGCTACAATGCATTTAACACACTAGAATAGGACCATATAATACTACGGATAAGCCAAAACTGACACAAGAATAGTTATAACTGGGAAACATTTTGGAGATACAGCATGGCCCCCAAATTATGGAAATCATAGGTTGGTTATGATTCTCTCGATCAGCGGTTCAGCACAGCCAACACAAGGACAAAAATGTCAGCCAACTTTACAAGATAGATGCATTACTGACGAGAATACTTACTCATCTTTACAATACTGAATTGCATCAACATCTGAGGCTAAAGCATCTCTTTCTCGTGTTAAGGGGATCCTCTGGTAGACAATATCATATCCATCATCTTTTAGAGCAGAATAAACTTCTGAAGGTGTCTTCACATCATCTGCCGAAATGTTTTCCCAGTATCCAACCACATCAGATTGATTTGTTGAAGGGTTATATTCTTCACGGTGTAGTAGCATTCGGCCGCCAGAATGTCTTATTTCAGCTAGTATATCTTCTTTCAACCGAGCTTCAATGTGCTCCACCTGCATTTTATTTACCATGAGTTGTGAAACACGTGAATTCTTTGATATGATAACGATAGACAACTGAACAAGATGACTTACCACGGGACCAGTGATTCCCACATACTTGAGAGTATCAACAGGTTTGTTTAACTCCCTTAGGACAAAGGGAGTACCATTGATATAAACAACTGCTTCCTCCCTCACATCAGTTAATATAACTTTTCTAGCAGTTAAGGCAGTTGTAGGCTTAGCTTCCAAATAGGTTAGCATCTCCTTGGCGCCAGTGATGGTTGGAGTTGCCATGCTATACACAGGGTATTCATCAACCTGAAAAAAATAAAAAAAAAAAGCAACTTTTAGGCATAATAGCATTACTGTAATCACCAAAGGAAGTTCACATAAGCCTCCAAGATCAAAAATGACAGAGCAGCTAGCGGTAAGCATATGATGGTAAGATTGTCATTTCACTTCTTTAGTGGTTCTCACAATCACACGTGTTTAATAACTTTTGCATATTAATAAGCAAAGTTTGGTAGGCTTAACTGTCATATCATGATCCCATAGTTAGAAAACAACTTTTTGAATGTTAAAATGATGAATATAATATAAAATTATAATGTACTAACACCATTTTTTCTGTAGAATAATCGGTTAAGTAAATTATTTACTAATTGAAATAATGCAGTTGTGCAGACAACAGTTTTCACAATAACTTTGCACCATAAAACATTAAAGATGCTAATTCTACCTACACTTGGATGATCCTGATGTCCCCACTGGACGTGTAGCCTTACCCTCTGGCATCACAAACTTGATGATAGTTAGTTTTTTAGTAGTAATTAAGTAAGCATACCTTGTAAACATTTGGTGCACCATGTATTTGTATGTTACTGGAAGTTCTCTGACCAGGAAAAAAATACATTTTCAGAATGGAACCATTCCCGAGAACAGAACCATTTCGGGACTTGACAATAGCCTCCATCACTGCATCTCCATGCTGAGATTCTTGTGGTTGCCTCAACTCTTCCTATAATGCAGATTGGTTATTGAAGAAATTCAACTTCAAATTGAGGGAAAATAATAGTTCTAAAGTAGAAAAATATTTACAGGGACAGTGAAAAATCGCCCTGGCCTCAGCCTGATGCTCCATTTCATAGCCTGCACCTCTGGCCTCTGGTGCAACCAAACCTTAAATGTCATTTTGGATCCTCCTTGTCCACAGAACGCATCAAATGCTCCACTTCCAAGATATGCTGCGAAAGCAATTAAACGGAAGTACCTCTCTAGGTACTCAGCACCACGATTCAAAGCTACCCTCCTTACTCTAGGCTCAACGTGCTGTTGATTGAATACTTTTCTATACTTCAGAACAGCTTGACGAATGTTTTGAAGAGCAGAACATCTATCAATAATAGCATCTAAGGCTTCCCGACATTCAACACCATTTTCAAATAATGTTGTTATCTTCCACAGCAAGAGGATGTCATTTATACCAAAGACACGGCTTTGTTTCTCATCTGTTGTTATTTGCAAAGTATCGGAGGTTAATGCAGTGGCATTGCCCCCAGCTTCATCTCCACTTGAGGAACCACTATCTGATTCTTCATGGGTCACATCAGCACCTAGTATTTTAATGGGCCTACCATAATCAATTCGAAGCTTCACAAGGCAAGCTATAACAGTACCAGTGGTTGTCCTGCCCCTACCCATCTGTTATAGTAGTGAGATATTAGCAGCAAGAAGTGAAAAAGAAACCAGTAGACAGAAACGCAGAATGGACATTGACAATGCAAAATAAGAGAGATTATAGTTACCTGACAATTGAAGACAAAAGCAGTATCCTTTGCAGCACAAGCAATATTACATGCCATTGTGTCGAAATCAGAACTTTTAGGAGCTTTTCCATCAGTGATGGGAACTCGCGCATATTTAATGGGAAACCCATCAGCCTCGAGGCTTTTAAAAACTTCAAGTGGAGTCTGAACCATGTCAGGCGTGACATGCTCCCAAGCATCACTTATATGGCCATCATCTGTTTCATGAATAACCATTATGGCATTGCCATAGTGGTTAGCTTCCCGAAGTATATCTTCTTTCAACCGAGCCTCCATTTTCTCCACTCTTTCACGATCAATTCCCTGAACAAATAAATTACATTTTCCAGATCAGCCAACAGTTATACATACTTTCGCAGTTGTGTGATCCTGTATATATTTTAACAGATCCCATAACTTGCAGAAACCAAAATCAAGGAACTTGGACCCGCTAATTCACACTGATTTTTGGCTAAACAAAAAGAAAACCACTTTTTTTTTGTGGTTGGGAGAGAGAGAGAGACAAAAAAAAGGGGGGGGGGGGGACAGCATGTAAAGGATACAATAGGAGATCAAGAACAAGAACCTACTAAAGATAGCTAGTAGTTAGTTATGTCAATCTGTTAAGCTGTTATATTAGTTTAGAACTACTAGTATATATAATTAATCTGTACCATCAATACTACTACTACTGATAACTCATGAATATTGAATATCACAAGATTTCATTGTTCCTCTCAAGAGTTGTCCACACTACCCTATTTGTTGGATTATCCTCCATCTAATTAACAGAAGCATATGTGTGTAAACTTCAACTGTCCCTAAAACTGAAACCAGGCTATGAAGGCCATGTTTCAAGCTTTGAATTTGGAAAGAAAGGAAAAATCAAACGTCAATGCCATTGGTTAAAAATTTCAAGCTTTAGTAGCTTATCTCTTGATATTACA